>NC_066862.1:7234652-7856243 GCF_025177605.1 Cucumis melo | reverse complement strand
AATTTTTCCAACTGCATTTAGTGTTGAGTTTTGTGTTGTATCATGATTTCATGTAATTAAGTGTGTAGCTCCTTTTAGAATGGTTCCGTCTTCTTCCTATTTTTGCCAGACGTTCTCATCTCTGACGTGGTTTTGTTTCAGTCCTACGAAGCTGTCGTGTCATATGCCATTTTTGTTCCTAGATAGACTTTTACCTCTTAAGTTTTTAGTTACTTATTATTGTTATTTAAAAAAAAAGGTTTTGTAGCTCTTTATTTTTCTAGTTACTAATTTGACAAAAAGAATGTGTGATAATCTAATATGCTTAACTATCTTCTGGTGCTCAGATGGCACTGATCCCACGTAATGTCCAAGGACAAGGATGGCTACGTCCTGCTACTGGGGTCATTGAGCTCACACAATGTGTCATTCAGGTAATATATTTTGATGGTGGTATTGTCATTGTAAATTTCTCACAAATGCTTTGGAAGCCACATGAATATTATCTTTTCAAGGCATATCTGGATCCTTCTATTTTTTAGAATTACTGCAGTAGTGGTACAGAACCCATGTACCTTGTCTGTCGAGTATATCACACAAGCTTTGGCCATCATTAGTTTATCTTGATCCGTATTACATGTTGAATGTAGGCTGTTCCTCTCAGTTCAAGAAAGGCTACTGGAGGATCTTCTGAAGGTATTGCACCATTTCTACAGTTGCCGCATTTTAGTGAGGCCGTTGTCAAAAAGATATCCCGCAAGGTAGGTTGGACTACATAATTTTGAAGTATGCCACTTGTAGTTTGTTATTATTATTTTTAGCGGAGGAGTTCAGCAAACTATTGCCTATTCTTAAACGCATTGTATTCACGTTCACTTTTCATTCCTTCCGTAGTTTTCTGCCACCCTAATGCATATTTCTTCTTTTTGGTACTAATGTAGAAAGTGAGAGCGTTTGAGGATCTTCAAAAACTGGGTCAAGATGAGCGTGCTGATCTGCTAGCTCAGGTCGGTGGATTCTCGCCTGCTGAAGTACAAGATGTTGAAACGGTGCTGGAAATGATGCCATCAGTTACAGTTACTATCTCATGTGAAACAGAAGGTGAAGAAGGTATCCAAGAGGGTGATACTGTCACCATTCAGGCTTGGGTGACACTTGAACGACGAAACGGGTTGGTGGGTGCTCTCCCGCATGCTCCCTACTACCCATTTCACAAAGAAGAGAACTTCTGGTTCTTGCTTGCAGATCCGAATTCAAATAATGTGTGGTTTTATCAGAAGGTCAGTTTCATGGATGAAGCTACGGCCATAACCGCTGCCTCCAAGGCTATTGAGGAACAAATGGAGGGATCTGGAGCAAGTGTAAGGGAAACCAGTGCAGCAGTTAGGGAAGCAGTGGAGAAAGTAAAAGCAG
The DNA here is from genome assembly GCF_025177605.1 of Cucumis melo. NCBI lineage: Eukaryota > Viridiplantae > Streptophyta > Magnoliopsida > Cucurbitales > Cucurbitaceae > Cucumis > Cucumis melo. The sequence goes on along the minus strand of NC_066862.1, from coordinate 7,854,851 downwards.
GATCTAGATTGGTTCTAGGCAAGTTCCACGCCCCAGCTGAGGGGAACTACAATTTAACTTGTTACTGCCTGTGTGATTCTTGGATAGGTTGTGATAACAAAACAAACCTGAAATTGAAAATATTGAAACGAACACGTGCGGGTACCCGTGGTGGCCTTATGACAGAAGAAGGACCAAGCATGGAAGATGGAATTGAAGAGGAAGAGGAAAATGATGAGGAAGAATACGATGATTACGAGAGCGAGTACAGCGAAGACGAAGCTGATGAACAAGATGTGAAAAAGAAGGGCCCTGTTGCCAATGGAAAGGCACATAAGCAGAGTTCAAGTTCGGAGGGCTCTGGCTCTGATGATGAATGAAAAGCTATTCTGTTATTTAGTGAGACAACCAACCCCCTCCCGCGGGTAAATGGCCCCTTCCACACAGTGATAGAGCATTAGAACCATTTTTCTTTTTCCTTTTTTGTCTCTATATCAATTTAGAAGTTTTACGGCGACGAGAGTGACTTTTAAACAGATTATGTTAGAGTATCAAACCAATATTTATTGCCCCTATTCTCAAGCAATTAGTTCACATGTTCGGTAATTTTAGCAAATGATTAGAAGTTTTTATAATCACTTCTCACATTTTCAAAATCACCATGAAACATAATACATTTTCAAAATCACTGTAGAACTGGTTTAAATTTACTCCTATCACTTGTAATGGGTCTACTCCTAAGTTTTTGCGAATGGTTAGAATATAATTCCAAAAATATCATGCAATTTCTTGTGAATTCTACGTGAACAGATTATTGAGAATGTATTTTTCAAACAAAATATTGTGTGATTTCTTGTGAGATCAACGTGGACAGATGGTTGAAAATCTATTTTTCAAATAAAGTATTGCATGATTTTTTATGGATAGATCAACGTTCGTATATTTTGTTAATGAAAAATTTAATCCAAGAATTGTTCCCTAGTTCATCATAGGCCTAGGCATATGTTGGATCGGGGACTATAATATTCAAGGCTGAAATAAAGGGAACTGGCTCTATGATCAAGTATCATCCCATCCATTCAAACTACAAAATAATAAGAACAGAAATATAAAAGTCTACACTATGAAAAACTTCGACAAGTAACTACAATGTGTGTATATATTTACAATTGCCCAAGCCCCATGAAATCATGCTCAAAATTGGATTTGCTCCACATATGTTCATCTTCCAGAATTTCATCTGGATCTTTGCCGATTTCCTCATCATCTTCGAGACTGGAATCTTCGGAAGTTATTTCAGCTTCATCTAATGAATTTGTTGAACTATGCTCCATTTTGTTTTGCTCACTTAAACCATTCATGGAATTACCATTTTCAGACAGATACTTGGTTCGTATTTTGACACGTTTTCCTTTGATGTAACGATATTCCCATTTTGGTGGGGGATACTTCTTCATTAGTTTTTCATATTTATCGAGCATACCCAATTCTTGGAAAATGTTTCCAACCTTAGTGACAATTGCCATATTTGGTTGAACCCCAAGTTCCTCCATATCAGCAAATACCTAAGTCAATCATAGTTAAATTTCATTATCCATGGAATCCAATATGATTGAACTACAAATGATATATCGGCACCATGTATCATAAGCTTCATAACTTTTAACCCTTTTTTAATCAATTTGGAGTGGCAGGAATGGGTAGAGATTTGTGACAAATGCAGGAACTATTTATGTAGCAATAAAACGAAATACCTCAAATAACTTGTCGTGCATTGCCCGATCGTAGTAGAGAGATATCATTTTATGAAAGAATATGCGAGGCATGCTCTCCAAATACTGAGAAAACAATTTGTTCCAAAGCTCTTCAGCTTCATCAAGTCTTCCATCTTCAACTAATGCATTTAATAGCGTAAAATAGCTTCCCATTGTTCTTCCCTGGCCTTTACTTAACATCCATTTCGTCAACTACAATAGTGCACTCATTTCGATTAACTCATTTCGTTGGCATCATCCTCGGGACAAAAGGGCAGAGCAAGAATGGAACTGAAAGAAACATGTACGAATGTACCTGAATTATCCTCTTCCATTCTCTTTGGTTCTCTAAGGTCTTCAGGGCTTTCTTTACTGTAATAAGAGGAAACTCTAGTTCCCAGGCAATGAAGGAATCAAGAGCCCCATAGACTTCCTCTTTGACGTTAGACAGTCCCTTTACCTAAAATGAGAAGTCAATACTTTAAAAGTCGACCTGGAAATTGAACAGTTCAAAGGTAGCAACAAGAAGCAATGTTAACTCCTCGAATTTTTTATCTAACACTCCCCTCATTTGTCGGCTTAAAATATACATAATAACAAGGGAAAATCAATATTAATTGAAAAGGAACTAACATTGCATAAGTTTGAATAGAGGATCACCTAGACCATCCACTTAAAGACCATGTTAAATCATCCATTGGATCAAAACTTTAAGCTCATGAATGAAAATAAATTTAATGTTACATCATATAAAAACAAAAAGAGATTGCACTACACTAAGGGTGACTTTGGTGTTGAATTTAAATATGGCGAAAAGTTCTGTTAGAAAATCAAAAGTACTATTTAAGAATTGCTTGATGTTTGATTATGCTGTCAAAAGTAACTAAAATCCTGAATCCTAGAAGCGCTCAATATGCTTCTTCCAAAAATATCAAAATGCATCCGAAATATACCCCCAATGGAGATGAAAGAAAAGATTTTCTATTAGGAAAATCCAATTTGAATAGGCATCATGGCACCCTTCTTCTTATGGATGGAGGATATATAGGATTGGTGAGACAGAGCTTACACAATCAACAAGCTTTGCTGCCTTGGATATAGTCCCAATCCTCTTTCTGGTTTTCCAAACCCGAGGATATCTCGGCCGTGGACCCTTTGCAGCGCATACCTACAGATAATTCGAAATTCTCGAGTAAGAAGTGAAAGAAAACTTCAGGAATTGCATAAAAATTACAATACAGAAAACCCAATTTCCATTTATCAGACATTGCTGTTCACAATCAAAAGTATAACTCTCATTAAGTTTGATCATCGGTAGCAGCAAAGTAATTGACGAGAAGACTTACAACCGAACTGCTTGGACACCAGGAAAAATTTACAGATTCTATCCTTTTGGACGTGACTGGAAAAGTGTAAACTAAAGTAAGCATCCTGAACCAGCAAATGAGATCAAATATCAATAGATTTCGATGAATTGAAATCAAAATTTCCAGCTCTAGGAGGAACCAGGCAAAAACACGAAATCGCTGTTCAAGGAAAGGAATGAATTTCATCGTCCACACAAAGCATACTTCGTCTCTAAGAACAAATTTCTTGTTTTCTTTTTGAATTTTTCTCAGTTACCAAACACAAAAGTTGAGAGAGATAGAGATAACGAGAAAGGGAAAGCTTACCGGTAGGAAGCCGAGAAGGACGCGAGCGTTGCTTGGGCTAGATAGTGTGTCATTGAAGTGAAAATGATTCGCATTTCCAGTTTTTCTAAGGAAAATGGCCCCCAAATATCTCAAAACCCAAAACTCTCTTTTAGGTATTTTTTTAAAAAACGAAGTTTAAATATCTTTTCAAATGTTTTATCTTTTATAATTTCTCTTTTTATATATAATTTTGTTATTTTTCTCATTTTTTTTCTAGGGGTTTTTTAATAATTTCTATTGAACAATTTCAGAAACGAAAAAAGCCTATAAACCCACAATACAAAATACCAAAAATACCCCAACAAACAAGCGATTAATCGTCCGTGCGCGCGACTAATGTTAATAAACGATTATTAGACGCCATCGTGTAGAATAATGTATAATTGATGCAAGATCTCGTAAATTACCAAATACATAAACGATCAACAATAAATGCTAAACGATAACAATATACTTTAACGATTGTACATCCGATCACGTTGTTAAATATAAACGATTCTGTACATTATATAAATGATAATAGTATATATAAACGACAAGGTAATAAACAGTAAACGAAAAAGTTTAAGTATACACGATCGTGTAGAGAAATTTTAACGATCATTTATAAATGAAAATTTACAGAAACTCCAATAAACCGTAATTACAAAAATGTCATCCAAATAAAAATGCTATAAAAAGAAAGGAACTTGCTCAGACTTTTTCTTTCATCGTCTTCGTCGTCAATCGTTTACATCCTAATAACTACTTCAACAAAACTGTCCTGATCGACGATATGCCTTGCATATGAATAAGAAATTTTGGAACCAATCACAATTGTCACGTCATTTACTAAAATAATTATATTTGGGATTAACTAAAAATTGACATGTGTCCCAAATTAAATTTAAAGACAAATTGAACAATTCTAATGATGTCATGTGTCTTTATTATGACAATTGGATACTTGGGCTAAAATTCAATTAAGGCCAGCTTAATTTAGCCCAAAATAAAATGACTCAAATCCATGTGATTGAGCCCATGGGTATGGTCCATGGACCAGACCAGGCTTAAGTCCATAAAAGCGCACCAGAGAACTCTATAAATAGAGTTCTCTTCATTTGTGGGATTGGAAATTTTTGACTTCAGAAGGTCGAGAGAGAATTCTCTCAAGAGATAGAAGTCTCCTCAACTCCGAAAGTCGACCACCCTCGAAGATTGAAGCTCCTTTGAAGGTACAAGCTTTCTTCCAAGTCTTTAACTTCAAGAACACACTCGAAGATTGAAACTTCTTCGAAGATACAAGCTTTCCTCCAAGACTCCAACTTCAAGAACATCACGTGCTTCGCTTCCTCAAATCAAGCGTAAGCATCTAGCCGAGAGAGAATCAGAGGATCAAGTTCTAGAGATTGAACCACATCGCATCAAATCAACGTAAACACAACATCAACACAAGTTCAACTCCTCAAAACAAATTTCTTTGGAAATTTCGTGGGAACAAATTGGCACGTCCAGTGGACATCTCTACCTCTCATCATCCAAGTTTACAAGAAAATCAATGACAACAAATAAGGTTGCATCCAAATCTTTTGCTGCAAGTGACTCTTACACTAGACTTGTCACCCAAAGTCACTTAAAGAGAAGCATGCAAGAACAAGAACAAGGTTGTAACGACCCAACTTTTCCGGACTAAGCTGAGGTCACTACCAAATACCAACACTCGACCATTCAACATAAAATTTTAAAACGGACCAGATACGATTCATTAAAACAGTATAAACCTTACAAAAGACAGTTTCGGGCCCTATTTTAAATAATTCAAGAAAAACCACAAAATAAAATGTCAAGTCACCAGTCCAAAATCACAGTCAAAATATTCTGACAAAATACATAGCGGAAGCGAAAAGAAAACCGGACGCGTCCATATGGCCTTCACGCATCCTTCCTGCCTCTCGTCGGTCTGCCCCTCGCTGTACCCCTACCTGAAAAGTTAAAGAAGAGAAAGGGTGAGTATAAACATACCCAGTAAGGGACCCACTACTGGGCCCGTTAGGGGACAACAGTTAACTTTCTATTCGGGGGTACCCTACATATCAGTCTAGTGCTCCCGAAGGATGCACATATCAGTCTAGTGCTCCCGAAGGATGCACATATCAGTCTAGTGCTCCCGAAGGATGCACATATCAGTCTAGTGCTCCCGAAGGACGCACATATCAGTCTAGTGCTCCCGAAGGACGCACATATCAGTCTAGTGCTCCCGAAGGATGCACATATCAGTCTTGTGCTCCCGAAGGATGCACATATCCGTAAGGCACACTACCCCATAGATGAAGCTAACCGTTACCCCTCAGTCCAAACTAACTGTCTACATCAATCACATCCCAACGGCATTCATATCACAGTCCCGCCATAGGCTTTATCAGTCAGATAGTATAAGTTTAAACATCTACACCCTCAGTTGTTATATGCATTACCGATTCACACACCAATAGGGAAAACCCTAGGTCCAATCGACTAACCAACCAAAACCGGACTCACGGTCCATCCCCGTCCAAATCCCATGAACCATATCCAGACCGGTGTTTACTACATACTGAACCATAACTTCAAGGTCCATCAACATAAAATCTCAATCCACAATTATCAGTCACAGTATATTCACATCAGACAGCATATAATATCAGTATTTAACAGCCAACACGCATACAGTTATTCAGTACAGTCACTAACGTGTAATTCCCTGTGAATTACTACGTTTTCAGCCTGGACTCGGGGTCCAGTAGTAGGAAAACCCTTACCTGAAACTCGGTTATGCTCCTCGATCGAAATCCACGCTCGACAGATCTACCTAACGAAACACGAAAGTTTTAGTTGGTGACTTTAGTAGCAGTTGTTTTTTTTTTTTTTTTTTAAAACAAAAAAAAGTTATCCGTTGACTCACCCAAGGAAAGGAAGCTATCTCCAATCAGGTCTGCCGCGGAACCCGAGAACTTAAGCGTCAACTCTGTACTACCTTCAAGGGAGAAAAGTAGGGCCACATCTTAATCCAACATTCAAACTCGAATCGGACGAGGTAACTTTAGGGAATTCATCAAAACAACCCTTACCGAAGACTCCCCGTGAACCGAAGTGGAGGAAGGAAGGCTTAGGTGGCTCGGCTCACTCGGCTCAGCTCGGCTCGGCTCGGCTCGGCTTGGCTCGGTTCGGCTCGCGGCTCGGCTCACTCGGCTCGCGGCTCGGCTTGGTTCGGCTGGCGGCTCGGCTGACTCGGCTCACGGCTCGGCTTGGTTCGGCTCGCGGCTCGGCTCACTCGGCTCACGGCTCGGCTTGGTTCGGCTGGCGGCTCGGCTCACTCGGCTCGTGGCTCGGCTTGGTTCGGCTCGCGGCTCGGCTTGGTTCGGCTCGCGGCTCGGCTCGCGGCTCGGCTCGCGGCTCGCTCGGCTTAGGGCTCGGCTCGGACAAGAATGGCGGCTCGGGTACGGCTCGGACTGGAAACGGGTTCGGGTCGGGTCAGCTTGGAACCGGGTCGGGTTGGACGAAAACGGCAGCCACGGTTTTATTTCTCTCTTCCGGCGACGGCGGCGTTCCCCTCCGTGCTCTGTCGGCGTCGGAACACGAAATGATGAAGGGGAGGGTGCCGGCGGTGGTAGAAACGAAGAGAGAGAGATGGAGAAGCGTCGGCTGCCGGCGGTTGGAGGCGAAACGGAATGGATGGAAGCCGCGGCGGGCGAACGTTGGTTGTCGTCGGTGAGGGGCTGTAAGGAAGAAGAAGGAGAGGAGAAGGAGAGATGGGCGATGGTGGCGGAGAGACGGAGGAGAAGAGAATGAGGGAAAGAGATAGCCGTCGGAGATGGAGAAGGAAAACGCGGGCGGCGCGCGGCGTGAGGAAGGAGGAGACGGGAGAGGAGAAGAAATTTCGGGGGGGGGGGGGTAGCGGCGCGAGATTAGGGTTTGGGGGGTTTTTTTTTTTTTAAGTTTATTATATATATATATATACAATTCTTAATTATTTTATAATATTAATAATATAAATTATATAATAATATATATATATTAAATATAAATAATAATAATAATAAAGTAATAATAATAATATATTAATAATATTAACATTAAATAAATAACAATTTATTATAATTCTATAATATAAATTAATAATAATAATTATAATAATATTTCTATATATATTTTTTTAGAAATAATAATATTTCTATAATATTAATTAATAATAATTATTATAATATTAATATTATAACAAATAAAATACATATTAATAATAATAATATAATTAATATTATATTATTATTATATCAACTTGCACTTTACGTAAAACGAGGAAAATTTTACCTTAAATTTTTCGGAGCGTTACAAAGGTTCTGTCCTCAAGAAGAAAAGTTTGGAACAACTGATAGAACCTCCTAAAGGCGGGATCATCATCAGAGATAATCCTTTGTTCAACAACTCTACGCCTGCTTCTAATCTATCAGACAAAGAATCACACCTTGAAGTAGTGTCTGTCATGATGGTAGATGTGACAGCTGAGGCAACCATGGAGGAGATGAAGAGAAAAATAAATTTCCTAATGAAAGTTGTTGAGGAGCGAGATCGTGAAATCGCCGCCTTGAAAGATCAAATGAAGGCTTGTGAAATTGTTGAGTCAAGTCAAACTCCTGTTGTCAAAGCTACTGATAAAGGAAAGAATGTGGTGCAAGAAAACCAACCACAACAACAATCAGTCTCTGTTGCTTCTCTTTCAGTTCAGCAGCTACAGGATATGATCGCGAATTCCATTAGAGCTCAGTATGGAGGACCGCCGCAAACTACTTTCATGTACTATAAGCCGTACACCAAGAGAATCGATAACTTGAGAATGCCACTTGGGTACCAACCTCCAAAATTCCAGTAATTCGATGGAAAGGGCAACCCAAAGCAACATATCGTCTATTTCATCGAAACATGTGAGAATGCAGGATCAAGAGAAGACCAGCTTGTCAGGCAATTCATTCGAAGCTTGAAAGAAAATGCTTTCGAGTGATACACCGATCTAGAGCTAGAAGTAATTGATAGCTGGGAGCAGCTGGAAATAGAGTTTCTTAACCGCTTTTATAGCACTAGGCGTGTCGTCAGCATGATGGAGTTAACAAATACCAAACAGTGGAAGGGAGAACCAGTCATCGACTACATAAACCGATGGAGAGCTCTAAGCCTGGATTGCAAAGACAAGCTCATAAAACTGTTTGTAGTAGAGATGTGCACCCAAGATATGCACTGGAAACTTCTTTATATTTTACAGGGAATAAAACCTCGCACGTTTGAAGAATTGGTAACTCGCGCCCATGATATGGAGTTGAGTATAGCCAATAGAGGAGCAAAAGATTTCTTGGTTCAAAGAACAAGGAGTGACAAGAATGAAATCAATGACACTAAAAAGATTGCAAATAATATCCTAAACGAGTCTATGGTTGTTCAAGAGACTCCACTGAAATCTTTCTCTAAAAGAAAAGAAACAAAACATGAAAGAAATCATGATGGTGATGAAAAGCGATGCCCAAATCTTAGAGAAAGGCAGAAAAAAGTTTATACCTTTCTTGACTCTAATGTTGCAGACATGTTGGAGCAATTAATAGAGAAGCAACTTATTCAGTTGCCAGAATGTAAACGACTGGAGCAAGCATGAAAAGTAGATGATCCTAACTACTGCAAGTATCATCGGGTCATTAGTCACCCCGTTGAAAAGTGCTTCGTGTTGAAAGAGTTAATTCTAAAGTTGGCTCGTGAAAATAAGATTGAGCTGGACATTGATGAAGTAGCTCAAACAAATCATGTTGCAGTCAATATGACTTCAAGTGTTCCGCCATCAATATTGTTTTATGATCAAAGGGAAAGTTTGATTCAATTCGGGACTTTCGAACCTATACTTGTTCAATTCCAACAAAAAATCATGACGTCGAACTCTCAAAACAAAGAAGAGCTTATTGAGGATGAGGGTGAAGAATGGATAGTCGTGGCTCATAAAAGAGAGAGACAAACAAGTTCCGTTCAAACGAAGTCACACTTCCATAAAAAACATTCAAAAGGAAACATCTCCCATAAAAAGAAGGGAAGAAGGAACAAAAAGATGTGGAAGCCTAAACCCATCAAAGGAAAAGATGAGGACTTCCTCCAACCTTGACGGTCGACAACTTTGGCAAAATTCCTCCCAAGAAGTTTCCTTGAGGATCATCCAAAAGAAATACTAGAAGTCACAGCATGTCATACTACCAGCATAGTAGAAGTTAACAACAATTATGATTCTTATGAAGTAGACAATTCAAATGAAATTAAGCAAATGACTTTTGTCTTTGATCGTATCAAGCCTTTAACTACTCAATCTTCAGTCTTTCAAAGATTGAGTGTGGCCACGAAAGAAGAAGAAAACCAATGTCCAACGTCTATTTACACTCGAACTTCAGCTTTCAAAAGGCTAAGTATCTCCACATCGAAGAAAGATCGACCATCAACATCTGCTTTTGATTGTCTAAAGATGACAAACGATCAACAACAAAGAGAGATGAAATCTTTGAAGGCAAAACTATTTCATAAAAAAATGGTGACGATAAGATTCACAGTCGTGTTCCATTACGCATGAAGAGAAAATTGTCTGTTGACATAAATACAGAAGGTTCCTTGACCGTGAAACCAAGATTTATTACCTTCACCAATCCCATAAACGAAGGTGATGAGAAAATTCTTGATGAAAATAAAAGTTGCTAAATATGCAAAACTCCTTATCGCAAGAGCCTAAACTGCATGGTGCTCCTAGCCCACAAGAGCTTAAAAGGTGAATGGCAGAAAAAAAATTGAACTACGTTATGACTTAATCCCTATATTATAAAGGGTACGTAGACAGCTTAAGGGAAACTTTAAGTTCAGTCTAGTAAAAAAAAACTATTGAGCTACGTTATGACTTGATTCCTATATTATAAAGGATACGTAGGCAGCTTAAAGGAAACTTTAAGTTCAGTCCAATAAAAAAAAAAACTTTTAAACTACGTTATGACTTGATCCCTATATTATAAAGGGTACGTAAGCAGCTTAAGGGAAACTTTAAGTTCAGTCTAGTAAAAAAAAAAAACTCAGTTGAGAAGAATGGAAAGCAAGAGTAGTATCATAATCACATAAAGCATGGCATTAGCAATTGATGGTTTTCGTTCTCATCAAAGAATAACAACTTAAAGTTGAAGATGCCTTACTGGGGGCAATATAACAAAATTAAAAAGGTGTGGCACTAGGAGCAAGATGTTGATACTTATAAGGTGACATCATTTTTTTGAAGTTCAACACTCCATCGCCAAGTTTAGAAGTTCCTCAAAATCAAATTCGAGGGCTGTGTTAATGTTTCTTAAAGCTTAAGCTCACAGAAGATTAGAAATTCCTTAAAATCAAATTTTGAGGCTTTGTTGATGTTTCTTCAAATTCGAGTTCAAAAATTTCATAAAGAATCATTCAAATGCAAGGCTGAAGACTTCACCAATGCTCCACCGACTTTGAGGATTGCACTGTTATTTTTCCATGTACAAGATTGAAGGTTTCATCGATGTATCCTCATATTCAAGCTCAAAGGATTCATCGATGCTTTCTCATATTTAAATTTAAAAGTATTCTCTTCTTCAAGCAATAAAATAAAATAAAATAAAATAAACTTCATTGTTGCCTTTTCAAGTAAGTTTGAAGACCTTAGGCTTCATTGATGTAGAGGCGGCTTTGTCTCCTCTAAAAGAAATGTCGGCAAAAAAAAAAAAAAAACTCTACCTCATTTCTAATATGTTGTAGCCTTGAAAGGATGACGACGGTGCAGCTCCACCTTTGATTCTCCAAGAAGACGTCGATGGTACAATTTTGCCTCTATCTCTTCAAACGACGAAGGTGCCCGATCGCTCCTACCAGGGCGGTGGATCTGACAGCAAAAGCCCAATCGTCCCCCGATAGAAGTTGGATCACTGATGGTAGTATCACCTCTCTAAACGACAAAGGTGCCCGATCGCTCCTACCAGAACGGTGGATCTAACGGCAAAAGCCCAATCGTCGCCCGATAGAAGTTGGATCGCTGACGCCAGTATCACCTCTCCAAACGACGAAGGTGCCCGATCCCTCCTACCAGGGATGCTTATCGCATGTTAATGTGTCGTTCGACAATTAAATGGACTTTACAAATAAAGTTGTATTTCAAAATTTACCTAAAATTAAAGGACAGTTGCAAGTATGATAATTAAATTCAAAGTATTAGAGTTTATAAAAATATTTTAAAAAATTTACAAATATAGTAAAATGTGTTAGAATCTAGTAATGATAAAAATTGTAATAGAAAATATTGTAAATATTGATTAATTACATATAACTATTGTTGATAGATTTTGTTATAATTGCAATTTTTTAAAAAAGTTGCTTCCTATACATTTCATCATTTTCCTTAAAATTTGTACACGTTATGGTGACCTATCAATATGGATGTTTTTCTTTTCCATTAGCTTACCCACGAGTTTAAGGGTTTTTTTAGGAAGATTGTGTTTGGATTAGAAAAAAAGAAAGAGTTTTAACTACAATAACCTAAATTGGCATACCATTTTATGTAATAGGCATTTTTAACTAAGAAATTTTATAAAAGTCCTAAATGGGCTATAAATTTTCACAAATGTATAGCATAATTTACCTTATTACTCATTTTCGTTGAAAATACGAAATAAACAAAAATAAATAAATAAATAATGTGCATGGTTATAGATGTGAAATATGGTAACTGATTAATTCTATTATAGTAAGTGATTTATTAGATATTCTATGTAAAATGGTGAATGATTAATTATATTCTAGTAATATTATAATCAAAATTACTTTTTAATTTTTTTTGTGATTTTGTTAAAAAAATTCTTTCCTACCAATCTCTCTCACTTTCCAATCTCTCTCTTTCGTCTAATATATTTTTTCGTTTTGCATTGTTTTTCATATATTCCACGTAATTATAGTATATATTTAATGTTCTTTTGTATATGTAGTTTTGAGAAAAATTGAACGTGTTCGCAATGTAGGGACTTTGATGAAAGAATTGAAGATTCAGAGAATTGTATGAAAAATTGGTTGAATGGGGATGATATATTAAATTGGTTTATGAACAGTATATATGAAATAATATATTGTATATTTTATGATTGAGAGGTTGAATTTTCAATTTGTTAAATTGGTTTATGTATTTTATTTCAAATATTCATATTATATGTAATAAATAATAAGTTATGTTTGAAACAATAGTGATTATATATGAAGATTAATATATTAAATATAATAAATTGAGGAACTTTGGTCAGATGATGGAAATTTATGAAAAAATTATGAAAATAAAATAATCGAACTAAAACTTGGAATATGAATACTTTAAATAAAAGTCTGAAACAACATACCAAAAATCTAATAATAAGAAAGAAAAACTTGCATCTCTTTCGGTTATGTCCAACATGTTCACAACTGCCACATTTAACGCGTCTCTTAAACTTCATTTTAGAAGGAATTCTAATCTTCTTTGGTGGGAGGATGACAACTTCAATTTATGTATTATTGAATATATGCATAATAGTATATTTGTAACAAATCACAGAAGATAAACGTATTATGCAATAATATATATGTAAGAAATCAAAGAAAATATTAATTGGGTCGAGAAAAAAATAAAGAAAACGATACAAAAAATGAAGGAAAAATATGAATAAGATGTATATATCTGCATTCAACTACAATTTTTGTATTATTGAATACATACAGTAGTATATATGTAACAAATCACATAACATAAATATGAATAAGATGTATATATTTGGTAAATCACATAATAGAAGTAGATTAAACAATGGTATATAAATGTATATATTGTTCACGGAAACTTTACTAAACAAAAATATGAATAAGATGATCAGAACATGCCATAATTAAATAAAATATTAAGAACATGAAAAGAAATCTGTGTATGTATTATTGAATATATACAGTAGTATATATATGTAACAAATCACATAATATAAATGTATTATTCAGTAGTATACCATAGTATATACGAATGACAGTACACATTTAATAAAAATATCTATGTCAAACATGACAGGAAGATGAACTGAACAATAAAAAATTAAACAAAATATGACGAACATCACCAGAATATGTTGTAAACGGTGAAGGACGAAATAAACTAAGGAAGACAAAAACAAAATATGAGGAATTAATTTTTTATATGAATAAGAAAATTAACCAGAATTGAGGAAGACAACTGGTCAGAAGATTGAGGAGAACGTAAGGGCGAAATAAACTGAGAAATTGATGGACGAAATCAGAAACAGTGAAGAGCGAAACCGGAAACGGAAACGGTAAAGGATGTTTCAGCCGAAATCAGGCTTGCTTGAAGGCTCTAGAATTGATTGAAAAACTATCGTAATCGGTGAAAAATTCATTGTCCGCATCAGATTAAAATTAATGATGTTTTACATGGTGATAAAATAATATTGATGATGAAATTATAGGGTTATTAATTAATAAAGAATTTTCATATTAGAAAAAAATTTATTTGATGATATTTGAAAATCTACAATTAATGATAATGTGATTTTATATATAATTATTAAATGTAAATAAGGAAATATTTTATATTCAATTACAAAAATTATATACAATGATAGGGTTATAATTGTCCACAGAAATCTAATAAAAAATAAATTTAATTTTAGAACATTAGGAAAATTTTACGCTCAAATTAGATCTTTTTATCTAAATTTATTTAAAAAAAAAAAAAAAAAACCACGAACGAGTGGTCATCCTTTTGAAAATGCGCTTTAGGAAGGCCCGTCAAGAGTCATCGTTTTGAAACTGGGCTTGAGGCCCAATAAGATCGATCTCGTTCTAGGCAATCTCAACAGCGAGGGAATGGCCCCTCCATTCTCCCGAAGCGACTGGCTCGTTACCACTGAGAAGCGTGATCAAGAGGAAGAGACGAGAGTTTTCCGACTATGTTCCTGCGAGCGATCGGACGGCCATTATTGGCCAAAGTGAAGCAAACGACGGGGATCGTCGGTCTGGATGTTGTTCCCAACGCCCGAGAGGTCTTGATCGGCCTTTACAGTAAAACCCTAAAGGAGATCCAGGCCGTTCCCGAGGACGAAGGATACCGTAAGGCGGTTGAGAGCTTCACGCGGCACCGTTTGAAGGTATGCCAGGAGGAAGAAGACTGGGAGAATATCGAGAAGCGGCTTGGCTGTGGTCAGGTCGAGGAGCTAATCGAGGAGGCCCAGGACGAGCTCAAACTCATTGCTAAAATGATCGGTATGTGTTCAATTTATTGCTACCAAAATTTTAAGTTTATGAATTTGTGAAATTTTGATGTCTGTAGATTTTCATTTCATTTTCTCGTCCTGTCTGTGTCTGGTTGGGATGGAATGTAAGAATTGGAAAACGAGGCATCAGGATTTGTAGTCATATTTACATTCTTGCATTCCATTGAAATGACGAAAGAAAATTTTCCCCCATGCCTTAGAGGATAAAAATTAACGGCTTTCAAGGATTGAGAATCAAGGAATGGAATTTGCATCGTGTTGCACTGAAAAACTCGGGCCATACCCATAGATTAGACCGGGTTTATCCTTCTTGCATTCTACCCTTTTCTCAGCTCGTCGAACCATTTACCTTATGGCATAGTAGCAATATTTGATTTTCCTTTCGTCTTAACGTAAGATATTAGCTATCAAAATTGTCTAGGTATCTGTTCATTTTACTGTTGGAGTGGTATAAAAGTTTCTTCAATGTATGAATCTCAGGTCCTTCGCTGGTCTTGAGCCACCATTTAGGCAATTGGATCACTATTTGACCCATTAATATCTCTGAACTTTTGAAGTTCATTTTTTTTTTCTCTCACTAAGGTGGATGAAGGTGCCATTTTGCAAACATTAAAACGTAGTCTAGCTGGAGTTATTAAACTTCACTGACGACAGAAGTTGTATTGATACAGATTCATTGGCAGTATATTTCTTTCTTTTCTCAATCTTAAGGAGGTTTGTTTGTTAATTTTTCTCGACCCAGCTTTTTAGTTTGATTGAGAGTGATTGCTAGTTTGCCTAACTTGTCTGGTCTACTGCATTTGGAGAACACTTGAACTATTTCAGATATGCACCTTTGTAGAATTCTGTCAGTTCAACACAATTTATTGGTGTTGTTTTAGTGATTAGTTTATTTCAACTGTGCAGAGTGGGATCCCTGGGGTGTTCCTGATGACTACGAATGTGAAGTGATCGAGAATGATGCTCCAGTACCGAAACACGTTCCCTTGCACCGACCAGGCCCTCTCCCTGAAGAGTTTTACAAGACGCTGGAGGCCATTAGTGGTGATAGTACTAGAAAAGTAGAGACAACCGAGAAAGCATCTCAGGTGACAGAATGACCTCATTTTTATCATTTGAAGGATTCGAGTTTCGGGATTGAAAGCCGTTCTCTGTTTTTGGCTTTGATGTTATCTAATTATGTTTGTTCTCCGATAGAGTGCCTGTATGCAGGAATGATTATTCACAAAGTCGTGTTTCAATAATCTTTATCCAATGCTGGAATTACATAAGTTCACTTTTTCATTGCCTTGTTTACTTTTTACTGTGGACATCAAACCCAGTCATGGTTGGACTTTAGAATGAGCAATTTTAAATTTAATTTTCCTACCATCTAAATATAAACTCTATAACTTTGCCCTGATTCGGAGAATAGATGATGATCAAATCTGCAGAAGAAGAGTTTGAGAATCATATCATAATTGTTTTGATATGTATTGTTTAGGAATTCTAAGTATATGACTGAGGAATTGTTACTTGACTTATCTTGGATTTCATTTATTCAAGGGTTTTGTCTATTATGATGAAGCAATGAATCTCACTACGCAATTCTAACCAATTTTATGTAGAATTCTTCCTCACTCCACAAAGAGTCTCACTCTACGATCTCACAATCGTGTCAGATGGATTCATCGCACAAGTTTGTTGGCAGCAAAGATGAATAATAGGGTTAAGCTGAAGTCTTCTTCTTGCCACATCTTCTCTTCTCCAAGTAGCACGTTTACATAGAATTTACACATTGTAGATTTTGGCATCTGCCTCATGTCCCATGGATTCGACGATTTCCATTGCCTACTTTAGTTGTGCAACACTGCCTAAAAGATCAACTATACAAACATATTGATCCAATTTCAGCTCTATATTATGTGTTGCTTTCACAGAATGAAAGTAATGCATTCCAAAATCAACCAACCCACTTTGACTGCAATCTGAAATTATAGACAAGAATGTGATAGAAGGGGGCTAAGTCAGTTAATCTCATTATTATAGAAGGTAGAGAAAGTAGAGGTGATATATCCATTTAATGCTAACATAGATATCGTTCCATTCCAAGAAACTATGTCTGATTTGATTATTTCTTTAAAACTTTATTGGCGTACTTCAAGTATCTATCATTGCCATATAAGTCTATCAGACTACTTTTTACTACGTGGGTGTTGTCTAAACCATACTTCAAAAAATAACAATAGAACTGTTTCCAAATTTCATCAATTCAAAAAATATTTATTAACAATTATGTTCACAAGACCATATATTAAAGAAATCCAACAAATAACACTTGATAAGTAAATAACAAATTAGCATTCCAAGCTTTGGTTACCAAGTTATGAGCTAAGATATTGTGAGACTGATGAATATGGAAAAATAGATAGCTTTCGAAACCTCACCGTGTTTATTATTTGGCTTGATTGTTGTTAATTTGTCGGAATAAATTAATTTTCATATTAAGTATTTGTGTCTATCCAACCCGATTTGAGTTTTTTAAGGGTTTGGAAATCTAATCCATCAATCTTTTCATACATGAAAAGAAATATTATTTTAACACTTTTGGGAATATACTAATGAAGTTTTGTTTTTTCACTGCCCCTTAATTTATTTTACGTTTATTCATTTCATAGTTGTGACCTTATTTTATTTACTTAGTTTTAAATTGGTTATACTTGGTTTGATTTTTTTTTTTTTTAGTTTCTGTTAAATCATTCGATTTTAATTAAATATTTTATATTTAGACAAAAAAATTTAGATGAAAATTAAATTTATATATATTTTTTAAAACCATGTGTCCTGTCACCCACTAACATAAGGGTTCGGCTTCAAGTGTTGGAATTTTAAATTAATTATCTTAAAATCAAAGGTTTAAAATCAATGATTTTGTTACAATTATTTGAATTAAATATAGATGTTGATAGATTACATACATATGTATATATACACACACTAAGTATCTTTACCATATATATATATATATATATATATATATATTTCCCATTTAACTTTTTCCTTGGATTGTGGTCATCGTAAAAATACACTTGAATAGAAATACATTCACTCTACATTCTTATCTTCTCCTTACTTTGGCTTTTATTATCTTGTTGTTTTACACCAAGGTTATTTATTTGTTCGATTAAAGAGAAAAAAACCTAAACATTATTTAACCTAAAGTTGAAGGTTCTTGACTTCCAGTATAATCTAACGTTTGTGTAATTAAATACCTTACTTTAGTCTACCGATTGTGGCATTGCTCTTAATAGCCTTTTATCATTTATCACGACTTCAAGTCAATCAAATTCTTTCAAAAAAGGAGCCTGCTCGATCTTTCTCCTTCCCCTCCCTCCAGAACCTTCCGACGCCTCAACTCTCTCTTCCATGGCGTCCGATCTCGAAGCCAAGGCCAAGGAAGCCTTTATCGACGACCACTTCGAACTTTCCGTCGACCTCTACACTCAGGCTATTGCTCTTAGTCCCAAGAAATCCGAGCTTTATGTTGACCGCGCTCAGGCCAACATCAAACTCGGCCATTACACTGGTACTTCCTCTCTCTTTCCAATTTCATGTTTCTTACTATGTAATGCTCCCTTTAATTGTTTCTGTAAAGTATAGGATTGCGCGAATTAGACTTTTTGATCGGATTTTTACATCTTTTGGTTATGATTGGTACTAAAAAGCTTTACTTTTCTCTCCAATTTTTCTGTTCTTTTGATTAAGTTAATGTTAAGAGCTAAGTAGATTCGAAAGTTTTTTGGATGAGTCGATTCGTTTATGGTTTCTATTTGAAGTTTTGCAGTCCAATCTCTCGGGTATTGGTTTTGGGACTAATTTAGGATGATGACTTTTCAAGTGTTCAAAAAGTGTTTTTAAGTGCAAAAACAACGATTTTGAGCACTTAGAAACAATTAATTAGAGTTCTTGTTTTATTTATTTATTATAGTGATTCGGGTTTATGTTTGTAGAGGCTGTTGCTGATGCCAACAAAGCAATTGAACTTGACCCTTCAAATTCAAAAGCATACTTGCGTAAAGGGTAAGCCTCTTTTTTTTTCTTTCGTAGCTTCTGATGTTCTATTTAATTTTTAAGAATCTTAAGACTATAATGTTTCTAAGAGCTGATGCAACTTTGTGTGAAATTCATATGGATATTTGAAACGTGGTGGATTATTTATTTAATTCTTGAATCACGTTCTAAGTAGTGTTGAATTATGCATATCTATATGGTTTTTGTTTTTCTTGTATCTATCTTTGTTTCAGCACTGCGTGTCTGAAGCTTGAGGAGTATCAAACAGCAAAGGTTGCTTTGGAGACGGGCTCTGCTTTAGCCTCAGGAGATTCAAGATTCACGAATTTAATAAAAGAATGTGAAAAACTCATTGCTGGTATGGGCTGCCTGATAATATACCAGTTTAAATTTGTGGATTAGGATGGTAGATAATCTTTGCAAAGTTTTTGTTATGTCTAAACACGGTTCTTTTGCTGGTAGTTGACATCACTGACTATTATTTGGAAAAAGCATTTACATTTTTTCCAATTCATGGATGCCCCCATTTTCATAACAGAGGAAATGGGCGATCTTACACAGGAATCTGTGGAAAATAATGTTCAGGAAACTGTTAAATCAAGTGCTGACATCGTACCCGTGAGTGATCAACTTCATCATGCGACAATAGAAGTCAAACCAAAATTCAGGTTGCTGCTCTTTGTCGGTTTCTTGTAGGAGTAAATATTTTCTCTCTTTATTTTTTGCACTTCTTTTCTTTTTTGTCTTCCTCTTTGGTACTTTATTTATATGGTATTCCTTTACAACGATGCATCACAAGATTGATGGTAACCTAACTAGTCATAGTTTCTGCCAAATACTCATGCAGGCACGAATATTATCAGAAACCAGAAGAAGTAGTTGTGACCATATTTGCTAAGGGAATACCAGCTGAAAATGTTGCTGTTCAGTTTGGTGAACAAATTGTATGACTATAATTGAATGTTCATTTTTTGAATATGTTTCAAAATCTTGAATATTAGGAAAGACTTGTTGACATTTTAATTGCTTGTTTGCAGCTAAGTGTTACTATTGATCTTCCTGGTGAAGATGCATATCGTTTTCAGCCTCGTTTATTTGGGAAGGTATTCCTGATTTTTAGTATTTAATTGTTAAGAGACAGACAATGGGTTATATTTGATATCCGAAACAAGATGGGATGTTGTAAATGTTGAGAAGTGTCTTTGATTAATGTAGTAATCTTCACTCGTATTTTCTTTCTTCCCATTGCAATGGATTGGTTCAGTTAGACTTATTTTTTTCTTATTTGAGCATTTGTTTTCTTCAGCAACATGGATATTATGCTTATCTATGCCTCTAACTTCGATTAGAAATCTTATGTTTGGTGTTTGGCTGTCCCAAACAGATAATACGCGAGAAGTGCAAATTTTTTGTGTTGTCAACTAAAATTGAAATTCGTCTTGTGAAAGCTGAGCAAATACACTGGACGTCTCTGGAATTCTCCAAGGAGAACAGAATTATCCAGAGTATTAATGTCCCCTGTAAGTGAATTCATTCCCTGTACACTCTTCATTTAACTGATTCTAGGTTTTACACTGTAGCATGGACTGATCTGTACTCGTCCAATGCTTAATATGCTTGAAGCCTCAAATTTAGCATCTAAACATTGTGAACAAAAATATGTGATCTGTGATCTGTTCTATATGCTGTCACATATTGACTATATCGAAGTGAAAGTAACCAATAATTTTGGTTCATATCACAAGCAATGTGATTTGACTCATTATTAGAGATCAATCTTGAACCTGCAGTTCGGTAAATGGATTTGCAGACTGTGTTGCAAGGTGTAGCTTTCATTTATGCTTTAAAATGTGCAGTTTTGGTTGCCTTATCTCATTGGTTTCATTCTTATGCAATGCCGATGAGGGGTTTTTACATATTAGTAACGTCTGGTGTCCCATGTTTTATTTTTGCCGAGTTTGATCAAAGCTTGTGCTGTTTTGCAGCTAGTGGATCACAGAAACCTTCCTACCCCTCCTCTAAGCCAAGAAGAGATTGGGATAAGATTGAAGCTGAAGTGAAGAAGGAGGTCTGATTGCTCTCTAGTATTTTTCCTCCTCAATATTCCTTGTGGGCAAATGAATTTAATCGTATTTGTTACATTTTAGGAGAAAGACGAAAAACTAGATGGCGATGCGGCATTGAACAAGTTTTTCCGAGACATATACAAAGATGCTGATGAGGATACAAGAAGGGCCATGCAAAAATCATTTGTAAGGCTTCCTGAAGTACTTTTACATGTCTAATCACCCTGCTTTGGTATTTTAATTTTTGGAAAATGTTCTCATCCAATTGGTTAATATTCTTTGTTCTTTAGGTGGAATCAAACGGCACAGTCCTGTCAACGAACTGGAAGGAAGTGGGATCAAAGAAGGTTGAAGGTAGCCCTCCAGATGGTATGGAATTGAAGAAATGGTAGATCTGATCTGATCTAGAGCTTTTTCCCTGTGGTTGGATTTGGTTTAAGTTTGAAAAGTTTTGATGGAAATATTTCCATTTTGGCGTCAGTTTGTAGGCAGCCGAGTCACCATCATTCTCCTTTTGTTTCTGCTTGATTTTTCTACTATTTCTGTAAAACCAGTTGTTTGCTTATTCTTCTGTTCTGAACTTTGTGATTATTATATTTAGAAATTGAATGGCTTTAGTTTAAAAAACTGTCGACCATGTAATCAATTGTAGATTTGTTTTCTTTTGCAAAACTGATATTTTCATCTCTTTTTTGTTTTGTTTTGTTTATTTGGTTTGGTTTATCGTCAGAGAATTTTTGTTGTTATGTGGATTGTTCAAGCATTTATAGCAACCAACTGTAGTATGAAATAGCTTCACATTCTTAGTATTTTCTAATATTTACTTATATTTTAAAAGCTTTTGTATGTTTCAGATTTTTTTTTCTTTATTCTTTGCTTATTTTCTTAAAGTGTTTTTAGCTAATTATGGTATGTTTAAATGGGTTGTTTTATTAGATTGAGAATTGATATTCAAATTTCACAACCCGTTCTTTGGTAGTAAACTGCAATTTCACATACTAATTGAGGAGCTTCTCCTTGTCCTGTGTTCTAGTGTAGTGAAATTCAACATTTTGAAGGGCGACGACCAACATTATAGAAGAGATAATTATGGTAACTATACTAATTCTCTTCTTTAGAGAAGGGGGAAATGGTTCATTTAACTATAAAAATAAAAATAATAATTGGATAATTAGACTGGTGGGCTCCATGGGCCGTTGGGCAACTTTAATGGATCGTAAAGGGGATGATTGATTGGTCCAACCTCGCTAAGACGTTGAAATCACGTTGGGCTTAAATAGCCCATTTGGATCAATTGCATGAAGCCGAATTCTTTTGGATAAAGGCTTCGATCAGGATATGTAGAGAAAAAAAAAATTGTCGTAAATAGATTTTAAAACAATTATAAATATAGTGTAAAATTTGTCCAAGTTTAATAGATTTTACTATGTTTGTAATTTTTTAAATGTTGCTATATGCTTCGTTATTATTTCTAAAATTTTTACCGATTATAAATATCCAGAAAAATGTGAATAAAGCTTCATCCTCAATTTTGAAAATGGTTGGAAAACAATTTTACTATTGAACTATCATTTTTGTTATGATTTATTTTTTTATATATGTAAATCATATAAATAGTAATGGGGCTTTGCTTGAGCTCCTGAACTTATACTAAATTCGTCAATAATTGTTTATGCTATTTCTCCCAGCAAATTGATTCTTATTCGGGTAAGAGAGAGATAATAGGTGGATGAATTCTTAAGAAGTGTTACTTGTTTATTACATTTATTCTATGCTCGTGAGGTTTGCAATTGTGTTACTTGCCATATATGGGATGAAAGAATTAAACTTCTAACTTTGAGGTATTAGCTCAGGTTCTAAAAAAAAAAAGAGTGAGGTTACGAAAGACATCAATGAACAAGTCAATGATTAGGGTACCTTTCATCTGTATCTCTCCCGATCGGTGCAGGTTATATCCCGAAAGACGAGGGGGAAGGGAGGAATCAATCCTTAGCCTCCAGCTAGACCAAGAGAGGAATGAGAGAGAGATTGAACGAGTTTACACACGGTCCTAAAGTAGGGTCCTTGTCAGGTAAGTTCTGAGGAAAGGCGTCAGGATCTGGGCACTGTAAGCTCGGTGAAATAGACATGTCTGTGAAGATAGGAACTACCTGCACCTGGACGATCCTATTCAACTTCACTTTTCCCTGGGATTGGCTTTGAGTCTCATTCAGCACAGCAGGCTATATACCAATACTATATCAATTGAGTTTTCCCATTTTTCTAATTTGTTATTAACCTTCTTTAAATATTTGAGAATTATTAAACCCAATACACATTCAGAGATATGAGTTCCAAAACTAGTATAATTCTATATTATCTTTGAATTAACAAATTACAGTGTCGAAAAAATAAGATGGCACATACCATCTATATATGACATTTCAATATTAGGTGACTTAAAACTTAACGTGTAAATCAAAATTCTGAAGTCTTAGAATCTAAATGAATTCAATTTTTGTGGTCGAGCTGATCACACTCACATTTTTTTTTCTGTTTAGGTTTTTTAAGATAAGTGATATATATTTGTTACTAATTGAAATCAAAACTTAGCTCAACAATAAATGATATAATTTGGTACTAAAAAAATCGAAAAGTTAATTTTCACGAGTCTATTGTTTTACTAAAAAGTAAACATGAATAAAGAATAAAAAAGAAAAGCCAAACACATGACAATGTGGGTGAAAAGAAGCCACATGTGTCGATTGAGCAATCTTTTTCTTTACTATTTTTCCTTACACGATCTCGTACTAAGCATATTGCTTTTTTCGACCCATTAATTCTTGTGGTAATATCGACAAATTTTCATCAATTCCATCCTAATCAAAGTCACACAATGAATTTGTATATTAAATGAAAATCCATAAAACTATGTGCATGGTTGAATATTAACTCTACTTTGATGTTTCCATTTTTTTTACAACAATTTGCATAGAAATATGACATACGGTTGAATTTCAATTTTTAGCAGAATTCCAAACGTAAAAACAACTCTTTGAAAGCTATCTTTTATAGTTAGCTTTCAAAATCTTATTTTTTTTTTAATTCATTGGTAAGATATAGATAACAAAAATAGAAAAACTAAATATAGAAATAGTATTTATAGACTTAGTTTTAATGTTTTATTAAAATTAAATACCGTGTTATACAAATCCTAACATTTATCTTTTTTTATATATATGTGTGTGTGTGTGTGTATGTATATATAAAAAGTATATATGGATAGAGTTTTGTGAATTGATCATCACAATTATTTATAGGAGAATTTTAAAGAGTGAAATATAGTTGTTATAAAAGAAGACAAACGACCAAAAACAAAGAAGTGGAAAAAGAAGAGGAAAGTTCACGTGCCATAGCAACAGAATAGTAACCCGTGAGTGAATATTTTGGCACACCCATTCAATCACACACCTTCACTCCATCAAACAAAACAAAACAAAACAAAAACTATTCTCTCTCTCCTCTCTCTCTCTCTCTCTTATTTTTATATCTTCAAAAATCCAATTTGCCAAACCACCCGTGACATTGTTATTATTTGAAGCCTGAAGGATCTTTTTCTTTCAAGAGAACAAAACGTCACCTTTTTTAATTTCATTTTCACCAAAGAGTGGAGGTTGAAATTTGGAAGTTTTTATCTCATGCATAAAGTGTTATTAACTATGATAATGGGTCGGTGTGAGAAACTTAACCATGTCTCTGGATATTGCATCATCAATCAAATGCACTTTAATGTTTAAATTAGATCAAATAGTAGAGATTAGTATTTAATTAATTAAACTAGGTTAAAAAAGGATAACTTAGAGTTTTACTTTTGAATTTACTTAGGTTTTTTTTTTTTTGTATGTTTGAATGATACTGTTATAAGTTATTTCTTCGATATTAGCTTGAGGTTTTGTGTAACGTCAACAACATCTGATTGCATCCTGCAGAGCTATAGAGTGCCAACAAATTTGACTTGTTATTTCTTAGTTAGTATAATTTCTTAGGTTTGACTATTCTGCTGGAATGAGTCCATCTAAATTTGATATATACACGGTTATTTGAAGAAGAAAAAATACAAAAAAAAAAACATGCCTATCCACTACAATATTTTGGACAAGCCTCTTAACATTATTTTATCGAAGGTATAATGGAAGACAATATTAGCCCATATCCCTTTATTCTTTATATATATCAATTTGACGTTTCCATATATATATATATATATTAAAAAAAGATTGTAGCTCAAAGAAAATATAAATCCTATATAATATAAAGTTTGCATGTGGGGTCTTTTGGACATTTTGGTCCATATGGCTCAAATGATTGAAGCCTCACCTTCACATCAAGGGGCTCTCCACTCCTAACATCTCTCTCTAGATCTAATGTTATTATCATTATTTTATTCTTTGTAAAGGCCAAACAAGAATCATAAAATAATTGACAAAATTCAAAAACAAGAAAGATGCTCTCACTAATTTCCTTTTAACACTTTCACTCTTCTTTTTTTTTTTTTTTTTTTTTTTCTCTCTCTCTTTCAATAATAATTAATGAATTATTTGATATTTCTATCTATGTTTACGAACATGAGAGTTTGAAATATTGGGAATATTTTTTAATAAGATTAAAAAATTAAAGAATAGTTAATTTTTTTTTATTATTCTTTTAAAAGAGTTTGATTATATCTATTATTTATATTATATATACTTTAGTAATCTTCGTTGTTACTTTTTTGTTTTTTATAATTTCTTTACGAAATAATAAATGTTAGGCCGAAAAATTAGATGAGTTCACTTGTAGTTTTATAAGCTATTTGTAATTTGTTATATAAATGAAAAGGAAAAAAAAGTTAAAATGCAATAATTTTGTTGCCTTCTAAGTCTTTATACTTTCTACAAGTATCCATTATTAATTTTGCACTTCCAATACATATGAAATTTAATTTTTCTTTATCAAAGTTAGTTAAATAACATTAATTATTTTTATACAAAAAATAGAATACATAAATATTTTTGAAGTTTAGATAGTACATAGATATGTTCTTATTTAAGATTTATATCTTCAAGGATTGCAATGCCATACATTGAAAAGAAATGTTCATTGATGGACTTCTAAGCTTCATGGCTGAAAGAGTTTATAACTCTGTGAACAAAGCATATCACGAGAAAGCCAAAGAATTCAAACCAAATTTAAAAAGCATTTAAATCTTCACAGAAGAGAAATAAAAACTTTTTTTTTATCTCAATATGGATTTAAGAAAGCCAAAGAACCAGAATCTTCTTAAAAAAAATTTGTCCAAAAAAACTATAATATGAGATCCACATGTAGGAAATCTTGAAGGTATAAAAAACCTTACATCCCTTAGAGGTATCACAAATATTCAAATTACAAAAAACCTGAAAAAAAAAAAAAAACAACAAAAGGAAGTTCAAAAAAAAGGGGGGAAACCAAATAAAAAGGTTTTTTTTTTTTTTTTTTGTTATAAGTGTAGAAAAGGACATTATGTCAATAAGTGTCTGCAAATAGGAATCCAAGAAATACACAAAGAAGAATATTCTTCAGATTCATCTTATACGTCTAACTTTCAATTGCAAGAAATTGCAGATGAAACCAATTCAGAAATTCGAGCCAATCTTTCTCAAATGAAGGACCAAGAACATGTGGGTATATTAAAGACCCATGTAAATGTGTTTTAAACAAAATAAATATGTTTTAAACTGAAAAGGGATTAGTAACAAAGAAATTTGGAGAAGAATTAATTTTTATATCTCTCCAATTTTACCCCATAAACTTTTAGAAATTAATATTTTGAAAAATGAACAAATGAAAAGAAAACAAAAACAGTTTTCTAGAAGAGAAAATTGATTACAAAAGGACCGAAGAAAATTTGAAAGAATTTTCAATTCAAAATAGGATAAAAGAAATTCAATTCAAAACTGAAAAAGAAATTTGATTCAATTTACCAAATGCATTTTGAAAAAGAAAAAAGCACATAGTTGATTTTTCATATTCCAAAGAATTCAAAGAGTCGAGTATTACAACAAAGACTAGACCGATTCAAATAAATTCAGACTTGCTAATACATTGCAGGAAATATAAAAAAAGATTTATTAACAAAAAGTTGAATTTTCTTTTCTGAAAAAACCAACAATAATAAACCACACTAGCCTAGACTAAATTAAGGTTTATCAAAATTAAATAAACTAAAATAGGGATTAAAAATATAAAAACTACCACTTAAACATACTTCAAATTAAGTATATATGCATCAAATTGTATATATATATTGATCTCTATCATTTTATTTTACAAAAAGAAAAAAAAAACAAAATTCCACAAATGGAAATAATAATAAAAGATAGGTTTTCTTTATCCTTTCCAAATATACCCTTTAAATCGAACATAATAATTAATAATAACAGTAATTATCTTATTATTTCTTAGATGTAGAAACCCTTCTAATCAAAACAAGCAAACAAAGAAGACGATATAACACAAAGAACGCAACCAAAGCATAAACATTTCTCCACCGTTGATTCTGATCAAGACCTCTTTTAACCAACACATCTCCCCCCGTAACCAAACACTCCTTTTCATTCTCTTGAAACCAAATGAAGCATCTAGAAACCAAACACGAATATTCGTTGATTAGCAATGCATCAAGAGCGTACTTGTACATCGACATGAAGTTCATAAACATCCAAAACTTGGGCAAGCTTTCTTGTGATATGAAGTAGCCCGAGAATAGGAAAAACGCAGCAAGGAGAACCGTCACGAGCGACGTCCCGGCTATGTAGTTTGGGGCGAGGGAGCTTAGGAAGAGAACAAAGGAGTTGGCCATGAGAATGATGACCCAAATGACGAGGACGAAGTAGGCGAAAGCTTGCCAAGTGGCGCAGAGGCCAACGAGGAAGTAGACGGAGGCGGAGTAGATGAGGGCGATGGCGAGGAGGTAGGGGAGGAAGACGAGGGTGTTGGCGATAATGTAGGAGGAGAGACGGTAGAGGCCGGAGGAGGTTTCACGGAGGAGAATTGGACGTTCGTTGAGGAAAATAGGAAGAGTTTCGGTTGTGGAAGAGAGGAGGAATGTTAGTGTGAAGGCGAATAAACCAAATCTTTTCTCTATGCCGGCTTTGTCCATTCCGATGTTTATGTAAATTGTTCCTGTTTACGATTTACAAATTACATATATATTTTTTTTTTGTTAATTATAATTTCTCACTTTTTATAAAGGAAAATTGTAAAAAGAAATACTATAGAAAAAATAAAGTATAATGAATTTTGTAGTTTTTTAATGAAACCTAAATAGTTTACTTTTTTATTTTTCTAAAAGACCCTTTTATGCGTAAATCATAGTTTTCATTAAAAAAAAGTTATAAAAATAAATTTACTTCATAATAATGTTTATCATTTGTACCGGTTCAAAGAAAGATAAATATAATACTAAAATTGAAAAAATAATTTTGTTTGAATAATTACTTTTTAGAAGAAGAAAAAACATGTCAACACGTGAGAGTCTAATCGAATATAAAATGCATGGAGTGGTTCGAATTTTTGTACCTCTGTTGTAAAAAAGAAAAATCAAATGTAAAATTTATCTTAAATGTAATTTTATATAAAATTGAAATTTTACAGCTGATTTGTACACAATTCAATCTAAATAAATCATAATTAGAACATTATCGTTCTTGACTTAGGGCCAAAAAAAAAAAGAATTTAATACATTTTACAGAAAAAACCACACACAAGTTCATTACACCTAATCTTTTTATGAATGGTAAATATATTTTTGTCTATTTTATTATTTTTGACCCTTTCCTTTACAACTAATAAATGAAAAGAAGTTTTTTAAAAAATAAATTTCTAACAACTAATTATTGAAATCGACATTTCAATATTTTTTGGAAACAAATATAAACGTGATTTTGGTTTAAATAATTCAAACCTGTCCTGATAAATCAAAACAAATTTTTAAATAATTAATGGCATGTTACCATTTCAAAAAACACTCACAAATATACTAGTTTGTTTAATTTAAAATAATAATAAAAAAAAAGTATAAAAATAACTCTATTTCTTATTACCATAAAAAACGAATATGAAAAAAATATTTTAAATGAAAGATAATTTAAAATATTTATAAAATATAGAAAAATTTAAAATCCTATAAACGATATCGATAGATATTGATAGACGATAGATCTAAAATATTACTATATTTTAAATATTTTGGTTTATACTATATTTTAAATTGTAAAAAGGAATCAAGATTATTGCAGGTAAAGGAAAAAGTAATTAAATGACATGTTACAATTTGAAAGAAACACTCACAAGTGTGCTAGTTTGATTAATTTAAAATCAATTAAAAAAGTACAAAAAAAAATCTATAAATATTTCCTATTACCATAATAAATGAAAAGGCTTAAGATTATTGTAAGTAGTGAGAAGTAATTAAAGGGAGATAGATGTAAGAGAGAAGTGTATTGATTTACATACCTAAGACAACTCCAACAATAAGAGCCTCCAAAGTATTGGTCAAAAGCAGCTGCCTCGTTCGAAATATAATTATCCAAAATCTCCAATGAAGCGTCAAAATCTCATGCAATCTACAGCTCCGATATTTAATCTCATTATTGTCAATATTATTATCATTATCTTCATGATAATTCGAACAGTAATTAGCACCTTCATTACCGATAATCACGACACCCTTATT
The DNA here is from genome assembly GCF_025177605.1 of Cucumis melo. NCBI lineage: Eukaryota > Viridiplantae > Streptophyta > Magnoliopsida > Cucurbitales > Cucurbitaceae > Cucumis > Cucumis melo. Next base: position 7,825,247 of record NC_066862.1, on the reverse strand, counting down.
ACAAGGCGTAAGATCATTAATAATTTCCATAGCAAATTCCAAAGCATTAAGCTGCGGCGGAATACACAACTCCTTCGATATCAAATAATTTTCCAAACTCTCAACACTCCCATGATGAATCACACACCCTTTACATAGCAAAAGTATCCCATCAATCTCCGACAATATCCGATAACTCGGCTGATGAATCGAGACCACCACCGTCCGATTCCTCGACTCGCATATCGATTTAAGGGTTGATATCACATTATACGCGGACCCACTGTCGAGGCCGGATGTTGGTTCGTCGAGAAGTAAGACGGCTGGGTCGTGGAGGAGAGCAAGGCCGATAGATACACGGCGACGTTCACCACCAGAGAGGCCGGAGATGAGGCGAGTGTTGGCGAGGTGGGAGAGACGGAGGTCGGAGAGAAGGGAGTTGACAGTGGAGGGGATTAGGGTTTTGTTAGGGAGGAGGAGGCGGGCGGCAAAGGTGAAGGTTTCGGAGACGGTTAAGAGAGGGAGAGAGGCGTCGTGTTGAGGGACGTAGGCGGAGAGTTTACGGAAGGTGGAAGGGTTAAGAGGGGAGGAGTTGAGGAGGAGGGAGCCGTGGGTTGGGGAGGTACGGGCGGAGAGGATGTCGAGGAGAGTTGATTTGCCGGCGCCGCTTGGGCCGACGATGGCGAGGATTTGGGAAGGGTGGGCTGTGAAGGAAATGTTGCGGAGAATGTAGGTGGGTTGGGTGGTGGTGGTGCAGGATTTGAAGAGCCATTTGTAGGATGAGATGGTGGTGGATTTTGTGTAGGAGATTGAGGATGCTGTTAATGTGTAGCTTCTTGGCGGTAGTTGTGGCGGCGGGGGCGGAGGTGGTGGTTCTGCTTGTGGTTGTGGTTGGTCTTTTTCCATTGGGAAAGAGTGATTTTTGTGATGGAGAGAGAATGAGAAAGAGGGATATGGAAGGTGAAGTTAATTGACTGTGATATAAGATCAATACTAGGTGCCTTTCATAAAATATTCACAAATTTCAAATTCTTTTATGAAATTATATAATTAATAAAATTACAAAATAATTTTTCATACTTAGTGATCATTAGTATTGTCTAAGAAAATGAGGGTATTCTTGTAAGCATATATTATAAGAAGGGGAAAAATTATCCATGGATTACATTTTGTCTAAAGGCTAAATTTCATTTTCGAACTTGTTGATAGTGAATGGACATTACGTACCTGAGAAAGTGAAGGAAAAAACTTGTGGCTATCAAATATTTGCATGTCTTTTTTCTTTTACTTCTTCTTCTTCTTCTTCTTCCTAATAATGAAGTCAAAAGTCAGAATCGGCACTTGGCAAAGCCATAAAGTGTGGAGTAGTGAGGACAAAATGATCTTCATGAAATATAATAAATCAAAATTAAATAATGTGTAAATATAGGGGTTAAAAGGACTGATCTCAAAATTTATTCATAAAATTAAAATTTAATTAAGATATATAAAGTAATAATGAATTTAATACATATTTTAAAAGGAAAAGGCATATTTTATATAATATATATGTGAATTAATTAAGCATATTTTACTGGGCTCATATAGAGTTGGTCAGACATAGAAGAAGCATGCAGATGTGAAGTTTTAGAATATGATTTCCAAGTGGACAGTCCATTGTCTCTTGAATTTTACATTCTATGGATTGTGTAGTAATAATGGAGTCAAACCCTTTTCTCTCTTCCAAAAAATAAAACCAACAATAAAGGTCAACACTTTATATTTTAAGATTTATTGGCTACTTTTTAATTTTTAAGTTGATTTTTAGAAATATATCAATTCACACCAAATTAACACTTTCAACTATTAGTTATATATCAATTTAAATGATCTTAAATTTTTTATAATAAGTGTATTCAATTATATTTTTCCAATTTTCAAAGAGTTCACTATAGAATCGCCGCAGGTAATCTCTCCCTCTCTCCGTCTCAACTTTGGAAGAACCGAAATGGGTCTTTTTTATTATTATTAGTATTTTTTTTTTTTTTTTTAAAAAAAAAAAAAAAGGTATATTCAGAATAGGGCAGCAGCCCGTGACACCTCCCTCCAGATTTATTATAAGCCGAGGGACGTCGTCGTTTTATAATCTGCAATATAATCTAAAAGCACTTCTTGCAAACACAAAGACAAAATTCCTTCTGTGCTTACTTTTGTAGTCTTATATGTGCAACTTGAAATACTTCTTTCCATTTTTGAGAAATCGGTTCTACTTCCCCGACCCTACGTGGATTAATTGGGATGAAAAAACATTTAGCACATCTTGGACTGTGTTTATATTTGCTTAGTCCATTAAATCGTTGGATCATAATTTATCTATATATATATAGATATACGGATATTCTTAACCAATTCAACTTGTCATTCATAACAAATCCATTCCAATTTTAATCTTACTTAACCTAGCACAGAGGAAAATTTTAGATCTAACCCCTGCATATTCATATTTGAGAGATATTAATTAGGTAATTATTTGAATTTTTATTTTTGAAAATGTAGGAGAAGATTAATGTGTTTGATAAAAATTATTTTCTAAGAAAAGAGAATTTAAAATGATAAATAATGTGGTGATTTATTAGACGGAAATCTCTTTTGATTTTTTGCAAAATGGTAAAGAGTTTTCTTGGGCCATTGAAATTGCTTTCTTTTTCTATATTTAAAATAATATTTAATTATTTTTTTTAAAACGTAGAAAAAGAGAAAAGGATGACAAACCACGATTGGGCCATAAAATCGTGGACACCAAGGTTTTGGGCGAACATGAGTCAAACTTGTGATAATCATGGGCCGCCAAAAGCCCAATTAAATTAACCGTTGTCTCCTCACTTGATGAAAAGTGTTGCAAATAACAATTATAGTTACCACAAAAATACAGGTGTTGTCGTCGTCTTCCTCTCTGGAGTTCAAAAAGGCATGGTTAATCTAAACCTTCGACCTTAATAATGCGTTAACCTATTGAATCATAATCATGTTTGCAAACATAAATATCATCAATTTATAGTTCTGGAAGAGGTCGCCTCCATAAACAGTTAAAAGCATTTACTGCTAATACTCCAATGCTTTAAGTAAAACCTTAAGACAAATGCAAAGCAAGCAATTTAAGAAGAGTATGAACTTATCTGATGTCATATTAGACTCGTAGTAGGTTAAATTACTGGAAAGATGAACATAAACTTTGTCTTTCGTGTAAAAAAAATACTTCCAAGTGTTTAAAAATAAATAAAACCCGCTTTTAAACTTTTAAAAATGGTTCAAAATACCCTCACCGTCAAGAACTTAAATTTTAGGGTAAAACCATAATTTTAATTTTATTTGACTATTAACACACGTAAATCATGAACACAGTCCGATTTCTATAGTTATTGTATTCAGATAATCGTAAAATAAAAAATATAATTGACTATTAGCAAATAGTAATAGTCTGCTAAATCCAATAGTGTGACATTAATTTTTTGCTTGACTAAATATTGTTTTATGTATTTTAAGGATAAATTTTCTATTTTGAAACTTTACGAGATTTCGTAGAGTTTTATGTTTTAACAATAGTTTAAATTATCAATGTTGATAAATATATCAAAATCTTAATTTTACATAATTTTTTATTTTAATGATATTTCTAGCAAAACTATAAAAAAAAATCAATAATTAAATTAAAATAAATAATTTATTATTTTTAAATAAGTAGACATGTTTGGTACTTATATTATATTTTTCTTATTTTTTTGTGATTAGTTGATCTTTTTAAAATAAAATAGAAATATTGATTCATCCCTTATATTGACATGTCGAACCAATGAAAATATGAAAATATTAATAGAAATGTCAAAATATTGATGGAAGTTTAATACTAAGACTTTAACTTAAAATTTTGGTTTTAAAATTAGATTAGTAAAAGTAATTTTGAAATTTGTAAGTTTGTAAAGGGTACCTGTAGTATAATTAAGTAAAAAGAATGTACATCGTCTTATTAGTATTAGAATTTTTTATCTCTCCCTTTTATCCCTTTGACTTTTGAGTATAACACTCAAACGTTGAACCAAGCCATAATAGGAGGCCGAGGTTCTAAAGCATCTCTCACCTCTTTTCCAATACCAACACACTTCTCCTAACTATATTTCAATTGTTATTATATTCTACATTGAAAGGTCAAATTAAAAATCTTTTCAATAATAGATCTCAAATTTTACTATATTTGAAAGTGTATATTAATACATATATATATATATATATTATTTTAAAAATTCATAAAGATATTTTTCCAAAGAATAGAAAACTTGACAACGGGATGTGAAACCACAGACATCTTAAGAACTATATACACCATACAACAAACACAAATGCATGTGATTAATTAATTAATCCAATGAAATTAGAGATCCAATGATAAAAAATAACTATACTAATTAATTCCATCACAATATAATGGGGAAGAAGAACAAGAAGAGGAATAACCTACCCAACTTTCTATATCCCAAAGCCCATTAAAAAATAAATAAAAATTTAAAGAGCATATAATTGAACATTAAATATTGGCCAAAGACAAAGAAGGAAACATATATATATGATGAAAGGGGGACAAAGCAAATCTAAAAGCCTAGGAGAAAGATATGGTGTTGGGCTTAATTTTTCTCCAGGGACATTCATTGTATTGTTAGTGTATGTATTATTATATACATTGTTTTCAAATTTCCCAAGAGTAAGTAAATAAATAAATTAATCAATACTAATTACTTTTCTTTTCCTTTGCAATGTTAAGTTTTTTTAATTAAAATGTGTAAAAAATTTATTTGCTTTGGGACAAACAAATAATTTTGAAAAATAAGATCTTGTTTGAAAATAATTTTACTTTTATAAAATTTTAATTGATTTATTGGCTATTTATTTTGTTATGAATTCTATTTCTTTAGAATATTATAGAGCTGAAATTTAAAAGTTTATTTTCAAATATAGTAAGAATATTATTTTGTTAGTAATATACATAGTTATTATTAGCTTTATTGTAGATTTTCAAATTTATATTGATTTTGATATACTTCTTATTTATTTGTTGTATCTTGTTATAGTATTTTTTTTTTAATATTTATTACATGCATCTTAAATTGAGTTAAATATTGAGTCATCCTTAATTAATCTTGGTATCAAAGCTGATCTCGACTCACATCCTCTCTAATCTTTTCACAATAGTTTGCTAATTTCTAATATTTACGACTTGATTTCCAATCCATTTGACTCTATTAATTCTGTCAGATAGAGATTCTAAATCCCCGTTATTCTGCATGCACATGTCCTAATCGGTCACTAATAAATAATATATTTTTTTTTGTTATATTTGAATATATGTCAAACATTTTTTTGTTATTTTAAAAACTACTCTAAAATTTAAGCCTTTTAAATGAAATTTTAGAAACTTTTTACAAAGGAAAAGAAAAACACATAGATATATATTAAGAAAAATGAGCTTACTCTTTTAATATGAAAAAGAAAAACATAGAGGAAAAATCAATTTCTATGGGTTCTAAGACGACTTTTGAGTTACAATCTCCTAGAAAGAAAAAAAGTTTGAAAAAAAAAATGGATTCAATTCAATCTCTTTCAAATTCATAGTGATTAAATCAAAGAAAGAATGCAAAGTGCTCAATTAAGAGACAAAAAGCACATATATGCTTTTTCACTTTGAACTAATTAGCTAACCCCTTTCTTTTCTTTTCTTTCCTTTTCTTTTTTTTTTTCCATGAAAGCAAATAAAAATGCTGCTTTTGATGTCCCAAACAAAAAGTAAAATTCTCAATACATGTTTCCAAAGTTAAAGAAAAGCTTCTTCTTTCTCGTTGAAATTTGTTCAATGCCCTCTCTGTTTTGGTAAAGTTCCTTCGTTTCTCTTTTTTACCATTCTTTATAAACACTAATTACCTCTTGTTTTGTCTTTTTTACCGTTTTTTCCTTTTATCATTTCATTAGTAAAATTGTCTTCAAATATAATAAAATAATTGTTGTTAAACATTATAAATATCCATAGATGTTGACGTTATAATAAACATTGATAGCTTCTATTGATATGTAATTTATTGTCGATAGATGTCTAGTTTTATTATTTAAAACTATCAAATTCATAAAAAAAAAATTAGAACTATTATACACTAACGTAATTAATTAATTAACTAGTTTATTTGATTTAAATGAATTATCTCCTAACCAAATTCTAAAAAATATAGAAGGTTAATCCATAATTTACCTCGATGATAGATTCGGAAAATTTACATTTTAAATTATATGAGAAGTATGTGATTTGAATGGAGATATTATGAGCCACAATTTACATTTGAAACATACTATATGTCTACGATTTAAATTATTTATTATAAAAAAAAAAAAAAAAAGTAGCAGATAGCATGGAGCCAATAATTTAATTTCTTTTTTATTATTCTTTTTATTAACTTGTGGCATTGGCCAAAGTTGGTCAAAGGTCTGTGAAAGTTTCAAAACTTTACTTTTCTTTAAAATAAAAACAAATAGTAAATAAATATTTAAAGATTCCTCCTATTTTGACCTCATTAAATTATTACAGTTTTGAGGAAAAGTCCAAAAAGATTATCCACAAAGCAAATTAATGCCCTAAATCATTTCATTTTTTTTACCAACTAATTTCCCTTTCTTATTTATTGGGAATAGTAACTTTTTTATCCTAAGTTTAGTTCTAAAATTTTAAATAGATAATTATAAATATAGTAATTAGATTTTGAACTTTCTTTTTTTATCCTAGATTTTATTCTAAAATATAGAGTTTAGCCAATCGTCAACCATATAATAGAATTTAATAAACGTGCTATTAAATTTAGGTAAAAGTTTTTAATACAATTTATTTAATAAATTCTTAAATTAAACATTTTAATTAGGTATATTTTATGTTTAACTAATTTCAAAAGTATTTAATAGAATATTAAATTTTAAATAATTTATAGAAAAGTTTTAAATTTTCTTCGATGTCTCCTTTTTAACTCACTAAAAGACTAATATGTAAAACTAAAAAGTTAGTAGTTTTATTGTACATAAGTTCAAATACAAATCAAATGGAACAATCACTAATCTTTCTTCTAAACAAAATAAATGTATCTTATATATCTATTAGTCACAAAATAAATAAATAAATATATATATATATATATATATATATATATATATATATATATAAATTTAGAAGTTACAAATTTACGTAAATTTAAAATCAATTAGATAATGTAATATCAATCAAAAAAATAAAAAACGTAAATGTATCATAAGATTCGTAGTTCATATGTATTTGTGTAATTATGATATTAAAAAATAACACAAATATATAAAATATTTACACTTTATATAAAAGATAGTTTTTATCTTTTTCTTCTTTTATAAAAGATAAATAGTTTGTACCTTTTTTGTTATTATGTTTGAGAAAACATCTATTTAAAATATATAACTATTAGTTTTATTATTTAATTCAATAACAAACCTCTAATATTGATTGATTGTACCAATTAAGTTCCATTTATGCTTAAATTCTATTATTATTAACTCTTAATTATTTCATGTTGAGACTATTTGAGAATTTACAAAGTTTATTTTCAATATAATTTCCCAAAAAAAGAATTAAAATCAAATCTCTGAAAGAATATATACTTTTCCTTTGAAAATTCTACCATATTTCAACATTTTGTAGGGTCTACGTAAAGAAAAGAAAATAAAGATGTTAAGTAGCAACTTTGGCACCTTTCTTTCAACACTTTCTTGAGTTTAGAAATATTTATTTCTTCCTTCTAGTTTATCCGTATTTTAAAGAGAGAATAACAATAGAATGATGATTTGTTAGGATGGTTTATGTTATTCCGTTGTCTAGTATGTACATGTATAATATAGTATCGTTCGAAACAATAATACCTCGACTTGGATAAAGTCATATTTACCTAAATCTTATCTAGTATTTTTTTTTTTTTTTTTTTGTTAGTTTTTACATTGAGGTGTAGATATTTTATTTTACTTTGATTACTCTTTGAAAAAAAAAACTCCCAAAGAAAGGTAAATGTATTGGAAATTAATGATAAAGGAAATGATATGGGAAGATAAAAGGAAAATAATAGAAATGCTTTTTCATCGTATGACATACAAACAAATTAACAATCATCATTTAACTATTATTTACCAAATACACCTCCGAGCGAGTCAGCCACGCTACCACAAACTCACCGAGTCACTGTTTATCATTTTTCTAAGAAAAAGGAAAAAACGAAAACTGTCGTTCACTGCCTAATTCAGTTTTACTTTTTTTTTTTTTTTTTTTTTTTTTTTTTACAATCATCTTTTTACATCAAAACCCAAGAAAGAAAAAAAATTCTCTCTCTATCGCTCTCGCTTTCTTCAATGTTGTTCGTCTTGTTTGGCTTCTGAGAAAGAATCTTTTCCCGTCTTCTGCTTCTGCAAATCCTCAGTAACGAATACGTTATCGTCACAAGTTCCATCAACATCATCTGAAATTTTCCATTGAAATGATTGTTAGATGTGCTATACATTTTCAATTCAAATTAGGAATAAAATATTGTTGAGAGTTTTTTTTTTTTTTTTTTGGTTTTGGATCTTGCCTCTTGTAGCGCTGAATGATCTTTTGCAATGCAGAATGGCGCTCTCAATCCCGTCGTCTTGTTGCAAAAGTGAATCGTCTCGTCGATTCGTCGGCGATACAGCCATTCCAGTTGCCGATGATGATGATGATGATGATTTACTCTTTCCTAAACGCTTACAAACCACTCGAATCCCTATCGCAATATTCCTCTGTTTCTCATCAATCGATGTCGCCGTTGTCGTTGTTGTGGATGGGGAAGATGCTGGCGAAGATCTGTAGTTTTGTTTCCTCGAGACTTTTACGTACAGTGGTTTGATTAATTTTAGATACTTCTGCATTCCTTCTCTCTTTGATTGACGCTCTGTTGCGTCAATCCGATTGTTATTTCTTGAACTGTTGACTCTGTTTAGTTTGAAGGCGAATCGTTTGCTTTCTGTGCTTTGTAATTTGTGAGACGGTGAGTCTGTTTCATCTATCTTCTGTTTTGCCATTAACTTTGGCTTCTTGAACAATGAAATCGAGAGTCTAGGTGCGGATTTAAGAATTGAAACTGAAACCGGAGACTCTGGCTTGGAACTGAGTTCAATCGGAAGGATTTTACGTTTGGAGATGAGATCGGATTGGGAGAGAAGAAGATTCCGTTGAGAGAAACCGAGTTCGTTTTGGCTTGAGTGTACTGTGAGAATCTTCTCATCGGGAGATTTGCCGGTTTCTGAAGGAGGAGGAAGAGAGATGAAATCCAAATCGAAGAATGAATCTTCATCTTGATCGTCGCCATAGAAATGAGAACGAATGAGAGGATATGCAGTTTCAACAATGGAGGAGAAATGGGAGTAGAGATTATGGAGCTTTACGAAATCGAGAGCTTCCATGGCGGAGAGAGGATGGGGAGAAAGACAAATTGGGGAGTTGGGGGTTTAGAGGGTTTTATAGCGCTCGGCGCGGCGTGTGGAGGAGAGGGGCCGGCTTAACACGTGCCACACCCTGAAAATAACATAACACCAAACCTCCTTTTTCCCCCAATTTTCATTTATTTGATTTAATATTGTAATACAATTTATTTCTTTCGGATCGTATTTCTTTTTAAATGAAAAAAAAAAATTACATTTAAGGGAAATGGTCAGAAGTAGGATCTAATGAATTTTTGTGTTTTAGCTACTTTTCCATTTTTTATAACATACCTACATTTAATCGAAAAATGAAAAGAAAAAAAGAAAAGATAAATTTGTTACGCTTCATACAAAAGAAACCAATTATTACATTTGATTTTCTAATGAAAAGTATCGATTTTAACTTTTTTTTAACAATTTTCCAAAAAAGTTTTATAAAATGGATATCATATAGCTTACTACTATTATATAGCTGATGTCTCACACGCTTAGCAACATTCTAACATGACTCCTTAGTCAAGAGGAAATAAGTGAGGGTAGGTTAATTACTGGTTGGGCACTTTAATCCATAGTGGTATATTTTGACGTAGAATAATAAAGAATTTGGTTGTTTTTTACGTTTAAGTAATTTTTATATTATAATATAAGAGCAAAAGTACAAAAATGAAAAAGAAGAGAAGAGGAAAAAGCTATAGGAAAGTGTGCTTCAATTTAGGTTGATAGAGAGAGAGAGAGAGAGAGAGAGCTTTAATACATGTACGTTTCTGCCCTCTACTTCTGTCTTCTCAGCGGTTTACGTTGAATTTGGATTCCTCCCGATGCTCCTCTCTACCACTCCACATCACGTTATTATTACTATTCAAATATATTTTGTTGGGTGTTGTTAGTAATTTGTCAAATACATCAAGTAAAATATTAACAATTAATTGAATTAATTCAAAATCTTACAAGTATATCAATTTATAATCTCTATTTTCTTCTTAAATATATAGAGATCTCAATTAAACTAAGTTCTTGATGTCAAAATAAATTAATTTAGTAGACTATTAATTAATATTATCTATACTAAATTGCATTTGTACAATATTATCCAGCTTTATAGTTGAGCTTTGATCGTTTTAACAATTGTTCGATGATTATCCAACTTTCTTAAAATCAAAATAGTATCTTTTTTGTTTCCATTTAATAAATTATAATTTTTTTATAAAAAATGATATAAATTGGTAATTTCAGCGTAGGTGTATGATAAAAGAAAGTAATAGAAAAATGATATAAATTTTGTTTTTGTTAAGATATGAATTTGACTTGACTATCATATGGACATAGCATAGGGAAAAATGGAAAAAGCTGGGAAAGCTTTGGTGGTCAGACTGCAAAAATAGACTTAGCCTATAGGTCTTTTCTGCAATATTCCATATTTCTTCATTTGTAAATATAACCCTTCACGCGCTCCCTACTCACGTGACCCTACTTCATGCACCACTGACTTCTTGCCACGTGGCACCGTATAAGTGGAAAGATAAGGAAAGAAAAGATGAAAACCTACTGAATAATTAAAGGTTAGACTTAGACCTTTCCACTACCATCTAATATTTAATGTAAATTTTACAACTTTTAATGTATTCTATTTGACTAATATCATAATTCATTTGACATAACAAGTTTTCTATTTTGTTGGACTAAAACTATATATCTAAAAAGGATCTTTATTTTTGTCTCTAAAGTAGTTTTCACAAAACAAGAACATATGTTATTATTATTATATTACTCTCGAAATTAAATTTTCAAATTTAAAATAACAAATTTATTTTTGATTTGAAGAGTAAATTATCATACTAAAAAATATAAAATTTTCACTTAATAAACAATCACAATCTTATATTTGTTTTGTTGTTGTAGAGATCGATCCAATTGTAATATTCTAGCACGAAGCTAATCGAAATGGTTATTTATTAGTATTTATCATGCTAAATTTCTGAATTTTGTTTTAAGAGGGAGGCTTTTTGCCAAATTATCCTATTTTTCAAACAGAGTAAAGGGAAAAAAACATTTACTAATGCGCTTTTCGCTCAAAATCTTAACTCAATTAATGCAAAAGTATAACAAAGTTTTATTTATTTATATAGAAAGCCTTGTCTTTTTCTTTTTCTTTTAAAAAAAGTATGCATGAAAGTATAATATTCAAAGGTAGTGAGGAAAAAAAAAAAGAGGTATACATGTGGGCATAGAATTTGAAGGTGGTGAAAAAGAGGGAGAAAAAGAAAAAGAAAAAGAAAAAGAGCATTTAAAGAAAAGGAAATGAGAGCAAAGTGAAAAGGAAGGGGGGGAAAAGAAGAAAAAAGAGAAAGAAAAAGAAAAAGTTGGAGTTATACTTATATGGTTGTTGATATATTAGGGTTAAAGAGATGTCTTTGAAAACTAAAGCATTGAAGAGCTGTTAAAGAGAAACTTCCAAAAAGATGAGAGAGAGATAGAGAGAAAAGAGTTAAAAGGAAAAAGAAATTGAAATGAGTGTGAAAAAAAAGCCTAGTAAAGAAGAAATTGTAGACTTTGAGATAATTATGGATAAATAATGAAAGAAGAGTATGTAAAACTATGGCTTTTTTTTTCTTTTTATTAAAAAAATATTTTAATAATTTTACTTATCAAATTTTCCTAACTGATGATATTCGAAGCATATAAAATGCTCCAATTTTAAAAATTCAAATGCAAATTAGCATTTTGTTGACATCACAAATGATTGTTGTGTTAGAGAACGTAGTTGAACCTCTAATAAGATATTGACTTCAAGTTATTTTCTTAGAATAAAAAAACAATTTGATTGAACATTCTGTTAGAACCCTTTGATGGAAGAGAAGTTATGTTGCGAAGAATTCAATGATGTTGAGTGCTTTTTTATGTCAGTAAAAGATTAGATTCCGTTTATTTTTAAAATTAAGTTATTTGCATTTGTATAAAAAACTCTTTTAACAATATAACACAAGTTAAAATGTTTTATTCTTATTTTTTGTTTCATTCTATTATGTTCATTTCTATTTCAATATCATTGTAGATTATGTTTTAGTTTTTCTAAATTTTGAAGTATTGATAAGACTTTTCTTTTTTGTATACGAGTCAGGATTGGCTTATTCTTTTAGGGTACTATGGGTTTTATTTATTTATTTTCCTTTAATTGATATCAACATATGCATGGGAGAAAGAGGAAATTTTGGTTTGAAGAGGTAAAGGGAAATTTGAAAAGGTGATAAATAAATAGGGAAGAGCGGCAAGCTCCATAGCCTCTCTTTTGTTCCTTTTGTTTGCTTTCCGTAGCTTTTGTTGTTAGTGTGTGGACTCCCAAGGTTTTTGTTTTTGTTTTTCTTTCTCTTCTAACAAAAGTTTTGACCTTTGAACATTTGGGGGCCTTCAATCTCTATTCCTTTTGTCTATTCATTTATTTTTCTTCTATCTTTGTCAAACATATATATATCTTCTACCCTTGTTAACCTTTGTTTCTTTCTTGTTAGATTGGTTGGACTTGGACAATAATTATACCTTTTTTTTTTTTTTTGAAAAATTAAATTTACAAGCACTATTGTAATTATTATCGAAAAATCAAAACCAAAATTTGAAATTTGAATAATTAGTTTTTAAGATTTTTCTAATTTGACTAATAATTTAATTACGGTATTTCAAATGAGGTAAACCATCGTAAGAAAATGTGAAAAATTAGACGTAGTCTTCAAAGTTAAGAACCAAAAATGAAAATTTAAATTGTATAATAGATATCTTTCCATCGATTAAATACAATCTTCAAACAAGTAATAGAAGATTGGAGCAAAAGAAAAAAAAAGAGAGAATTTTTGTTAAAATTTGAAAATTAAAGTAGAATTTTTAAAAGTATATATATGTACATGTGTGTGTGAAATAAAAACGAAGAAGATATTAAATTTTATGAAAAATAACAAATTAAGATAATGATAATACATTTACAAATTACAAGTAAGAAAAAGAACGGAGAGAAAAGTTGCTTGGAAAGAGTGAAAAGATTATGGGCCTATTGGGCCTGGTGTGTAGTGAATCGCTTCTGTAGGACGATGTCCTTCTTCTATTGGGCCTTAGAGAACCCTTGTCGAAATGAGGAGACCATTTTGCCCTATTTCTAATGCTATTTATTATTGTTAAAAAAAAAAAAAAAAAAAAAATCTACCTCTTTTGAAATTATTTTTTAAATGTGTGAATAAAAGATGGAATCTAACTTTGTAGAAAAGAAGATCTTGCCAATTTTCACTGAGTTAGCTTACGTTCCCTTTCAAAGAAAGATTTGAGACCTTAGTAAAAGAGAAAATAAATAATTTTAAAGTGAGAAAGGATTAGTGAGAAAAAAATTAAACATAATTTTCTACAGGAGAAAGGATTAATGAGAAAAGTTAAACAATGTTCTTACCTGGTTTTAGAATTTAGTCTTTTCAGTTGTACAATATGTGGGATGATGAACTTAGGCTTTTGGTCTATAAGTGAGTAGTTCATTGTGGGAATTTAATTAGTTTGTCGGTTTATATATACTTTTAGTACAACTTAGGATTCAGGTATATATAGATGTCAGTTGGGTTGAACTTATGATATATTTTGGGTTTTTTAGATTTAAAATTGAAAGTGACAGACAATATTACATTTACAATAAAAGGATATAAGTCGATAATAAAAAATTTTAGTTTTTTTTTTTTCGAGAAAAATAGAAAACTTGAGCTATTTTTAATTGTTGAAAATTTTATAGAGTAAGATCAAATGAATAATATAGAATGTACAACCTAATAGATGGGGCTCAAACTTATTCGTTTAATTATTTAATTTTATGGGGAAGAAAATCATAACTAACCATCAAAATTTGAAGGATTTAATTATAAACTTGGAGTAAAATACTTATTCAATTGCATCTTATTTTAATATTTTTCATCCCAAAACAATAATAATAATAAAAAAGGTAAATAATTACAAATATAATGTATAAATTTCAAAGTATGATCAAATAAGTTCTGAAAGACATCCTTCCAACATGAGAGAATAAAAAAGAGGATCGAATGAAATTCCTTGTTGCTCTATATGTTTCAAGGATCTTTGAGAATAGTGATCACTCCTTATACTCTCTATCTCGCTTATACCTATGAAAAGTTTTAACGAATATCTTGCTAAAAGATAAGCTAAACAACTTCACTTGATTTCTTGATGATCTTAGCTTGATTGCGATAGGGTGTTAGCAGAATGACAGAAACTCTGCTCTTCAACGAAAATCTTTAAGCTCTATAGAAATAAAGTGCAATTGGATTCGAATATAAGAGAGAAAGTTGTATCACTTCCTTTAACAAGTTTGACTATCCAATTAAAGTTGAAAGAGGATCAACTTCAAGAAGAATTGCATTTTAATGCCTCCTTCTCCGAAACTGGAGGTGATGTAATAGCAAGACCTATGTTAGAAAGAGAGAAAGGAAGGCTCTCAACAAAATCAAATGTTTCTTCTCCTACGGAGCCTCTCCTTCTTAGTTGAGCTGCTTCATACCTATGAAGTCACTTCTCCAACCTTTGTTCATTGATTCAGGTTTATATAGATTTCTGACTCCTTTTACGCATCTGGATCCCTCAATAATTACGCCTTTGAGCTTTCTTCTTGATTATCTCACTCCATCTTCCTGGCTTGAAAAGAAGGAGATTCCTTCCCTCTTGGAGTAGGCCCATCAAAAGAGGAGGATTTTGATTCCTTATAAAAAGAGGACTCAAAAGGAGCTTTCCGCTAACGGCCTCTTTCTCATAAACATGGTTGTTCCCTTCCTTTCCCTTTATGGTTTTTCTTCTTCAATTGTACTTCTTTAAATGTTAAGCTGGAACTTTGCATGTTGCTGTTGGGAACTCATTTTGCTCGGTCTCTTTCATCTGATGATACGGCTTCGATCCATTTACCTTCTGGTTCCGATAAAAATAAAAAATGTCGTGAATTGTCGTTTGCCTCTCCCTCAATTTTTTTTTAACAATCAACGTGGATGCAACTTGGATTCCTTTTAAGGGCTTATCTTGTTGATGTTGATTTCAATCCTCCAATTGTTGAACTTCTTACTATTATAGAGGGTTCGAAATTAGCAAAATCTCTTTAGAATTTAGGTATAGAAAATTTTTATCGAGTCATATTGCTACCGAACCTTACACTTGATCTCTAGAAAACAAACCTGCTAACAGATTAGCAAAGTCTAACAGATGAAGCCCAAAATGCGAGAAATTTTTTCAATAGAATCAAATTTTGTTCTCTCAAAAGAGAAGCAACAAAATAGATGATTTTTGGTTAGCAAAAAACGCAAGAAATACATCATTAGAGGACACATGGCTAAGAAACTTCCCTCCCACAGCACCCTCAGCGTTATCTAATGTATCAAATTTAGCTGTTGAGGTTTTATATATTTTTGTTTTTTTTTCCCCCTAAATGAAGTTTTGTAAGCTTTTAATTTGTGTCTAATAAATATTTAACAATTTTTATCCTATCAAAACAATTAACATAAAATTAAATATTGTATGGCTTTAGTATGTCTTTAATTAGGCCTCCAATTTTATCACAATTTCATGTTTAAGTGTACTCTCAATTTGTTTATCATAGTTTACACATATAAACTTTTTTGAATTTTAAGTCAAATTAAAAAGAAAAGGTTATTCTTTAAAAATTGTTTTGTATTACATGTTTGAAAGTAATGTTTATACATTCAATTTTTGAAAATCAAATAACTAAAAAACTAAAATTATTGTATTTATTTCGTCCTAACGAATAATTAGTATGACTTTTAGTTTTGATTAGTGAGTCTATATAATAAAAATATATTGAAGAAATTACTAACTTATTACTTATTAGATTCAAACTTGGATAAGTTACTAGGCATTTATTTAAGTTTAGTGACAATTACAACTTTTTTTCCCTTACACATAAAACCTACTATATATAAAAATTGATTGTTGAGCACAACTTATTGAAAAATTCAAGGACATATTTGTCCAACAATATTTTGGATTTGGGTTGTGCCCTTAAATTATTAGGAAGTTTATTTTAAACGAGAAGGCTTATACAAGGATTTTTAAATATAATAAAATATCACAATTTATTTATAATGGATCAAAGAAAATTAAGATAGGCTAATATTTATGTCATACAAATAGACATTAATAATAATCTATTGCGGTACATCATGGTAGACTATTATATAATTTACTATATTTTGTAAATTTTTTTTTTTAAAATAGCCATTTATTATTATTATTATACTCTAAGTTTGAAAAATGATTCAAATTAGTTTTGGATGAAAATTGTTAAATTTTTGTTTAAAAAATACGCTTGAATTGTTGAAAGTTTCGAATATACCTTTGAGTTGATGAAAAGTTTCAAAATACCTTTGGATTTAAAAAATAGATAACAAATGAGGAGAGCTAAATTCTTAAGGAGTCTTGCAAACTTAAAGGAAGCTCAATTTCTTCGGTGGGGGAGTCACTTTCCTCGGGAGAGTCCAAGACAATCTTTACTAAAAAGTACACAACAAATGAAGAAATTTGAAAATGAGAGTAACGTCTGTCTGTAAGTCCAATAATAAAAACAAAAAACAAAATCATATGTTGCCAAAGGAGGCCATTATAACTTTTTTTAATTGATTATTTTTGAACTCTAAAAAAACCTTTAAAAAAAAATTATCACTATACCACTGATGATAGATATCTTTTTAATTTTAAGTTGTTTTTGCAACGAAATATTAACATTTTCGATTTATATATTAATTGTGAGAGTAATTTTTTTAAGTTCAAAGATATTTTTAAAACTTTTCAATGGTGTTTTTGAAATCCTTAACAATAAGAATGTTTTTGAACTATTTTTGAAAGTTTGAGAGTGTTTTTGAAACTTTAAGGTTTGAAAGAAATGTTTTAAAAATAATGATATTTAAATAGTTGTAAAAAAAATAGAGTTTTCGTAAAAGTATTGTAAAAAATAGATGACGAAGTCGTGTATCGACTGCATGTCACGTCTGCACTGACTTGCCAGTGTGACAATCGACATTGATATGTTGCATGAAATCGTGGACCAGGTGTACGACTTTAATGTTGATAAATAAATTAATTTACCATTTATAATTATATATAATTACCATATTCACTCTCTCATTACCTAGAACAATATATCATATACAAATTATATTTTTTCCATAAATAATAATGTAAAAGGTGAGTTTTTCATGTTTTATTCGTAACAAATTATTTTTGGGAGTTTTTCCTTCTGCCAAACATGACTTTTGGGTGCTAATCATCAGCTAAATAAATAATTTCAATATTTTTTTAAAAATCTTTTTATATATTTTTAAATAGAAAGTTTTTCATATATATATAACAAAACAACAAAATATCTACCGTCTGTGTAACAAAACTAAAATGTCCATGAAGCCGACCATTATTTTAAAATATTCCAAGTTTGCTCTTCCTTTCCATATTCTTTCTCCTATAATTTTTTTCCTTTTCCATCGTCATTTTCTCTTATTCTTCTGCAATTTTTGCTTTTATTTTTTTTCAAACGGTTATTTAGTTTAAGATTGTGCTATTTTTTAAAAATTTTTTTAAAAATTCTATTTCGTTGTTCAAGATCATGTAACAAATATAAGAGATCTTGATACACGATCTTTGACAAAAATCGTTAGGATAAAAATCGTTTAGATTTGGCTAACGATACCAAATAATCTACTAAAGAAATCGTTTGGATTTGAAAAAAAAAATCTATCAAAGAATCTTGAAAAGAAAAAATTGCTTAGATTTGGCTACCAAAATCACACAATCATATAACAAAGAATAGTCAAATTTGAACGATCGCTGTCGAAGAAATCTTAAAAAAAAATCTAGATTTGGGTAACCAAATCTAAACAATAGTGTAGCCAAATCTATATTTCTACAAGATCATGTACCAAATATATTACACGGGTGGTCAATTAATCGCATATTGATTGGAGCATTTTTTGTATTTTTTTATTGTGGACTTAGGACCTTTTTTTATTTTTAAAATTGTTCTATACATTTTAAATATTTTATCGTTTTGTTACGTTTTTTAAAAAACCCATTTTTTATGTTATGGATTTTTTTTTTAATTTTGAGTTTCTTTTTCTTTTCTTTGTCCTTTGTTGTGATATGTTTTGTAGGAGACATTTTTAGTTTAGATTTATTATCTTTTAGCTTGCTTACATTATTGATTGTTATGAAATTTTGAGTTTTTTTTTTTTGTCTTTTGTTGTACAATGTCTTTTTTATGAGATATTTTTAATTTGTATTTATTATCTTTTGAGCTTCCTTGCAATTTGTATTCTTGATTGTTTTGAAATTTTAAGTTTTTTCTTGTTCTTTTAGTTTTTTGTTGTGCGATGTTGAAAAACAGTGAGAGATAATCAAATAAACCTTTAGTTAATTCTAAAGTAAATAATAGTTGTAATAGCTAGAGGGATAGCAAGAGAGAATAGCACAAAAAATTTTGGTAACCCAGTTCGGCCAATGTTGCCTATATCTCGGGAGCTGTGCACAGTTTTGATGAGTAATATTATTAAAATTCACACTTAGATATGATATTTGTTCAATTATATGACTATCTAGCATGCATATTAGCTTTAGACTTCTGGCTCCCCCTGAATACATGAGTAACCTTTTTCAATGATGTTTGACTTTAGGCTTCTCTAAATGCATGAGTGAATCTTTTCGACAATATCTTCATCTTCTTCTGAAGTTTTCTGTGATTACTCGAATCACTACTATGTACGCCTTATTCATCATCATAATCATCTTAGATCAACATACTGATACCATAGGTAAAAGATCGCACTAACTTTTCTGTACCTGTAGCTTCTGTAATTAATCTTCCAATCAGACTTACGCCGTGAAGTCTTATTCGCAGCCCATCACACCATATATATATATATATATATATATATATATATATATATATATATATATTTCTATTTTCATAAAGATATTAATGCAAGATTCCTAAAATAAAGGAGAATCTTTTTATCTTTTAGAAACAAATTATCTTATCTTTTAAAAAGATAATCTCATAATATCTTTTAGGCAAAATTCCAACAAATGTCTTTTTAACACATTTTTTTCTTTTTCAATTACTAAACATATCACGCCATTTTTTTTCTCAATTAGTCAACCAAACAATAAAATTAAACTCAATGATAATTTAGATTTATTTTGTACTCATCAAAATTAAACTAAAGTTTAGTTTTTGAAAATTTTTGAACCAAACTAACACTAAGACCACGTCTACAACAATGGTAACGTGGTTCATGAATGGTAACTTAAAAGATAGGTCCCATTTTATTATGTTTGTTGCTTAGTATTTTTAATTGTAATAGAATGTAGGTCCTACCATGAAATATGTGATAAAATGCTGTAATTTGATCATTTGAAAATTACGTGGTACACACTTAAAAATATTTTTGAATTATTTTCAAATTTTAGTCGTTGTAGGTCTAGCTAATTTTTTTTATCGGTAATACCATGATATATTTGATCTATCCACATAAAATATAAAACAAATTCAAAATGCTGGGATATGGTTGATATTGGTAAGACCATAAATCTTGGAATCTTATTTATTTATTTTTAATTATAGAATGGAAACCCTAGTTTATCGACCGACAAAAATAATCCAAAATAAAAAAAAAAAAAAAAAACTCAAAACTATGGGAAGTTGTTTGTTGGACAACCATATAGATGAATGAAGGTATCATTAAAAAAATCCATTATGTTTACGGCAACAATAACAATTAAGTAAAAAACATGATGGTTACGTTTATAAAATGGTTAAATAAACGTGTATAAAAATAATCTAATTACCTTTACAATTGAGATCAATTAAACTAATTCATCAACGAAAATCCATTTAGTTTACATCGTTTTTTAATCTTAGTTGGGTAAATATGACCTAATTTCAAACTTCAAAATTGAATTGTATGTGTTTTTTTTTTATAGGAAGTTGAAAGAAGAGAGAGAAAAAGAGAGGAAATGGTTTGACAATGGACCCTTATTGAAACAGAATCCAATGATGTATTGAAGGTGGACAAGGACAAAAGGGAGGACATTAAATTGGTTGAAATTATGGTAATCTTTCAAGATATTCTTTTTGTTGGAAATTAACCTTAATGTTGTTCGATTTTGCAAGTCTTTTAAACGTATACATAAATGGGCTCGTGTTATTGCAATTTGGGCCTCATCTCCTCTCTCAAAAATATCTCTAAACTTTTAAATGTTGCATGCGTCTCTTTACATAAAAAAAATTAAAAATTAAAATGTTATTTTTATTTATCTACACCTCTATCGCCTCCCTCTCATATTTCCTCTCTTTAATATTTCAATTTATGAACTAACACTTCACATTTTCATTCTCCCTTGTTCTGTTACTTCCCTTTTGTTATTTGTTTGACCTTTGTTTTTCTCATAAGAGGAAAAAAAAAAAAAAACGACTCATTGTGTTAAAGTAAATAGATTATAGTGACAAAAATAAAAATAACGATGAAAGCACTAAAATAACCTTAAAACTTAGTAGTTTAAACAATGATACATCCTAGTTGAGTTAGTGTACTAATAACTAAATATGCCTTTTTTTAATATATAAGATTATGGCTAAAAATTATAAACTAATAATTTCAAAATCGTATATAAAACAATTTCATTGATCGAGTTTTTCTCTCTCTCCTTTTAGTATATAATTAACCAAGTTGGTTGTACAAGATAAGCAACATAGTTGGTAGTTGGAGTTGGTCACTCATGATGACCATTGGAGTTGCCCACTAAAAGTGGTTTATCACCAACATTGATCATATTAAGTGAAAGTTGTGTTAGGTAGTTAAAGATGATTACCACAGAAGTTGATCAATGAACATCAAATGTGGGTTTCTCTCGATTGTCGTTGCAAAGGTGATCATTAAAGTTGGTTGTTAAAGTGTGTGGTAGAATGTAATGGAGAAATAGCAAACTAACTTAGGGATATATATATAAAAGTTGAAGGTTGAATTTTGTTTTTTTGGACAAACTTCATAGTTTAGAAATTTGTGTATAATTTACGCTCTTAAAAGAAACATTTTGTATAATTTAGAGAAGAGAGAGAGAGAGAGAAAAAAGAATAATGAGCTTTAGATAGTGGCATTCTTGAAAATAAACTGCAAGATTGCTTAAACTTTGTCTCAAATTGAAACCCTAGGTTACCGTCCCCCAAAACCTCGCCCACCTATATATTTAAAACCCTAAACTGTCGTTCTTACTTCGTGCTAGTTCTCTATTGTTCTAAAACCCTAGCCGGAACTATCCTTCGGCGTTCCCTCTCTCGGTGACTGAAATGAGACCTCCTCGAGGTAGATTCCACAAACTACCAGTTCATGTACTCTTTGCGTTTTCTATTTTTAGGTTTCTGAGAATTATCTGTTGACTATAATGGAGAATGATAGTTCTAGTGCAATGTATTGTTTATCCGCTTGTTTCGATTTCGTGAATGAGTATGATCGTTTCCGTTCTTACTTCCTACTGAATCTCTTTCTATGTAATATCGTTGGACCGGTTGTTTGACAGTTGAGTCATGCTGTTTAGTGTTATCTTTTTCTTCTTTTACTTGTATTGTTTGTTTCATATCGTCTCTTTCTCTTTGTGCGTGTTTGTAATCTGGATAAGTTGGATATGTGCAGGCCGCGGCGGCGGCGGTGGGTTTAGGGGCAGAGGTGATGGAGGAAGGGGTGGTAGAGGAAGAGGTGGCGGTGGAGGTAGAGGCGGTGGTGGTGGTAGAGGTATGCAGAGCCGCGGTGGTGGTCGTGGAGGTGGAAGAGGTCGTGGTGGAGGTAGAGGAGGCGGTATGAAAGGTGGAAGCAAAGTTGTTGTTGAACCTCATAGACATGAGGGTATTTTCATAGCTAAGGGTAAAGAAGATGCTCTTGTCACGAAGAATATGGTCACTGGAGAATCTGTCTACAACGAGAAGAGGATATCCGTACAGGTGATTCTCGTTCAATAGTTATTTTCCAACAGAATGTTTTTTAGGTTTCAAATGACATTTATCAATGGGGGACTGTTATCTTGCGAAATTTTCATGTGTTTTTGATGTATTGTTGTTACCCAAGAGAAATTCTTGTTAGTGTTGATATCTCCAAACAGTTTGGGGTGGTTACGACACAATAGTCGGTGATTGTTATTTTTTGCCACTTGAATGATTTATGTAAGTTCATAGGTAGAGCATCAACACCTGCAATTTTTAGGAGTATACATATCTTTTTGTTTGTTGTATTTTTAAGCTGTCTGCCTAGCTAATTGTTTATATATTATGCCATTCAGAATGAAGATGGAACAAAAATTGAATACAGAGTTTGGAACCCATTTAGGTCTAAGTTGGCTGCTGCTGTTCTTGGTGGTGTTGATGACATATGGATTGTAAGTGCTTTTCACCTCCAATTTGATGTTTTAGTCGTTTAGCTGTTTCACTCTGTAGTTTGTTCCCTTTTTCCTTCCTAATTAGTTTGGTTACGTGTGTATTGTAGAAACCTGGTGCTCGAGTGTTGTATCTTGGTGCTGCTTCAGGAACAACGGTATCTCATGTCTCGGATGTTGTTGGCCCTGTAAGTATTTACCTAAAGAGTATCTTTTGGAGTTCTTGTGACGTGATTGTATGTTTACTTAACGATTGTTGTTGATTTTTTTTTTCAGACCGGAATAGTATATGCTGTTGAATTCTCCCATAGAAGTGGTAGAGATTTAGTCAACATGGCCAAGAAGCGCACAAATGTTATACCCATAATTGAAGATGCTAGACACCCAGCTAAGTATCGAATGTTGGTTGGTATGGTGGATGTGATATTTTCAGATGTTGCTCAGCCAGATCAGGTTCACTCTTTTTCTTTTTAATTTCTCATTTATCCTTATTATTCTTGGATGCGAACACGAATAAAATCGTAGGTCTTGTATTTTGTTTTTCCCCTTAATAACCCTTTTTAAGTTGTATTCGATGTATTTCTTTCCGTCTACTGTTTTCTTCTCTACAATTTTGTATTCATATTCACTTCATCTTTTTAGACACTAAATCCTTTTCTCCCCGGATTATTTAGCATATGACGAATTGCTCGGATTCCCCTTCAAGACTTCTTGAATGATGCACAACCCGAGTTTCTGATGCTGGAAGAAATGCTTTCGAATTGTCTTGATAAATTCTTTCTAAATTCCCTTTTTGTTTGATTCTAGCAGATTTCTTTTTCAAATTCTTTTATTGTTGTGTTTTCCATTTTCCCATTGTCCATCATCCTATTTTATTGTACCTCTTCTACTTGTGATTGAGTTGTCCATTTGGGTATTTTCATTTTACTATTCCTGATGAATTCTTTTGTTATTATTTTTGCACGTCATTGCCTTTTTTTTTTTTTATCTATGCTTTGATACTAATCAACTTGTTTTTTAGCACTTTTAGCAATAATTTGACATTTTATCTAAATTTCTATTTGTTCTCCAAGAAATAGCAAAATATTCCAAGTTAAATCTTGACATTTGCTCACTACGCATGCTTTTCTTTCTGTGTTTAGTAGAAAACTGTAACCTTTACCGATTACTTTAGAGATCAATCACAGAATAGGTCAATTATATTTTGATCTGGATGTTCCATCAAGTAGTCTAGTGGTAGAAAGGGAGACAATAGTCTCAATCCTCCCCCCACAAAAAATAAAGTACATTAACAAATTTTTGTGTACTTGTGTGCTTATGGTAATGATCGATTCTGGTTCTGCAAAAATAAAAAGATGAGATCTACCCTGAATCAGTTCAATTTGGGAGGTTTTAATCTTTCTTCGGGTCTACTTGAACCAGAGTAGAGAAGTGAGAAAATTAAGGAAAGAGAAGAACAATTATGTACATTGTTTAAATCATGTTTAGAAATGGGATTAATGGTATAACTTTGTGAGCCGGAGGTCGGAGGTCTGTCACCACATCCGTTCAGATTATATTATTGTTTGATAATAATTTTATTGTTTTTTAATCGTCCTGCAGTTTTTGAACATAAAGCTATGTAGATATCTTTCTTATCACTATTTTTGCCTTTTAGCTTAGCATGTGATGAGTTACTCGGATTCCCCTTCAAGACATCTTGAATGATGCACAACCCGAGTTTCTGATGCGTCCAGGAATAATATCTCATAACATTGATCAAACCGAACGCTTTCATCCGTCGCTCATTAATGTTTCATTGAACGATGTTTCAATTTCTTACATTTGACATTCTTTATCATCCCTTCAATGCAGGCAAGAATCTTAGCACTTAATGCGTCATACTTTCTCAAAGCCGGTGGCCATTTTGTTATATCTATCAAGGCCAACTGCATTGACTCGACGGTTCCTGCAGAGGCAGTGTTTGCAAGTGAAGTTAATAAGCTCAAAGCAGATCAGTTCAAACCGACTGAGCAGGTGACCCTCGAACCATTTGAGCGAGATCATGCTTGTGTTGTTGGTATCTATAGGGCCCCAAAGAAACAGAAGGCTGCTGCAGCGTAGACAGTTAAACTGTGATCTGTAGTTGATCAATGTTTCTTATCAGTAGCTTGTAGGCGAGGTCTTGACGTTGAAAGATAATCTCGATTGTAAGATTTTTGTCGTTCTCAATTTTGGTGATTATTGAGCAAAGAACTTCTGCTTCTTTTTTATTCTTCTTCTTCTTACTCCATTTATTTCTTATTAAACCAATTTTAGTAATTTATTGATGGTTGTTCAATATTTCTTTGCAGAATGAAATTCCGAATATTTACATAAGAGGATTACAATTACCTCATAAAATTATCGTTATAGTGATTATTTGCTCAATTTTTGTTTTTTAAATTTAAATAATCTATGCTGCAAGCTATAAATCCTCCAAAATTAGTTAACCGAACACAATTTTTTTTTTAATTATTTTGAATTCTAAAATTATAGGAAAAACATATCTAAAACTTAATAAATTATTTTGAGTTCAAAAATTATAGAAAAAACACAGCTAAAACTTAACAAAGTGGCTCAAAGAATATTAAAATCAGCTTGGTTTGGGAGGAAGGAGATCGGCTTGGGTTGGGAAAGTGAAAACGGCACGGGCGGAAGGGGCGTGCGGCACCTGGCTCGGACGAAAGGGGCGTCTCTCAAAGTTCGGCAGCGTTTCGCCGCGTGGCTCACGATCACAGCTCTCAGCGTGGCTTACGACTCGCAGCTCAGGCGTGGCTTACGGCTCACAGCTCAGGCGTGGCTACGGCTCACAGCCCAAGGCGTGGCTACGGCTCACAGCCCAAGGCGTGGCTACGGCTCACAGCCCAAGGCGTGGCTTACGGCTCACAGCTCAAGGCGTGGCTTACGGCTCACAGCTCAGGCGTGGCTTATGGCTCACAGCTCAGGCGTGGCTTATGGCTCACAGCTCAGGCGTGGCTTATGGCTCACAGCTCAGGCGTGGCTTACGGCTCACAGCTCAGGCGTGGCTTACGGCTCACAGCTCAGTCGTGGCTTACGGCTTACAGCTCACGGCGTGGGTTACGGCTCACAGCTCACGGCGTGGGTTACGGCTCACAGCTCACGGCGTGGGTTACGGCTCACAGCTCAGAGCGTGGGTTACGGCTCACATCTCACGACTTGGCATCCTTTGTTGAGTCGATCTCCTTCAGTCCGAGCTGAGAACCGTAAGCCGGCTTACCCCTTCTGCTGAGCTGTGAGCCACGCTCCTTTTGTCCGAGCCTTGAGCCGGCTCACACTCTTCTGCCGAGCCGTGAGCGAAGCCTCTTCCGTTCGAGCCGTGAGCCATACGCCCCTTCCGGCCGAGCCGTTTTCCTTTGCCTAGCCCAGCTGCGTCTTTTTCCTCCCAAGTCAAGCTGATTTTCATATTCTTTGAGCCATTTGGTTAAGTTAGTGTTTCGAATTGGAGTTTTTTCTTCAATGTTGATCAACTAAATTTGGAGGATTTAGTTTGTAGAATTCAAACTAATTATTCCTAAGATCTACAATTTACAAACTTCACTTATAATTTAAAACTTCAAATCATTCCTAAAAAATTCAAAATCAGTAACCCAGGGCCGAATCCCAAACAAAACCCATCATCTTCGCTTATAAATCAAAACTCAATCTGTTTTCTCTTCTTTTTCTCTGCATCGCCACCGATGAGCAGCCATTACAATTTGTAGAACTCAGATTGAATAGGTCTACCAAATTGATGTCTCCGTCTTCATATATGTTCGTGATATTTATGGAGCTTTTCTGGTGCTAAAATTTGCTAATGGAGTTTTGAACTATCCACTTCATTGGACTTGGCATGGTTGTGTCAAGTTTTAACATTTATCACAAAAAACCCACTTCTCTTTGATGTTTCTAAGAAATTTTTGTTTCATATCTTTTGCTTCTTGTTATTTAGATCACTCTAAAGAGTTGAAGATATCCACCACAATAAAGGACAGTTTTGATGATATTTCCCTTAGTTCTATAGTGTCTTTTATGGAGCAAAACATAACAACCATTTGGGTTTTTTTCAGCCTGATCATCCATCGAAGCTTAAGGAAATGGAGGAATTTGCAGGATTTGATGAATCTCCAAAGAAGTTTTTTTCTCTTTGGAAGAAGAGGATTTGAGTCATCACCGCCTTGCAAATCCCCAGAATCATCACCTTCACCTTCACTAGATCACTTTTCTTTCTGAACGAATAGCAATAGTATCGATTTCACATTGATAAAGACCCCGTGAAGCGCACACCTTGGGCTTTGCTTTCATCTGGAAAGATTTGGTAATGATGGTATTGTGATTGATATGAAGATTGTAGACTCTGTGGATGCTAAAATTAAAAATATCTTGTTTAGTAATCGTAGAATTTTGGATGCTTTAAAGGCTGTTGTTTTAAATGAAGAAAGAATGTCGATTTTTTTTTTTTTTTTTTTTTTTTTTGTGTTTTGATTGAGATGAAGATTTATTATCATCATCTCTCTAAGCTTCTTTTTGAAAGATGATTTTGGAAGATTGTAATGGAACAGATCTTTTGTTTGTTCTGGGCAATATCTTTGTATATATATCTTCTTCCTTTGGTTTAGTGTTTGGTACACAGCCATTTTATGTTTATATATATATTTATCTGTACAGACTGTTGAGGAAATAAAGTTAGAAATTGTCAAAACTAGCATCATTTTAGTTTTTTATTTCAAAAGTAGAATAGTTTTAGAAAATTCGTAATTTTGTTTTTTCGAAATGCGTCATCTGCGTTTATTATTAAAAATTTGAAAATAAAGGATATATCAAATGATCGAAATATCCATGACAATCCAACCATTTTATATCCTAAAAAAACCCTAAACCCTAAACACTTTTATCATTTCCTCGAGAACTAAGCGAGAGCTCCCAGAGATTTTCGAATTTTCCCTTGCATCCCCAAATTTCGAAATGTTCTAGTATTCTTTGAAGACATTCTGATCTACGCCAAGAATTCAGAAGAGCATTTAGAGCATCTGAGAGTGGTTTTGTATGTGCTGCGAGAAAGCGAGCTATATGCTAATAGAAATATATGTCAGTTTTAAGACGAAGAATAGAGTGTCTGGGGGCATATTATCTCTGCCAAAGGAGTAGAAGCTGATCCCAACAAGATCTGGGCAGTATTAGAATGACCAACCCCTACGTGTATCAAGGAAGTATGAAGTTTTCTTGGACTAACAGGTCATTATAGAAGATTTGTACATAATTATGTAAGTATGGTTTGGAAGTATAGGTGCACCACTGAAAGGGAGCTTACCAGTGGTCAAATAAAGCTACTGAAGCATTTGAATAGTTGAAGAATGCCATGGTGACTTTGTTGGTTTTAGCAATGCCAGATTTCAGCAAACCCTTCAAAATAGAAATTGACGCTTCAGGTTATGGGTTAGGAGCAGTCTTAATGCAACAAAAACGACCCATTGCTTTCTATAGTTATACACTTTTGACTACAGAATGAGGAAAACCGGTATATGAAAGAGGGTTAATAGTCGTAGTATTGGTAGTGCAACGTTGACGTCCTTACTTATTGGGACAAAGATTTGTAGTGCGAATGGATCAGAGAGCTCTTAAATACTTGTTGGAATAGAGAGTCTTTCAACCTCACCATGGTTATCTAAATTACTCTGGTATGATTTTGGAATAGAATACAGACAAGGAGTGGATAATAAAGTAACAGATGCATTATCCCGAAAACTAGAGGGTGTTGAGTTAGCTTCTTTGGTGGTACCCACATTGTTAGATATAACTGAACTTTATGAAGATACCAAGCTAAAAGAGATAATTGAAAAGTTGAAGGTGGATGAGGATAATGTTTCAAACTTTTCACTTCAACAAGGTGTATTAAAGTACTTGGTAATCTCGAAGACCTCTTCTCTATCACACATATCATGTTTATGTATTCAGGGGACATTTGGGCTTGAAGAAAATTGTTTCCATTTATTTATGAACTAAATGGATTGACAATCTTGTTAAAGCATCACTCAATTTTTGTCTTTTATTTCATAACATAACATGAGCTGCTTGTTCCATTTTTACGATGTTATCTTGTGAACTAGCTAACGTAGTATTATATTGAATATTTAACCCCTCAGAAATTTTGAAATTTTGTCTGTCCAAGGAGACAATTTTAGCAACAGGATACAATAAGTTTTTTGTTTGTATTCTCACAAGAATTTGGTACAAATGTGATGTAGCTCCTAAAATTTTCGGGTTGAAATGTATTGTTTTCCTTGTCTCACTTGAATGAACACAAGTAAATACAGATAATACAAGAACATGAAATTTTAACTTCATAATCCCAGCATGGCCGTTTACAGTAATGACACAACTTCAAATTTAAATACATGCATTGTAATTCAAGTCTTTACCAGGTGAAACTCATAGAGTGAAACTTTAGATTATCTCCATAAGCAGAAGAACAAATTTTTGCTACGTCATGTCGCATCCCTGTTGGGCCACTGACTAAAACTCCAATATCCGATCCTTTGCAGTCGAACAAAATTTCTGCATAACAAAACATGCTACCATGTATCATTGATTGTGATTGCTATGTATTGTATATATATAGATCATATATGTATATGTAGCTTGCTTTTGGTTGATACAAAGGCAGGAAAACTTACTGTTGAGATCAGGTCTGCCTCCATAATGGATGTTGGTTGCTTGAACAAGGGATTGGTAGGGAAGGCTTTCTAGCTCACTATCACCTCCAAAGATCCATGACCCAGGTGATGCTTTTGGTGATTGAAAATTGTGAATTTGAATTTGTTTGTCATTTGAAGCATTTGTTTTCCTTTGCCACAGAAAGACAAAGCTAGAAGAAATGCAAATACAAGCAAATGCCAAGAACATGTCCCAAAGAACTTTGTAGGTGTAATTATAAACAACATCACCATTTTGTTCAATTGGGTAAATGTAGTAGCGAGTGGTGATGCCTAAAAGAATCAAGAACATCACAAAAGAAGATGAGATAATTGCACCAAGGAGTAGCCAGCTGTTTCGTCCAAGAGCCTCCGAGATTGGCGAGTCCAGTGGATTTGGCTTAAACCATATCGTGTTTATAAGATTTTCAGAATTTGTTTGAGGTTGTTCTTTCTCTCTAGTGATATAAGCTTCTATCTGTAACGGTACATTTGATATTAATTCTGTTTGTGTACTAGATACTGGAAGCAAAAGATCCAACATAGTGAGATCAATAGAATTCTTGAAGGCGCAGATGAGCCGAATTTGTGGAACATGGAAGTTCACTTTTGTGCTTCGAACAATCATTATCTCTCTGATTATTGAAATGAAAGGAGTAATTCCACTTCCTCCGCTTATCAGCAGCAGATATTCATGCCTTCAAAAGAGAAAAACAAGAATCAAATTGAAGGTAACTTGTAAGACTCTAACTATTTGAAATAGTAAGATTCAATGTGTTAGGATACCTCCTAACAAGAACACTCTAGAACAAAACAAGAACAAATAAAGAATACCGTAACATATTATATCATAGTTTCAAGAAGAAATTGCAATATACCTCAACACATTCTAGAGAGCTAAGAATCGTCTCCCAAATTTCCCAACTAGAAAACCACCAAAATTCTCCACACTTTACTCTCAACCCAAACCCTCTTTTATAACTACAACCCTAATCAACTTACTAACTATTTACTAATTTTCCCTTCTAATAACCACACTAGTATTCTACTCTTACTAATCTTACTATTTCAATAACTAAAGTCTTACGTAACTCTACTAATTCAAGGCTATATTTTTGGTTGTAGGAAGTCACCTTAAAAAGTGAGTAGAAGCAGGCCCATAAGGACCTTCAACAGAAACTTGAAGGTGATCCAAAGAAGAAGAAAGATGTTTGTGAAGTTTTGAAGTCCAACTTCCCCCCGATTTGATAACAACACTCACTATATCAGGCTCCAATTTACAATTAGAAGTGACTGTAAAGGGATGCCATTGCAATTTGGAAATGCTTGGCACATTTATGAACATCACACTTGTAGGATTGTAGCTTAGTTCTGATCAGGAAAAAGGAAAAAAAAGGTAAATCCCAATCAAATATTTGGCAAAAGACAGAAAATAGAAAGGAATTTTAATGATCAGCTCTTGGAGAAAAAACTAAACCTGGACTTTTCAAAAAGTTTAGTTCAACAACACCACAAGGAAGATGGCGAGCTGAAACCAAGCTTACACGGCGTTGCGATTGTAAGAACCGTAAGTATCGATCGATAAACCAGAGAAAGATACCAGGAAGAATCAAACATACATAAGCTACTCCCACATGGATTAGATAGAAGATGATGTAGAGAATGTAAAAATGGTGAGTGTAATAAAAAACCTCAAACATTTTTCGACGGATCGACTGAAAGCTCGTCACCCAGATAATCGTAGCAAATGTCATAGCAATCACTCCTGCAACATTTGATACATAGTCCTCACTCCATTGTTTCAACTGCTCAATGATGCAACATTCAATTAGTAACGCTTCATAGGCAACATATGCAACACATGAAGCAATATACTAATACACAAATAGCATGGTTCTTATCGCTTGCATTGTAGTTGTGTTTTGATGTAGCCAAGAGCTATATATTATTTTACCTCATTTTTTTTCTTCTTAATTAGAATACGAGTAATTTTAATTACAATTGAAGTTCTTAAACAAATTATATGTCAATCAAAATATAGTAATTTTGAAGTTACTATATTTTATGGAATGAATGTCGATTACATGTATTTGAAAAGCTCAATTAGAACATAAATTAGGACATAATTTAGGGTATGTTTGAGATATTTTAAAATGGTCAAGGTTGTTCCATCTAATTAAATGCAGGAATATAGATCTGAACCTGGGACTTCTTGTCCATAAGTACATACACGTGTCAGTTGAGCTAAGCTCATATTAACAAAATACGTCTTTTAATCATAAAACTAATTTAATTTCATACTTTCAAATACAATCATTAAATTGTGAGTTTGAATGGTTAAGAATATGTTAAAGATCAATCTATAAAATAACAAAATTAATGTTAACTACTACTATTGTTATCCAAACATGCTCGATAAATAAGACACTAACTATCGTAATTTGAAAATCTACGATAATCTCCCAACCCGAGTTGAAAATAGAAACAACCCCATATATATATATATATTGACTACTAAATGCCAATGGAATGAACAAGGAAAGGAAAAGAGAAAATAGACCAATGACAAAAGGTACCAATATATGAAAAATATTTGAAACTTAAAAAAAAAAAAAAAAACACTATACTATGAAGTGTAGACAAGTTCATATATGTTTGATATTATACCTTTATCTTTAGAATCTAAAAATCCTTTACAAAAATCTCAAAGAACCAATCACTTTCAAATGCAATATATATAGGACAAGAGAAGGACAACACAATAAATCAAAAAAGAAATGAAAGCAGAATAATTCTTAGATAATAAAAAAACAAAAACTTAGCAGACAAAAAGATGAACACCACTCATTTTTTTTCTCTCTCAATAATATGATCAATTGAAAAGTCAAAATGGATGGACCAAAAAAGAATGAAAAAGAGAAGAAATTACCAGAGCCATTTGATCAGTGAGGGCCCAGTAGATGATGAAGCCAATGGTGTGTAATGCAAAGAGAAGATTAGAAAGATGGCCAAGCCAAATGTGATATTTGATGGATGATTCTGAAGTGAGTCCAATTAGAGGTAGTAATGAAGAGCCTCTTGTTACTGGAAAGAACAAAAATGCCCAACATATGTTTCCAATGTATCCTACTCTCAATGATACACTTCTAAACTTTAATTCCCCTCTGAACAAATAGAGTGTAAATTCATTATAATTAATTATAATAAGTTAAAGAGAAACATATACTTAAAAGCATAATAGTTAAGAAAGAAAACATACATTGTCTCTCCAACATTATCCCTATGAAGATGACCAAAACTGACGTATAAGTAATTTCCAAGAGACCAAATCAAAAGTAAAAGAAATGAAACTCCAAACACAATCTCCAATGTATTAACAATCCCCAATGGATTCATTACTACAACTGGTCGTTTTAGAAATGATTCTCCTCTGACCCTAAACTCCAAAAAAATTAATAAAATCAATTAATATTTAGGGAAAGAAGAGAGAAATAAATACATAAAATTACAATTAAATGGTTAAAAACCTCTGAGTAGAAAAGGGTTTAGGATCTAAATCTGAAGATTCCTTCTGAAAATGAAGATAGAAACAACCCAAAACTGCCATTAACATGATGGGAAATGAGAAAAGAAGAAGATTTGTGCCTACAAAATAATAAATAATAATAATCACAAAACAAAATAAACAAAAAAAAAAAAAAGAAAGAAAAGGGAAATTAAAATATAATAACAATGATAATTAAAATCATACCTTGTTCTCTAAAATAAGTGGAGTTGAGATTCATATTGAGTTTGGGAGACCAATAATTCTTATAAAGCTTTGTGGGTAACATAATCCAAAGCCATAACCATAACACAAATGTTAGAAAGAAAATCATCTTCAAAGCTCTACCCATTGCTATTTCTTTTGCCATTATAATTGGCCACTCTCTTGTGGATTTTATCTAACTTTTTTGTGCTATTTATATGCACAAATACTAGTAGAATAATTCAGTAGCTTTGCTGCACAAATGTTGTCATTTGATAGCGACCCCAAGCAAAATTGTACGTTCTAACTTTTAATCAAGGCCAATAAGATTTTGATTAGAAATTTTTATAATAATATGAAACTTTTGAAAATGGTAAATATTTTAGTTTTTGTTTGTTGTTAACTTTTGTAGTACTTCGATGTTTGTTATTTATTTCAAATTGTTGATACTTCAATTCATTAAAGATATATTCAAATTGCAACGTCATTTAACATGTTCAATAAATTATAGTATTTATTTTTAAGAAAGTTTAGAAATTGATTTTGTAGGTAAAACCCGTCCTTGAATGTGGAGAAAGAAATGACATGAAACATGCTTATCTACTCTCAAAAGAGTAATGCTTGAAATACTGGGTTTTTTTTTAATATAATAATAGGAGTAATGGAAAAGTCCAACAATTATTGAATCCACTCTTCTCTTTATACATATCTAAAAGATTTAGTTTCGAATTTCTTTTGAAGTCTATTAATTAGTTATATTTTTTTATTAGTGGTATAAATCTATCAACGATAATGTTTATTATTGATAGATTTTATTATCAATAGTAAAACTTATTTTATCATTAATAGATTGAACTCCATTCATCATAAATATGCGTTTAGGGTTTATTGAGTTATATTATTTGAAATTTATTAACGATGGCCAAAGATAGATTTCACTAATATATTTTTTATGATATATTTTTAAGCTTCAATGATAGATAATTCAAGTACAGGTTAGTTTTTTTCTTCTTCTTATGGTTGGTTTGAGAAAGAAATTGCATCAAATTACTTTGAATTTTCTTTTATTGAGTTATCTATGGAAGTGACAGAAGAAATAAAAATTAGAGGAAGAAAGTGAGAAGATGGAGAAAGAAAAAGCAAAACATTTGTTTGAAATCTAAAGGTTAGTTGTGCATTGTGGTTAAAATCCATCTGATAGATAGATATAAGTTGTGAATTAAAAGTATGTTAATAATAAGCTTTTAACAACGAAAAAATCAAAAGTTCAATCAAAATAAGATATCATTTTATTAAAAAAGAATTAAAATTAAATATATGTTGTGAATTAAAAGTAAATTAGTGATAAGCTTGATATAAAAGAGAATATTTTACAAAATTAGGCATATAACGAAAATGAAAGAAAGAAATCACAAAATTGGAACAAAAATTTTCCATGTTAATCAAGAATGACAAAAAAAAAAAAAAAATGAAATAAACAAGAAATTTGAAAAATAAATATTATGTTACTAATTCTTATATATTTCATTATTAATCTTAACAATGTTGTCTATAACAATTTTTTAGATAGAACTTATATATTATTCATTCCAACTTAAAAGTTGGAATTTTTTAGATAGAACTTAAAAGTTGAATTTTAAAAAAATAATCAAATTCCAAAGGAATAAATAGAATATATATTCTATTGTATCAATTTATTATAGATAAACTACATAACTAAAAAAATGGTTGACTAACATTTACTAATTAATTTAATTGTGGTGGAAGTACATGTGACACAAAAGTTTGAGTTAGTTGATAGTACAATAATAAAGTACAATCCTTAAATCTACCATTTAAACTTTTTAATAGCATGTTGAAAAAGAGAGAACAAGTTAGAGCGTATAAGAGAATAATTAATTTAACAAGGTAAGAAAGATCGTGCCAATATCATTAAATTAGGTCAAGCCAAAATTAATTAGTATAATTTTATAATTTTAACTTGTGATAGGAATAATTAATAAGTAAAATTATATTACATATTCATAGTCAAGATGAGTTAATATACTTAGGATGTCTGCACTAGCTTGTTACTCGAATCATAGCTTATAAGATAAAGATATCGATTATCATGTCATAAGTTAAGGATCTTTTTTTTGAACTAAAATAATCATAATAACAATAACAAATTTTGGAAGGAAGAGTAAATTAATTAATAAATAAAAAAACAATGTTTCTTAGCTTTAATTGAAGCATTTATATATATATATATGTCAAAGAATAATTGAAACTTTTATAGATTTATTTGAAATTCATTTTAAAAGAAGCAAGAGATCCCAATCAATTATAATGGTTGGAACTATGGTTAGAATTTAGAATATTATGAGTTTTGAGGGGTCGTTGAGTGAATTAATTGTCCCAAACATTCATTTTAAAGAGTCAAAGGGCGAATGACTCTCTTTTAATGAAAATAGGGAAATTGCCAAAAATAACTTAAAAAATGAGGGTTAAATGACTTTTGGGATAATTTTTTAAAATAAAGAGTTTTAGGACAATTTAGGTGTGAATGTACAAAAATGTCCTTCATTAAATTTCTCTTTCCCTTTCCCTTCTCTTCCACGTAAAAACTTTCAGCTTTGGCTTTCCCTTCTCTTTCGCGTACAGTTGTTTCTCTTTCCCTTCTCTTTCGCGTAGAACACCTCAAGTAAAAAAAAAAAAAATCACCTTTTGTTGGCTTTTGAAATTTCCCGCTCTATTCCTACACTCTGCACTTCGAAGATACTTCGATCGTTCATCACTTGCCGTTCATTGGTCCTCCATTGCATTTCGTTGCTTCTCCTTTTCGAACCATTAAATCAACTTTGAGTCTTTTCTCTTATTTCAGTGAGTTTTATCTCTAACCCATTTTTAATTTATTTGCTGTAAATGTTTGGTTTAGGTATTTGTTGTGAGTTTCATCCATCTGGTTTAGGCTTTTTTGGAATCGACTTATTTGCTGGAAATTAGTTTAGTTAAAGTTTGGTTTAAGTTCTTAGAAAGTTAAATGGGTAGTGAAATGAATTGAAGTTAAATATAGTTGGCATTTTGCTTCTTTTTCTTGGGATCCCTTCTTTAAATCTGAATTGGCT
The DNA here is from genome assembly GCF_025177605.1 of Cucumis melo. Classification (NCBI taxonomy): domain Eukaryota; kingdom Viridiplantae; phylum Streptophyta; class Magnoliopsida; order Cucurbitales; family Cucurbitaceae; genus Cucumis; species Cucumis melo. The sequence goes on along the minus strand of NC_066862.1, from coordinate 7,788,741 downwards.
ACCTCTTAGAAGTGCAATTGAAGCTCTTTTATTTAGCAGTGAGTTTTTTTTATCTACATTGCTTTCTATCTATTGTGTATTATTGTCTTATATTGTGAGCAATTTCATGCCGCTATGGATGCTTCTCAAACCACTCTGGCTTTCACTTTGATCACTTTCACTTTAATCCATTTGGAGTGATTCTATGCATGTTTATATGCATTAGTTTGTATTGTTCTATGCATGTTTAGTTTGTATTAGCCCCTCATGGTTTATCTCGCACATATCTCGCACCTTCCAAACTTTCACTATTTATTTTAAAATCAAATTAGTACACCTCATAATCCATTTAGAGTGATTCTATTCATGTTTAGTAAGTCTCTTAGGCCTTCATGGTTTATCTCGCACGTATCTCGCACACATCTTGCACACATCTCGCACATATCTCGCACACGTCTCACACATTCCAAACTTTCACTATTTATTTCGAAATGAAATTGGTACCCCTGCTAATCCATTTGGAGTGATTCTATTAATGTTTAGTAAGTCTCCTAGGCCCTCATGGTTTATCTCGCATGTATCTTGCACGTATCTCGCACGTATCTCGCACACATCTCGCACATTCCAAACTTTCACTATTTATTTCGAAATGAAACTGGTACCCCTGCTAATCCATTTGGAGTGATTCTATTGATGTTTAGTAAGTCTCTTAGGCCCTCATGGTTTATCTCGCATGTATCTCGCACGTATCTCGCACACACCTCGCACATTCCAAACTTTCACTATTTATTTCGAAATGAAATTGGTACCCCTGTTAATCCATTTGGAGTGATTCTATTGATGTTTGTTAAGTCTCTTAGGCCCTCGTGGTTTATCTCGCATGTATCTCGCACCTTCCAAACTTTCACTATTTATTTTAACTTTCACCATGCTGTTATGACATGTTTAGTCAGTCTCTTATGCAATTATTATTTCATTTGTTGTTTTTTGTTCAGGCTTCAATTATGACATCGACATCGACTGATGGACCCGCGTACAAGATTAATCCTTCCCATCCTTGGCCAGTTGTCATTGTCGACTCCATTCCACTACAACGAAATAATAGTGATTGTGGCGTATTCACCGTTAAGTATTTTGAGTACATAGCTGCTGGTTTTGATTTAGATACATTATGTCAAGAAAACATGTTCTACTTTAGAAAACAATTGGTATTTCAATTATGGACCAACACTCCTATGTATTGAACTTTGTTGCGAGATTTGTAGGAGTTGTATATCATGTATGTTGCAAAATATGTATTGATTCTTCTCTATAATGCACAAGTATAGATGCTATATAAATTAGAATAAACGTAGTTTATGAATGGTCAATTGATGACATTCAAATATCATATTTGTTTGCAAAACTACTTGTAGGTAAACGATCGCTTAATATTTTTTATGTTTATTAAGAAAAATCGTTTAGACTTTACTAAACGATCGCTTAAATATATATGCACGATCTTTTACATTAGTGTGATTACATATAAACGATCGCTTAATATATAAATTAAAGCAGTTGAGTAGCAAAGAATTAAAAAATATATAAATTAAAGAATTACAAACTAAACGAATAGTCGTGTGAAATATATAAATGATCGTTTAATACAATTAAACGATCGTTTAGTTATTTTAAACGATCGTTTAGTTACGTTAAACGATCTTTTAGTTACATTAAACGATCGTTTAGTTACTTTAAACGATCGTTTAACGTAACTAAACGATCGTTTAGTTACTTTAAACGATCGTGAAACCAGTTTGTATATTAAACAAATTAAAATATGTGTCAATACGTTTGTGTTTTTTGTGTTCCTAAATGAATAAGCCAGTTTTTATTTTCGTCTTCTTCATCTATCTAGAAGCACATAAAGTAAGAATGTTTGGAGACATCATTAAGAAAACACATCCAGATAGATAAATAACAAACTAAAAGAAAAGTAACATTCATTAATTAGTGTAATAATTAGTACATTGGTAGAGAAATTTTTAAATTTGTATGCTGGACTTCTCGGTATATGAAATTGTATTGGTACACGTTAATCTGTTGTGACCTATTTCTTTATATCGACCACACTTATGCAATTTCGGAGCTTCACCAACACTTGGAATCCTTTTTTTCTTCAGTCGACCAACTCTTTTGACTACTTTCGGAGGTAAAACAATCATATGTAGATAGTCTTCGCTTGTCTTCCAAGCTGACTGATTTACAATTAGGTAGCGGCCTCCGCATATGCTGCCAACAAACATTCATTGGTGTAATAATTAGCACATAATCTATAAACATTTATATTGCGATCTCGTGCTGCAGCAATGGCATGTGAGCATGGTAGTTGCTCAGCTTGAAACTCCTTGCAAGTGCACTCTTGCAAACTAAATCTTTTACTTCAATTCATTTTTCACTACCCATTGAACTTTCTAAGAACCTAAACCAAACTTTGACTAAACTAATTTACAGCAAATAATTTCATTCCAAAATAGCCTAAACCAGACATTTACGGATGAAACTCGCAACAAATACCTAAACCAAATATTTACAGCAAATAAATTAAAAATGGGTTAGAGATGAAACTCACCGAAATAAGAGAAAACACTCAAAGTTGATTGAATGGTTTGAAAAGAAGGAGCGACGAAATGCACTAGAGGATCGACGAACGACAAGAGACGAATGGTCGGAGTATCTTCGAACGACACTAGAGCAGAGCAAAGTATCGGAGCAGAGCGATTTTTTTTTTTTTACTTCAGGTGTTCTACACAAAATAGAAGGGAAAAGGAAACAACTCTACGCGAAAGAGAAGGGAAAGCGAAAGCTGAAAGCTTTTACGTGGAAGAGAAGGGAAAAGGAAAGGGAAGGAGAAGGAGAAATTTAATGAAGGACATTTTTGTCCATTCACACATAAATTGTCCTAAAACTCTTTATTTTCAAAAACTATCCCAAAAGTCATTTAACCCTCCTTTTTAAAGCTATTTTTGGCAATTTCCCATGAAAATATCAAAGGGCTCTTTGGTCATCTCATGTCAACGTCAAATTACTGTATTGTCCTCCCTTTTTATTGATTTAGGGTTTATTTTCTTTTCCCTTCAACATCATTTCTTTTAGTCTCGCTTGTCTTTCCTATCTTCGATCTCTCGCCTATCGATCTTTCCTTGTTATCTTCTTCAGTCTCACCTATCTTCTCAGGCACGATTGCCTATCTTCTTCAGTCTCATCCATCTTCTTAGGCACGATCGTCCTTCATTCCAAATCATCTTTTCCTACATGGTTGTCTTCCTTCCAGGTTTCTTATTCTCTAATTCTGACACTCTTTTTTAAGGAGTGATTTCGAGAGAGCGAGTGACACAGAAAGCTAGATTGAGAGATGCGTGAGACGAACAAGAGTGAGACTATTGAGATGAGAGAGAGAGTGAGAGACTCTGATTTGTGAGTGAAAAAAGATGAAGAGAGCAAGAGCAAGACCACTTTTTTGACGTGGTGCAAGTATATTTTTATAATTTCATCCGAATTTGACATCAGCAAAGGTCGTTCAAATTGTTTTTCAAGAATCAGATCATTTAATATATTTTTCCCAATTCTTGGTTCATCTATTTGACAGATTCCTGCTTAGTTCAAGGAGTTATACTTTAGGTGAGGATTCAACCTCTTACTAAGTTAGCTCATCTCAATCCAAAGAATCAACCGTCCAAGTTCAAGTCCTATAAGGCACCAACATCTATGTTGGATGAGCTTGGACATCAAACCTCTTAAAACATCTGCTCATATTCAAATCAATAACTCCACCCTTTGCACCTAAATACTTCTTTTTATTGGTAGCTAATGAGTTGAAACGTATGCTACATAAGCATGAACAATAACAATAAAAAAGTTTATCTACAAACTAATAATTAAAAAAAAATTATCTAAGAGTGTTGACATTCAAATAATCTACCTAATGTACTTACTAGATTTCATAATTAGAAGTCAAAAGTATGTACAATACAACAGTAGTTGATTTAACTACAATTCAATGGACATTCTTTCTAACTTTTTGAATCCAAATCAAATTCTCATATCCTATTAATTGTACTAAGAAAAAAATTCAATACTATAAATTATTTTTATTATCATTAGAAAAGGAGTGTTTATGCTTCCAAAACAAAGGTGATAAAAAGAACTAACAAACAAAGATCGAAAGAGATTTTAGAAAAATAAATTGAAGATTGAATCTTATAAATTGAATTTTCATTTATCGATAAATATCAATTTGAATCCCTAAGTCGTAAATGTACAAATATCAGTTTGAGCATAATTTAATAGTTAAACGTTTAAGAGTCGTCATTATGATTAGATTTAAATTTTGATAATTTAATCTCTAAATTTTGTATCTTGTTTTAGTTTTGTCCACAAATTTTTGTCGTCGGTGTTAGTTTTGGAATTGTTTTTTTAAAAAACCCTTGCTAACCAAGAATTTAGTGAATTGAAGAATTGATTTCCAACCCCCTATCCAAGATTTCTCCCTCACCTCATCACAGGTATCGTTGGGTTTAATTTTTTTCTTTCAGAATTTTGACAGTGAGAATTGAAGAATTTGGTGGGTATCCAACCCCCTAACCAATATTTCTCTCTAACTCTATTGTTAGCTTTAATATGATTGGTTTTTTTGTTTTTATGGGAATGTAGATTTTCTATAAGATTCTAAATTGTTTTAGATGAAAATATCATACTTTGTTTAAATCTTCACTACATAGATAAAGTTGTTATTTTTGTTTAATAAATTTACTCATTCATTTTGTTATCGTTGCTTACGAGTTCATATTTTTTAAATTTCAGCTGTAGTCATATTATTTGATTTAATTGTTCAATTTTCGATTAGTCATTTTTCTTTAAATAAAACTTTTCTTTTTCTTCGAAGTAATATTAAGCTTACATGAAACTAATTTTTTCAAAAAAGAAAAGAAAACATTATCATCTTATAGATTAAGAATTTGTTAGTTTTTGTTTCATTTTCAAAGATTCAAATTTTAGTAGCATTCAAGATTTATCAAAATCATAGTATCAACAAACTAATTAAAAAAAATTATAAAACCAACGATAAATTGAAATACCAAGAAACAAAATATTAAAAACATTAATTGATAAGATTTAGTGATCATAATTTCTTGAAAGAATGAATTTAGAGATTGGGTCTAATAATAAGAAAATAACATCCAATTTTACCTATCAAATTTGGAGAGGAAAAAAAAAAAAAAAGAAAGAAAATTTTTCATTCAATTTCTAATTTCTGAATTTTATTTCACATATTTTAATCTAACATATGTACAATAATATGATTCATCTAACTATTTTTATATATTTATTTATGGTAAATTATCTTCAAATAAGAAATATATCTTTTACTATCTTTTTTAATTGCTTCGAAACATTTAATAACTTTATTCAATTTAATGAATATTCAACCAAATTTAAACAATACATTCACACTTTATTACTAGTATTCTAAAAAGAAAAAAAGAAACTATTCCATCAATTATGGTTTGGCCATCACTACTCTTGATTGAAGCCAACTAAAAAAAGTTGAAGCAATTGCATTCAACCATTAACCAAAATTTTGGTATCAAGTGAATTGTAACATACCATTTCGTTTAATTTTATTTTTAGAGTTCAAGTAAAAGGATTTAAACAGTAGACCTCTCTTGATCATTAAGTTGTGGCATAATATTTATTGTGTTTGTACAAGAGACAACCACTATGCCTTCTATTCATTTGGTTTTGGAAAGAAAGGCTGAGAGACTATTGCAAGAAATGCAAATAGGTACTCTAAATGTTCACTGCCTACAAGTACACGCTAAGACTACATGCTTTCGTCCAATGTGTCGTTTTTTTTTTTTTTTTTTTCTTTTTTAAGAGAACCCTTGTAAAGTCCTTCCCTTAATTAACATAAGTTTACACACTCTTGGAGAGAGCAAGGGATTCTATGATCTACATGTATTTCAAGACCATCGTTCCAAATCCAATCCCTAGGAAAGTTGCGATAGCGATTCCAAAAATTCCAGCAAGAATTCCAGGAATAACCATTGAACTCCAACCCTTAGCTGTGGCCATCCCGCAAGCTGTTGTGGGACCTCCAACATTCGCGTTCGATGCTATGAGCAACGACTTTAGGTCGAAGCGAAGCAGCTTCCCAAGGCCAATGATTATGGCAAGATGGACTGAAATCTGGACAAAAGCAAATATGAAGATACTTGGTGCAGTGTTGATGACACTCCATACATTTCCACTTGCTCCCACTACAGCGAAGAAAACCTGTCGCCAAACGATGAGGTAGGTTAGAGATGTTACGAGTTTAAAATTGAGGAAGTAAAATCCAAATATCACCCACAATAATGTGTCATGAATTACACGGGATCTGAAAATACAAAACTATGTATATAGACGAGAGTTTGAAACCAACAAATTCACGTTATTTTATTAGAGACAATTTTACTCAATCTAGTACTAAAGTTTCAAGAGTAATTGTTTCTCAGGATTTAATCTATCATCTTTCTTATGAAAGCAAAATACTTTGTCTACAAGATACAAAATCTCCAAAAAGTGGAGTAAACTGAATTTCAACAAACTTTTGAAATAGAAAAAAGGTTTTAAAAGAGAAAAGTGTTTATGGAAAAAGTAAAGTTCAAATTTGGAGAGGAGATATATTTATAAACTCAGTTGTGGTCATTAGAATAGTCATGTCTCTTCTTCCAGCTGGTTAATAATTGAAACAATATATCCCTTGAGGAGAAAAAGCAACTCATGGAATTGAAAGGACGCGAAGCTAAACAAAAAATCACATGTCATTTATTCTAACAAATAGTTGACAAGGGATAGTTAAAGATCACTTTTTCTCATCTTCAAAGTCACACCTTAACGTTCACTTTGGATCATTCAAAATTGCAGTTAAAGCTATAAAATAAAAGACTAAGTAAGATTTCAAACAATGAAAGACATGTTCTAAAGTGCTTTCGTATATGATAAAACGTGATTTTAACTATTTTAAAATCACTCCTAAACATGATTTAGGGGGATGTTTGGAAATATAAACGTCTTTGTGGTCAATTAAATCCTCGTAAATTCCAGAATTTGTGATAAACTCAAATGTTCTTCACACGTGAGCATACTATGGATGGAGGAAAATCTTAAAGAGACCACAAGCAATGTGCCAACAGTCATTCCATGAGTTGTACAACATTTGTGAAACACCAAATTTAGAAGGATTAGTGTAAATCAAGGTATGAAGAGTGGATGGGTTGACATAGCATGTACCTGCATTAGAATCAGAGCCATAGCTTCACCAGAAGGAGCAAGGTAAGCAAACAGCTTAGGAAAAATGGTTGCTAAAACAACAATGACGGCTGTAATTGCTGGCATGCTACCACCTTGAATTCCAAAATATTTGGTCAAGTAGGAACCAACTTTACAAATGGCAAATGATACAGCGATGGCTGAGGCAGATTGTAACACCGGAAGCTTGTTGCTAGGCTCAACTTCTGCATCCTTCTCAACGCCTACTCAACATAAATTCCATAGAGGCTTAATTTGGCAGTATTTTATACTGTTGTTAAGAAATGCCTAGTTTATCCTATGAAACTGACCACAAATATCACACATGATAATTCCAAAATTCCAACAATAGATGGAAAGCTGCAGACTACCAAAAATCATTCTCCAGGAAAATAGTGAAGTGCTAGAGATTATAAAAGCCAAGATAAATGAAATTTTATATCCGTACCGTTATCCAATGTCGTAGATTCAGGAGGTACTTTTGATGCTAATGCAAACAATGTTGCAAAATACACTGCACAAATAACATTATCTGCTGCAAGTCCAGCAGCTAACACTGATGGAGAAACACCCAGAGCATCAGATATGGCAACATAATTGACAGCTGTATCCGTACAACCAAAAGACCCATGAGTTGATACCAATGTGAAGAACAATAGTTGGAGGAATCAATGTGTCAGTACCTGTGATTGAAACTGCCTAGGTATTCAAATAGAACTAGAAGATGAGATAAAGAGAGCATACTACCTCCACCAATATGTCTTCCCATCAGTGCGGCGGCAATTTTCCAACTGTCTTGACCCAGTGATCGCATTGGTACAAGAAAATAGGCCACCACAGTTCCAACTGTTGTTCCAACTATAAGAAGAAAGAGAACGACAGCAAAACTTGTCAAGATGACCCTATGTGGTGTGAGTGAGACCAAAAAGAATCTAATGTTTGAAGAGAACTATGATTATGAACCAATGTCATTTATTGGACATCAACCTAATTCAAATATACAAAATATAACCATGAGTAACTGAAGTGCAATAGCAATTTAAAAGTCAGATGATCTTAGATATTTGAGATTCTTGCATATGCATTCATGAACTGTTATAAACTCCAGTTTAACTGAAAATCCCAATAGGAAAACATCCATGTTTTGTTAAACTCATTTCTCAACTAATTTGAATATTTTGGATATGAAGGGAGTCCAAAGTATGTCACATCTCGTGAAGAGTCAAGAATAAGAAAAGCCAAGCTACATAGCTTATAAGATGTTCGAATGATATTTTAAAATTGATCGTACTATTCCCACTAAGTCATAATGGCTCGTAAAGAACTAATCAATGTGGCATGTAAGAAAAGATTTGAGAATCAGAAACTCAAAAAGAAATCACGGAGGTCCCCATGGGGATCATTACCTGAACCTAACAAAAATGCCAAGAGAAGAGTCCCGGTTGACTTTATTACACGACGCAAATCTGCTCTAAATAACAGCAATGGAACTGCTAACGGTAGCAAAAACTCCAAAACAGTCGCAAAAGCTGGAGCATCAGATGCAATGATCCCAAAATTACTGGCTGCAAGTCCTACCAATGTGCTCACTAAGGCACCACTTAATGCACTACCAATCTTCGTTTTCTCGGACCTTCAATTTTAAAGGAAGCAATAAAAAAATATCAACATCATAGTTAATTTAGAGAGTCAAAACTATTATAATTTATAATTTACCGCAACAAGAAGAGGAAAGGAAAAAACCAGAACTTCATGTATTCAATATATTCCTAAGAATCAAAACTAAATCCTAACATTGCCAAGTTCTTCTTGTGAGTGTACTGTACTGTGTAAACACTAACTTGCATCTCCACTAATCTCACAAATCTGAGGTCTAACAAATTGGGAACCCCAAACCTTTGTAATACTACTCTGAACTTGAACAAATTCTAATCAATTGATGGTAATTTCCGTTGTTTTAATTAATGAGAAATTAAAGAAATAAATCATACCCACAAACATGTTGTCATCCATGTTGGAAAAATTAAGGGACATTGCAATCTTTTTAAGAAATATGAATCACTTTTCTCATTTTCAATTGGTCTTGAGATGGAATCTCATGATATCTAATATGGCATCAAAGCTCACAAAACTCAAGGAGATAAGCTTATACTATTGACCTCATTGTCAGAGTTTTGATTCTCTCACCTCAAGGAAAAGAAAACAACTGAAACATCCTTTTCTGTTGTCTTAGTATTAAACTGATTTGGTATCAGAATAAATTAGATAAAAGGTGGCAGTTGCATGAGATTTTGAATTTGGAAATGAAAGAGCACATAATTTGGCAAATTTACAAGCTTCACAAAAATCAAAAGTTTCATTGAACTTCACAAGCAAATAACATTGTCTAACAACTCATTTGAAACCTGTGGTGTCCAAACATTCTTAGACACAACACTGTTTACACTTAAGATGACTTTGGTGAAACAGTGACAGAACAAATAAGAGTTTTATTAGCCGACTTCTTAGATAAATTGAAGCACTACCAGTGTGCTATTCCGAGCTGGTACAACCACAAACCGTCTTTCAGCATTACCTTGCCCATACACGTGTCCTTAAAAAGGCAACAATCAGAGTGAAATTAAAGAACATCACAATCTCTATAAGATACAGTAACTACTCGAGATGAAACCTCATGCTGTCTAATACAGTATTAGAGCCCACAAAAATCTAAAAGGATGTTCGGTCCAAAAAAAAAAAAAAAGGATCTGATTCAAGAACGTACACCAATAGAGACCATCATGAGGGAGTATTTTCCCACCATTGAAAACTCAAAGTGACCTCACAATCAGATACATTTGCTACTTTTTTTGTCGCAATTGCTTTTGAAATGCAAGTTTGTAACCTCATGTTATCTAATAAAACGCACTCAGAGAATAGCGAAGTAATTTATATTCCCATATTCGTGGTACGAAATAGAATTCGATTAATCAATCAATCAGGAACCTAAACAATAAAAGTTAAAGAAACATTGTAAAAGATCACCAGATACCGAAGGCTCCTATGGAGAATAAAACAGTCCAGTTGCCCCACTGATCCTGCGGAGAAACGAGGGGGAGATTCAATTTCAGGTGAGATTTAACAGCAACATCTCGTCTAGATTGAACATTTCCGTTGCTGGATTTCCGAAAGCTCCAGAATCTCGGGCATGTGATTTTAGCAGCCAACGAAGAGGAAGATAACGATTGCAGCGGTGGGTGAGGTGCCATCGCGATGCTCCTGGAGAACCCAACAGAGAATTTGCTGGAAGAAAAACATGGAGGCTGTAATTCAGGCGAGTTCGAGTGAAGAATCGCGAGGTGTGACTGTGAAGCCATCTCCGGCGAGGTGGATCGGACGGAGATAGAACGACAACGATTGACATCATCACTGGGTAAAATTAAGGCATATAAACTATGAAATAGATCAGTTCATATTGATGTTACGTTACATTAGTACCCTAAATATTACAAAAACCACTTTTCTTATCTTTTCGGAATTTTGTGTATTTTTTTCCATCAAAAGCTCAATTTTAGTAAAAAAAAAACCCTAAAATATACTCTTTATGAATAAATTTATTAAAAATGTTCCATAAATTTTACTATATTTTATAAATAATTTTAATATTTTTCTACTTTTGAAAATACTCCTGTCATATATGTATAAATAATTTTTAAATAAAATATTAATTAGAATTAAAATTGATTAGATCGTAAAAAGTTTAAAATTAATATAACGTAAAAAAGCATTTAACCGATAAAATTATATGTCATATATGATATTTTTCCAAACAAAAAATAATGGAGTGATAAATATCACATATAAAATTTAGATGTATAAATTGGTATAATTATCGATTATAGTTTAAACTAATACGATTTTCAAAGTTTAGTTATAAATTGATTTTTTTGTTTCGTCTTTTTTCTCCATTTTATCGATAATACAAAAAAGTTCAAATTACTATATTACGCCTCATAACATTTGACACTATTCAATTTAGTTTTTGTTTGATCTTCTATATCAAATGGAGATGGTCGGCGATGTTTGTAGACGAGGTTGGGGGTGGAGTTCTTGCGTCCGATGATCAGAGGCGTTTGAAGGAAAGGGTTTGAGGAAAGCAAATGGCTGACAACGTTTGAAGGAAAGGAAAGAGAGACGAAAAGGTTTGGGTAAGGGTTTCTGTATTTTTATTAAAATGTATTTTAATTAATTTAGAAAAAGTTTTATTTTAATAAATTTGAATAAAAGATATTTTAATAAAATATTTAATGTTTTTACCTTTTATGACAGCAAACTATTGTCATAGAAAAGTGAAATTTGAAACCAACAAAAATGCAAATTTTGACATTTTGTGACATATTTTTCTTCCCTCGTTTCAATTTGGGATGTAATGATATGTTCAATTTTCTTGCAGTGATTTTAGCTTAATAAAAAGACTAATAGGTAATTTTAAAAACTTTTGAAAAAATAACAATAGACTATGAGATGAACACAATTTTTAAGTTAAAGAAGGGTGATTTGTGTGGATGAAAAATGAGGAATAGGTTTTAGGAGTGAATGAAATGTGACCTCTTACTTGCATCAACACTTTGTAGATTTACTAATTCGTCCCTAAAAACTATCCGTAACTTGCAATTGAGAGACATTACATGCTCGATGCTCTATACTTTATGCTTTATACTTTATGCTCTATGTTTTATGTTTTATATTATATGTTTTATGTTATATATTAGACACTCATTCAATCCTTGATACTCAATAGTGGATACTGACTACTTGATGCTCATTGCTCGGAAAGAAAAAAAAAAGTTACAAAAGAGAGAAAAGACAAGAAGAAAGCATTTAAGGTCAAAGTGATAATTTTACACCGTGATGACATAAGCAAAATGTCAGTTTTCATTGGTTTTTCTTTTAAAAAGAAGTGCCCATTTTTCATTTGGACACATTTTATTTTAGGGCACATATACAAGAATTCCAAATTTTACAAAGTTTTCTTCGACTCTTATTGTGTCTAATAGTAGAAGATCAACATTTTTTTTTGTTACACAATCCCAATTAGTTAAAGTAGGTAGTTTATGTGTTGTACTTCCAAAATCTATTAGAAACAATTTTTAAGTTAAAGAACTATTAAATTTTCTTAAAGTTCAAATTTTTATCAATACAAACTAGGTTTATAGATCTGTCAAACTTTTCATAGAATTTAGGAGGCTCTTATACTTAAACATAAAAAGTTACTGAACAAAATTGTAATTTATCTAAAACTTAAGGGTTTGCTTGAATATAGACGAATCAAAATATTTTTTTGAAACTATACTCATAAAATTTAGTATCAACTTATACACATTAAACTTTAGTAGTTGTACTTCTTTAAATTTCGAACTCTTGTAGTTGTATCAATTTACATTTTGTTTTGAAAGATCTCAGGTAAAATTTATAACCATCTAAATTAAACTTTAAATCTTTTTTTTTTTTTTGTAAAAATGACATTCGAAAAAATCTATATACATACAAGAATTAACGTAGGGATGACTTTTCAAAGATAATTATACTAAATAATCTCAATCAATAAATTTATTAAGTCCATAAATGAGAAAGAAATAAGAAGGTATCTTAAATGAGCTTCCATGTTTAAAATGTCTAAGCTCTTCTTCTTCTTTTTCTTTTTCTTTCCTAATTCCAATAATACTAACCTTAAATAGAAAATCTAATTACTACTTCCCATTAGGAAATAAGAAAGTAATGTGAAAAGAGAAATAAAAAGAATAGAAAAGAATAAAAATAAAAATAAAAATGAATATTTGTTGGTAATGAAAAAGATAAGCCACCCACCAACCCACTACCTTTAGGCCCCACACTCCCCATTCAAATTTCCCTATCACCACTAGACACTGTCTGTCTCCTTTAATATATATATACATATATACATATACACACACTTTTGAGATACAACTCACATTCTCCACAGAAGGTTGGGTTGGATTACACCCTTTTCTCATCCCTCCAAATTTTAATTATAAAACTATTCTTTTTAGTATTATTTTCAAATTAAATTATTTATAAACTATAGCAAAATCATCCTAATTTTCTATAGTTTGACTTGAATTTTTTTTACTATATTTTGTAATTAATAGTTTTATTTATTGTTATTCATGACCATTTATCACTAAAATTGTTAAAAAAAAGATTTATAAAATATAACCGTTCTTTAAATTCTATTGATGGTAGACGTTAATAAACTTCTATCAGTGCTTATGATGTAGTTAAACGTTGATAGACTTCTACAAATGCCTATAATGTAATTAGTAGACATTAATAAAAAGTCTATCATTGATAAAATATGAAATCTTACAATATTTTGTAAATATTTTTATTCATTTTGATATATTTAAAAGAAAAATTACATTAATGACATTTTTTTTAGAAAAAACAGTTTATAACATCTCTTTTTTACGTACTACGATTATTTATTTTTAAATTTGTTACTTTTATAATTTAAAAAATGTAATTACACATTCTTTATTATTTAAAGAAGTCCGTGTGTATAACATAAATTTGAAATGTATTAGTGGTAAGTATTATTGGATTGCAAACATTTCTCAAACACCTTTAAAAGGGACCAATGGTTGATTGCATTCTGGAAGAACTTATTATGACGCTTACATCATCTCAATTTCTAAGTCAAAATGTAGGTTTGATTCACACGGATCCATCTTATTACAAACATTTAACATCCCAAAAGAGAAAAAGAAATAAATAAATAAATAAATAAAAACAAAGTTTTCATACGAAGAAATCACTTTGAGAAAGGGAAAAAATTTATACAACTTTACAACTAGATACTGCTTTTTTCAACTTTCTCAAAATTCAATCTATTATGTGTCTGTGTATATATATATTTAGGGAGAATTTGCAATTTTTTGGGACTTTACGTCAGATTGAACTTTTCACATTCTTACATTTTTTTAGAGATTAAATTATTTAGGTATGCAATTGAATATTATTTATATAGCTCAATAAATTTCACAATTATTGGTACATTTTAATTTTGATTTATAGTATTTATCTTTTAGCCTTCGTAATAAGAAATTATACAATTGAAAAGCAAATTATAATAGTGATGACAAAATATGAAATTGTTGCAAAATAGGTAGAGTGAGACGATAAGTTGTAAAAATAATTTATATGATGTTGTAAAATTGAGGAGCAACATAAATTACTATCGAAACTTGAATTTCGAAAAATTATAATATAATATCATATAATATAAAAATATAAATAACCGTGAAATGTAAAGATTTGTCTCTTAAAAAAAAAGCTCTTCAAAACTTACACAACGCCACTACTTCTAGACAATTCGACAACTAAAAACTTCAAACAAACATCGTCATGAATATATATATATATATATATATATATATATATATATATATATATATATAATATTGGAAATTCTAGTTGAGTTAGGTTAATTCAAATTTTTAGAAATGTAATAAAAAAACATAAAAAGTTCAATCCAATTCAACTCAAAATTAAAACCAGTCTAGTCTAATTCGTATAATCTAGTGGGTAGTTTTGGTTGTCGGAAAATTTAAACACTTTTAAATAAGATTATATCAATTATTGATGAGCTGAACTTATTTTTATCGATTATTCATTTGAGTACCATCGTTTAAGTTTACAAACTATTCTACGTAAGAGGGTGAGTGGATGTGTAAGTAGTAAAATGCTAAATTGAGAAAGTGTGTTATGTTTGACACTACAATGTTGAGTGGATACAAACAATACGTTAATTATATCATTGTACAAACACACTAATGGATGAAAATGACATAATTTGTTTATTTACAATCTAAAGGAGAAAAAAAAGGTCAAAACTACACTCTAAATAATATATTTATTATCTTAATCAAATAAAATATCTATTATTTAAATCTAATTATTATCTTGATCAAATAAAATATCTATTACTAAAATCTAATTATCTCCTTATTATTCAATTTCGTCGCATTCTAACTTTCAAAGAACACATCATAGTTTAAAAAATCACATAGAAATGTTGAAATCTTTTTTCAATTATTGTCCAATTATAAAATTTTAAATACATTTCACTTTAAAGGTTTTCTATCCCAAACATTTTTTTTTTAAAAAAAAAAAATTGAAATCAAATTATATTGCTATAAATCTTGAAACCGCTATAATTGCAAAACAGCCCTTCAAATGAGTGCAATTGTCAAATAGTCCTTGAATGTGTCCTTATGCTTTGTGTATTCCATTATCCACACCCACTTCCACACTTGGGTCAATAGAAGATGAGTGGAAATAATCATTGGTAATGTGAAAATTCTACCAAAAGAAAGGTGATGATCACTATTATAATTTAAAGAAACAAAAATCAATTTTAACTCATAAATTAAAACTTTTAATTATCAATAAAATCTTTTATCAAATTATACTTTAAAGTTAAGTAAAAGTAGCTTTTAGCTTAGAAAAGCAAGGTTAAGTTTTCTCCACTAATAATTTTTCATTTGAAAGATCCTTAATAAAAAGTATTCTCCTAATATGTGTTCAATGAATTATATAAAACATATGTTATAGTAAAAAAAGAAAAATTGAACTCAGTTTGGTAAAACTGTTCTACCACTACTATTAACATTTGTTTCAGATATCAAAGTATTTTCTTGCATAATATTATTCCTTATGTGAAAATTTTTTGTTGTAATATTTTGTCCGATAATTTTTTTTTGAATTGCAATGTGGGGATTTTGCTTTCTTTTTGGATTAAGTCATTTAAGGATTATTATGATTACATTTTAGGATTGTTGTACTTGTTTATTGAACAAGTTGTTTTATGTTCTACGATCGAATTGTTCATCATTTTGTTTTTGCTCTTTGTTCACTATATTTCATTGTACTGCAAGTTCTTTTTCCTTTAGTGCAATACGTTGAAGATTCTTAGTCTTAGGGGAGCCTAAGGCTCAGCTACAAAGAAGGGGTTCTCTATCTTAAGGGAACCTAAAGATTCATCAGTGAAGGGAGTTAGTTGCTGACGTGAAGAAAAGACAATATTAAAAGGAGTTCTCATACACATTGTTGAAGCCAAAGTGTGCACCACTAATATTACCACTCTTATGGATAGCCTAAGCATGTAGAAAGTGAGAGGATGTCACACATAGGGGAGCCTAAGTACATCTGAGAGGAAGTCTTACATCTAGGAGGAGCTTAGGTGATCAATGAGTTGAGCTCTAGGTGAGTAACTGTAAGTGGTCGAGTATTGCAGATAAGTATTACATTGTAAATTGTTCGATTCTTTAATAATAGTGGATTATCCTTCCCGAGCAGGCTGCTCCCAAAATATAGCTAGTTTATTATCGAATTAGATCACTGACTTCTGTATCTCTTTCTCTATTAACTTGTTTTTTGGTATTTTATTATTACAGTTGTAGTTTTTGTTTTCTATTTGACACCCACAGTTCTATGGCGAGTCACCTTAGTGCTTTTTCATATCTAATATGTCCCTGTTCACAATATATTCAAATACCTTTTTAAACTTTAACATTCTTTATGAAAAAAATTTATTGACTAAAAGGTATATATATTTGGTAAGAAGTTGATAAAGATGGAGAGGAACCTAAAGAGTTGCCTTTGTTTAACTTAAAAAGATTTTAAATTTATCGTGGACTTCACTGTTTATTAACATCAATAGCAAACTTATTATTTCTACGCTAAACAGTTGAAAGGGTGAGATAATACAATAAAAATTATGATCGCATAAAATTGCAAATTGAAAAAAGAATAAGAACCCTCCGATCTAAACATAAGAGTAGCCATAAGCTTAGATAGAGATACGAGTCTCAAACAAATTAAATGAAAGTTTATAAGCTTAGATAGACATAAAAAGAGTAATTAATTAATTAAGTAATAATATTTTAATTAAGGGGCTGAATAAAATCAATAATTGGTTGGGACTTTTTGAAGAAATAAAAATTTGGTAAAGAAAGGGGAGGAGAAATAAAATGTTATGATAGGAAGGGAGTGATAGAGAAGCATGTGATGTCTCTTCTCATGTTATGCTATTCTTTCTTGACAAAATATGCGCAACAACTACAACGTATTACAATAACAACTGTCAAAGTTGTTATTTAAATTCTTACTTTCTTTTTTAGTCCTTCAATTCCCCTATATTTTCACTTTTCACTCCTCCCTCTCACTTTGCCTCCTCTCTCTCCATTTCCATTTTCCACCCACTTTAAAGCTAAGCTTCTTCTTTCTCTCCAACTCTCCGGCGCCTCCCATGGCCATCTTCAAATCCATCTTTCTTCCTTTTCTTTTTCTCTTCCTTCCTTTTCTTTCCGCTGATTTTGTTCCCTCTGACATTTACCTTCTCAGCTGCGGCTCATCTTCCAATTCCTCTTTCTTTAATCGCATCTTCGTCGGCGATTCATTGAAACCCGCCTCCGACTTTCTCGCCGCCGGTAAATCGGTGGTGGTTTCTGATCGAAACCCACCTCAGGATTCTCCTTCTTTGTATCACACAGCCAGAGTTTTCACCAGGGTCTCAAGCTACAAGTTCAACATCAAGAAGAACGGTACTCACTTGCTACGGTTTCATCTTTCGCCATTTTCGTCGACGGGATTCGCTTTACATTCTGCAAATTTTACTATTTCGGCTAATGGGGTTTTTCTTTCTAGTATTTCTCACGTTAACGATTCTGTAATTAAAGAGTTTATGGTGAGAATTGACACCAACGTGCTTGAAATCGAGTTCCAACCAGCTTCGAGTTCGGGTTTTGGATTCGCGAATGCAATCGAGGTATTTTCAGCTCCTAAAGAGCTCATTACCGATAATGGAGCTAAGCTTGTGGATTCTAATGGAGGTCGAGAATATTACAAACTCACATCGCAAATTTTGGAAACCAAATACAGAATTAACGTTGGGGGTCCCAAATTGACTCCATTCAACGACACTTTATGGAGAACTTGGGTGCCCGATGAGCCTTATCTGGCTTTAAAGTCGGCGGCAAAGCTCGCTGCAACTTTTCACACTCCGAACTATGAGGCCGGCGGCGCAAGCAGGGAGGTCGCGCCGGACATCGTTTATATGACGGCGCGGCAGATGAACAAGGACCACTCAATTTCGGGTGCAAAATTTAACCTCACCTGGAACTTTCCATTGGATTCTAATGGCGTGAATCACTTGGTTCGCTTGCATTTCTGCGATATTGTTAGTTCCGCTCTTAATCAATTATATTTCAATGTGTATATCAATGGCTATCCTGCATACAGGGACTTGGATTTGTCATCTTTTTCCCTTCAGCTTTCAACTCCCTTTTATATTGATTTCATTGTGGATTCTGGTAGTTCTGGGGATATTCAAATTAGTGTTGGACCGTCTGATCTAAGCAGTTCTTTGAGATATAATGCGATCTTAAATGGAGCAGAGATCATGGAAATGGTGAACGCTAAGGATATGTTTACAGAAACTGAGAAAAGGAAAAGAAATTTGTGGGTTATTGTAGGTCCTGTTGTTGGTGGATTTATTGGTTTATGTTTGATTGTTGCTGCAATTCTTGCTTTCGGATGCAAGAGGAGGAAGAAACCGAAGCCAAGGCGGGCAGAGAGCGCAGGCTGGACTTCAGTTCAAGCGTATGGAGGAGGC
Source organism: Cucumis melo (assembly GCF_025177605.1). Taxonomy (NCBI): domain Eukaryota; kingdom Viridiplantae; phylum Streptophyta; class Magnoliopsida; order Cucurbitales; family Cucurbitaceae; genus Cucumis; species Cucumis melo. Next base: position 7,769,756 of record NC_066862.1, on the reverse strand, counting down.
AGTTCTGATAGTAAATTATCAAGAGGATCAACTCTTGCATCTTTTGGGCCAAATGGATACCACAGCTTGAAGATCCCCTTCAGTGAAATTCAGTCAGCAACAAACAATTTCGACAAGAGTTTGATCATTGGTTCGGGGGGATTTGGGATGGTTTACAAAGGGGTTCTTCGGGACAATATAAAGGTTGCTGTGAAGAGAGGTGTGCCGGGATCACGGCAGGGCCTTCCTGAATTCCACACAGAGATTGCTATCTTGTCAAAGATTCGACATCACCATCTTGTTTCGCTTGTTGGATACTGTGAAGAACAGTCAGAAATGATACTGGTTTATGAATATATGGAGAAAGGTCCCTTGAAAAAACAGTTGTATGGCTCGGTTGTGTCACCATTGTCGTGGAAACAACGGCTCGAAATCTGCATTGGTGCAGCTAGAGGTCTTCACTACCTCCACACTGGTTTTGCACAGGGAATCATCCACCGCGATATCAAGTCGACCAACATTTTGCTGGATGAGAATTATGTTGCTAAAGTTGCTGATTTTGGTCTTTCGAGATCAGGGCCTCGTCTTGATGAGACACATGTTAGTACTGGAGTAAAAGGCAGCTTTGGGTATCTAGATCCCGAGTACTTTCGAAGACAACAACTCACTGATAAGTCAGACGTGTATTCATTTGGAGTAGTACTCTTTGAAGTTCTTTGTGCTAGGCCTGCTGTTGATCCATTGCTCGCTAGGGAACAAGTAAATCTCGCCGAGTGGGCACTGCATTGGCAACGAAAAGGGATGCTTGAAAAGATTGTGGATCCACATTTGGTCGGGCAAATTAATCCAAATTCATTAAAGAAATATGGAGAAACAGCAGAAAAATGTTTGGCTGACTATGGTATTGACAGGCCAACAATGGGGGATGTCTTATGGAACTTGGAATATGTTCTTCAACTACAAATCGGGCCATCAAACGAACCATCGGAACCTGTGGACATCGACGACTCCGATTTTCCAACATCCACAGCTATTCATCCAAGCAACATGAGGAGACATTCAGATGAAGGTACTGATAATTTTTCAGACATAAGTACAACCAAAGTTTTCTCACAGTTGCTTACTAATGATGGAAGATAGCTTATTAGCTTTATGATGGGTTCTAAAAAACAGAAGAAGCTTCCAAAATTACAATCTCAATAGTTATGTTCCTTCACTTACAACATATTCAGAAATAGGGTACTTACATTATACTGTAGAAAACTTACATCCAAGCCTTCTTACTATGTTCTTCTCAAGATCATACATTTCTTTTTTTTTTTTTTTTTTTTTTTTTTTTGCCATAATGTTGTGAATTCTAGAGTATTGTAAAGTTATCTCAAATTTAACGGGAAATTATAATTTATAACTTAAACCCTCTTTTCTTTTTCTTTTCCTTTTAGTTTAATTATGGATTTATCTAGTTGATGATTTGATTTCTATTTTATGTTTTTAGATTTATTGAGTTAAGCAAAGTTGTGTTTTTCAAACCACTCAAATTCTATTTTCAAAACCGTTTTCTAATTATGTTATCTCGTACATTTTAAAACAACATTTTTACGTTTTTTTTAGTGAATTTTAAATTTTAACTGCATAGTTATATTAGAAAAATAATTAAAACATTTATAGATATAATAATTCATCTTATAAGCTCAACTTTTTAAAGATTATAATACTTGTGTAATTTATTATAAATTATGTAATATTGCCAAACGATAATTAAACCACTGTTTAATCTAAAATATTAATAATTTGTTCTCAACTAATATTATAGCGTCTATGTATTTAAAGAACCTTTATTTTCTTCCTACTTATATGTTTTTTGGTTTCGTTACCTATTATTTTTTTAAAAAAAAAAAAGTAGAATTCAAGCACTTCCTTATTACATATATTATCAAACAGAGTTTGAAATTATTCTGCTTAGTGTTGCTAAACCACTGTGTGAATGCATATCTTGCCTTTTCTTTTAAAAAAAAAAAAGAAAGAAAGAAAGAAAGAAAGAAAATTTAAGTTTTAGATTTTTATGATCAATTTCTCAATCCAAAATTATTCAAAAAGAAAAATCTCGATCCAAAGCTACATGTCGGGTTAATTAAGTGGAGTGTTCTACATGTCGTTTGTGGGAGATGAAAAGAGAAACTTGGAGTGGGTATGAGAAGGTGGCCTCTTTCTTTATCTTTTCTTTTCTGTTGGGAATCTTTTGGTTTTGACCCAAAGTTGATGTTACTTCTATCCATACTTATAACTCTTTTTTATAAACTTCTACATTTATAATTTATATGTAATCAATTAAAATACATTACTATTTATACCTAGGATGATATAAGTAAAATGTGATATAACAAATGGATTCGTGTAGTAGTTTATCTTTGTCTATTACAGTACATATAAAAGGTAATATTTTTCTATGTTTCGTAAAATCTTTTTATTCATTTTTTTATATTTGAAAATAACACTATATTCCAAGTGATAAAATCAATCTTTCACGAGACCTAAATTAATGAGTAAATTTATCTTTTTTACCATTTTTTTTTTCTCGTTAAATTTAGTCAAAAGACAACTAGTATGTCATCCAATATCTTATTTGATTTAAATTCTATTTTGGGTTTTATTTAGGTTTGAACTTCTTAAAATACAATTTTGGTTCTTGCGATTATTTTTTTTTTCTAATATCTACGCACCTAATGATTTGTCTCTAAGTTATATGGTTTGAGATTTTGCTCGTACTAACACGGGTAAAGTTATAATAATAGTTTGTTAAAGTTAGAGACAAAGGTAAAGACTAAAATGATTTATTTTTTATAAAGCTCAAGTGGCGTTTGAGACACAAACTATCTTAAGATTTTAATAACCACCTTTTGTCTACACTATTTCAATTTTCATTTACTACAATATTTACTATTTGTTACCGTTCTTATTATTTTGCATTTATCATTTTTTAATTTTTTCCTACAGGATTTACTATTTCTTTTTAAACTAAAATAATTTATACCTCAAACATATACTGTTACAATTCAAACTAAAATAATCTATATTTCAAACACAAATTATTATAATCTAACTCTAATAATTTAGGACTACAATAACCAACTCCTATTTCTAAATGTCCTTTATAGACTTAAGTATATATTAGAGACTAAAATAGAACAAATTTAAAATTTTAAAGATTAATGTAGGATTTAAGCTATATGATTTATTTATAATAGTTTTAGTAGAAACAAAGATTACTAAATTTGAAGATATGTACTCATAAACTTGAATGATGTGGATAATATCTTATCTTTGCAAATATATATAAAAAAAAGAATTGATATACTATCTTAGTTATGTGATTTGCAAGATGGACTCCTCCTTGTCCTTTGGGGAAAATGCCAAAAAGTTTTCAACCTTTTTCCAAATTGGAGAAACAGTTGTCAATCTTTTCATTCATTGTGGGCTTAGCTTAGCACACATAAAAGATAAATGAAAGAAAAGTATTTTGAGATATGAAAGTTTTCTTTTAGTATAACCATTATGTTTGGAAATACATACAATCTTTTAACTTCAAACATTACTGTACACGTTTAATGGATATATTCATTTTAACATTATATCTTTATAATTTATTTATTACTTTAATAAAAATTATATAAATTCTAACTAATAATAATTGTAATTACGTTGTAAAAAATAATATTAAATTTTTATAAACTTTAAAAATGCATCATTCAAATTAAAATTGTAGTAATTATAGAGATTGGATCGTATATGATAACATTGAATGTTATAATTTTTACATTTATATAAATTTGAAAGGTTACGTATGTATATATTAAAAATATGCCAAAATTATATATTTATATATTAAAAAGCGGATATTTAATATAATTATTATGTAACAAAATTAAAGAGCCAACACGTTGTCTTTCATCTAGAGCAGGAACAGATTTATTAAGGGGTCAGTGGGACACGTGCCCCCTCACATTACCGGTTTTTGTATTTTAATATTAACTTTGAGATGGCAAATTACCATATATACAAAATAATACTTAATTTTATATAAAACAAGGTTGTAGTGTAGTGGTTGTGCCCCTTTGTAAATTTTAGTATTTGTGTTTATTATATAGTACCTTGTTATATAATTTTTTTGGACCCGTCACTGGACTAGAGCATAATTACCTAGTTGATTTAATTGGATATACATCAAGATTATTGCACCACATTGGAGGAAATTTACATCATTGATTTTGACCAACTACGAAAGTCAAAATTAACTCATAAAAAATAATTACAAAATTATTTTAAATAACAAAACCTCTAAAAGTATTTATAAATATGGTAAAATATCAAGATCTATGACGAGAATCTAAAACAAATATGTGGGAAGGTTAATTATTCTCCATCTTTCATAGGATAGTACTATATGTCAAATTGTTTTTACTATGCCCACGAAGCATGCCTTGAGAGATAGATTGTTCATTGATATTGTCTCCTATATATAGGTAGGTTATTGGTCCAACATGCCTTTGAATTCAGTTGAAAATGGCATCGGCTCTTTCTTTCCTTTACCTTAGCGTGTTTAGACTTAGGTAGAGATACAAATATGACATTGGATGGGGTCATATAGGAAAAGAATGCTCTTATAATTGGGATCAAGAAGAGAATTGTTTTGTATAATTCTAACAATTTTTCACATAGTAAATTTCTTTCTAGCGAGTTATGGTTTTTCTTTGAGTTGGGAGTTTTATAGGTAAATTCTTGTGTTTTTCACTTTCGTTTTTTTTTTTTTTTTTTTTTTAATTTCTCTATTATTATACTACTTATTTTCTACGATAGAAGTGAGAACATATTGAACCCGTAACAAACACTATTGATCGTTAAGCCTTTATACTATGTTGCTTTGTATTTTGATTCTAAAGATTTAAGCCACTAATTACTTGATCTTACATATACTATAACCGACTTTCTTAGATTAAAGACATGAACAGATAAAAAGGAAAGACAAACAAAAAAAACTATGACATTTACACTAGTTTATATGATGTCACGCTTTTATTTTATATTTTTATCGATTTTTGTTCTTCCACAAATTTTTTGTTATGAAATCAACATTCAAAGAAAAATATAAACCGTACAATAATAGAAAAATCAACACAAACTCTAAATATGGATAGGGCCTTTTGATCTTTTCAATATATTTTAATGCCACGGTATATTTCATTTTCTAATTTTTCCCTTTAAGAAAAAAGTTAATAGAATTATTGATAAATAAATTACAACTGAACTTAATGCCACATTTTGATAGTTAAAATAAATTTAGACTATTCATATTATAAAAATTTGCTTCTTTAGGTGCCATAATAGTTGACGAAGCACACCACAACAAATTGATTTGTTCATTTTCTTAAAGATTTATAATCTTAATCCACATCCCCATATTTTCTTTAAATTTTAATTGTTCTTAAAACACATGTAATTATAATTTTCCACAAATATTCAACATCCACATATTTCTTTTAAAATTAAAACCTCACCCACTCTCTTCCTATCCATATTTTAAATCTTGGTTTTAAATGATTTTTTAATGAAATTTTAGAGTGTCAATTGCTACCTATGTTGAAATTTCAATAAATCAACTAAAAAAATTGATAAACAAAATGTTTTTTACAAAAATATATATAGACTAAAATGAATCGAAATTTAAAATAAATTAACAGAATTAATATTTCAATTTAAATTGTTCTATGTCCTCAATGTTTATTTTTTAATCTTTGTGGATTAATAAAAAAAAATATTTTTAATTGCAAGGAAATTTTATTTTAAATATTAAAACTTATGAAAATAATTACAGGTTAAACGATCGTCTAACCCAAATAATTAAACGATCGTGTACCAAATTGCATTACCAAATATATTACGCTCATTGTTGAAGGGACATTTTTTGTATTTTACACGGTGGGTTCTGTACTTTTTTCATTTTCGGAATTGTTCTATACAGTGTAAATACTTTGCAACTTTTTTATATTTTTGAAAAAACCCCTATAAAAAATGAAACCACTACTTTTCCTTCCAAATCTTCATTTATTATCTATCTTTATTAATAATTTCAAAAACCAAGCAAAAGTTTGAGAACTAAAAATAGTAGCTTTTAAAGAGCTTGTTTTATAAAAGAATTCAACAAATTTACATTAGAAAAAGATGCAAATAATTGTATGAAATAGAGAAAAAATAAATTTAATTTTTTAAAATAAAAAAATAGAAGGTCAAAGAGGGATTTTTTTTTTCAAAAATAGAAAAATGTGCAAAAATGTTTACAACAATTTTGAAAAAGGAAAAACCCACAATACCACAAAGTGAAATAACAAAAATATTCCCACGATTAATCAATCACACATGTGCGGAAAAATTATTTTGTACTCAGTTTAAACAATCTTCTACCTTTTTATCAAGTTTAAACGATCTTGTACTCAGTCAAAGCGATTTTGTACGAAATATAAACGATTTTGTACCAAGTTTAAACGATCTTATACTCTTATACCAAGTCTAAACGATTTTGTATCTTTGTACCTAATCTAAACGATTTTGTACCCTTGTACCTAGTCTAAACAATTTATCCTTGTACCTAGTCTAAACGATTTTGTACCAAATCTAAACGATCTATTATTGATAGTGGTCTATCTCTATCTATTTGAGATAGACAACTAATTGTTCAAATATTTGATCATGTACCAATATCGTTTAAATTAAATTATTTCTTATTTTTTATGATAATAAATAATTACTGCATTATATAGTTTTGAACTTATAATAGTTTGAATCTATAATTATTACATTAAAAAATTCAAAGGAAATACTCATATCGAATACAGTCTTCACTAGTAGTTGTATATAGGAGGGATGAATATTAAATTAAATTATTGTTTCATATATTATACAAGTATCTGTTTCACGTATAGTGATCACGTTTTAATTTGATGTATTGGTCGAGTATTACGAAAATATGGTAGACTAGGACGAAGAAATAAAATGTATATGACATAATCTCATGAATCTAATGTTAGGAAGCCAAGATTAGTTATTCTAAAGTAATTTAGACAATAAAGATGTTAAAATTTTTGTTTGATTGTCTTCCGATGAATCTTCTATTTTGGTTTTTCTTAATTCTGTTGATTGGCAAAATTAAAGATAGACCGATTTTAGGGAAGGTTGAGATTTGAATATAAACTTAACTATTTGCATTATATTTGCCATAATTTTAGGAAATGGTCGATATTTGAAATTTGAATCCTTTAAATGATTTTCGATTACTTTTTTAATGTTTTTGCTAATAGTTAATTATTGCATTATCTTTGCCATTACTTTCGAATGATACATTCCAAAATTTCAACCATGAAGATTTGAATCATTTTTTTCGTTAATTTCTTTTTTTTTATGATAATAAACTATTATTGCATTATTTAGTTTTTGATCTATATTAGTTCAAATACATAATTATTGCATTAAAAAATTAAATAATTGGGGTTATGGTTCATTAATTTGAAGGTAAAAATCAAAATAATTAAGGGATATTGAAACCAATTGAATACGTTTAGGGATCTATCAAAGAATATAATAATTTTTTGATTTAGTTAATAATTATCATAAGTGAGCGTGTTTACAAATACACTATAATCGGACATGTGATATTTTATTTGATTTATCGATCTCATTAAATATACTATATTTGAATCTGGGCAGTTCTCATCCGTTGAGGGGCAATTTGGAACCTAGTGGGAAACTATTTCACTTAGTTTTGCCATAAATAAAAAAAATAACATTTGCTATTTTTCTATTTTCCATTCTTATATTTGCCATTAGCACGAATTTCCCTAAATTTCATGCCTTTAGATGGGCTTCAGTCAATTTGCATGTTGAGCTTGGACTTGGGTCCATTTGCTTGGTGGGCTCAAACCCACTTGTTTTGCGGCTCGAGCCTATTATTTGTTTGGCCCAATTTTTCATTTGGGGCTTGAATTGCATTGCATATGAGAAAACTTAGCTACCCAAATACAATTAAAGATATAACTGATCAAAATTTTTTGTTTAACAATGAGATCAAATGAAAAAGAAGAAAGAAATTCTTGAAGAGGAAAGGAAGAAAAATACGAAGAAGAGAAGAATAAAGAGTAAAAAAGAAGAAGAAAAAGAATGAGAAATGGTAGTAACAATAATCAAAACCAATAAAAACAAATATAGAATTTATAGAAGGGAAGGGAAGGGAAGAGAAAAGTAATGGAAGTGAATGGAATTTTCTTAAATTGATATTAATGAGGTAAATATTTAGTTTATTATATTATGGAAAAGAAAGTATTATTTGAAGGTGTAAAATAAAAAAAAGGAAGTGAAAAAGAAATGGAGAAGAATGAGGAGTGGGGGAGTGAATGGTTAATGAAAGCAATATACCAGACCACGTGGGGACCCACTTGTCCAACTCATTTTCAGACAATGTCCATCATCACCCATCCAGCTTAGCAACCTGCCACCGCACCCACTGCCACGCCACCTGTGCTTTCCTTCCCCCAAGCCCAAATTCGTAATCTTACCAAACTCCTCAATCATTTCGGGTAACAAAAACTTGTAAGCAAAAAACAGCAAAACTTTATCATTTTAATTAAATTCTTTATTTATTATTTTCTTTTTCTTTCCTTTTTCTTTTAAAAATAAAATAAAATAAAATAATTTTAAAAATGCAACCAACCTACAGCTTTCATTCGAATCGGAAATCCAATAGTGTATCTGTGTGTGTATTCGAAAACTCAATCTGAAAATTCCAATTTCCAATTCGCTTTTTTGGAGTTCAAGAAGGAATCAGATACAAAGGTTTTCGATTTTCGAGTCAAGCAAATTTTGAAACATCAACACACACCCACACACCAAATCATCATCATCATCATCATCATCATCATCTTCATCATCATCATAGTGAAGTAAAATAGATGACCGTCGCTGAAAGGTTGTTTTGATTCAATCAAACAATTTCATTCAACTCATTTTCTCCAACTCTCTGAAACATTCATTGCATTCATTGCCGCAATCAAGTTTCAGGTGGGAAAATCGGTCGTAGATTTAGGGTTAGGTTGATTGTTTTTGTTCTCAAATTCTCAAAGAAGAGGAGGAAGAGGAAGAGGAAGACTAGGTTTACGGGTTAGGGTTTTGGTTTTGCGTTTTTCTTGAAAAATGACTGACGTGATACTGCATATATACGACGTTACGAATAGCGGATCAGATAAGACCAATAATACAATTGTTAATATCAACAAGATCTTCAAGGATGGAATTGGTCTAGGCGGTATCTTCCATAGCGCTGTTCAGGTTTCTCCCTTTCTCCTTTGTTTTTCATTTTCCTTTTTTTACGTATTTACATGTTTATGTAGAGTTAGTATTGACTATTTCGATTGTTTTGTAATATTGTTTTCCTTAGATTTTATCTCCGGTATGTTTTTCAGTTTAAGATGAACAATTGGTATCTTCCTTGGTTTACATTGGCGGGAGCATATGCTTAATGATCCAGTAGTATTATTTTGTGTTGCTCTGATTCAGGTTGATATTGTTGTCTTTAGTAGCTTAAGACTTTTGAAAGATTTTGTTCTTTCTATCTTTTCAGTTTGAAATGGTTCTTGTACAGGAGATATTGGACTCTCCCCGGACCTTAAAACTCGATCTATTTGGTTCTTTCTAGATTGTGATATAGGGTCACTAATTTTATCTCTACTTAAGGAATGTGGAATTTTTTGCATTACATTGTCACTTTTCCGCTCATGTTTCAATCCCATTCTGGCCATGGATAATCACAGATTTTACTCTGAAATTCTGCACGGCAATGATAGTTTCCAAGATATTTGTTATTTCGTCTGCTTAACGTCAAACGAACTACAAGGCTGATGAAGCTTTCAGTTTCATTGTGTTGCTCACTGTGAATCATATTTTCCTACCCATAACTCCCCTACATAGAATTGTGTTTCTAAAGATTGAACAAAGTGTTGGATTAATTGTGTTATGCACTACAGGTTTATGGAGATGATGAATGGTCCTTCGGGTTTTGTGAGCAAGGAACTGGAGTTTTCAGTTGCCCCTCTGGACAGAATCCAATGTACACATATCGTGAAAGTATTAACCTTGGTAGAACAAACTGTTCAATTTTCAAGGTGAACCAGATTTTAAGAGAGCTTAGTAGAGAGTGGCCTGGAAGTTCTTATGACTTACTATCAAGGAACTGTAACCACTTTTGTGATCAGTTCTGTGAGATGCTTAATGTATCAAAGCTTCCAGGTAATGTTGTTGGAGTTCATACCATTATGATCTGTAATCATAAATCATAAGATCTTTGTTTTTGAGACAATTTCTCTGTGCATTAATGTTAATCATAAGATCTGTAATTATGATGTTTTACGGAGATAAACTCAGAAATACTCTTAAACCTATTACTCTATTAGATTTGCTTAATTTATGTTAACATGTTAGCCTTCCCACATTGGCCACTTAGTATATATCTGCTTCACCATGGTTTTAATATAATGTTTATATTGGTTCTACCTTTAAATGGAATCATTTATGATGAAGAGTGGCCTCTATTGGTCTAAAAAGCTCACTGAGTATGTATATCATTGGTCTCTTTGAGATATTGAGGCACACACTTAGGACCAACCTAGTCTTAGGTTCAATTCTGCAGCACTGCAAACAGAACATTTTGAAGGCTCACAGAATCATAAAACATGCTACAATTTTATATCCTGTGGGGATCATGACTCATAACTAAGTTTAGGGCCTATTTGAAGTATAGTTCTTATCAAATACATCTTCATTTTCTTGATATTTCATTTCTCTCTTTTAACATTAGTTTTAATTTATCACATAAACTCTTCTCTTCTCTTTTCTTCTGTGTCATAACTGATTTTAGGGCCTAGTTGTTACCTTTTTCTATTATTTTCATCTCCTCCTGACAATTGCTCGCCATTGATTTTCTTTTTCTATATTTTCCATATTTTTGTCTTTAATCTTTGTAATAAGCGGTGAAAGGTGTGAAAATAGTGTGAAATTTCAAGGATGTACTGGTTGTTTGATTAAGAAATATATTTGATCAAGATCTGAACTTGACAGTGAAGTCATAGGATATAATAGTGGAGGTAGACTTGTAGAGACTATTTATTTCTAGTTGAGATATTAGTTGCAAATATTTCGCAATAGTTCATCTGAACACTGATGGGGAAGAATTGTGGGTGTGTTGGGGAGGACTTTTTTTTCCTCTATCTGAACTACAGGATGATGATTATTTTTTCAGAGGAAAACTCTGATGATGTTTATCTTGTTGTAGGTTGGGTTAATCGGTTTGCCAATGCTGGTGATGCTGCATTGGAAGTAGCTGGAAACACTGCAGTTCGTGTAAGATTTTTACTTCATCATATAACCGCATAGCAATTTACATGTCATAATGAGACTCTTCTTTTGACTGAACAATCACGCATCATGTTGCATTTTCTAAGAGAATTTTACCAAAACCTGCATTACCTGGGTCCTTTGCATATTGGCATATTTCAAAATGTTTTCTGCTATGTAATTTGGTCAAATTTTTTGTTACCATTCAACGTCAAATGTCTTAGATCTGTGTGTTTTGGTTTTTAAGATCCTAAAAGCCTTTACAATTTAGTAGAAAATTATAAACCATAAGCAAAGAGCTTGGTAATTATAAAATATATGATGAAATGAACGTGCTTTGTTGCATTTTCCTTGGGGTGATTGCAGTTCAAACAAGCAAAGACAGAGATCATATCGGCCAGCAAAGTTGCATACCGTTTTCTTCTAGGGGCAACGAACAACGTCATATCTTCTCCAGAGTCTACTAGTAATTCAAATAGAGGAGGTACTCCTAGATTTCAAGCTGCATGGTTTAAGAATCTCATCACTACTGGTGCCAAACCATCGAGTAGTTCAGAAATAGGAAATCAAGTTGAAGGTACACAGCAGCAGCAGCAGCAACAAATCAAAGCAAATGAAGAGACACCAATATTGCTCAATTCGCGATCACAACATGATATGTGAAAGTGCATGTTGTTGTTCTGGAATATTGTTAGGTACAAGTGGAAGTCGTGTTGATGAACTTAGGTTTATTTGTTTGATTAAGTGTAAAATTTGATTTTTATTACTGGAAAAATATATTGATTTGTGTGCGTTTAGGGCACTGTCCCTTTGTTTTGCATCCGATGGTACTCTGCAGAATCCTACAAAGTCATTGCATAGGAAGTGGGCGAAAAGGTGTAAGGTTTGATCTTTTTCTATATAGAATTAGATAATGCGACCATTTCATGGTTTGTCTATTTTGCTTGAAGGTTCTGTTTCTAAGGTGTAGCTTTGTGATTTACACACCATTTTTGTACTGACCAATAATGCTTTTCGGTTAAAATATTGCCTGAGATCGAAATATCGACAAAATTTTGATTTATATGGATATTTCTGAAAAAAAAAAAAATAAACGTAGGAACAAAATTTAAATCATTAAATATACATTTTATATTATTAGACAAGTCAACATGATATCATCTATTTTTAATTTATATATTAGAGTAGTTTTATTTTAATAGTGAGAAAATACAACGGATGACGATTTATTGGAAAAACAAAGTTGATCTCATATGGTGTTCTTCCTTAACTTGGGCTTAGAGGATGGTAAATTTGACGATAAAAAGTCCATCATTGATGTAAATATTGCTACTAAATTCCACATTTTCTTCCAATTTTCAGTAACATTTCGAGTGGATATCTTGAAGATCTCAGAAGAAAACAATTTAGGGCCTTAAATAAATGACTGATCTACGCGGAGCAATAACTAAAATGAGCAAAGAATCCCATCCCAAGCAGCAAAGGCAATAAAGTTAAAAGTCATTGAAGCATTCATAACATTTCTATAATACAAATTCATATAAAACACAATTCAACAAGCCACAGGACTAAGTAACAATGATCTCAGTAAACAGGCTTGGCAAGAATGCATTAACTGCTGCTGGTCATGCCCTTAGAGCACGCACCAACACATGAACTGCACAAGGTTGGATTTGAAAAGCTTACGGTCTATAAGAACGACTCTGGGTACAAGATAACTTACAACATCCCCACAAAAACAGACAAATCTCCCGGGTAAACAGCAGGATTCAGGTCGACAATGAAGAGGCAAACAATTCTGCAAAACATGTACCAACCGAACTACTACCATTTCAAATGGTTTGGAGTAAATTACATACTCCTTCGCATTCGGTTAAGGACGTTGATTTCTTCATCCCCATCTACTGTTATCTGAAGTGATGAGACAGCCTGTGCCGCAATAATACCAGCAGAAATCTCGCTAACAGCACTGTCAACTTGCTCAAAACATAATGTGCGGTGATCTTCAGCATACGGTCCAGCTGAAACTGACCAGTAGTCATTCCTAAAACCATGCCACATTGATTCAAATCTATCGATATTAGAGGTCCAACCGGTCCCTTCAACGGAACATCTCCCAAACTCCTGCACTGGTATGCCAGGTCTTGTAACATTCATTACGTGGTCGAACTGCCCAGGGCAATCCCAAGGGTTGAGACCATCGTTCTTAAGAAGAATCTTGTATGAGTCATCCGAATCTTCACCAATCAGGACATGCAAAGCAACAGCTTCAGCAATGGCAGCACCTTCTTCATCTAGCCTTTGTTGCTCTTCCTTCTTCATTTGTTTTTTCTTTTCAAGTTCAGATATAATAGCTGCTGAAGTGGCAAGGGCTTTTTCTAATCGCCTTTTTTTCTTTTCGGCTTGTTTCTGACGATCCAACTCATCCTTCACCTGCTTCTTTTTTGCTTTCTTCACCATAGGTTGTCCTTTATTACCCATACTAGCCACAAAACTAGCCATATCTAACTAATCTTTTCAATCTCTTTTTTCAAAGAACTAGTTGTAAGTATTATATATATCCTCGTAATTGTTTTTCCATCCTTTCATCATGATACTGTAAATCTATAGTGGATCACTTTATTAAAATCTACTATATTATTTTACTACTATCCTAAACACTACACCCACTCAGGTCTGTAGGAATACCTCATTTTCCTGACAATGCAATCCCAAACAGAGACAACAGGTGACAACAGAAGAGCATACTTGTAAGAAGTCATAGAACCACCTCTCGGCACCAGTCTTCCTAGTTTTCCAGAACCTTTCCACTTATCCATTTTGTGCATATCAAATGAACCAAGAGATGCTTTATTAAATTCCAATGGTAGCGGAAAAACCCTAAACTGTCTAAAATCTTGAAACTCACATGAGCCCTTCCCTGATGACTGCGGATTGAATAGAACAAACCAGTCAATAAACTTCATTAGAGAAATGAAAAAACACAAAAAATTGCTTGTTATAAGCTCATTCAACAGCTAACTGGACAAACGTACTTGGAACATACCTTATGTGGATACTATAAAGAAAAAATAGTGCAAATTTTTGGTGAAATGATAGGAAGGAATGTTCAATAGCACTAAAAGCATATACTGCATATATAGCAATTATAGAATTGCATAGAGATTGACCGTGTGAGGCAGCCTCACAACTTAAGTTTGTGGTCCCAACCTTGCACTCTCATTCTCTTCTTTTTGCATGAAAATTCACTACCATCATCCATTATACACATATACCATACCACATGTGGTGACAATTTACACCCATGTCCCATCACCATCTAACTATGTATTTTGAACTAAACTAGTAGTAAACAAATTAGCTTTAGGTTCTGCATCTTATTGAGACTCAAGTACTCTATAGTTTATACCCATGAACAAAGGAAACATAGACGACCATCAATTCAAATTTGACTGAGACTTTGCACCCAACACCACTTGCAGTTCAACTGCTACCTATTTATGAATTGACTAAAAGCAATTGAATTAGTCTTAGGTACAACACTCTGATCAAACCATCAATTTGGGCAGGCATTAAACTAAACATGTTAGAAACCAGCAACCAAGTCTAGAAACTAAGCAATTGACAACGAGTCATTCATAGTGAGTAATGACCTCCATCAAATATAAAAACGTGAATTTTAGAACTTCTTAAACTACTCCCATAGACATTAACACCAAACCCGAATATACAGTATTCAAAATGAGGATTAAAAAACAAAACCAAGATAATTCAATCCTAATTCATCATCGTGTAAGAAATTATACACAAATTTCAAAACTTAAAAATAGATTGGGGGTTCAATCACATCTCTCTTGCCCGCTCCACTAAATTATAGTCCGGAATACCCAGATCACAGATTTTTAAAACCATTTGTTGGGCGAAGAAGTAGCAGCATAGGGAAAACGGCAACAAAATCACAGAAAAATAGATGAAAATGAATAAAACCTAAAGCATATAAGCATATAAAACACGAGTAGCAAACTAAGGATGCAATACCGGGTCATAGAAATTTGGGGATCGGATCCTGTAGCGTTGAATTCAGAAGCGATCCATAAACGTAGTGAAGAGAAGGAAAGGGAAATAGGGGAAACAACAAAGGAGTTGGAGAAGTAAAGTCGTGCAGAAGGTACATATGTGTGAGGAATACGATAAATATTGAAATTGAGGAAGAAATAAGTGAGAAAAGAGAAGCGAAACCTTTCAGAATGGTGGAAAATAGAAAGAGGTCCCCATCTCCATTATCGCGATCTACGAAGTGAAAACCCCAAGAAATTTAGGGTTCAGATTTTGCCGATTTCGGATCCACAGAGAGAGAGAGAGAGAGAAAGGGAAAGAGAAAAAATTGAGAAACGGAGTTATGTCGGAGAAATAGTAAAATACAAAAGAAAGAGAGAAAAAAAAAACTGACTTTGGTGAGAAGTGAAGATAATTCTTCACACACGAATCGAAATCCACCACGTGGCATGTAATGGCTGGCGTTGATGTAAAAGTTTGGACCATCTAAAATTATCTGGCTGACACCTTCTTGCCGGCTCGGCTCCAATCGGCTGCCCCACTTCCCTTCTTTCTTTCTTTCTTTCTTTCTTTCTTTTTCTTACGATTTTTCTCTCATGAATGAATAATAATTACACAAAATATTGTAATTTAGTAATCTACTAATATATTGATTTTCTTTTAAAGCAAATATATTGACTTCCTACCGTTTAATATGATATTTTGTTTGTCTTGTAATACGAGAAAAATTAACTATACTCCTTAGACCGATAATTTGTCAAAAAAAGAAAAAAAAGACATTAAGCGTACCAAAAAAGAAAAAAAAAAGGCATGAGTCAAAGCATTGGAACACAACTACCTTATCCGATCATTCTGTTTTTCTTTTTCTTTTAAACACTTCTAAATATGCTTGAATTTCTTAAAACTTAAACACTTAAACTTATATAGACGTAGAAATTGTAACAAAGGTATAGATTTGGATATTCAATTTACCATTTGGAGGTTCAATTTCAATCATTATATTATAGTAAGTTTGAGAGTCAAATTTTGATACAAGTGAAGATCTTTGGGTCTAACTTTTACAATTGAAAATTCCAGGAATAGTAATTACAACCATCATTATAGTTTAGGGTGATTTCTATAAGTTGGTTTTGTGGAACAACCAAGTTTTGCTTTTATCATAACCAAATAACAAAAAAAATTGACCTATTTTTAGAATATACGTATACATACACATTTATATATATTGAAACATGAGAATAAATCCAAGGTGAATAAGACATGACCTTTTTTTCTCTTTATCCTTTAATCTCATTCGGCCAATATATATAGATCTCAAAGTGCTCACTCATGGTAAGTAGCAAATGTAGGCTTTGCCTTAAAGGAACCATAAATGATAGTTTTGATATTCTATGAAGCAAGAAGTGACGTGATTCTTCCCCACTCTTTGAGTTGAGAATATAATGACACAAATCTTGGTAGGAGAACAACAATAATAATAAGAGTCTTTTTTTTATTGTGCTTCAAAGACAATTCAGGTTCTATTAGAAAAATTGCTATTTTTACCCAAATATTTTTCCATTCAAAAGTAATCTCATTTTTAAAATCTATTTTTTTCTATCATATTTTCAAAATTTTCACTTTCAGCGGAGGGACCTACGAAGTGAATGTACGAGTTTGACCCTCAAATAAATTCAAATGGCTTTACCGCTTCTCGATAAGTTATGGTTTCCTTTTCTTCTTGCCATTAAGTTAGTGTTTTCCCACCATTATAGACCATCTCTTCTCTCAAAGGCTCCTCTTTCTTTGTAAAAAAAGACTTCAATTCATATTCTAATAAATATAAAGAAGCATATTTAGAAATACAGTATGTCATGTTATAAACTCAATTCATTTGTTAAAAAACTTAATTTGTATTAGGTAAAGTATTATAAATTATATGATTTTAATGAATGATAATTATATAAATTTTGTTCACATAAATTCATACAAAAAGAACAATAGTTCATTGTAACTAAATATCAAGTAAACTATCGTTAATTGTATGATATACAGTATCAAAGTACATTTTTAAAAAACTATTTGATTTAAAATTCAATTTCTTAATCTACTATCAAACACATATCAAAAAACATGAAAACAACTCTATTTTCGTTGAATCCATCGTTTTCAAATTTTCTACCGAAAAGACCCTAATTATTTGTTCAATTTTCCAGAAACTTTGATTAATGTTCAAAGGAAAATTATTGTCATAAATGATAACTAAATTAGCTTTTTGTTGTCATCATAGGGTAATAGTTGTGAAATTCCAGTTGGTTTGATCATTGATGGAAGCTTCCCATGCATAGTAGAGTAGCTATTCATGGTCTACCTTCCATCTGCACCAATGAAAATCATCATGTTCTTCACCAGCATATTGGGTATTCATCTAGTTTTGTTCCCATTCCATCACAACAAATATGCAACTCAGAATTCCTCAACTGAATTCGCTAACGTTAAAAATAGGTAGACATAAAAAGAACAAGAGAAAAATTTTCAATAAGAGAAATGAAAATCATTTTTGGATATCAACAGCTGGAACTTGAAGCAATCTTCAAGCTAATGATGTTGTAAGGAGAAGTTACTTCTTGTTTACTTCACCTTTAAGAAGTTAAAGACTTGCATCGTGAATTAAACACGACAACTAAGGTTGTGGTCAAAATGCAATAATACCTCATTGCGTAGTCGTTTCCACTAAAGTCTTAATCAGTAGTGCTTGAGATTTCTTAAGTTTTTCTCTAATCATTATCATATAGCTTTGAATTAGATGAAACCAAAATTGGAATCTTTCATGAAATGCTTCAAGCAAGACGCATAATGGCACTATGATCAATCAAAGAAGAAAGGGATCTTCAGAGGTTAGACATTTTGGTAAAATGAAAATGGGGGAGGGTTCCTGAAAAACATTCTTTCTTCCAAATCAAAAGTATCTTGCATGTGTTCCTAAGAAACATTCGAACTTTTGACTTTTGGATTGAGTATGAGTTCCCTTTTCAAAGGCTTGAGCATCAAGGTTAGTCCCTTCTTCTTCCCCTAGAGTCATTCCTTGTATGTTTGCTAGGAGTTACCATGTGCGCTAGGGAGTGCCTGTTTAGGATTTTCTCTCAATTCCTTAGATTTCATATCATTACAACTCATTCAAAGGTTTAAAGCTAGTATTTTTTCATGAACTCAATAAAGGAACATGCTCCATTACTACGGTCATCAATAAGAATTAATAATGAAATAAATAGATTTTGAGCCAAAGAACCAAGCTGGAAAAAGTATTGATATAAATGAGCTTGGTGTTGTGGGATTGAAATACATTTTGTTTGTTGCATTAAATAAGCATTAATAATTTTAGGGGACACTCACTAGGAGAGTTCGTTTAGCTAGATGGTTCAACAGTTCTTCTTTTTATTTTTCTTTTTTCAGTTGTACCGATCCGATCTACGATCTCCTCGGATCTACCACGAACTAAGGCAAAGGCCGCCGGCCGGAAGGAAGACAAAAGAGAAAGCCGGAGAAAGTCAAGGCAAGGGGGAGGATTCCCCCAGAGGAGAAAGACCGACTTCTCAAATTCTTTGAACCGCGGAGTGGGTGATCTTTCGCGGGGCGAAGCGAGGTTCTTTCTTTTCCCGGAATTGCATTATCTGAACCCATGAATTCAGATTCCAAGATTAGGGCGCAGAAGAGGATCTCCGTTCCGCTGCGAGACCACACCCTCCTTTCTTCTCCTCTAGCTCTCTTCTTGCTTTCTTCGCTGCCTATCTGGATTTCTAGCACAAAAATTGTGCCACTTCCAAAATATCACGTCCTAGAATACAAATTCGTGCAGAAATTTAAGTTTACAATAATCGAATAATATATAATGTGTATATATATATGTATAGAACTGTTGTGCTGATACTAGCTGGTAAAGTAAGCAAAGCATACCATTGGTATCAACAGTATCAACCATACGACATTGACACCGAGAAAGGTAGGGCAAAGAATCCTACTCGGACTATTTTAACAGCATATAAGACATTTACAAACCTTGATACCTCCACTTCAAGATTATCAAAGTGAAACCTGTGATTTTGATGAGAAAATTTCTTTGAGATTCTTCTACAACTTTCATTCTCGGACAAAAAATTCTGATAAATAGCAAGACTACAACATACAAATGCAGAGCGATCGAAGAGAATCTGAAAATTTGAAGTTGGAGGCTAAAATGATTCAATAAAACACAGAATTGAAATCTAATTGAGTGGTCCCTACGAAAGGATTGTGGTCAACAAGGCAATTAGATTAGTTAAGTTAGCATCAGGAAAACTGGTGAGAAAGAACAGATAAACAAGTTTAGTGTCATGGTCATAACTTTTCAAGTGTGCAACACCATGATCTTCTCTCGAACATGGCCAACCTAAAGGCTAACTCAAGCCAATACATTCTTTTTCACGAGTCTTTTACTCTGTTGGACCTTAGGCAAGGTTCTTCCATCCTCAACTGAGCTTACTTCTTTTTTTCAGCTCATGACTTGCACTGCACATCCACTCAAACTTGTCGCACACATGAGCATCCTTTTGCTCATTCTCGATCGACCTTGTCTCAACCAAGTGTTCTCAACTTGATGCTTGCAATTTAGCTTGCTCTCGCCAATGTACATTGCCCCTTTCCATACATTTCAATGCTTTCAACCCCTCTTAACTGACTTACTCCATCTTGACCTTGCCTTTACTCTAGGGACTAGGCTAAGGTACTCTCAACAGGTTAAAACATCTTTTCTTTCATCTTAGTTCTCGACCACTGGGTTGTCCCATTTCTCGCATCAAGTCAGGACCTTACAAAGATGAGTCTTGTCTTTCACGGGGTCAATACTACTTTATCAAACTCACTTAAGGCCACCTATCATATCTTGAGTTAGGATTAGGAAGTAGCTAACACCGTGTCTGCCCCTATAGTACATTTGGAACATTTGTTCTATTGCCAAGCTTGAACATGGAAATTGACGATAAGTCACTTGCTTTCATGGAGCGCCCGCTTCAACTCCAATTCTCACAAAATCTAACAAGCTTACATCTCTCACTTCAATGCACTTAACTACAGAGTCATTTGTCCAGAATCTCGATGAAGCCCCAACTTTTGGAGCAATGACTAGGGACCCTATCTGGCCCATATAAGTGTGTTGTTGACCTTTTAAGCCCATGAACTCTTCTGATCCACTCATGCCCTATCTTAGCATTCCAATATACTTCATCATTGGTGTGTTAAACATTGTACCTTCTCCTCGATCACATCACGGTCCTTTCGTCAAGGTACTTGCTTATCTGTTTCGACGAGCTTGGTCATGAGAACGTCATAACAGCTTATATTTGGTTGAGGAAGAAACTAACCTAAAAGAGTACAACACTAAAATGTACTAGAGAGCAAAGAAAACGTTAACTCTGCCTTCACACTTCAGTTGTTATTTGAAGAAACGTTATAACTTGATCCAAATGAGAATAGAAATTAATTTCTCCATATCCATGTAGAAGTAAACAAAGGTGGATCATAGCCAGTAAGCATAAGATCATCGACAAATACAAGAATCATATGAACAGACCCTTAGATATGCAAAATCAACAACGAAATAAATGATTCAGAACACATTCCTATGTAGCCAATCGAAGTGCATACCATGCCAGCAACTTATAGAAGACAAAAACTGTTAGAATTAGCCACACAGATTGCATAACTCCTCACCAAAGTACCGAAGATCTCAATGAGATCCACTCCCAACGAATGGAGGCTCTTACCGCAGGATGGAGCCATCTAAACCTTACAAGTTTCCAAATTGAACGACGATGGACAGCTCTTGTTCGAAATTCTGCTTGAAACTAAGAATTGTTTGAGTTCCGAAAACGCTCGGTTCGGTGAGTAGGAGAAGTGGCACCGGGAAGTGAACGGCAAGCATGGGGGAACGACTTGGTGCCGTCGCCAGAGATTTCAGGCCGAATTTACAAATGGGAAATGGATCGTCAGACAAATTTTCTTCGAGGCCCAAATTTGAATCATAGGGCTTTCAGCCCATAGCGATTTTTCACGTGCCTCGTTTCTAGACGGGGGCGCTTGGGCCCAACTTGGATGGGGCGGAGTGGCCATGTCGGCCTTCAATTATAATTAATTGATATTTGATATTTTTAGTGATTAAATTTACACATATCTACAATAAAATAATAAATCATTTGAAACTTTCATCGTCTTGTTCTATAATTCATTGATCGCAAGATGGAGATCGAACTTCCGATCTTTAGGTAAGAATCTTATTACTATTGAGTTAAGCTCATTTTTTACTAAAAAAATGGATCATTTAGTCTTTAACTTTATAATTTTAAATGCAATATTAATCAAAAGAAAAGTTGTTTTTTATGTAATTTTCTATTAAAGGATTAGGTTTTCATTGTTGCATTATGGACTTCTTGATTACTTAGTAAAGTACAGGGTGTATATATATACATAAGACTACTTTAAGTATAGACAAAAGGATCCTAACAATATTAAACAGCCTGACACAAAATTTATATCCTAAACCTAAACAAATAATAATATTTAATACATTAACATTTCTTCAAACTCAAGGTAGTAGAGTAGAAACCAACTTGAGTTTATAATGTAACTGATTGAAGCAAGTAGAGGAGAGCGCCTTAGTGAAAATGTTTGTTGTTTGTCTGCAATGGATATGGATTAAAGACGGAGGGTGGAACAACTTTGTAGATGATGACAAATAAAAGTGACAATCATTATGTGCTTTGTCCGTTCATGAAGAACATCGTTATGACTATGATTGTCACAATAGAGAAGAGTGGTAGAGTTTTAGGGTGCAGAAGATATCGAAGCCATACAACCTCAAAAATAGCATCGGCAAGAACATTCATTTGTCCCAATATCCAAAAACAATCTTCAAAAGCAACTTTGCCTATATATATATATATATATACACATTCAAAGAACCCATTTGATTCCATACTTCAAAATAAACATTCTAATTCATAACAGACAAATTTTGGATTTTTAACCTATACAATTGTAGTACTAAGATTTTCCTCGTAACTCAACAATGATAATAAATACTAAATCCACTTGAATTCGTTTGACTTTGAACGTAGAAATTTACGTGGAATTTGAGGTATGAGTAAAAAGAAACTGAATTGAGTATTAAAAGACAAGGATGACGTGCACGTTTTCATGAATTCTGTTTTCCCACTAGCAAAAAGGAGAGGTTTTTATCACCACTTATGTGTAGGAAGAAAAAGGCCTAAAAGTGGTGACATGATGAAACCAAAAGCTTTGGAAGCTTTTAATGTGTTTGGTAAAAAATGGGAGACAAGATTGAGCTAAAATGGGACCTATTTTTATTCAAATCATTTCAGGCACTGAACATAGAGTACTATATGGAAAATGGATGGACCCAACATTTTTTTGATTAAATTCAATATGATAATACATACTTTTGAGCAATCTAAGGTCTAGGTCAATATATATCATCTCAACAGTTAATAATTCAATAATAAGTATTAAAAGTCATTCTACTGCAATTATTTTCTTTAAAGTTGACCTAAAAATGTTTTAAAATATTAGATATTATATTAAATTTTTTTGGTTGTTTTGAATTTAAACTCCTATACTGTTATTTTGTCCTCATTTAATATAATATCTAACACAGAATAACATATTACATAAATTTTTTAACAATAACATTTTAACAAATAATAATAATAACAGTGAAAGACCAAATAAACCTTTCTATTTTCTTTTTGACTAGTTACAACTAGCTGATTATAGAGACTAAGACTTGTAATTTATACTTTATAGGAGTATTTTCTAATTGAAAACTGAAATTTGAAAACTAAAAAAATAGTTTCCATAAATTTATTTTGGTTTTTGAAATTTAGTCTAAAGTTTATGAAAATCATGGGTGAGAGAACAAACATAATTTTTAGAAGAGGAAAAAAAGAAAACCAAATGCTTTATAGAAGAACAGTCATTTCTCTGTGTGCTTCATTCTTTGCTTTGAGGTTTATATGTCTTTTATTCACAGAAAAAAAAAAAAGCGTAAGAATTCATTTTGAACTTGGATTTAAGAATTAAGTCTATAGACTATTTATCTCGAAAATTTTTTATTTTTGTTATTTTAGAAAACAAGTTAGATTTCAAAAACTAAAAATATTTCATTTTTTGTTTTAAAAAATTAAACTTACTTCCTTCTTATTTTTCAAAATATAAATAGTCTTACTTATACGTATACTTATATATTTCTCAAGTACATTTGATAACTATTTTATTTATTTGTTGATTTTAAAAATTAATCTTATTTTCTTCAAATGATTTATATCTTTATTGAGTATAAAAGTTGAATTTTTAATGATAGAAACCTTTTAAAAACTATATATTTTTTTTATTTTAAAAATCCATTAATTAGACATTAATTAGTTTTCAAGAATTTGCTTTTAATAAGAATTTAACTGAATATTCAAGTATTTTTTTTTTTTTACGGAATTTAGGATATAACCTAAATTTCAACAACTAAAAACAATTTTATTGTCGAATGATTTTTAAATAATCGCCAAGCTGAATCTAATGTATAAAACATCGATTAACATATTGAAATCAATGGCTGGATCTCATTAAAGAAAAATAGAAGAAGAAGTACCAAAGGAAAATTTGATTTAATTTGAATCTTCTCAGAGTTCTCATCGTCGACACTCTTCTCGACGGTGAACATCATCATAAACGAAACAAACAAAAAACTCACACAAGGGTGTGAACCAAACAAAAGAAAGAAAGGAAGAAGAAGAAGAAGAAAGAAAGAAAGAAACCAACAAATAAAGCAATTAGAATTTGACAAATTGGGTCCTTAATGGAGGAAGAGGATATTATAAAATATCATTTAAAGAATTTGAAAGGACTAGTAGTGCATGAACGAAGCCTCCCACCACACTCCCGACCTTACGGGCTTTCGGTACTAATTAACAGAAATTGGTAAGCAATTTCCGAGGGGCTCCCAAAGGGAGAGTGACAATGGCAAAACGTGGGGTTGGGGAGATTCTAAGAAATTGACACGTAAAAACCCAATACCCCGAATGGAGACAACAATTTTTTTTAGGTTGATGATATGCTAAATGCAATCCGAAAAAGGGCACTTGATGGGGTTGACTCATCCCATCCCTTGCAAGTGCTTTGGTTGGGGACTAATTTTATCAAACAGGTGGAGTGCATTATCGAGAATAGATTTGAGTTTTTTAAGCCTTTTAGGTGTTCGATGAAATTAAAATAATATTGTTTTTAAGAAAAATCTAGAGATGAATTTAAAATAAAGATATCATGATGATCCAATACAGAGATGGAAGGGATAGAAAATCCCACAGAATTTGGTCATTTCTAGATTTCTTAGGCCTTTTATCGAACACATGGCGTGCAATATTTGGTTGAGTTTGTGCACAGCCTTACCCACAAACAAAACACAAAAACACTAAAACGCATTAATTAGAAAAAGGAACTTTTGTGTTTTTGCATGTGATTTAAGGCTAATCAGAACCTCAAAATAGGGATAGGTTTTGTTAATCCGAGAAACGTTTACCCTCTCCTCATTGACTCAATAATAATTCTTAAAATAATCAAAGGGAAGAAACTTTTCACCGACCTTAAATATGAAATTCCGGTGGACCCATTTCGGCACTAAACAGCTTGCTTTTGGGTCCGAAATTTCAGCATAACTCGGAAAGAAATCGGAGGAGATGGGTTTGAGGCGGCACCGGCAGGAAGAAAGTGAAAGAGAAAGAGAAAGTTGAAAGGTGTAGGTCATCCATTGCGTGTAAAGCAAAGTATGAACTCAATCTTCCTTGCACGGCTCCACTTCCAGCTCCTCACCGAAATAGAATAGAATAAGAATTTCAAAATCCACGCCATTTACATTTTTGTTTTAGAAGATTTTGGTAATTCTTTTCTAAGACCGGATTATTTACAAATGAGATTTTCTAATTTGAATGTAGTGATCTAATCTTCGTTCTCAACTAATTACGACATATTTTAATTTTTAAGGTCGGTCCTAAATTCCTATTTCAAACGGTTGAATTCTAATTATAATTTCTTACCTTTTTTTAAAACTTATATATTTTAAAGTGGAATGCACTCATATATTGCTATTTTCTTAACAACTTTGTCCCATTAAAATTTACTTTTCTTCATAGAATTTTGGGAAAGAAGTATACATTTATTGCATGAGCAATCTCATTTTTAAGTTTTGTAATGTTACCCTTCTTAGTTCTTAACTTTTAGATTTGCTTTTAACTTTCTTCCCGACTTCTAAAATATTACAATTTTAATGCTAAATCTTGAGTTTTCTTTTATATTTACATTTATAGTCTAGATTTTCATATGGTACATTTATTTTTTTCATTTTAGCTTTAAATGTTAATTAATTAATTAAAAAATTGTAATGAATTTTACTTTACTATTTTACATTATTATTATAATTAAATTTAGAATCGAGGAATTTTTTAAAAAATGGTAGATTCGATAAAATATTTACAATATATAGCAAAATTTTAGATTTTATTAATAGTATAGATGAATAAACATTGATATGCTTTTATTAAACATATTGATATACAAAAAGTTTATCATATCTATCATCGATAAAATCTAAAATTTTACGTATATAGTAAATATAATGGTTTATTTTATTATATTTAAAAATATACTTTTAAGATTTCACTTCATTATGATATTAAAATTGAAGGAAATAATATAAATTATTCGAAAAAAAACTTAAATCTCAAACTTAAAATTAACATTTTAAAATTTGTGGAGAAATTTGAAAACAAATTGATCAAGTTTTGCGGTCTAATTATATTAGATTTTGAAACTTAACAAGGAAATAGAAAGTAAAGACAAAATTTAAAGAGGAGAAAGCATTTTCTCATTTCTATTCGCACTATAATTCAATAAAGGTTTTTTTTTTTTAAAAAAAAAAAGAAAAGTATAATTGGTTAAAGTTGAATATTCAAAGGGCGAAGCAAATGACTTTCACGTGTGGGCTGTGGGTGTACCCTTTATACATTTATCCTCGCTGCATATCCATCAATCTTGACCCCATACTTCAATACTTCAATTAAATCATCCATTCCAAATACAAAATTCTATAACAAGAGATGATTTGTCTCTTTCTTTCCTTTATTATTATTTTCTTTTACAAAAAGAAAAAGAAGAAATATTGTCTTATTCATTTATATGAACAGTTACACCATCATCAATTAAACGAATGTAAGAATTCGTAATATACGCTACCCTACTTGCTCAAATAATTACATATTTTTACATAAATATTGAGTGTGTTGTTTGTTTACGTTCGGCTGACGTGTATTTTTATTTGTTAACTCAGTATAGAAATTAGGAAAAGGTAGAGTGAAACATTTGTGTACCCAATTCACTATACTCATTCTTTTACTTCTTTACTTCATACACTAAAAAGAAAAAGCTCTGAACTAAATAATATTTGGCTTTTTAATATTAGAAAAAGAAAAAAGTTACTGCTCAGGTAAAGCTTTCTTTTTCTTCTTTTCTTTTTTAAATTTTCACATAATATTGGTCCATCAAGAACCATAGTTTGATTTTGGCGCCGTCCATTTTATTCTTCGGTTGATTTCCTTCTCCAATTCTTCTAAGCCTCCCACTTCCTCTAGTTCCTGCACACCCACCATTTTGATTTACAATAAATTAATCTATTTATTAATCCAACATTTTTAAATATAACAAATTTAATAAAAAAAAATATTTACAAAATATAACCAAATTTAATATTTATCACCAATAAACTCCATAGAATTATTAATATGCATGATAACAATTAAAATTAAAGAAAATACGAAAACGTACCTTGGGACCTAAAAAAAGCCCGTATGGGACACCATTGAACTTGTCCGAATGGTGAAGCTAAAGCAAAGGAGAAAAAGAAGAAAAAAAGTCATAAGCTTCAATTTAATTAAATTTAGATTTAGTCTAAGATATGGGGAAAATGTAAGTAGTTTTAACTGTAAAGAAAAGAAATCTAATGTCACATCGTACAAACTTTTCAAACTCCATGGCATCTTATTAATTCAATTATTATTATCGGAGTTATTATTTCAACTATTATGTTGGTTGATTTAAAACCATATTTATTGAGTCGACATTTATATGTTTACTTCATCATGATATTTTTACCTTTTTCGGTCTTCTTAAATTTAGAAATGAGGACATCTAGAAGAATTTTATTTAAACCCACTTTTCATATAATTAATTAGTAGAATCTACATCTAGTGATCCAAATACGAAAAGTCATTAATGAAAAGTCAACACAGTATCAAAATTAAGATTTAAATTTATAATTAATGTATTTTCTTTCTCTCAAAGATAAATTATTTTTTTTAAAAAAAAAAATAACTTATTAAAATAACACACTCCTGTCCTGTGACTTGTGTTCAAATTTACTTTCAAAATGTCTCATTTCCTTTTTCGGTATTCTCCAATTTAACCCATCAAATGAACTAAGAGGTGATTTGAGTTCCTTGGGGAGATTTACCCCCATTTCAACAACCCATATAGTTTACAAAAATCTCAATAACTCAAACTAGAATAGTTCATACTCAAACACAGACTAACTCATTGTCTATAAATAACTAACTACTGACTATAGCAACTAACTGAGGATTGTAATCAGACGGAAGATATGCTAAAATAAAACTTTAAAATAAATAAAAGGGACTAATTAAAGTTGGAGAAACTTATCTGGGTCGAAATTAAAATTATACCTGGTGAGCAGCAGCAACCTTTCTGAAGTAAGGGACGTTGGCAATGGGACCCACAGGGAATCTTTTGTGAACGAGACCGTCGTGGACGAACATGTAGGCCATCCCAAAGACCGTAATTCCAAGACCCTGCCACAACCCGCCAGCGTGTCAAACCCCCTTTTCTCAATACCACAAAAAGGGAAAAAAAATTTCTCTAAAGGCTATTTTCGTCATTTTGACACTCTTGTTAGCACTAATCCCCAGTGATTAAACAAACATTAAACAGTTGGGAGTATGAACAAACTGAGATTCTCCAAAGATAATGAGAGAGAAATTGAGAGATTTACTGCGCCAAAGCAGAGTCCAGGAACAAGCCCTTTATGGAAGAAGCCGTAAGAAAGAAGTGCTATGGCCGGCACAGCGTTGATTATGGCGAAAATATCGTTCAGTTCGAATGGTCCTTCTCTTGGTTTATGATGCGACTGTTGTAATAATCAAAATATTCAACATCAATAATGTCAAACCCTCAACGATTTTCTCTGTT
Source organism: Cucumis melo (assembly GCF_025177605.1). Taxonomy (NCBI): domain Eukaryota; kingdom Viridiplantae; phylum Streptophyta; class Magnoliopsida; order Cucurbitales; family Cucurbitaceae; genus Cucumis; species Cucumis melo. The sequence continues at coordinate 7,740,959 of NC_066862.1, read as the reverse complement.
TTATTGTAAAAATAATTATATGGAACATGAGATATGGATGGTTAAATCTATAGAGAAGAGGTTTTTGATTGTTTGTTTGGTATGAAATTAAGCTTCAGAGTTGATTTATGTAAACAGAAATTTTCTCAGATGACAAAAACAGAAATCAAGAAATTATATAGTGAAGAGGGATTAGAAACCTCGTGCATATGCCATAAGGAAGAGTGCCAGAGAGCTCTATGAGCCCATCTTGCCCAGAACTCCATGCCGACCTGATTAATTGCAAATTGATTGTGAAGAATCAGATTAAAGCAAATGGAATTCATTAAGAAAAGTAGAGAAGACAGAGATGAATGGAAATTGAAAACGTACAGCGGCACCAACAGAGAGAGAAAATGTACCAAACATTTCAGAGAAAGGAATCTCTCCGCCCTACACACCGCCAAAATCAAACAACCGCAATTCAATATTCAATCAGAAGAAGACGGCGCCAATGAGAAAAACAAAACAATTAAGGTTTCTAGGTAGATAGAGGAAGAAGAAGAAGAAGAAGAAGAAGAGAGGACCTCCATTTGCCAGTAAAATCGGTAATAAACCGCCATGACAGCCATGGATGTAATTCCGAAACTAGACATAATCGCAGCAACAAGATAAGTGAAACGCTCCGATTTCTTCCTAGCTAATCTTTCGGAAACGTGAGGCGATGGGATCTGAGGAACTACAATCGGCGATTCTTCATCGGAGAGACTGTGTACCTCGCCGGAACTATTTTGATCCTCAACGAGTACGCAGACAGTGAGCAGAGTTTTTCTCCGCATCTTCCATTGGAATCTACTGTTCGGGAAGACAGAAGGTGGAAAAAGAAAGGGGGTCGGAGGTTTAAGGGAGAGATGGGAGGAAGAGAGGAAGAGATGGAATGGTTTGGGGAGTAAGGCGGCGGAGAGGGCGGCCGCCATGGGAGAGAAGAAGGGGTGAAAAGTGAAAAGAGAGTGGAAGAAGAGGAAGGTTCTCGGAGAAAGGGACGGCGGAGAGAGGGGTATAAAAATGGAGGTCGAAGGAACAGAGGCCACAAGTTTGTTTTTGTTTTTCTTTTTATTCAGTTCTGAGTGTGGGAGAAAAATTAGAATGAGAAGGAAAAAATGAGGAGCTTTGTTGGACCATCTCCTGCCCTTCTTTCCATTATATACAAAACTCAAAACAACAAAAAAAATTCCCTTTTTTTATCTTTCATTTTTAGGAAAATTTAAAATTCTCTCTTACAATTTTTTAATATTAATTATCAAAAATAGAATCGTTTATAAATATTTATACTTTCTAATAAAATCATTTGATTTATTTGTGTGTTCTTAGTGTTAACAGTTTGTCAACTTTTTTTTTTTTATTTTTTTTTAAATGTATAATATTGTAATAGTAACAATAATAATTGCTTTTGTTATTTTACTGTCAATTTTGGTTTTTTTTTTTTTTACATGAATATTTTTTATAAATGTTTATTTTGATTTTATTATTTTAAATTTAGTTCATATTCTTTTATATATTTTTAAAAATGTAATGCTTGGTTGCACCACTTTTGTGCATCCTTTAGCATTATTCACATCAAACAAATAATAAAAATATTTCATAAAAAAATAAGAAATTTTTTTAATTTTGGTTGGTTTGGTCTTTATACTTCTAAAAAGAATAGTACTTAAGTACAATTCAATATATACTCATCTTTATATATATATATCTTTCTCATCACTCACATCAACACAAATAATAAAATATTTCATTAAAAAATAAAAAAAGAAGAATTTACGACATAACATTATTTGATTGAACTATTTGATAGGATGCACGTAAATGTGATATTTGGGTTTCTCCTCCTAAATGGAAATTGATCATTTTGGTCCATTTATTTATATTTCATTTTAAATATGATCAAAATAACCATTTTTTAAAGTTTCGAGAAATGACCAAAGTTGAAAGTACAATAATCAAAATGACAAATTGAAAATATAAAGATCAAAATGAAATAGAATATCTTGAAAGTATAAAAACTGAAATTATGTGGATCAAATTAGTTTGCTAATTAGAGTCTCTTTGAATTGTCTATGAAAAAATAATAATTTTTTAAGAATACGTTTTTGAAAACAATATTTTTTTTCTAAAATGAGTTTTTAAACATTCACAAGTTTGGTTTAACCTCTCTATAAATGTTTACATGCAAAATTATGTTTGGTTTAGTTTGTCCTATACTAACAAAATGTTTATACTTATGAACTAATTTCATAAAAAAATACACAAATTTTGAATCTTCTTTTCATAAATATATTTTAAAATTAATTATACGTTATCTTGAAATTATTAATTTTTTAGTTACTTGAAAATAAACATTAATTTCATTTTTTGTATTAATTTTTTTTGAAAAATTTAATTTAGAAGCACAAATATCTTGAAATGTAAATACATAACCATAAAAAAAAAAATTGATTTCCATTAACAAAATATAAATAAGATAAATAATTATTTCGAGACAAAAAGATGTACAATTCAATCACGTCCTTCATTTATCTTTATTTCACGAACTGAATGATCACGTTCTTCATTGACGTCCTCATGATTTCTTTCAAAGATGTTAAGATAAAGTAGATTTGACTGAGAGAGAAACATTTGCTAATTTTTATATTTAAATGTGTGTTCATATACATTGAAAAAATATTTAAAGTATTTAAAAAAAAAAAACGATGGAGTGAAAAATAGATAGTAAAAAGGAATAGAATAATTAAAAGAAGAAAAATAGATATTTGGAAGAAATTTTTCATTAAACATCAAATAAACATTTATTTTAAAATTTGGTCGTTTCTCTGAAATGATTTATTTCATAATTTTATTTTTCTAAAAATCAAACAAATGTCAAACATCTCAATTTAACTTAAAATGAATTATTTTTAAAATTAAACACTTCAAAAACCAATCCAAATACACCCTTAGTCGTTAAATAATATTAAATATAATGTTTGGAAGAGCGTTTTTAATTTTTTTATCCATTTGATCTTCTTAGATCAGGTCGCTAACATAAAATCAATTTAGTAAAAGTAATTTTTTAAAATTCATTTTTATTCATTTTTTCCTATGAAAAACAGTTTAAATTTTTCTTTAAACTAAATAGTGATTAGAGTAAATTTTAAAAATAAATCTACTCTAATCAAATAACTGATTTTAGTATATTATTCGGAATTATATGAAGTAAAATAGAGAATTAGATAAAAAAAAAAAAAAACAAAACAAAATAAAACGTGTAGAGAGATGATGATATGTTAGCACTTCAAACTCTTAGTTGGATAACACTTTTCTTAATCTAGAAAATGGATCAAACCATAGTCTGTTATTAGAACATTTCCAAAAAAAATTAAATATACCAAAACCGTTTTGTCCCTCCTTGTTTATGTTTAAGTATCCTAACTAAAATTTTGTAAGTGAAATGTTTTTAATGATAACTACAACCAACCAAATGGCCATTATGTTTTTCCAGTAGTTTATAGCAATTGAACTTCAAAACAAAAAATTAGTATCTATGAGTTTAATAAATTTCAAAGTTTCAACTTCCAAATTTATATGTTAAATCACATAACTTACTTCCAATTACAATAAATTATTTTATTATCATTTTGGTTTATGGATATTCTACTTCACTTTCTAAACTTATATGCTACAAATAACTTCATTTATATACAAAAGTTATACTACGTCAAGTTTGAAATATCTATATTTTTTCTTTTCCTCCCAATTTTTTTTCTAGGTTTTGTGATTTATCGTGGAAATAATTATATGAAATTTCATAAAGTTTATTTTATACCTACTTATTTTATTTTTCTGATTTATTTTACCTTTAACACTAATATGCTAGCTCTTTTTTTTTATTTACTCAATGGTCTATTAATTTTCTTCGAGATTCCAATTTAAAATAAATAAATAAAGGTTGAAAAAGTTAAGAGTATATGCGAGAGATTTGAGTTTTGAAGAAAAAAGGAACAATATAATATGTTGATTATGTTTCCATGTTGTGCTGATGTAAAAGATTTATAAAACAAATTAACAGGATTTCTTGATTATTTATCCACACATGAATCTAGAATTTCATCATTTAAATATAGAAAGAATCGAAAATACTTAGGATTATTCCTAATTTGAATAAATAATAAATAGGATCAACGAACAAGGTGATCGCATCATCCTTCCGTTAGAAAAAGTCAATAAAATCTTAACGAGGTTTTTAAAATTTTAAAAACCAAAGTAGAAAGATATACAAAATTTAAGAAATAATGCATTTTTTTTTTTGAATTAAATAGTATTTCGCCGCGAACGTTGTTTTCTTCTAAACCTCTCTAATTGTTTTCTAATTAGTTTTAAATTAAATTAAGAGGCTATTGTGTTGTGTTGATGAGTGATCATCATTTTTCTTTTAATATATTTGCTTCCTTTATTCTTTTTTTTATTCTACATTTAGTTTTCATTATTTTTTATTATCGACTTTTAATTTTGGTTCATCTTTGATATTTGTATTTTTAGAATTGATCCTTTGTATCTTTGATTTAATTTTATTTTAGGCATCAAAATTATCCATTTTCAAAAGTTGAGAAAATAAAACAAATCAAATTTGAAAATGTAATGATTAAAAATGAACGATTCAAAAGTATAAAGATGAAAATAAAAATACAAAAAATGAGAATGAGCAAAAACTAAAAGCATATGAATCAAAAGTATTATTTAAACCTTTTTTTAAGTTAAAAGTTTGCACCTTAGTCCTTATCACTTGATGAATTTAATGTTTAGAAGAAAATTATCAATTTTCTTATCTATTGATCATTTAGTATGGTTGGTGGCTAACACATCTAACATTTAATATTGTGCTATTTTTTAATTTTTGTGTGTACTAAATTATTAACTAATTTTATCTATTTATTTATTTATTTTATAATCTATAAACCTACTAAATATAAAATTGAAATATTGGATCTTAATTAATAAAAAAAATTAATTTATATAATAATCGATGAGTTGATATTTTAAAGAAAAACTATCATGGATAACGAAAACTATTTACGAAATAGAAAAAAATTTAATTAACAGACATTTTGATGGATCGTGCTATAATTTATAAATAATTTCGATATTTTATTATTTTTAAAAATATCTTCAATAAATATATCTAAGATTCATTAAACGTAAAATTTAAATTCTAAATATCTATTAGACAATTACAAAATTTATTAATTTGTGATACACTTTAATTTTTTTTCTAACAAAAATATTTATGTATTTACTATAAATATGTGCTTTTTAAATAACTAAGTTTAAGATCTAAAACTGAATTTATAGGAATTAAAGTTTTAAAAAATTTGTAACTGGAGTTTCATAAATTTCAATTTTAAACTAAAAGAAAATTTAGTGTTTTGTTAAATCAATAATAAATTGTTTTTTACAATAATATTAAGAAAAATATTATAACTAACAAAATTATTAAAAATATTTATAAAATATAACAAAATTTTAAATTTTATAAATGAATAGACATCATTATTCATTTTGCTATATTTAAAAATATCTAAAATTTAGACATGAACAGATAATTTGAGTATGAACCCAAAAATTGCACTATTGATCATCTCTTCTAAAATATTAAAAAAAAACCCTCTAACATTCACCCAAAAATCATCACTAAAGTATTCTCAAATTTTCAATGGCATGTAAAATCTAAGCCTTCGTACAAATTGAACTTCAAACTACGAGCCGCAAACTTATACAATCATTACATATTTTTTCCTTTTACAATTTCATAAATCTGAGATAATTGAAAGTTTGAAGATATAATTGTAATTACCATCGTACTTTAGAAGAGCTTTTGTCATTTACTCTTATTTTATTTACTATTTTACTAAAATCTCAATTAACTTGAAAAACTCACCAACAAATAAGTAAGCCTACATAATTTGGTAATGAAATCTAATAGAAATAATTAACTTAAAGGTTTAATTTATATATTGACACAATTATCTTGCATTATCAATCAAATGTAGACATGAGTGTGGCTTAACTAAATAATTTGAAAACCGAAACCAACTTTATAAATTATAAACATTTGTAAAAGCTTTTATACATCAAAACAAAAATGTTTGAAAGTACAGAAAAGAAAGTCTAAGAAATTAATGAAAAGAAAAATTGAATATAAAGAACAGTGAAGAACAAACTTTAATATTATTGTATTTGTTGAATAGTGAATTGTAGTTTTATACATGAATTTGAGCACAAGAAAGGTTCAAGATTAATAGGAAAGTGTGTTGAATACAAAGATGTAGATAATGTTGATAACAATAAGTATATAATTTTATTTGTTATCCGTCAAATTATTTAATTGTAGTTAGTAAGGTGATAAATACTTTTATGATCCTCTCCAACATTTAATCGTCGAACTATAAAATATATATATATATATATACGTGATCATTGCAATATAATTTGCTTACAATAATATTGGTTTATCTAACCATATTTGTTTAAAATAAGAAAAGAAGAAAAAACTTTGGAATGATATATTAAAAAAGACCAGCCGAATGCAATCTATGAACATTCATTAATATTTTAAAGCACATAAAGTGGCAATTTCATTATTAAAAATAAATAGAGAATAAGGGCAAGATGGGGGTGGTTGAGTCTTATAGCAATAAACTTCTAAGTATGTCAAAACGCCTCTTCTATTCAAAAATTAGTTTGTGCCTAATATCATTTTAGACTATATTTAAGTATTAGATTCGATAGTTTTTCAAATTTGGGTCTAATTGTTCACACATCTCCCTCTCCTCTCCTCTATTGGGGTTGAATCAAATGTCAATGATATGATGATCAATTTCATTGAATTCAAGGATGCAGTTGAGGAAATTTAGGGATTAACGGGAAGGTTGTATCCTATCACACCTTCTAGTTTTGCCCTTATGTTTGTAATAAGGATGATCCCGATTATGTAGTTTTGTATAATATCGGGCTCGTTAATTTCTTACTTTTTTCTTATCTTTCAATTCGAAATATTTTAAGTATAACTAACTTTTGAGGACAGTAATTATTTGGTGACACTCGTTTTCTTTACCCTGGGAGGTCGGTTTCCATGATATATATCCATTAAAAAATGGGGAGTATTATACTAATTAATTAACTTATTTCCTTATTCTCAATTTCTTTCTTTTCTTCTCTATGTTTATGTACATACAAAATTGTGTTTAAATGATAAAACCCTTGAAAATATTCATAAATATCGTAGAATTTTTCTTTCTATTACAGTTATGTACGAATGTTTCACATACAAAAAGTAAATTTTTGTAATATTTATAAATAACTTAGCTCATTTGCTATTGAGATTGAACATTTGACTTTGAGGTTAATGGTAATACAAATTGATGCCAAAATCTAAACTTAGAAAAATTCATTTGACTTTCACGTAAAAGCAAGGGAAAAATTTATAACTTGAGGAAGAGAAAATCTGCAAAACAAAGAAAAGAGGCTTCAATGTGAAAGTAAAAGATGAGGAACTCCAAAATAAGTTAGAAGTTAATTATATTTCAGACTAGAATCATAAATCTCAATTTAAGTTTTAGTTACTATACATATAAAGTTATAATGATGATTAGATATGATTGATTTTTGCTCATCCTACCTCACTTAACATTATATCGAATTACACAAGTATATGATTAGTTAACATCCAAATTTATTTAAATCTATAGTCACTTAAGTTTGTGATTATCATCGTTAACTTTTCATGATTTTTTTAATTGATTTGTCCAACCCAATATCATCTAACACATAAATTTACGCCCGTTAAACCACGTTTGTTTTAGCATTAAAAAACTACATTTAAACACCAACAAAGAGCATTATTATGTATATAACTAAGCAAAATTTCTGTATATCATATTCCATAAATGAAAATGTTAAAACTAGATTATTAGGCTGATCAAACCATGTTCGATGAACATCATAGTGTTATTTTGAAAAAAAATCATATTTTCAAAAGTATTTCGCAATATACTCTCTATAACTTAAATTTAAATCTGATTATATAAACAGTGCCATATTTTAAATATATAAAATAAAACATTAAACTGATTTTAAAAGGTTTATTTATATACTAACATAAAGTATTTAAAATATATTCGGTTATAAAAAATGAACCAAAATAAGAAGAAAGAATTTTTGTTGCTTGGAATTGAAAATAAAAATTCATAATAATAGAATAAATAATTTTCTTTTTATTTTTTAAAGAAAGAGAACAAATCAAAAAGTTGAAAAATAAGTTCAAACCAAAGTTAAATTTTCATTTTAAGAAACATATATATATATATATATAAAAATAAGGATCGTAAGACTCAAAACATTGATGGTATTATACTTCAAAATATTTAGACATGTCTTCAAAATTCAAATAATAATATACTCATTTGTTTAAGTTTACGTATTTAAATTCTAAACAACATTGACATTTCATATCAAATTTTCAAAACATATCTTTTTAATGAATTGAAAATCCAAATATTTGCGTTCAGGAAGCACTTGGTTGTGCATTAATTGTAGGAGTTTTCCTCTTGTTTATTTTTTATTTTTTGCTTTTCCCATTTGGTTTGGTTTGTTTTGTTTGTATTTACCTGACACCAATTTGCAATATAATGGGTGTTATTGATTGGTGATTCCTAAAGAAACACATAGCCTATGTGGTGAAAACAACCTATTCCATGACCTATAATTCAGCCATTGTCTTTAGACTATTAAACACACTAATTGAGGAAAGAGAGAACAACGAGGATTCCGTTTGATAATTATTTCGTCTTGTGTTTTATATTTTTGAAAATTAAATCTATTTCATTTCCATATCTTATAATCGATCATTTAATGTTTCTTAAATATAATAATTGAATTCAAACATGAAAATAAAAACGAACTTTTTGAAAGCTACTTTTTTAATTTTTAAAGTTTGATTAGTTTTCTAAACTATTGGTAGAGTGTAGATGATAAAGGAAAAAAAGTTAGAAACAAAAGTAGTGTTTATAGGCTTAATTTTTTTTTTTTTATTTATTTAAAAAATCAATTTGAAATTGTTTCTAACCATCCAAAATCCATCAACAATATGAAAACTATATTTAAAAATGTAAAACCAAGTATTGAGTTGATTTTACGGGTGTTTCATGACCCATAATGAGCTGAATATATAATGTAATGTAATCCAAAATCCATATTTGAATGAAGCGTTTTTTTGTTGAATCTATAACACTAAACTCGGTTATCAATTAAACCCTCTTTTGTAATGTTTTCATCAGACTTGAGAATCTTGTTTATATATCATACATAATAACTTTTCAGTTTTAAATAATGGTAAGTAAAAGATGGTTAATTAGGAATGAAAATAGTGAAGTGGTTAAAGTTGATGCGGAAGAATGAGGAAAGGAAAGCATAGGAGCAGAAACGAGAGGTTGGTGGGGGTGGTAGAAACAGAAGGAGAAGACTGAGAGGAAGAAGGAGAGTTTTAAAACGACAAACCACTTTTCCCCACACCAAAAGAATAAAAAAGCAAACCAGGTTAGGACACGTGGCGTGCATTCTGCTCCACAAAAAGAGCCATAGGCCCTGAGGCCACTCTGTTATTGGCTCCAACGCGGATCTCCTCCAGTTTTTTCTTATCCCTTTTGACACGTGGCAATTTGGAGGATGTTCACTAACTTCCCTCAGCTTCAACGGTTACCCTTCTCTCTATAAAATAATTTCATTTTATCAAATACTATTTTATATTTTATAGAGAAGAAAGAAAGGATTATTAAATTAAAAGGAGTTCAAACATACTTAGTATTTGATTTATGCTAACAAGGTAGAGGTAGAAGTAGGAGGGAGAGGTTGAATTCTTCACCAATAATTCAATACATTTGAAAAGTAAAGGGGGAAAAAATAATCACATCCCATTTTAGTCAAATAAACTCTTTTTAATTTAATGAAGTAAACTACCCAAACCCAAACCAACCAACGTATGACTTAATCTACTTCAACATATGTTTTTCTTTTTAACTTTTAAAAGTGTCTATACCATTCTTTGATTTTGAATTTTCAACTTAAGTTTCAAAAATTTCAATGTATTTTATACATCTTTATATTCTCAATTTCTTTTATTTAGTATACTTTTTTGCCTTTTATTTTACGTCCAATTGATTCATCATTTTTTCAATTGTTTTGTTATTGATTTTTACGATATATTTTCTTTTCAAATTAATGAATCTACTAAACATAAAATTGAAATTTCAAAGTTTGCATTGTACATAAAATTATTCATCTAACTTTTATAAAAAAAAAGTATTTTAAAAAACTGGATACACATGTGGTCAACAATATACTAATTTAAAATTTTAAAAACTTTTTAAACATAAAACTAAAATTTAAGGATTTATTAAACACAAAATTTAAGGGGTCATTTGTTATTACGGTTGGGTTGGGTTGGGTTGGGTTATAGTAACTCAATCTTTGTCTTGTTTTAAGGTTATCATAACCCCTCTTCTCTCTCTTTCCTTCTTTTTCATTTATTTTTTAAATTTTACTATTTTATTTATCAAATGTAATTTGTTTTTAATTAAAATATAATGATTTAAAGAAGAATATTATTTTTTAGTTTAGGTTTTTTATGAAATTAATTTTAATTAAATATTAATTGGGATTAGTTTACACATTTAATCCTCATATTTAACTTTATGTAAAATAAATTTATTATTTCATGTATTTTTTTCTTCGTATTTTCTTCGTATTTTATTTTAAAATTAATCTATAATATATATAAACTATTTCTAATAAATTTAAGCTAAATTATTTTTTTAAAAAAATTATTAAATTTATAAAAAAATAAATCAGACAATTTAATATTAAATTAAATAACTTTAGAATCCTTAAATAACCTAAAAAAATGTCTAACAAATATTTTAAAAAGTAATTAAACTTTAAATGTATAAGACTTTTCTTTTAAAAAATTTAATTTAATGATAAGATTTGATTTAAGATTTATTTCAATTAAATTTTGAATCTAAAATTTTTATCCATACTTTTTCAAAATATAGTATTTTTCTCTTTCTTCTTCTTTATTTTTATATCTTCATTAACTCATTATAATTTTTATTTTAAAAGGAAAAGCAGTAATTTATTCAAATGTAACCATTATTTAAAAAAGTTGAAATTTCAGGTCGTATTAAAGAAATTGACGCAAGTTTTTTTTTTATGTAAACTAGGACGATTTGTTAAATTAAATATACAAAATTCGTGTACTAGATTTAAAATATGAATTTTAAAAAAATTATTCTCAAGTAACGATTACTTAAAAAATATTTGGCAAACTATTTTATGAAAATTAGGATGATTTCGTAAATTAAATATACAAAATTTGTGTATTGGAGTTAGAATATGAATTTAAAAAAAAAAATTAATAATTTATTCGTACGTAACAATTGTGTAAAAAACGTTGAAAATGGACATCATATTTAAAGAAATTACTAGAAATTTTTTTACGAAAATAGGATATTTTGAAAAATTAAATATACGAAATTTGTATATTGGATTTATAATACATTTTTTTTAAAAAAAAACAACAATTTATTCGCACATCTTGTAGAAAACATTGAAAATGGACGTTACATATAAAGAAATTACTGAAAATTGTTTTACGAAAATATAACAATTTCGTAAATTAAATATACGAAACTCGTGTATTAGATTTAAAATACGAACTTTAAAAAATATATAAAAAATAAATTTCATAACACTACTTACTTAATTCTTCTCCGAAGCACATCTTACCATAACACTATATCATAACCCTATCTAGATAACTCTTTCCCCCAAACGCAATCATTCTCCAAATGGCCCTTAAAAATTAGAGGTTACGTACTATATATTATTGGATTGTTTATTTTATAAATAAAATAAAATCTAAAAAAATTATATGCATAAATTGCAAATATCAATTTCAACTTTAGAGTCATACCAATTTAAATCATAAACTAATAATTGTATCAATTTAAATCCCAAACTAATAGCTATATCAAATTAAATCATGAATTTTTATAAGTGTGTTAATTTAAATTTTGAACTTTTATAAATATATCAATTTAAACCTTTAAAGTAAAATAATAAACGGTTTTTATAAATTATTATAAAAGTTAAAGCTTTAGATTAATGCCTTTATTAGAGACTAATTTGATATAACTATTAATTTAGGATCTAAACTAATATAATTATTGGTTTAGAGTTTAAAATTGATACGACCTCCAACGTTTAAATCGATATTTTTCCGATTCTTCCGGTCAACTTTTGGATGTAATCAATTTTGAGAGTAATGTAAAAGAAAAAAAAAACGTGTGGAAATACATGGGGCAATGATTTTCTTTTTAGTTAACGAAAAGATAAGTTGTCTTAAATGGTATTTTATATTTTGAATTATTTCTGTGTAAGTTTGAATTTGATTATGTATGACAACACAATCATTACATCAATTATTGTATTTTGTAACTGACATTTATATAATTTTTATTTTCAAACTTATTATATAATTAATGTTTTGTTTATTTGGTATGACAGACAGTACAATACTTGAATATTAGTTTTATTTTTAAAATGTCGTTGAAAATTTAATTAATTAGAGTGAGTATTTGTTATGAATAGAAAAAAAGTTAAACTTACTTCTGTATCTTCAAAAGAAAAAACTAAATTAAATTAAACTAATTAGAAAGAATTTAATATGTTTTTGTTATATTTTATAAATAGTTTCAATTTTGTTCTGTAATCTATATCTATAGGATATCTAAAAATTTCACGAACAGAGTTTTTTTCTCTATTATACCCTTGAATTTAGTTCTTTGTAATATATATAATTGTAAAAGGCATATCCTTTCTAACTACTTTTTAAATTAATTATACTTAATTTTACTGTAATTAAAGTATGCACAATATAAAAAGTTGAATGCAAATGGTTTTTCATTTAGCCACTACTTTTTTAATTAATTATACTTAAGTTTAATAGAATTAAAGTATATGATGAAAAGAGTTGGAATGCAAATGATTTTACATTTACATTTTATAAATTAGTTACAAATTAAATATTTATTAACTCTAATTAATAATACAAATTTAAAGACTTAAAAAAGTTGAAAATTTTTTGTAACATTTTTTTTCTATTATATAAAACGCGTCCTTGATTTTTTTCTACCAACCTTGTTATTGAAAAATTTGGATCCATCCAATAGATTGTGTAATGAGACAATATTGGTATGTCGATCATTTAGCAAAAATATTATACATGCTGAAATAACAATCGATGATTTTGCACGAAAACAAGTTTTTCTTCCATAAATACCATTAAGCCCACCAAATGACAATGGATATCTATTCAAGTTCAAAAGAAAATACTTCTCTATTCATTTATACTTTGCAATGACAATTAACGAAGCACAAGGACAAACAATTCCTAATGTTGGACTATATCTTCCTGAAAAATGTGTTTTCTCATGAACAATTTTATGTTGCACTATCTAGAAGAATTTAGTAAAGACAACAAAAGTTTAGATCAAGTCCATAAGTGACAATAAGTTATCTTCAAAATGTACAAAAAAAAATCCTTTATAAAAGAATTCTTTTTTTATATATGCAAGTCCTATATTTAAATTCTTATACATCTAATTCTACTATATTTTAAATTTCATACCTTTAAATTTAGTACAATCTAAACATACACATGCATTGTTTACTATAATTTTTTACTAGTCTATCTAAGAGGACTAAGAGAGAGAAACATCAGTTTCCCCTTTTGTCCATTTTAGCGTACATTTATATTTGTAATTTTATATAGTATAGATTTGAACAAAATGTATCAACGAGTTCAAAGATGATATTCTAAAAGTAAAAAAAAAAAAGTAATGTTTAATATAAAATAAAAAAGTGTTATATGGATAAAAAAAAAAAAAGAAACTATTGGATATATATATAAAAACTTAAATGAAGTAGAGATTTAGAAAGAAAAAAGAAAACATTATACTAATCTACAACAGACTCTTATGTGAGGAGATTTAAAGAAAAAAGAGTTTATATCCCTCGCTAATATATATATATATATATATATATATATATATATATATATATATATATATATATATATATATATATATCTGAAGTAAAGGGGGAAATTACATTTTATTATATTTTATAAAATTTTATATATCTAAACTTTTTTTTGGAAAATAAAAAAAATTTAGATATCAAAGTCTAACTTTTAAATACTTCACCTAAACATTTGTTTCTATAGAGCATAAAATCTCCATTTCTTTTACTTTTAGTTTTAATTTTGTTAACTTCCTCTTCTAATTTTTTGTAGTTTAATTTTAAGATCATTGCAACATATTGTATGCTACATTTTTTAATTTTTTCTATAATTTATTATTCCTTTTTGTTTTAACTTTGATGTGATTGAGTTTTTTAATAGTCTTTTTACTATTTTTTTATTTTGTAGTTCAAACTATTATTTAAAAATGTCTCATTTAAAGATTTTAATACAATTTAAAAAAAAAAAAAAAAACCTACCTCATTACAAACAACCCAACCCGTGTTCACGTCTTCACGAGGCCTTTCTCGTAAATTTCTTCTCCTTGGCAATATTTTACCCTTCATTCCATGATTTTCATTAATATATTTCTTAAAATTTTTCAATTTATACCCCCAAAATTTTAGGGGTTTGTATTAATCTATATTCTAAATTTTTTTATAACTATATCAATTTAGACTATAAACTTATATAAATATATAAATTTAGACCCTTCAATATACTTTACTTCATATTATTTATGAAATTTAAGAACTTAAATTAGTACGTATATAAAGTTCTTTAAATTGATATAACTAAATTTAATTAATAATTTAAATCGATAAAGTCATAATTCTGGTGAGACAGGGGATAGTCCGTTGGGTTTTATTTATTGAGAATTGACATTTTTATTTTTGTTTCTATTATTTTCTAAATAAAAAGCATCTATGTTATATAATAAATGTTTTTTCTTTCTAAATACCAACTATACTCACCTATAATAATTAAAATATTAAAAGAAACCTAATGAAAAAAATCTTTAGGATATATATATATATATATATATATAACAAACATTAGTTCAGTTTGATTTTCATTGGTTTTTCAAACAAAAATTCAAATCCAACCAATACTCATTTGTTTTTTTTCAAATACAAACCAAAAGACTAAATCAAATCATTGAATCAATTTGGATTTATTTGGTTTTAAAATTTTTCAGTTTATAGTATCACCTAATTTAAAAAATATTTAAGTACTAAATATTGGTACATATGGTTGAAAGAAAAAATACTACCACATATAATTATTTTATTTTTTAAAAAATGATAGAATTTGATTAGCAGAAACTTATAATCCAATAAATTAGGAATATATACAATCAGTGTAACAATATTTTATTTTGATTATATAACTCTTATCCTTTAGGAGAGGGGAGAATAAATCTAAAAAAAAACCCTCAAATTAATTAAAAAGATATATATTTTTATTTAATAAATAAGGAAAATCTCAATAATGGAATGGTAAACAATCATCCAAAGCTTCACAAGAACTTACTCATTCCGATTTGACATCCCTATGAAAGGTGTACATAAAAAAGAAATAAAAAGAAAACAAAAGCATGTTAGTAAAAATATGTGTAGCTCCGTTTTCCAAAACAAAATGACAATGACACGTTTGTCTCAACCTTAAAAGAAAAAACACACACATAATACTTCAGCCTGGGTGCATCTGTTTCCCATCATTTTGCCATACAAAAGTAGATAGGTGCAATCTCTCTCTCGTACATTATACACAAACAACTGGATACTCAAATTTGTTTGCCCTATCTCCAACGTTTAGTGTTTAATGAAACTAATATGTTTAGTTGGTCTAATAGTTAGGAGCACCATTGCCCAATAGGATCATGCCATACGTGTTGATCTACTCAACGAAAAAAAAAAATCCATTCAACTCCGAATAGATCATTAAAACTCAGGTTTGATTTTTTTTTAAAAAAACTTGTAAATATAAATTTAGACCCTTCAATATACTTTAATTGATAGAGTGATAGAGTCATCCTTAATTAGTCTATATAGTTGATATACAATCAATAGAGTAGTTCATCACGGACAAAAATTTATTATTTATAGATTGTATTATACTTGAAATTATTTTAAAATGCCGCAATATTTAATTATTAGCCTTGAAAGTGTTAGTTCTAGTAATTACCTATATATTTATATGCATGTATGTGCATGAATGAATATATATGCTTATATGTACGTGTATGAACGAGTATATAAGAAGAATATATATACATGTAGAGTGTGAATGACTGTAAATACGTACATCGGTGAGTAAAATGTCGTGAGGTTGAAGCATGAGAAGGATTTGGGCCATAGTGGGCCTATGCTGTATGTCTGGATCAACACAGCGAAGGGCAATTAATAGCATCCGTTTAAGTTGCTTTGACGATGGTTTTTCTTCCATTTTGGAATCGACTGTTTCAAATGGCTGTTGATGCCCAATCATTGACTTCACCCACTCTATCAAATCTGGCTGCATTTTTAATTCAAAAACTTCCATCAATATATCTCCATTTCTGACACATATTCCGTATATTAAGTCTTCATTTTTTCATCAGATATCATATGACAAAAAAAAAAAAAAAAAAAAAAAAAACTATTCCGTCCCACAAAGAAAAATGTGTCAAAGCATACTATACTTGTGATTGATTGCAGTCCGAAGGAGGTTTTCCAGTTATCATCTCCATGAGAAGTATTCCAAAGCTATAAACATCATTCTTCTTTGTGAATGGACTAGTTGATTCATTCTGATCAAGAGATTCATACCTGATAGTTATCAACAAATTATTTCCTTTGAATAAATGGAGCTTAGAAGTTAAAACAGTATTAGAAAGGAAAAAATATGAGACCCCACTAACGTTTCTCTAACCAAAGGTCCAGGCCAGTAATCCAAAGGCAAAAGCTCAACGAGTCCGAAATTCGCAATCTTGGGATTCCAGTGTTGATCAAGTAATATGCAGCTGGATCTAAGCCTGCCATGAAGAATTTGTGGTTCTACATCTTCATGAAGATATGCTAATCTGCAGAACACAGATAAACCCTCATTGTAAGAGTACTCTTAACTCAAAGATAAACATTGACAATTGACGTAGATAAATTTGTTTATGAAGATTTCTGTCAGACAACTTCCATCCCTATTTCATTAATCAAAACGATTGAAATTGATCTTTTCCTCGGATATAATTGAGAAGATGGAGACAATACAGAAAGATAAAAGTACTCATGTTAAGACTTAAAGTGCGTCCGTGTCTAACAACAACAATTACTAATGTGTATATAAAATACTTGTTAGATAGTCTAAAAAGAAGATACATATATGACAATAACAATTACTTGCAAGTATGAAATACATTGGTCCAAGGGTTTTATGCATATAAATACGTCAATCCATTGAGCTATATATTACTTGAGCTAGTGTGTATATAGACATTGAGCTAGTATGTATATATTACTTGCCTACTTTGATAAATTTTTATTTCTTAAAAGTCAAACGTCAATTCTTCATCATGTTCTCAAAAAATGTCAGAGCTAACTTAGCATACACTTGTAGATACGTGCATCTTACCCTTTTGCAATTCCTTGAATAATGTTCATCCTAATGGACCAAGTCAGAGGGCTAAATGGTTTCTGTGGATATCCATGAAGCCACTGATGCAAATTCCCATTGTCCACATTTTGATAAACAAACATCCTGAACACAACAGAAGTCATGAAGGTTTTCAATATAACATTCTGTAGTAATAATGGAAGACTTGTGATCTCTTAACAACAAAAGAGATTCACATTCATCAGAGTTCTGAGTAATACCTATTATTAGGAATTCCCTGGGTGCAGTATCCAAGCAACTTGACCAGATTTTTATGGCTAATATGCCGAATTCTCTCTGCTTCTCTGATGAACTCGTCGTCTCCAAAACTGATAACATGAGAATATCAATAAGAAAATTATATTGATCTTACATCAACACAACAACCTAAAGCTTAAACACGTGAATTATTAATATTAAATAAGGGGAAATCGACAGATTCATACTCCCTGTAATATTAGGGTGAATTGAACCAAAAACTATCTAATTTTGACGGAAAGCTGTTAATAGAGATATTAAATAACCTCAGGATTTAGTTAGACACAAATCGAATTTGGCTCACTTATACGAGATTCAATTACCAAAACAGAACATACCTGTAATTTGCATTGAATATCTTAATAATCACTTTTGTATCATCAGTCATGTTTCCGAAGTAATCCACACCGTAATCTTCGGTGCTAATGAGATTCTCTTCGTTGAATCCATCGGTCGCGAAATCAATCTCTTCCAGCGAAAATGTGCTCCTTCTCCGCCGGTCCTTAAACGCCTTGGGAGAGTATTGGCCGGCAGAATACTCCCAATCTGTGACAATACTATGCTGAGTAGTCAGACTACCCTGGCAGGAAAATTGATGATCGGAACCCTTCTTAACCTTCATCTCCATCTCCGGACGAACTTCGGCCGAAACCGCAGCTTCAGGATCATTGTTTGGACGGTTCCGATTCCAATTACGGTTCCTCCGGCGACAATAGACGCGAAAAATGAAGGCGAGAATGAGAAGGAAAAGAAGAAAAAGGAGAAGAGAAGTAAGAATGAGAACCCATAGTTTCACTCCGAATGAGGTCCGGGTGGAGAGCCACAAGGGAATGGAAGATGAGTTGAATGACATTGGAGAGAAATGGAAGGGTTTGGATGAAGAAGAAGATGCAGTTATTGAAACTTCGGATCAGGGAAGGAAGTTTTCACAATTCCGATCTCTTCGGTCACTAATAACTAACTATAGATTCAGTAGCGCCAAACTTGAATCTGAATATAAATTTAAAATAGATTAAATTATCGGAATTATCAAATATTTGTTTCTTAAATAAATATCTTCTCTACATTATATTACAACTTTTATAAACATTTCAAAAATACCTTGGATGATATTGTAACTTTTGAAAGTATTGGGATATTTTTAAGATAAATAGTGAAGTTTTACAAAATCAATGTATAAAATTCGAAATTTTGCTAAAAATGTTTGTAGCAATTTTGTCATTTATAAATGTTTTTTTCGAAAAGGTCATTTTAAGTACAACTAGGAGTAAAGATTTGAAAAAAAACTATACTTCTCGACCTCGAGAACATACCGTTGCCAGTTAAAATTAAGCTTAGGTTGACATTTAAAAAAAAAAAAATTCAACATAGAATATCTTATTGCTAAAAAATCAACTTAAGTATGATAGGAGAAAAGGTTTAAAAAAAAACTATAGAATATGAACCTCTGCATTCCAAACAAGATGGACCTTTGGAACATTTGCTTAAAACTACTTTTATTTTTGTCCTCATTTAAGACTAACAATCTTGTAATAATTTCAACCGTAAATACCATTGAGAATAAAACAAAGAAAGCTTTTTCTTGGATTCAATTAATCATAAAATATTTGTAGGAAACGAAATCAATAGAAAAATTATGTAGGAAAAGACACAAATTTTACTCTTTTTGGTTAAAATTTATAAAGTTTGACTAAATTACTGAGATTCAGTTGGAAAAGACAAATTTATGAAGATTATAGAATTTATTTAATCAATTTGTCTCGGTCCAACTCAATTTATTAAGTTTGAACTTGATAAATTTATGAAGAATTCTGCATTTGTTTCTTGGTGGTTGTTCTTTACAAGGAAAAAAAATGATTTCCCCCTGTATTTATATCGGCCATTAGAAAAGGTCAATTTTAGTACTCACAATTTCTTCAAGAAAAAACTGATTTATGTCTTCTGGAAAACTTTTAAAATCGCCCAATTAAATGAATTGCAATCTTGGTTCTTGATGATTAGATTTCCTATTTGCATGTTAATAACATTATTTCGAAAAAGAATGTAGGAGATTGCTTTTCCCAAAAGAAAATAATGATGAACAATAATTAAAAATGATTGAGAAAGCAGGGAGTTTGTGCTTAGTGCTGAAGATACAAACAACTCTAATTCCTAAGACTGGCCTTAATGATGTGCTGTGACTATTAGAAAAATTACAAAAACTACCCTATATTCAAAGTACTCAAAGCACAAGGATTCGAATAAACACAAATCCTACAAATATTACTTGCCTCGTATTTTTTTATTTAGACTATAATTACATAACTTTAGTAATATAGTTGAAACTTGAACATATCATATAGATAAGTGGTCTCCTTTGCTATCACACCGAGTGCAGGCAGAATATTATCTAAAAAAATAGTGAACTTCATGTATATATCGACTGCACCTCGTGTGGATGTCAACCTCGTTCATGACCATAATGTTAGTCAAAACGTAATTGCCTCTCGCAAGCAAAGCTGCTTTATCCTTTCATCACCATAATTCTCCTTTGATGGCTGCACTTTGATTTCATAGAGCTTCGGCCATAGCTTTCCTGTCACTGAAAGAGAAATGGAGATTTTCGAGTGAGGTAGTTCATAGAAGATGCCAATACAAACTATGACATCAATAACTGTTTTAGGAAAGAGAACTATTGATCGTTGTAACGACGAGATCTACCAACATGAATGACTTGACTAATCCGAAGATCAATGTACAAAGCACAGCATTTAAGAATTTTGGGATTCTTTCACATTGAAATGAGAGTAAAATGTGTGTTTTGGGTACTACTGGATTAATAATCTAAGGGGGAAGAAACAATTGACGTTGAAGTCTGTGGATTTGTCGATAATTCTATTCTGCATATTGCGTTCTCTTCATATAATTATACTTATCTTTCTAACGTAAGATATAATAATAACAATAATTAAGTTGCGATGCCGATTAACAAAGAGGATATCAGAAATCTAGGGTTCTTACCAAAAAGGCGATTCTTGCCACTATCCCATGCAATGCCATTTAAAACATCAATCTGCAAGTAAGAACAATGGGTCGTACAAACTTCAGAGATTAAAAACTTGGAAATGTCATTGTCAATGGAAAATGATAATAGAATGTTTCATTCTTCGATAACTTGTCTAATGTTTCATCCAATAAATATAGTATATCAGGACCATAATCAATGGGAAAATAACTATTTAATTCTGATTGAAGCACTTACTTGTTTCCCTTCTTGCAATAATTTCCGTCTGTAATAGAAAATACAAGTACGATTAATGTGAATTTTTACTGACAATGTGAAGTCTCATTAGAATTCTGCTAAGCACAATTGTATTAAATGCAAGACCTCAAAGTCGGGAGGAGAACCCATCCAAGCACGCTTCCGTCACGTACAGAGATTCTGGCGATGCAATCTGTCTACAGAATGGAACATTAAATCAAACCTTATAACCTTGCAGAGAAAATAAAGGCCAACAGAAAAAACATGTGTAATATTTTCATCGAATATATTCAATTTGACAGTATCACGAGACATATAAAATATAAAAAGTTAATAATTAAAATGTTGGTTGGGCAAGATAGGCCCCAAAGAATGATATACCAAAAACAAACGATTAAGACATTTTTGATTACTCCAAAAATTTGAATTTACTTGTTAATATAAATTTTGGTTTCTATCAATTATGGATCTATAAATGTGATCTAGAATGCCATAAGACCAAACATATGAACTTACACCACATTCCGTTAGGTAGCAAACAAAAAGTTCCAAGATGTGGTCAAGCTAACAATTATTTTATGGTGCACGTACACCTAAGAGTACAATTATTTCAAGACTCTAGAAACTTTAGAACGACAATTAGAAATTTACACAAAGAAAGAAAATCATTAAAAGAAATAGATATCTTCGAGAATATACCATCCAAACATTTGCCCAGACTTCTCCATTGATAAATTCCAACTCATTGAGGTTATGCACTTCATCTCCTTGATATCTCACAACCCATTTATTAGTAACTGCACTAATTGAGAAAATAGCAATATGAATGTTAAGTAACGAGACATTTTTTGCTAAATTAAAAATAAAAATATGAAAATATTTATTTCTTCAGCAAACAATATTTAGGTAATAAGTAATACACTAAGAATGAGAGGCACGAGGCAAGAATGCTTCAAAATCCTCGTACCAGTTGAGAACAGATTCAAAATCCTCGTACCAGTTGGGAACAGAATACGGAAACTTTTAGAGTCATGGAGTTCAATTTAGAATAAAACACTAGTTGTTACATGGTAGAGCAACCTATAAATGTCTCTGGATCAATTTGATATAATGTTGATGTTCCATCGCTTCCATACAAAATTTTTCCATCTGTTGCCAATCCCCAACCATCAGTCATTTGATGAGTGAATTCCTTAACCTGCATGGAGAATAAAAATAACATTATATCTTTACATCTTAAAATAATATTTTTTATAAATGATATCTCAACATATGTAACATAGTTGACATTGGAATTTAGAGCACCTCTCTACTTAAGTATAATTAAAAACCTGAGAGCAAAGGGTCCAGGAACATAGTTGATCCAACTTTATTACTGGTAAGTGGTAAGAAAAGGCGTGTTTTTCATTACATTTACAACCTAATCATTAACCAAGCAGCCCAGAGGTCACATCAAAAATTGAAAAACAAGGTAATAAAGATGAAGTACAAACTTCGTTTAAATTGTCTTGGTCATATATGAAACCAGTTTTCTTCAACCAAGTTACTTGAAACAGCCTACAAAAGAACATAGAAAGTGCTAAATTAGAGATTTTGAAGACTCCTTAGACATTTTTCTAGCTGCTATAATGAATACAGATATAGATACATATGACACAGTAAAGTAAGAACAAATTAGCTTTTGAGGATGAGAAATAAAAAGTTAGGCTGCATATAAATGGACATAGATTTTGAAATAAGTAAATAACTGAGTTTCAGCACACTAAACCAATTACATTCCTGGTTTTTTATTTTACAGTTGAAAGCACTGAGCATTTGATTTCATACTTAGATGGTTATTGGTTAATATCCAAAACAGTAGTTTGCCATACTTCCTTCAACAAAATATCAAAACAATGCAATTAGTATCCAAACTATCACAAACCTTTCCCCAAGAAGTGTTAAACCTTCCCCAAAGTAAGAGTCATCCATCTTGTGAAGAACCTCGGTCTGTAGAGGAAAATAAGTAAATAAATAAAAGTAACAAAAAAAATGGAATGTGTTTTTAAATAGTTTCTTCAGTCATCGATTGAAAAGGAAAGAGAACAATGTAAAAGAAAATGCAGTCAAGTTGGGAGAGAGAGAGAGAGAGGACAGAAAAGAAAAAATGTCCAAAAAATCGGGCACTTCAAAAGCTCTTCATTGGAGCTCTCTCTCAACATCAAAACTCAACATCAGGCAAAAATTTTAAAAATATTAATGGTGTAAATCATGATCAAAATAATGAAAAGAACACATTAAAAATGCATCACTTTATCTTTTGAATGTGAGAAATCTGAAAATGGAAATTACCTTCCCAGTAGAGAGAGCTACTTTTCGAACTGATGACTGCAACAGAAGTTATATAAAGTCATGATAAAAGCCACAAGAAAAAAATTGAAGGATAACAAAACTAGAGTTATTCAATATTCGTCAAGTTAATAGACAATTTTGAACAACTAAAAATGTAATAATTTCCCAAACTGCAAACACACATTCTGCTTACACTTAAACTTAGTTGTTCAGAACAGCTATGACAAATTTATCTAAGAAGAAGAAAATGATGGATTAGGGGAAACGAAACTACACTTGAAAACCTCCTCAAATTCTAATCCCTATCTATTTTAGTGTGCTGTTGGAATAAGCTGAAAGAGAAGATGCAAGGGCATAAGGCCATCATGTATACAGCAATACCAAATTATGACTATTTGAGAAATAGCTACAAAATAAAAACATGATGGTCAGAAATTTCTTACCAAAACTAAGAAGAAAGTGATCAGATAAAACCATGTGGATCTCAGAGCACAAGAATCAACAAGCTAAGTAGTATTGCTAATCACAAAATTGTTAACTATACTTCGAACTCAAGGATACAGTTGTACAACCTCTAGAATTCATATAAGGTCGTAAATGGTACTATGGTAGGAAACAGGAAAGTAAACAGAAGCATTAAAGAATGATGCGATGAAAAGTTCACGGTAAAAATTGTAAACAACATACAGTAATTCTCTGAAATTGGCAAAGAAGGGTGAACCCAAACAATCAGGCAAGGGGGAATGAAAAGGTAATGAATAAAAGAAAACGAGAGAACACTTTAGTTGAAAGATTCTGAACCAATGAAGGCAATCAAAGTGTTTAGAACGCCATTACAATGAGAAATGCAAATTCACCTGTCCATAGAGGCCAGTTGACTCAAATAGGGTGTCATTTTCTACATAAACCAGTCCCTGGTGAATCATGAGACAGATTTGTCAAAACCAATACTTATGAATATAGCATTCCAACAAAAAACAACGTTCAATGCGCATAGGATGAGCCAATATTCCAAATTCAGTTTCCTGAAAAAACTCTACCGAATATTCAATTAAAAGCGGACAACTAAACAAGAACACAACGATTAGGAATAGGTGATTAGTCAATTCTTGATTTGAGAAAAAATGCTTAGACAGAGAATTACAAAGCAACACTTCGGACCTTGTCACCATTTATGAGCATCAGGCGCGTCTGTGTGCGTAACAATGGTCAATACTAATGAATATCAATTACACCAACAATATAATGATTCTAGATTGGAAGAAAAATTCCCCTGAGCCAATATTTAGATAACTTATCCAAATCATAGTATACAAAAACTTGAAATTCAGACTCCTGTACCAAAAAAAAAAAAAAAAGGAATTATGAATTCGAAATGGCTCAGCAATTGGATACCTGAGTAAAGGCTCGAGGATCGTGAGGAAATTCGTTGACCACCTCAATAGAGTAAATCATTGGCGATTGAACTTCATATTTGGGCGATCTACGCAATACATTCAAAGAAATGCCGGAAACCAGAACAACAAAGAAAATCAAAGAAATGGAAACTAAGAGGGCAGTGCTTCTATGGGTGAGGAAAGATTGATAAGAAGGCCGAGAAGCCATGACTATAGAAGGCTTGGAAATGGATCGCTTAGACTGCCTTCTCTTCAAGGATCCGGCCGCCATTAGACGGCGGATTGTTCATTGATAGGGAAGAAAAGAGAGAAATGAATTAGGTTGAGCATGCAAATTGGGAGCCAAAAGAAAAACTAAGGATCCGTCTAAAGTTGAATTTGATGGACTCCGAATTGTCCATTGGAGATTCGTCTTCAACACTCTCTTCTCCCCTCCATAGTTTTGATTCAACTTGATATGGAAACGAAATAGTGATCAAATTAATTATGTAATAAATATTTTTACTTATTTTCAAATCCAACCTATGTAACCAAAATATTTATCGAATATGAAACACTACTGCCACAAACACAACCACAGATACCATTATGTATATATGTAAACCACAGATACCATTTGGTCCCATCTATTGTAAATAAATAAATCGTGCTATTTTATTGTATTTATAAAAGTCTTCTAATTTAAAATAATTTTTCAAATGTTTTTACTAAAATAATTAAAATATTCTTTAGAAAAATTTAGTTCGAATTCTTGCGAGCAATATTTCGCGCTAACGAACATTCCAGAGACGACCCCACAACCGAAGAACGTTCTCGATCTCGTTATTAGAGACCAAACCGTCGAGGGAAAACCGAGCGGCAACGGGTCATACGACGACGTTTAAACAACATCAATTCAGACGTGATTCCTTTTTATCAAAGCTCTCGAGAAACGTAGAAGGATCGAGACTTTGTTATATTCTTCATCTACTATAAATACCTTTCGTCTTCTTCCACTCCGGATCAACTTCGAGTTACAAGCGATCTCTGTGCATATCCTGTTCTTAAGTCTCTTTGCTCTCTCCAAACCTTGTTTTTCGCTTGCTTTGAGTTTTTCTCCATTCGTGAGGTTGTATAAGAATTCAATGGCGGATGTGCAGATGGCTGATGCGGAGACCTTCGCCTTTCAGGCTGAGATTAACCAGCTTCTCAGTTTGATTATCAATACTTTCTACAGCAACAAGGAGATTTTCCTTCGAGAGCTTATCAGCAATTCCTCTGACGTGAGTTTTCTTTTCTTCTTCTTCTTCTTGTATCTTCTTTACATTCAATGTCTACGTCGTTGTTGAGTTTTTAGTGTTGGGTTGTGTTCTTTTGATGACGGATGATCGATTGTTTTGGTTTTGATAATCTACAGGCGTTGGACAAGATTCGATATGAGAGTTTGACAGACAAGAGCAAACTCGACGCACAACCAGAGCTCTTCATTAGGATTGTTCCGGACAAGGTTAACAAAACTCTCTCCATCATCGACAGTGGAGTCGGAATGACTAAAGCAGGTAAGAGAAAGGTCGAGTTCATTTCTGTTGAAGTTTGGACTCAACAATTTTCTTGCGATATTGGAAACTCGAACTTAACTGCTTCGATGTTGTTTCTTGAATGCAGATTTGGTGAACAACTTGGGAACCATCGCAAGGTCGGGTACCAAAGAATTCATGGAGGCATTGCAGGCCGGCGCCGATGTGAGCATGATTGGTCAATTTGGTGTAGGGTTCTATTCGGCTTACCTTGTGGCCGAGAAGGTGATTGTTACCACGAAGCATAACGATGATGAACAATACATATGGGAATCACAGGCCGGTGGTTCTTTCACCGTCACAAGGGACGTAAATGGAGAGCAACTCGGGAGGGGTACCAAGATCACTCTCTTCCTTAAGGAGGACCAGGTAATTGAATCTTATAA
This sequence comes from Cucumis melo, assembly GCF_025177605.1. Lineage (NCBI taxonomy): Eukaryota > Viridiplantae > Streptophyta > Magnoliopsida > Cucurbitales > Cucurbitaceae > Cucumis > Cucumis melo. The sequence goes on along the minus strand of NC_066862.1, from coordinate 7,714,035 downwards.
TAATAGTTCATTTTGTTTTCTGTTCTTAGGATTCGAAATGGAGAGCATGAATTTCGTAAGCGGAATAGGGAAGTGATGCGAAATGTGTTTTTTGTTAGTATGCCTTAAATATAATATCCGGCTCTGAATGACCAAATACAGCCTAATTTCTTAACATCATGCACAATATTTGATATAGACCTTAAAATCCTACTTTATCAGTGTCTTCACCCTCTAGGGTGATCATTGGTAGGTGGGAATGGTTTTTGGGATAAATTGATGACAATTATCGATTTTGGTGAGGCTGTCTACATACTGTCTTACTTTTTAAACCGGCTGATCGACTTTAGATCAGTCAATTTTGGTCGGTCAGATTGGTTTTCTAGTGTTCTCTTGCACGGCCTTATAATTGCCACGTGGTTAACATGTTGGGTCGATTTCTCTGCGGTTTACTTTGTCACTTCTATTACACTTTTGTTTTTTGAGTTTCTGCATAATGTTGAATGCGGCACTAATTGGATGCATAAATTATTCAGTTGGAGTATTTGGAAGAGAGGAGAATTAAGGATCTTGTGAAGAAGCACTCTGAGTTCATTAGCTACCCCATCTACCTGTGGGTTGAGAAAACAACCGAGAAGGAGATTAGCGACGATGAGGACGATGAACCTAAAAAGGAAGAAGAAGGAAATGTTGAAGAGGTGGACGAGGAAAAGGAAACCAAGTCAAAGAAGAAGAAGATCAAAGAGGTTTCTCACGAATGGGAACTCATCAACAAGCAGAAACCCATTTGGCTGCGCAAGCCTGAAGAAATTACCAAAGACGAATATGCATCATTCTACAAGAGCTTGACAAATGATTGGGAGGAGCACCTTGCAGTGAAACACTTCTCTGTAGAGGGACAACTTGAGTTCAAAGCAATTCTCTTTGTCCCAAAGAGAGCTCCATTTGATCTTTTCGACAACCGTAAGAAAATGAACAACATCAAGCTCTATGTGAGAAGAGTGTTCATCATGGACAATTGTGAGGAGTTGATACCCGAGTATCTTGGATTTGTTAAAGGTGTAGTTGATTCAGATGATTTGCCGCTCAATATCTCACGTGAGATGTTGCAGCAGAACAAGATTTTGAAGGTGATAAGAAAGAATTTAGTGAAGAAGTGCATAGAGATGTTCAATGAGATAGCTGAGAACAAGGAGGATTACAACAAGTTCTATGAAGCTTTCTCTAAGAACTTGAAGCTGGGTATCCACGAAGATAGCCAAAACAGGGCCAAATTGGCAGACTTGCTTCGATTCTACTCGACCAAAAGTGGAGATGAAATGACAAGCTTGAAGGACTACGTCACCAGGATGAAGGAAGGTCAAAAAGATATTTACTATATCACTGGTGAGAGCAAAAAGGCAGTTGAGAATTCTCCCTTCTTGGAGCGCTTGAAGAAGAAAGGCTATGAGGTGCTTTTCATGGTCGACGCTATTGATGAATATGCTGTTGGGCAACTGAAAGAGTACGAGGGCAAGAAGCTAGTCTCTGCAACCAAGGAAGGACTCAAGCTTGATGATGAAACCGAAGAAGAGAAGAAGAAAAAGGAGGAGAAGAAGAAGTCTTTTGAGAACCTATGCAAGACCATCAAGGACATCCTTGGCGACAAAGTAGAGAAGGTCGTCATTTCCGACAGGATTGTGGACTCCCCTTGCTGCTTGGTCACTGGCGAATATGGTTGGACCGCAAACATGGAGAGAATCATGAAGGCTCAAGCTCTAAGAGATAACAGCATGGGCGCTTACATGTCAAGCAAGAAGACAATGGAGATCAATCCAGACAATGGAATCATGGAGGAGTTAAGAAAAAGAGCTGAAGCAGACAAAAACGACAAATCTGTCAAGGATTTAGTCATGCTTCTCTTTGAAACTGCTCTGTTAACTTCTGGTTTCAGCCTCGATGATCCTAACACATTTGCTGCAAGAATCCACAGAATGTTGAAACTTGGTCTTAGCATTGATGAGGAAGAAAATGAAGGAGATGACGCAGACATGCCTGCTTTAGAGGAAGATGCTGCTGAAGAGAGCAAAATGGAGGAAGTAGACTAAGCCAATCCTTTGTATCATCCATCATCCAATTTCTTTAGCTGGTCATCGTGTTGATATTGAGGTGTCTGTGAATGTATTTTGAGGAAAGTTGATGTCTTGTGTCCAGTCATTGATCAGCGTCAATGTCGGTTTTTGTGTCTTGCTTCCTGTTTTACATCATCATCTGTTGTAATCAAGGAGAAAATGTGTAAGTGCTAAAGCGTGTTACTCCAAATATATGAACAGATCTTTTTTTTTGTCAGCATCTTTGCATATTTATCATCTATATGTCCTGAAAATCAGGAAGCAAAAGAATTAGGCAAACTTCAGATCATCTCTTTTAATGAAGTATCAAAATCTTGATGTCAAAACTTAGAACAGTGGAAGTGTTGCTGGAACATGACAATGTATTGTCATTCCTTCCACTTTTTTCTGGTTAGGTTGGACTAGGTTAGAGTTAGAGTTTGTACTAGGTTAGGAGTTATATTTTGGAAGAGAAGGTATGATAACATGAGTGGAAAGTACAGTTATTTAGAGAATGTTTTTCAAGTCTCTTTTACTCTGAGAAGTGATGGTAGGCGAATATACAACATTAATACAAGACTGGATATCTAGTGCAATAATATTTAGGAAGCTCAATTAGGTACGATTGGATGAATTAGTAGCTGCCATTTCTATTTCCTCCAAGGGCGAAGAGAGGCTCATTCCCATATTTGAAGAGGCAGCCAAGTCTTTTAAAGGAAAGGTACAGTTGTTGCTAAGTAAATTATTTCTTTCTTTTTTTTTTTTTTGAGAATTGAGAAGCTAACTTCAAATTCGAAAGTTTAGTCTCAGTGACTAGGAATATTTTGTTGTCCTTAGCTTGCAAATTCAGCAAACTGTCTTATTTTTCATGTAGATATTAACGAGGAATTGTGAGATGCATTGTTATACTATTTTGGAATCCAGGGTTGCTCTCTGTATTTCTTTCTAATTTTATGTGTTTCGATGCAGCTTATTTTCGTTTATGTGGAGATTGATAATGAGGAGGTTGGAAAGCCAGTATCAGAATATTTTGGCATTAATGGCAATGGTCCAGAGGTTATCTTTTTCATTACCTCTGATATATTCATTTTCAAATAAAACTTTCGTACGTTTGTTTAACTTTAGCAAGCTTGATATTGGGAAGTTTAAATTTGTATTATGCATTTGGATTATATGAAAAATAGGTTTATGTAATCTATGTTTGTTAAAATTTAGAATATACTCGGTAGTACATATTATATAATGTGTGAGCTGTCCTTTTCATGTATTTCCAAAGTGAAACTTGCCTACCTATAAACATCAATTTCCACCGAATGTGTTGTATTTAGAGTCAGTATGTTATAGAAATCAAATGAACATACGACAGTATGAAAATGATTTTACAAATAGGCTTTGAAATTGAAAACATAGAAAACATTTTCAATTTTCATGAATGTATGCATCCCAATTTTAGAAACAAGTTCTACTTCACCGGAAATATGGGTCAGCGAGAAATCTGTGTTTGATTAGGACGGTTGGTTGAATTTGGTTGTTAGTATATCTTGTGATGAAATTAAAATTTTTGCTTCTATGTAGGTTCTTGGATACACTGGAAATGAGGACAGCAAGAAATTCGTGCTTGATAAGGAAGTTACCTTGGAAAATATTAAGGTCCACTAATTAATCTTCCTTCCTATCCCTGTAAAGAGTATTCTTTTACTTCAACTTCTCAGCTAATTTCTCTTTTCTCATCCAATTCACTGGACAGGCTTTTGCAGAAAATTTTTTGGAAGACAAGCTAAAACCATTCTATAAGTCAGATCCCATTCCCGAGACTGTAAGTTGAACTATCGCACTTTTCATTCAATGAAAAGTCTTTGTTTTCTTTATTTTCTTTTTTAAAAAAAGTTGAACCGACTCACATTTCCTGTCAGTATAACTTTACTTTTCGTATTTGATTTCTAAGATGTTTCCCTCTCTATTCATGCAGAATGACGGTGACGTGAAAATAGTGGTTGGAGACAACTTTGATGAAATTGTTTTAGATGAATCGAAGGATGTTCTCCTTGAGGTATCGTGTAATCCAACAAGCATTTTATCTGTTCAGTTTCTCATGTTGTTCATTATATACTGATTTATGTTTCATTTCTAGATTTTCAGCTTTCTTGTTATATTTCTAACCATGTTCCATGAAGCAATCATACGATGAGAGTACCCTTTTCTGCAAGATAATATGTAATAAAAAACAAGTTAGAAAAATAAATAGAAGCACGTTCTCTCGAGAATGGAATGTTTCTTATTTCAGTATACTTAAGGGTGGGGGTTAAGGGCAAAATAAAAGGATCGTCAAGGTGATGAATTCAAACGGCAAACAGATTTTCCCCATAAGTTTTTGCAAAAGCATATTTTCGTTATTGAGGATATAAACTCACATGGTCCTCAAAGTCGGAGCTGGTGAGATTAATGGCTAGGTTCCTCATCAACAACAGCACCTGAAGAGAATGAGAAGATCAGATATCTACAGTGTAAGTTGTTTTAAGCACAAAGGATGTTAAAGAAGAGACTATGTTTGTGAAGTGGAAGGAATGAAATAGGGAGAAAGAACATACAGTTTCGACGTCTATTTGGTCCATCTGTTCTAACCTCTTCAAATGATTTGAGGCTTTCGGGTCAAACACGCTGCCTATGAAGTTATAGACTTGACCAAAATCTGGCAGTACTGCAATGAATTTGAAGATTAAAAAAGCATCAATAAAGGAACGAAGATGCAACTTCAGGTCAATTTTCTGTGGATCCATAGTAAGTGAAGGAACTGAATTATGTAAACGCCGGTCTCTCTTTCAGACGGTAAAGTGAAGTTTGTCTATGGATTGCAATAACCTGAAAATACTTGAGATTACTAGCCAGTCTCAAGCAACTATACAATATACCTCAAAAGATCGACATAGTTTGAGATCAAGGGTAAAAAGTATAAACCAGTCCAGTGAAAGAGTATGACAAACTGAGGTCCAGTTCCCAAGGGTACAGAGTCAAGTAGTCTTCATTGAATGTTCTGGATACATAGGGGTTGGTTTGAGCTACTAGCTCAGAGCAAGAAATGATGTTCATCATTGCACGTGGCTTTTGAAGTCGGAAATAAATTTGCGTCGTACACAATTTAGAGCTGCTTTCTGAAACACTGGCTAGAAAGGAATTGGACGGTTTTCCGAACTGTTCCGTTGGTATATTACAATTTTCTGCTTTATTCTTAGCTGCTTCTTAATGGAGTGCGTTTTTATTTGGTAGACCATTTTTTCTCCAACAAGTACCAATCAGGCAAAGAAAAAAAAAATCGTAATCATCAAAACTGACCTCTCAACTGAAGGTTGTTATGTTCCTCGATGCTTGACTTGGTTGGAAAGCGTGTTCTTGTAGTGCGGTCCGTGCTACTACTACAATTGTTTTCTATTACTTGCCCTGCAAACATAAATTGGAAAGGAAATATGACTACATCCATTTAATTTTTTGTTATGTTATTTTTTAGATATTCATTTTTTTTAGAATTATTATCCAAATTCTAAAAACAAACGAGGTTTCAATTTTTCTTTTCTTCGTTTGCAAAAGTACTTGATATTTTAAAACAGTTCTAGAGAACAAAAGAAGTGATGATGTATCATCTAAAATTAAATGTTATTAAATGGGAATGCATTCAAAGCATTCAAAACAAAAGGAACGAAAAAAAGTTTGTAAGTTATTAAGTAATGAAATTTCTAATCCTTTCTGTTTGAAGAAAACCGTTTCTATTTTTATTAAGTAACTTTTAAGACTATTTTTTTCTGTTTTCAAAGCTGCTTGGTTTTTCACCACTCCTGAAAAGTAATAACATAATTTTAAAAAATTGAATGTTGTAAAACGGGAAACAGAAGTTTAGTAATAAAATTTTCAACCCCTTCCGAAGACTAAACGAAACCAAGAAAAGGTTCACTGTCTAAGCAAAACTACAGAAAAATAAGATCTTATTCTGATTCAAATTCTCACTTGTGATTTCACAATTCAAACCTCTTGCACCTTGAGAGAAATTGACTGTCTGGATAGAGTTATCTGCCCTAGATGACATGGCAGTAGCAGAAATGAAACTGGCTGGAGCAGAAGAGGAATCTGGCTTTATATTATATTTCGGTTCAACAGAAGAAGATTGAAATGGCACTGTCACTAGTGCTACACCTGAGACTAAAATGGGTTTCCATTACCAGAAAGCTTTAACAGAATTACATTGTCAAAAGAAAAACAGACTGAAATTTTACTGACCATTTTTCGAAGCTTTTTGAGGATATGGATGAGCAGCTTTCCTCTTTGGTCGTGGAGGAGGCAAGTGTTCGCCCGTCCCACTCTTTTCAACCTTCAGGAAGTACTTCTGAGCATGACTACGTATCTAATCATGTTCAGAAGATTTATAATAGATGAGCCAATATTTGAAGAACTAGAGCATTCTTCAAGATATTCAGTAGCTAGCTTTTAGCGGTAGAAATTAATAGAGTACGAAATTGAATGGAAAATAAGATAGAATGTAACATTTTGAATGAAGATTGTTCCAATGAAAGAACTAAGCACTTATTTGTCTGTGTTCGGGTGGAATGAGAGATGATGGTTACAATATACAAATTTGTAAATATGGCAAACAATGAGAATTTTCTTACGGTAGAAATTTAACAATGAGAATTTTCTTACGGTATAATAATAATTTGAGCTTTCAACTATCAAAACAAAATACTTGAACACGGACAAGAGCAGAGTGTTAAATCGCTTCTAAATCCAAACTTAAACAGAAATTAGTTAAAACAAAGACAAAATTTGTATATGTCTCTGTTTCACCATTTCTTCCTACATCTCCAAGTCAGCAGGAGATAGTAACTTTCTCATATATTCTTTTTCCGTTTGTATGAACTTGAGAATAACATGAACATCGGAATTGATTTCTTTTAATCGAACAGAACAAGAGATAGAAATTTACTTCATAATCTTTAAATAATGTAATGAGGATCCAATTTCCCGAACATGTCTATAATCTTAGAAGCGGTATTTTGAAAGACCAAAATTCCAGAAAAGAATGAAAAGATCCCCAGATTTGTTCAGATAAAAACAGGACGTGAGACGAGTGTCTTACATTACCTGAATGACAGTCTTCGATCCAACAAAAGCTTCAATCTTCTTCCAGTCGCGATCAAAGCTAAAGAACAATCAAAAAGAAAACGCAAGATCAACAATCAGAGTTCCAAACAAACACAACACAACGATTCAAACACATTTCTGCCTCATTTCACTCCAAATAATCAAACAGACAGACTACAATTCCTGTCCCGATGAAAGTAAACCAAAAAAACAAACAGTCAAATACTCCAAAGTCACTTCGAAAACAAACCGCACAAGCCTCCAATTCGGAAACCTCAAAGGATGCCGGATTCGAGCACACAATTCCAAACAGGAAATGTTATCAACATGGAAAAAATTTCAAATTGAACAACAAAGAGACAATCATGAAGAAGAAGAAGTAAAAAGAAGAGAAAGAAAGCGGAGAAGATACAGTTGAATAGCTTCGAGGAACTTATCGTGCTCTGGCTCGGTCCAGCTCTCTCTACACTTGGTGATGGTGTAAGGCTTACGAGCTCTCTTCGAAAGGTCATCTCTCGAAGACGTGGTAACAGACTCGAAGGGTAAGGCCATTCGTAGGGATCCTACATCAGGGCTCAGACGAAGCGGGAGGTTCGAGAAAATGGCTGTTTGCAGTTGCCTCAGTGCCATAGATATTTCCGTGAAGATACTTAGGAAATATCAGATGCAGCGGGGTGTAGATATGGCATGGTGAAACCAGTCTATTAGAAGGTGCCACGTGGTCAATCAGGTCCCGGAGGGTAGGGTGTGGTGGCAGGTAGAAGATTGGGGCTGGGAAGATGGAGGGAAGGAAGGGAACCGTTGCATGGGAAGTGGAAAAAAGGATAAAAGATAGTGCCCTTAAGAAGGGGCAGACACGTGTCGGTCGATGCCTCGGTGGCTTAAAAAAGTGGTTTTTAAGACATCCTCAGTACAAGATATTTTGATTGGGACCCACGTATGGAACTCGAATCTGTGCCACTGATCCAATGTTCGGACAGTTTTTCGTTTATCCATTCATCTTCAATGCATTATTCGTGGGTTTTTTTAGCGAAAAGTATTTATGTGCTTTTCACAATTGATATTTGTTTTGTGTATAAAATTAAAAGAACATTTTAGGAGGATAATTTATTAAAATATGGTTATTTTTAAAACTTATTACAAAAATAACGATATCTTACTAAAATACTGCTACTTTTCTTTCATTTTCTTTAATATGTTGTAGTAGGGCTAGTTCTCAAAATTCTTTCAAGTTAGTTTATTTAAAAAAAAAAAGCAAAGAGATGAGACTCGCCCTCTCACCATTTCTTTTCTTTTCTATTATTTAAAAAATTAAATATTTCTATTTTCTATAATTTAAAAAATTTATTTAAATATTTTTATTTTCTATCCTTCATTTAATTATTTACTCTTGAAAAAAGATGTAAAATTTAATTTTTAATTGTTATATTATATTATATTATATTATATTATATAATTCTTTTAAAAACTTAACTTTAACTATTTTAAAATCATTATTAATATTAAATGGTTGAGAGAGAAAATAAGGCCACAAAGTAAAGATAATTTCAAATTTGATCCTAGCCTACTAGATATTAGGAAATTCATATCCTAATTGAGGTATGGTAAAAATAAATCTTACAATGGTTCATATGAGTTATCTAATAATTACTTTTCGATTTTTTCTCCATCCTTATAGTTTAGTTTTTTAATTTAATTAAAATATTAGGAAAGAGTTTTAAGGAATTAGTTAAAATGTGACCAATGAATGTTAAAATGTGTTGAATTAAAAAGTTTAAAATGTGTTAAATTAAGAATTTAAATAAAAAGAAAGTAATTGAATTAAAAAATGTCATGGTCATCGTTTTAAAAAAGGATTATTTTAACTAATTTAATCTTCTCCCACATTTTAATTAATTTAAGTTTTTTAAAATTTAATACTAATTTATTTTTCTTCCTCTAACAAAAAAACTCACATTCTCTCACATTTTAACTAATTTATTTTTCTTCCTCTTTTGAGTATATGTTTATGCCAAATTAGATCCTACATTCTATTTAAGTTGTCACATAGAGATTGGTCATAATCAATCCCATCGACACTATCTGTGATATGACTATTTGTAAATAACACTGACACATATTTGCCTATCATTTTCTTATTGGTTTTGAATTTCTCGTTGAATACACACGTTTCTTCTTTATATTAATACTTCTCCTTCTTCATATTCTCATTTCTTCTTGTGATTTCTTCATATCTTGTTCCATAATTTTTTTCTTCTTTGTCATTTCTCATATTCGTGCCATCTCCTTATTCTTTTTTCATTATTAGGTATTGTGTCATTTTTAACTTATTATTTCACTACAAATCAAAACGATCATTTAGCAAGATCATTTAAATTTTGTACCCTCACATTACATTAATAGTGTCTAAATTAGTAAGGAAATTGAACATTAAAAAAGAAGTAAGAAATTATTAGATAACTCGTATGGAACCATTATACAAAATTTTAGTAAGATTTATTTTTATCCTACCTCAATTAGATAGGAATTTCCTAATATCTAGTAGGCTAGGATCAAATTTGAAATTATTACCTTATTTTCTCTCTCAACCATTTAATATTAATAATGATTTTAAAATAGTTAAAGTTAAGTTTATATATACATATATATATATAATATAATATAATATAATATAATATAATATAATAATTAAAAATTAAATTTTACAATTTTTTTTCAAGAGTAAATAATTAAGTGAATGATAGAAAATAAAAATATTTAAATAAGTTTTTTAAATTATAGAAAATAGAAATATTTAAATAAATTTTTTTAAATAATAGAAAAGAAAAGAAATGGTGAGGAGGGCGAGTCTTCAAGACTCTGCCCATCTCTTTGCTTTTTTTTTTTTTTTTTTTTAAAAATAAACTAACTTGGGCGAGTTTTGAGAACTAGCCCTACTGCAACAGATTAAAGAAAATGAAAAAAAAAAAAAAAGAAAAGTAGCTGGATTTTAGTAAATTCTTTTAGGATAGCATTATTTTCGTAATAAGTTCTAAAAACAACTATATTTTAATAAATTATCCATTTTAGGATGTATTTAAGTATTATTCTTTTTTGTATATGAAGAATGTTTGTTAGTATAAAATTAAATTGATGTAAACTCTTATAAATAGATATTTATCAGTTTTTTTAAGTAAAAAAACGTAATTCAATTAACATCAAATATTTATAATACGATAAGTATGATATGCTATTTCACGTTGACTAGATTTGTATAGATAGATTTTATTCGTAGACTTTTTAGTATCGGTTCAATAGGGTTGGGGTCTCCCCGCAACTTTATATTCTTTATATATAAGATATATATAAAAAAAACAAAAATAATGCCAGTTACCAGTAAACTTGATAGTTGAATGTCATCCAACCTCCTTTAGGTTCAAATTTAAGTATTACCTTTTTACGGTTTTTTTCCAAGTATTTACTAAATTATAAATCCCAAATTGTTGAGAAATGGAGTGGGTGGTGAACATGCGTATAAAAGTGACAGTGTAATTATTCAACAAGTATTAACTCAATGGTTTCAAATATTTATAAGAGACGGTTAAGCTTGAACAACAGTTACGTTTTACTATTCTCTATGTGAATGACAAAAATCATTAGTTGAAGGAACGTCTATATTATAACCCTTCATTCTTGCATTTAAGTAAAGCAAATTAATGACTAAATTAGAATGAAAGTTACAAAATCATTTATTCTTATTACAAGTAAAACAATAACATAACCAAATTCTAACCTCGATCAAATCACTCTATAAATAGATCATTGGATTTATAAATCAAACAACATAGAACAATATTGAACAATTAAGTATATACATGCATGGAATTATAGAAGAATTCACACTAAAGCGTTCTTTTTAAGATTTATTCTTTTTTAGCGTCTTATTAGCTTGCCACCTTCAAATTGGTAAAAAACTACACAGAAAAATTAAATACAAGCATGGAAGTAATGAATAAGGGAGTGTTATCAGGTATACACTCTTGTTTCCTAACTTTTCTTTCTTTCATCATGAGGAAGGTAAACATTAAAATGATATTTTATTAATTTATGCTTTCAATTTTAGAGCAAAGTGAAGAAGGGGGTTAAGATCAAATTATAACAAATTATGAACGATTTAAAGGTGAGTTTGTAATAATTAGTAAGAAATAGAAAAAAAAAATTCTAATATTAATTAAGCTCCGAAATGATCGAATCAAATCAAAATTTCAATTTGGTTGTTGTCGAAAGTTTATTATGATGAATTTATTCATCTTTGAGATGTGAAATATAATACATGATTTTAATTTACACAATTTCAAATTCACTACATTAGATTAGTTTGATTGTTATATATATATATATATATATATATATATATATATATATATATATTTTAATTATTAACTTAAACAGGAAAGTCATCTAATAGTTAAAATGTATATGAAAAAAAGTTTGGTAGTTAATACTGTGTTTACTTTCAGATTCATGAAAACTATACATGTTATAATAATATTATATCAACCCTACGAGTTTCTACTATATTTGAATATACAAATTTATATTTATGCAAATTTAATTTTTTTTTTATATATATTCAAATTTAATTTTCTTATATATATTAAAATAAAATGACAAATTTTACGTACGTGTTACTTACTAGTATATTCTAAAAATGCAAACTAAATAACTAATTGATTCTAAATGGTAATTAGTTAGAAGTTAATGACATATGCTATACATATAAACAAACCTAACAACCTCAAGTAATATGCCTAAATAAATAGTCTAATTTTAGTTTGATTTTTACAATCGAGTTACATTCAAAATTTATATTTTTATCTTCAACCTTTTTATTGCTAAATACTATTTAGTCTTCAGTGTTCATATCTACCATCAACCCATTTAACATAAACAAAAGAATAAATGATATAATCAGCAAAATAACATGAAAATATAACACTTCATATATTTGCAAACATTGACTAATTAATTTGTAGAATTTTTTAGAATTTCAAGTTTTGTCATTTAGTTTATAGCAACTATGTACGACAATTGATAGCAGTCATTTGTTGGATACTCCCTAATCATAATTATAATTATTTTAAGAAGATTGATTTTCAAACATCAAGATATCAATAAAATATAACATAGATGTTTTTTAACAATATTGTAAAAGAGTTTACGATAAATTAGATCCAACTGTAAAAAGAATTTACACTAGATTAGATCCTAGTGTAAAAATCTATTAGTGACCATGCATGTTGTTGGTATTAGATAAATCATGAGAGAGATTTTCTAAAAATGTTAAATTATGTTGATAAATTGTTAGTTCCATCATACTGCTCTAGCCTCGCAAAAACAAACTAGTAGTCTTCGATCGTCTTAAGTTTAAGTAGTACTCCACCCATAAATAATAGCTGATAGGGTGCTGTAATTGATTACCAGACATGCTCATTCTTTTTTCTAATTGATTACACCTATCATCTATAGTGATTAGTGAGGGACTAACTACAACAACATCAAACAATTTTGTATATTTGTAAGATGCATCGATAGATGTCTGGAAATCTCAGATTGATTCCTGAACCATTGATCAAAGTTCCATAACTTAACGGGAAAGTTTCAAACATATATTACATTCTCACAGTGATACCTTCATTATTATATTTCTTATTTACACACATTCCTCCGTCCAAAAATCCCCCAATTACCGAAACTCAAGTCAGTTCCTAGCCGGATCGATTCCCACGGACTTCAGCGACTCAGTACGGTGAGGATGAGCATATGCATCGCCGAGCAGAGGATCATAAGGAACTTTGTAATCCCCAAATTTCTCCACCTCCTGAACGTGAGCCACTTTTCTAAAGAAAGATTTAGCGAAGAACTTCTCTGTCTCCTCCGCCACGTGCTCCGGCTCCACCACCTCCGGGATCGTCTCTCTCCGTTTTTTCCGAACGGAAACCGACGGCGAGTAAGCCAATTGCTGTTTCGCCGTGTGCAATCCGAGACCAACAGAGAGAGCAATCATTCCGATCGCCACGTATACCGGAACAAAATCGCCGGCTCTTGATGCCTTTGGCTTGCTCTGGTGATCGAAGTGCGAGAAATCGGCCGTCGGCGCGTAAGATTTCATTCTTGGAGTCGTCGCCGTCGCGTAGGTTCTTGTACTTTTATTTGATGTTCTGAAGCCATTTGCGGCCATTCGAGATACCAAATACCTGAGCGCCATTTTGGTTAGGGTTATTACTGGAAGGTTGATAGTGGCGGGATTTTATAGGGGTGAGAGAAGGAGATGGTTCTGGAGGTATGGTGAAGACGGTGTTTGAAGAAGAAGATGGTATACGTGTCGATGTGGAAAAGATGACACGTTTCATGGAAGTCTCCTGAAGTTGCCGGGTGTCCTCGTCTTTACGGGAAAGTAATGTTTTTGTATTTTTTGTTTTAGAACTCTCTTTGTATAGTCTCCTTTGGGTTTTTTTTTTTTGTTTTCTTAGTATTTTCGTTTTAACTATTTTGGTTTTTGGCTTATTTTTAAATTAAAGTGTGTTATACATCCGGTGGCAAAAAAGACTGGTCCATAAAACTTTTAAAAGGAGTGAAACGTTTTCAACGTACAATTTTAAATACAGAATCTGTTGAAACCGTAAGAATATCTATGCTTAGGCATCTATTGTATCGCTTCATAATACTAATACATTTCAACAAGCTTAATTGGGTGAGCATTGCTAATGTTCTCTTTGATTTTAGTGAGTTTGAGGTGGTTCGAGAGAGTTCTTTTGGCCACAATGTCACTTGTGAATAAGACATTATTTCTTTTTAATAATTATCTAATGAACTTCACATGCATGAGTAGTGTGTTGTTTTTCTTAGTTGTTTTGGGCATCAAATATTTTTTTAATCTTTGACTTTGATCTCTTGCGGTCGGAGATTCGTCTCTTCGTTTGGTGAATATGGGTGGTCGATAGACTCGTTGGCTGAGATAATATGGGTGATTGATAGGTGGTGTGGTCTTCTACCGATTGTGTCGTCTCACAATTTTGTTACTTATGAAGTCCTACAACACGATTGCTCCTAGATGATTGGTGTTGGTAATGTACGAGTTCAATTTTAAGCCGGTCTTGATGTTAATTTTCATGACCTTCAAGAGAGAATGGGCTCTAAGGCTAAGGATTTCTCCTAATTCCCTTTGTGTTGATCGATGTTGTCTTGATCAATCATAGCCTCCATTTGGGGTATAAAATCATAGTTACCTTGAATTCGGAGAAGTGTTCAAAGTAGTGCTAATTCGAGCTCACAACGAGACTAAAATTGCAAAATATAAACATTATCTGTTCCATCACATAAGTGGGGATATTGGGCTAAGAAATTGAAATTGGAGTTTGTGAACTTCATTTTTTTGTTTGATCATTTCTAAGAAAATTGTGAGCCACAAACAACTAAGAACATCGATTTTATATTTTGTATTAACTTCTTACGTGGAGTGATTCAAAAGAAAAAAGAAATCATGGGTTCTACAACCTCGTCATGCCTCTCTCCATGGATTTCATTTTTTCTTTTTATATATATCTTCCTCTAAACACTTTTTGAAGAGTGAAAGTAAATTTCTTATGATCTGAGCACGTACTTTTCTTGCTATGATATAAAAGAGGTATATAAGAAAGACAAAAATAAATAGGTTGCATACGTGATAAGAGAGTAATAAGAGAGTAATACAGTATGAAGTCACTACAGGAAAAAGCCTCTTTGTTGATGCCTAGTCCCAAACAGTGTTGACAAAATTTGTTGCGTCGACAGAAACCATCGAAACAGGGTCGTCAAGATAGGTTGAGGAAGCCTATTCTTAACACTTTTTTGTTAGCGTCGGCATAGATCGTTTATGCCGGCACATGACAAATGGCTAGTTTTGTTGACACCTCCGAGGTGGCATCGAAAAAACCATTCTACGGTGACACATTGTTGTGGCGTCGACAAGAGGCTTTCCCAACCACTGCATGTGTATGTGTAGAGATATGCTATTTGATATATACATTAAAAATGCTTCTGACAGACGTATGATGTCAGAATAGACTGTTGGAATTTATGTCCTAAAACTTGTAGCTTGTAGTTTAAATATCCTATTCAATAAAGTGGTCATTGAGAACTTATTAGTGAAACTAGAATACTATATTCTTGAATCCAATACTAAGAACCCAAGATTATCTAGTGTAGACTTAAACTTTATATAGAGATATAAACGTGGATCAAGTTCAAGTTTATGTAAGACTAGAACCATGAAATTGTCAATTATACGTTGTAAGTTCCACTACAAAAAATTGGGATTCTCCCAATGTCAGCATGCGTCGGCGTAGATTCCAAAAGGGGTCGACAAAAGATATTCGACGTACATGCATACGTCAAGAAGGATGTTGGCAGAACTGCATCGGGGGACCCATTCCCGACATGCTAATGGCACAGTGTCGAAACTTCCTTTCTCCCGATGCTTCTATTGCCAACGAATGAAAGACGTCAAAAAACTTCATGCTCGACGTCACATTCATATGTCGGGAGTAGGTCACCGCCAACGTCCCATGTAGACGTTGGACAAAATTTCTTCGACGTGTTATTCAATGCGTTAGGGGCAGACATCATTCTCGATGCTTTGCGTGCGTCGAATGATATTTTAAATATATATATTTTTAAACTTATCAATTTTTTTCCAACCGTATGGTATTCTTTTCGGTTCTAATTCGATTTAAATTGAATAAAATTGTAAAAAATAAGCAACAAATTACTAAATAATTATATAAAATACCAAATCAAAATTAAATATATTATAAATTAAATATTAAATTGTCTAACAATGTCGAATGTTGCAAAGAAATTACATAGAAAAGAAAAAAAATGCATTGATGTCCTAATGGCAGTTGACATCATATTCCTATAAGTCCACACCTACAATGACACTGTTGAAATTTATGTTCTAAAACTCGTAGTTTGTAGTTTAAATTACATTATATTAAATAAAGTGGTTATTGAGGATTTATTAGTGAAAATAGAATACTATAATCTTGAATTCAATAAACTAAGGTCCCGGGGCTATCTAGTGTAGACTTCAACTTTATGTAAAGACATAAACGTGGATCAAGTTCGAGTCATAGCCTAAACTGCCTATAGTGTATGAATAAGGTTGGGTGCCTTATCCATACACTATAGCCCAACCTCTTATTGGCCCAAGATAGATTCAGTTTATAGGTTGGACCTTAAATCAATTGTTCAATATTGGATCAGTAGGACTTAAGAAACAAGATGTAATCTTGGGGATAAAACGGTATTTTGACCCAGTCGAGATTACGAACAACCTTTGAAGGATTAACTTACTGATCATGGTTATATCATATGGATAGAAATATATCTATAGCGAGGGGAGTACAACTACGAGACTTTAGTGGAATGACCCTTAGTTAACAAATGTTGATTAGCTCGGTCTAAAAAGGTTTAACCAATTAATATCAGATCGTTGGAGCCAATGATCTATAAGTCCATTAGGTTCCCTTACTAGCTCATATGGAATTAACGTAGAACAATATGTTGGAATAATTCAAATTGTTCGAGTTAGGTAAAGAGAGAAAAATCAACAAGTATATTTGATATAGTCGTCGTCTATAGCTTTAAGATAGAGCTTTATATTCGAAAGCTTAGAATTGATGGAAATTGTTAAAGTTGTAAAAAGTCAAAATGTTGACTTTTGACTTTGAAAATTCAAAGTTTGACCAGCTTTATATTCAAATGTGACTTGAATTTAAAAAAATGAATGGGGTTCATGCTCGGGAGGTCGAAATTAGTCAAGACGGACAAAATGATAAAAAGTCAAAATGTTAACTTTTGACTTGAAAAGACAAAGTTTGACTTTAACTAGAATGGTCAAATGACCATTTTGGCCCTTGACTAAAGTTAGTGGAAAAATCCAACATTTTGTTGGATAATCCACTAACTCTTAGTAGGCTAAGTGGAAGCTCATGGTAATAACATGAAGCCTACTAAGAGAAATTGGAATGGTGTTTAATTTCACTAATTGGTAGTGGAATAATAGGTGTTGAGTTTTTATAAACAAATTATATACATTTTTGCATGTAATTTGCTTATAAATAAACTAGTTTTCAACATTAAATATATTTTCCCTCTCTTTCAAAATATCTCAACCTTAATTCTCTCCTCCAATTTTTGTCCATCTCTCAATATTCTTTCATTTAACGGGTCCTACAACCTAGTTATAAGTCTGGAGAATAACGAGTCAACTTTAGTGGTGGTCTTGGACTTGTGTTTGTGAGGAGATTTCGAGGATCGGGAGGCTTCGAAGGTAAGTTTTTTATAATTCCTAATTTCATTGAAATAGGGTTCATTATGCATGTTAACTTTTAAATTTGTTTGCATGTAATTAGAGTAAAGTTTCGATTCTTATTTCCGTGCGATTGTATGCTTTCCATCACAATCATCTTCTTCATTTCTTCCATCTGTTGGGCATGGAGCTATGATGTCCTTCTTTGTTCTTCAATCGAGCGTTTGGCTCCTTCAAGCTTGATTCTTTGTTGCTCAATTAGGACTTAGCTTCTTCGACCTCCCTAAAGTGCTTTTCTTGCAAACATGAGGTCGAGGAACTAGTAGCACTCTTCCTGGACTTAGGCTTGGGGCCCCAATCAAGACCTTTTGAGTAGCTCGATCGTCTACCCAAAATGATCTCACGTATGTCGTCCCCGGAGAGTAGTTGGCAACCCCCTCCTGCTTCGCCCCTTCAAATTTTCAATACACCCCACCCCCTCAAATTTTCAAATTCAATCAATATAACAAATTCAAATTTATTCACAGTATCAAATTCAATGAGTATTTCAAATTCAATCTAAATTAATTCTTAAATCCTAAAAACACTTAAAATTCAAATTCAGTACCGAAGACTAATTCAAAATCTAAATCCTAAAACTAATTTTAAATCTAAATCAAAATACACACCTACCAAAAGCAAAACTAAACTAAACCTAAAGTAAAACCAAAACCAAAACTAAACTACTTACTGAAATTAGGAGCGATGATGATAGACGACAACGAACGGCGGTGAGTGGCGACAACACGGTGAACGGATGACAGGCTTCTCTTCTTCTTGGTTTCTCTCTCTCGTTTTCCTTATGTGATTTACATAATTGAAAGAATGTTTTTTATAGGGAAACTCTCGATGCAGAATGAAAATATTGGGCGAACTCATCATTTTCGACGTCATTAGTAATGCATTGGGGTTTTATCACCAAAGCATTTGCAATGGCGTTGGGAATAGGGTCCACGTTCCCAATGCCATGCAATTCGTGTTGGGAGAAATGAAAAATATTATTTAATTGTTTTCGTAATTCTGACACTGTAGGTGAACACATTGAAAATATAGACCACAGTCTCGATGTTTCTTACATGGCATCGGGGAAGGTGAAATAATTAAATAATATATTTTCTTTCCCCCGATGCTTTAAAGGTAAATGTCAGAAATATGGATGCCAATCCTAACGTTTGTCACAACTGCGTCGGGAAAAATGAAACGTTCATTTGAGATTAGCTTCAGATGGGTTTAATCCGTTTGGGAATGAGTACCTCGTACAATATGTGGTATGTGGTGTTAATTCCTTATAATTTGTCGCCTTAGAAATGCATGAAAGAGTTCAACTTCTTCATGTCATTGCTCATATCTGGTCCAAGATCTTTTGGTAGGGAAATTGATGTTTACCTACAACTATTGATTGAGGAATTGAAAGAGTTATGGACTTTTGGTGTGTTACTTATGATTCTCTTACTAGTCAATTCTTTCAATTGTATGCAGCCTTGTTGTGGACAATTACTGATTTCTTAGCATATGGTGACTTATCCAGGTAGAGTACGAAAGGGTATCAGACATGTCCCGTATGCATGAGAGATAACTCGTCATTCAAGATAAGAGGAAAAATATTTTTCATGGGACATCGAAATTATCTTCTAGAGAACCACATTTGGCGTAGAAGTAAGCTACATGATGGAAATATAGAGCGTAGGGCTCCTTCAGATGTACTTAATGAGAATGATATCTTAGAACAACTAGATTACTTGGATTTTCCAATTATAAGTAAACATCCTTCGCTGAAAAATAAGAAAAGAAAGAGAGCTCTCAATTGGACTAAGAAAAGTATATTTTTTGAACTTCCTAACTGGGCAAAACTACTATTACGTCATAAACTGGATGCAATGCATATTGACAAAAATATTTGTGATAACTTGGTTGGTACATTATTGAAAATTAAAAGAAAAACGAACGATACTACGAATGCTTGGTTAAACCTACAAGATTTGAAAATAAGAAATGATTTACTTCTCATAGAAGTCGGTAACAGATTTGTGAAGCCACATGTAACATATACTTGACTAGCAGTGAGCGAGTTGCATTTTGCATGTATCTGAAATCAGTTAAGTTTTCTGATGGATTCGTTTCTAATATGACACGTTGTGTGAATGACAGAGACGAGAAAATATCAGATCTTATAACACACGTCTGTCACATTTTACTACATCGACTGCTCCATATTGGTGTTCGAGCATATTCACTGAACAACGTGTCCATTGATGTTACTGACTTGTGTGGTTTTTTTGTAATCTATGCGCAAGAACGATAAAAATAAGTGATTTGGATCGATTGCAATCAGATATCACTTTGAAAGTTGGAAAGAATATTCACACCTGCCTTCTTCGATGTAGTGATACACTTTGCCATTCACCTACCATATGAAATCAAAGTTGTTGGTCCGATCACTTACAATTGGATGTATCCCATTGAAAGAAGTCTATGCACGTTAAAACAATTTTTTCAAAACAAGGCACGTCCTGAGGAGTTTATTGCAGAAGCATATGTGATGAATGAATCAAGGACTTTTTGTTTGAGATATTTAATTGGGATTGAAACTCGATTCACTAGAGATGAATAAAATAATGATAACATTCCTGATGACGAGGTAATTGGTGAGTTTGAAGTGTTCGTATAGAAATTACGTCCATTAGGGACGTCAAGTTTACGTAGTCTATCACAGGAAGAGAAACGTCTCGCACATTGGTACATCCTCAACAATGTAGATGAAATAGCGGACTGCCGCAAGTATGCATTTCCCCACTTTATACTTCATTGGTTGATTTAAGTCTTTGTTATTGTAGTCACAAAAACTGACAATTATCTACCTTAAGAAACACTCGAGGTTGATACGTTGTCAAGCTCAAAGCACTTCTAACTTATATAGAAGACATCAACGAGCATTTCCTGATTGGTTTATAGCTCATGTATATAGCGTACATGATTTTGGAAATTGGTATATCTTATTTGAGAACTTATATATATTCATTTACATGAATTTCAGGTCTTAGAAATTCGCGAGGGAGAAAACCTTTCTCATGATTTCTTCTCACTTGCGATGAGACCTTCAGTTGAGGTCGCTCTTATAGTGGATGCATTGTTGGTGGGGAATGATTTCACACAATAAAGCGTGATTTCTGATGCACTACACAAAACAGTGGAGTCATGGTAGTTGATGAAAACAGTGGCAGTGGAAGTGCCAACAATAATTTCTACGGTGTTTTAGATGAAGTGTTGCATGTTTAATATCTTCTGGGACGACGTGTTTAGCTATTCAAGTGTTGGGGGCGACGTTCGGAGGGTCATGTAGGAATCTGTAGAGGCGACATCGAGGTTGAAACGCGTCACTGAGGTTCGATCAACCACCGTAGCGTCGAGGACGCGAATTTAAGCCATCCGTACGACGGTGCGCACGGGAGGCTAGTGTGTGCCCCCTGCCTTCATAACAATCCCACATGGGGAGAGTTGTGTGGTGGGACAGCGATGCATGACGCCCAGGCGACATACCCTCGGCCAGAAGGCTCCAAGCACAACCTATGTTCAAAGACTGGGTGGTTTGCGAGATCCTCCAATTCACACCAAGTATCACCTTTTGCTACGTTCTTCATCGATGCGAGAGTCGAGATATCTAAGATTGAGGTAGGGAGCAGGCGAATTCATTTCACATTCCTTGGCGTGACGTGCGTTGGGGTTTTGTTTAGACCTATCGGGAGGGGAGGAGCAGGCAGAGAGCATGCTTCCTTCTGCCATTGACGCAGATAGTTTGTTTTTAAACGCGTTTGCGGGTCGTTTAATGTTTAGGCATCTATAATGACCCTTTCGTAGGTTCACCTACGGAAAACTTTTTTCTACTTCTCCTTCCTTAAATAATAAGGTTCAATGGACTTCTCATGACGTTGTGGGTAATGAACTGCCTATGTCGCCACGATTCAAACACTTCACTAGACCATTCAATCGGTAGGAGCGATGGACGGTGTGTACAAAGGGTAGGGACGTAGTCAACGCGAGCTGATGACTCGCGCTTACTAGGAATTCCTCGTTGAAGACCAACAATTGCAATAATCTATCCCCGTCACGATAAGATTTCAAAGATTACCCGAGCCTATCGGCCAAGGCTATAAACTTGTTGAATACATCAGTATAACGCACGTGCGACCCAAAACATCTAAGGGCATCATAGACCTGTTATTGCCTCAAACAATCCTTGGCCTAAGCGGCCATAGTCTCTCTAAGAAGTTGGTCGTGGAGGGGTACCTCTGTATAGCTAGTTAGCAGCTTGAGGTCTCGTTCGTTAACGAAATTAATCAGACAAATTGCTCCACCAACTAAAAACGACCATTCACTACAACCCATAGAATCAAGAAAGAGCTCTAAGTCTGTCAATCCTTACTATGTCTGGACCTGGTAAGTTTCCCCATATTTAGTCAAATTAAGCCATAGGCTCTACTCCTGGTGGTGCCCTTCTATCAATTGCTTTAAGTTTCAGCCTTGCGACCATACTCCCCCCGGATCTCAAAGACTTTGATTTCTCGTAAGGTGCCGGCGGGGTCCTTAAACCAACATCTGTCGATCCCTGGTCAGCATCGTTTATGGTTGCTAATAGGATGGTATCTGATCGTCTTCAAGCCCCCAACTTTCGTTCTTGATTAATGAAAACATTCTTGGCAAATGCTTTTGCAATTGTTCATCTTTCATAAATCCAAGAATTTCACCTCTGACTATGAAATACGAATGCCCCCGACAGTTCCCGTTAATCATTACTTCGATCCTGAAGACCAACAGAATATGATCGAAATCCTATGATGTTATCCCATGCTAATGAATACAGAGCGTATGCTTGCTTTGAGCACACTAATTTCTTCAAAGTGACAGCATCGGAGGCACGACCCGACCAGTAAAGGCCAAGAGCGCATCACCGACAGAAGAGACGAGCCGACCAATGCTCACCATAGGCGGATCGATCGACCCAACCCAAAGTCCAATTATGAGTTTTTTAACTACAACAACTTAAATATACGCTATTGGAGCTGGAATTATCTCGGCTGCTAGCATCAAACTTGCCCTCCAATTGATCCTCGTTAAGGGATTTATATTGTACTCATTCCAATTACCAGACTCGAAAAGTCCAGTATTGTTATTTATTTTCACTACCTCCCCGTGTCAAGATTGGTTAATTTGTGCGCATGCTGCCTTCCTTGGATTTAGTAGTCGTTTCTCAGGCTCCCTCTCCGAAATCGAACCCTAGTTCTCTGTCACCCGTCACAACCATAGTAGGCCACTATCCTACCATCGAAAGTTAATAGGACAGAAATTTGAATGATGTGTCTTCGGCACGATGGTCGTGCGATCCGTCGAGTTATCATGAATCATCAGAGCAACGGACAGAGCCCGCATCAACCTTTTATCTAATAAATGCATCTCTTCAAACAGTCGAAGTTCGTTGCACATATTAGCTCTAAAATTACTATGGTTATCCGAGTACCAGATACCATCAAACAAACTATAATTGATTTAGCAAGCCATTCGCACGCCACGCGTCTGCAGGAGTGTGTGGGGAGCGCGTGCAAGGTGCCCACTATAGAGGTTATTGGCACTATCTAGTGCCCACTTAGTGCCTACCATTGATGCCCCTCGTGCCTACCCAACGCCCACCATGCACTCCCCATGCCGCACTTAAGGCCCCCATGCCCACTCAACACATAAATGAGATGTTAAATCTATCTTCTCGTGCTTGGATTGTTATGAAATTTTTTCTGGGAGCTAACTAATGTAAAATAATGATGTCATCACTTAATAATAAAAAATTCATAAAAAACTATTGGTTGGTTAAAAAATTATGAAACTTGTATTGCACATTCATTTGAATGTCTAAAACATAATACAATCATGTCCTGGTCATAATAATAACAATATCAAGCTTTTCTCAATGGTGTGACATTTCAAATTTTTCATATGCAAGCCTACCATACCAAAAAAAGTTCAAAATGTACTATATAGGAGGGGCGATCTGCCTGCATGGGCGGGGCGCGGAGGTACCCCTATGCCGTGACGTCGACCTTTCAAGCACATTGCACCTATCATGGGCACATATGCTTGAGGTGTTGACATCGTTGGAGTGCCACGTCCGATCGTCCGGTGGGGAGTGAGAGCGGGATGTCGAGTTGATGTACTCGGATGGGCTTGGTCGGATAATGCTTGTACCTTGTTGTTGGCATAGTCTAGGCGTGCTTGTCCTTGGCGATACGAGAGGACTTGCGATTACTTTATGCTTGGTGGAGGGATTTGATCGGAGTGCCACGTCCGACTGTCGGACAAGGAGTAAGAGCGAGATGTCAAGTTGATGTACTCACATGGGCTTGCTTGGATAATGCTTGCACCTTGGGTTTGACATCGACAACAATAAAAGTCATAGGACACACGTGTCGTTAGGCTACAAAGCAATCAACACCTTGCGTTTTTGGTTTGTTGAGGAGCTTATCATTCTCGCGAACCAGACACATTAAATGTAAACTCAAGATTTTTTTTGGATTCTTTGCTATTGTCATATAATATAAGAAGTTGAATTTAAGTTGTTGAAGAAGAAAATGACAATGCTTTGTGTTAACCATTTTGGGTTTTTTTAAAAAAAGAAAGGAAAAAAATGGAAATAAAATTACGTATTAGTTATATATATATATATATATATATATATATATATATATATATATATATATATATATGTTTTTAAAAATGGAATAAAGAAAAGAAAGAGGCAAGGTGGGAGAGAAGAGAAATTCATTTGGTATTTGTTTTTTTCCTCTCTCATTATTCTTCATCGCCAAAAGGTTTTTCTCCTATTTCTCATCACCCTTTTGATTCTTCAACTTTAGATCTATGTTGATAGAAGATTTGTAAATATTGAAAGCAAGTATTTTGCAATTTGAAGGTTGTGGAGGATAGGGAACATTAAACTCAATTCAATTTTTAAACATATTGAATTCATAGAGCCGTCCTCTGGTTTTTAAGTTGGTTTACACTGCTCAAGAGAAATTAAAAGGCGAGGTTTGTCTTTTTGTTTGAAACTTTATTCAATTTCTAACAAGTTTTGTAAAGGAAGCATGAGCAAATTTAGATTTTAGATTGGTGTTTTTCAAAGAGGCATTTAGGTCATAAGTTTGGGTGCGAATTTGTGAAGGCTTTGGTTTTTCAAGTTTTCCAGATCCTACAGAGGGAGTTAGAAACTCTATAAGGTATGGTTGAAAATCTTATGAAATTTCCTACAACTTTTAGGAAGCAATCGTGAGCCAAAAATGACTGGAAGTAAGCTTAATTTCAAGAGCAAGTCAGGGGATAGTAAAAGACTCGATTTCGGACTATTTCTATTTCGGGTCATTATTGTAGCAATCTGTTCAGAATCTCGTTTATTTTCCTTCTAGAAAGTTGTAGATGAGTTAAAATCGAAGAGTTTGATATAAAGTATATTAAGTTTGGTGAAGTAAGAAAGTTATGAATGTTTGAAGTTAAGTTGTTGAATCTAAAAAATTCTGGGGAAGTAGGAGAAATACTCTTTTATGCCTAAGTTTAGAATAGTTGAATGTCATCGTTTGTGCGTCATCAAAAGTTAGTATAAAGATACTAGACAAAAGTTTTAACGCTCGATTTTGGTTTGTTTGACAGGCAAAGATAAAATAAGTCGAGTCTACGCACCAGGGAACTAGCCTAAGGCTGTGAGTAACAAAATAGATTTTGAAACTATTATCTATGATTATCCTTCTATAGTACATGATTACTATGAACAGTTTTCAAGCATAAGTTCAAGTTTAGGTTTTATGATGAAATCTATATATGAACACGTTATTATCGACTTTCTGAAAAGTAACTGAAACAATATCATTTTAAGCATGTATTGTTTTAGATATTCAGTTTTCCACGAACAATCTAAGCAAGCTTAAGTTTTACAAAAGATAAAGATAACAGACATGTTTTAATGTTTCCGTATGATTTTCTGATGTTTTTGTTAACTACATGACTGAGATGTTGAATCTGAGGCTATTTGGTACCGTGTGCATACAAGTTAGATTCTGTTGTTGTCATTTGAGTGTACTCCAAACAACGATATTGCCGTGAGTGTTGGGCGGACCCCACTACAATAAAGACGATGAGAGTGCTGGGTGGACCCCACTACATCGTAGAGCTAGTAAACGTTGGTTGTTCTGGACATGCCTTACACAACGTACATTTATCATGTTAGTTAAAATGTTTTGATATACTTGATATGCCTTGCTAGATTTAAATGATGTACATGTTGAATATTTGAGAAAGTTGTTATTATTATTATATGTTTATATTTACAACTTGATTAAACAAATTTATGTGTAAATTTTTCACGTGCTCTGATATTTAATTTACAGTTTTAAATTAGGTCACTCACTGAGCTTAATAGCTTATGTTTCCAAGATGTTTTTCCCATTTCTTAGGTAGAGATCGAGCTCCCAGTGCCTGATAGACTGCCTTAATCTGTTGAAGCTCCAATATCGATTGCTTGTACGTGGTTAGAGTTGTACATAGAGTCTGTTTTGTTGTGTTGTATATGTCTGTAAGATAGAGATCGTCTTAGCTTGTGTAAGCTCTAAGTGTTGCGGTTGTTAAACCTTTGTTGTTTATGTTTTTGGTTAAGGTGTCTCCATCATGTTTACTTGCTAAATCAATTATTACAGGGTTGCACTTCATGTATGTCTATGATTAGTCTAGGTTCCGTTGTATTGTGTAGCATGTATAATAGTTTAACTACCAGTTTAGCAAGTTTATCAAGTCCAATAGTACAACAGAGTCGACAGATATCGTTAAAGGGGAGCGATGTGGGTCGACTTCACGTCGTTTTTCAGGCTAACCTAGCAAGTAGTCCGAAAGGGGGTGTGACATTAAGTCTTTTACCTCGAGGACCCAAAAAATGGTACCAATTAGAAAGTTTTTCAAGTGGTCCAAAATAAACGTATATGGGACGTGCTCGAAGTGGAGGATGTTGAGAATGAGCAATTGAATGTATTAGAAAACGTTGCTGAACATCGTGTGGATGAACACATTGAAGATGACATTCTGTGCAGACCTGACATTGGTCCTATAGTGGTGAAGAGATCGATTGTGCATCATGTCATTGACGACTTCATAAACGATGATGATGAACAATTATCACCTTAAAGTGGATCACGCGACGACGAATAATAACAATGAATCACGTATCCACATATTTCTTTTTTTTTTTTTTATACATTCAGTTTTAGAGAGTCTTATTTGTCTCATTAATTTTGGTTTTTATGTCCACAAGTACTATATCTTCATTCCCTAACTGTTTCTAAGAGACAGATGATTTGTTTATGGAGTTCGACGACGCGTCCAATAACGTGGGATTGTCCTTAGTGGGTAACACTTCAGGTCAGTCCCGTCTCGTTACTGTGATGACAATTGCATAAACATGGTGATAAGATGTTGAATAGTGAAACTCACACCAACTCAAATGAGGAGGAAACTGAAACACATGCTGGAAATTCATGGGAGCACATTCAAAGTCAAACCAATCAAGAGGCAATCATTATGACTCAAGGCTCAATGACAAAAACTAGAGCAAAAAGACTTCAAGATGGATTAAATGCTTGTTTACATGCTAGATTTTCAGTTTCAATAAAGAGTTGGAACTTCAAGAGTCATTTGGACACTCAAGGGTCATAATGAATCTAGAATTTTCTCATAGAGTGTTTTCTCTCAAGCTTTATGCTTTCCTTTGTATTTTTGTGTTTGAATGCATGCTTAGAAGTTTCAATCTAGTTTGATCAATTAGATTGTGGAGAGTTCGAAATCTTGAAGTTAGGAACAAGTTCTCCTTTCTTCTTGATCTTTGATCAATCTTTCCAAGCAAAATCTGTTTAGCTTTCTTGGGATTGTTAACTAATTGTTTAATCGGGGTTATTCTTATTACTGTTGTGGGGTTCACCTAGGATAAGGGGAGTTCTCAAACGTGATTAAGGTAGTTCCGTTTATCACATGCAGTTCTGTTTTCTTAGATGACTCTCAATCCACTTGCACTCCTAGGAGACGTCAACACTCTCGCAACTTGGAGTTTGAGAGGTACGTACAGAAAAATGGAAAAATCTCAATCTCCCTCACCCCAGAAGTGGAGAAGTCAATCTCACCACATGTTATTCGATTCAAAAACACCATCGGTGTATTGACATGAGATCTATTTCCAGTCCGCTATCTTAAACACCTCAGAGTACATCGAGGTTGTCAAGAACGGTTTATAGGTAAGTTTATAAATTACTTTACATATATGTTGAATCTACACATACAGAAACCTAATCCGTTTTTTCTTTCCTTTATAGCAATTTTTCGTGCTTGATTTCACATATCAAGCACTTACTCGATTTATTGAACATCAAATGCTCACCTCGTGGAAAGAGTTCAGGGGAGACTACCATAGGCATTTTAAGCAGTTCAACTGATGGAAAAAACATCAGAGAAGCATGCAGCGGAAGACTAAGGATCATGCTTTACTCTATATGCATCTAAACGATTTAGAAATTAACATGCAACTACTACACAATAGACCTAAACGAAGAGTATAAAAGGTAAACGATGAGCTTACCTTTGTAGTTCACATCTTCTTCGTTCCAAAAAACTTCTCCCTAAAGATCACGAGCAACAGACAACCACTAAGTTAACCTACTAATCTCAGGACCAAGAACCGAGTTGTGGGACACGTTTTTTGTGAAGTCAACCTTTTTTAGAGAAAGATGGAGGTAGGTGTATCGTTTAGGTTGTTTTTATATGAATCATCATCATCCGCTTCTCATTCTGAAATGAAAAGTTTATATAGAAAAATTACATGCAAAATACATGCAATTTATTTCATATAAAATTATAAACTCAATACCTAATTAATCCAATAACTATTAATGGAATTAGTAGCTTCTAATTCATTATAATCTACCACATTTTCCACTAACATTTAGTTAATAAGGAAATTAATCAAAGGAGTAATTTGGTCATTTGACCAATTAAGTCAAAGTAAAACTTTGACTTTTTGTTATTTTACCCGTCTTGACTAATTTTAACCTCCCAAGTATGAATCCACATTCATTTTCTAAAATTTAAATTATATTTGAATATAAATCCGATCAAAGTTTTTGTTTTTCAAAGTCAAAAATCAACATGTTAACTTTTACAACTTTGACCATTTCAAAAACTTTTCAAGCTTCTAAATATGAATCTATATTCATATTTATTTGAATCATATTTAAATACAAAGCTTAAAGTTTATATCTACCGACTTATATCATATATATTTGTTGGTTTCTCTCTCTTTTCCTAATTCGAACAATTCGAGTTACTTCAACATATTATTCTTAGTTGAATCCATATGAGCTAATAGAAGAATCTAATGGACCTATAGATCATGAGCTCCAACGATTCGAGATTAATTGGCTAAACTCTTTTAAACCAAACTTAATCAACATTCGGTAACTAATGAGTCGTTCCACTAAAAACTCATAGTCGCACTCCCCTCACTATAGATATATTTTTGTCCACCTGATATAACCATGATGAGTAAGTCGATCCTTCACAGGTTTTTCATAATCTTGGCTGGGTCAAAATACCATTTTACCCCCGAGATTACATCTTGCTTCTTAAGATCCACTGATCCACTATTAAACAATTGGTTTAAGATCCAACCTATAAATCTGAATCATTCTCGAGCCAATGAGAAGGTGAGACCCCTTGTTCAAGACTTGGATTCAGTCCTTAAGGAAACAACCTATCTACTATCCTAGAAATGGGTAGGAGTGAATTCCTTCTTACACCCTACACCTAGCTATCCACTCGGACTTATCCCTGAAATGGGAGGCTTATTGGGCCAGCGATGATGAACTGCCCTCACCTATGCAGATCTAAGGATACTACCGAATGAACAGAAGTTCATAGTTAGCTCAGGATTAAGATCAAGTTACCTAGGTCATCATAATTGAAATAGTCGGTTTATAGTTTACGGTGTTATAACTAAAATTGACTATTTCGTGGTTCCAGTCTTATGCAAACCATTTACAAAGGATGCCCCCACTCCCATGTCTTTACATGAACGATTTAGGATTGCATCATTTGTACTAATTACGGAGCGGGCCGCACCCATAGTATTTTTCCAGAATAAGGCACCAAACCTTATTCATACACTATAGACTATTTGGGCTATTAACTCGAACTTAATCCATGTTTATGTCTCTACATAAAGTTCAAATATATTGACAAACTCAGTAAAATAGCCTCGGGACCTTAATTTATTGGTTTTAAGATTATAACATTCAATAATAAATTTTATTGAATCAAATAACAAAGTACGAGTTTTAGGACATAAATTCCAACAAACTCCCACTTAGACTAAAACTCCAAGTAAGTTAGGATTTAAATAATGAGAGAAGAGTATATATATATGAGTACAATAAACATATATATATTAAACTAGGGCACAATTCCAATAAGTCTCCCACTTGTCCTAGTTTACAAACAACGTAGACCTAAACCATATAGGTGGCTCTTTAACACTTTAGTCGTGACAGTTTTTGTAAACGGATCAGCCATGTTTTGCTCGGAAGAGATTTTTGTTACTGTAACATCTCCTTGATGTACGATTTCCCCGATAAGACGATACTTTCGTTCAATGTGTTTTCCTTGTTTATGACTTTTAGGTTCTCGAGAATTTGCAACTGCACATTGTCGACACAGTATAAGGTGATTAGCAAATGCATATTTGGAATAACTTCCAAATCTGTTAAGAACTTTTTAAGTCATACTGCTTCCTTTACTGTTTCACAAGCTGTTACATACTACCGCTCCTCTATACAGAGTGAAAACTAATCCCGATGTAGACTTTCTATCATCTTTATAAGGTTGAAAAACAGAGTCAATGTATCCAGTAAGGATCATATCCTTAGAACCATACACAAGCATGTAGTCTTTTGTTCTTCTAAATTATTCTTAACGGCTGTACAATGATCAAGTCCAGGATTGGACTGATATCTACTAATCATCACTACTGAATAGCAAATGTCAGGCCTAGAACATAACATTGCATACATCAGGCTTCCAACAGCAGAAGCATAGGGAATGTGACTCATATCCTCAACTTCTTGAGGTGTCTTTGAACATTGTTATTTTGATAAATGAATTTCATATATGTACGGCAACAGACCCTTTTTTAAATTCTACATCTTATATCTTGACAATATTTTGTCTATATAAGATGTGTGAGACATGGGTAGTGTTTTGTTCTTTTGGTTCCAAACTATTTGGATACCAAGAACGTTTTGAGCATTTCCCAAATCTTTCATTTGGAAGTGCGTAGCTAGCCATTTCTTAAGGTCATAGTTCACATCATTCATTGTCTGTTTATAAGTCAAAGGATCATCTATCACATCATCAAGTATGACGATTTGAGCTTCATTTAAACCCAAATAGCGATCAGGCTATCGTACAACCCTCCCACTACATCGAGGTTCTCCCAACTCTTGAGAATGATGTGTTTGACCAATATTCCTAGTTTTTTCAACTACTTCAGTGGATGAACTAGGTCTATTTTTTGAAAATTTCTTCTAATACTAGTTTACTGCGAGTTTAATGATTTCTTATGTGGTCTTCATCTAAGAACGTAGCATTTGTCGATAAAAATACTTTATTTTCTTGAGGGTCATAAAACAAACTACCTATTGATTCTTTTGGATAACCTACAAATAGGCATAATTTTGAACGATGTTTCAATTTTTTAGGGTTTTGCACCAACACGTGTGCTGGACATCCCCAAATTCTAAAGTGATGTAAACTACCTTCATGTCCTTTCCATAGCTCATAAGGTGTTTCAGAAACATTTTTAGAGGGAACGTTGTTTAAAATATAGATAGTTGTTTCTAAAGCATATCCCAAAAAAAGAATCTGGCAACTGAGCAAAATTCATCATCAAGCGACCCATGTCCAACAAAGTTCGATTTCTTCTTTTTGATACACTGTTCTTACGATTAGGTTTTGAGGGTCCAGCTTTAGATTTAGAGGACGATCCTATTGAGAATTTTCTTTTTGTAGTAGCAACATTTGCTTCTACTTCTTTTTCCTTATCTTTGATAAGATTCTGGAAACGCTAAAGCTCATTTAGAAGAGTTGTCAGGTTAAACTTTATCTTGTTTAAGGACGCATTTGTTTGAAATGGTATGAAGCTCTTTAGAAGAGACTCTAAGATAAAGCTAACCTGATTAGCCTCATCGATGACACCACCATTTACTTCAACAATATTGAAGTACATCATCATGTCTAGAACATGTTCTCTAACAGAGATCCCCTCACGATAAAAAAAAAAAAAGTTGAATATAATAATTGAAAATATGTATATCTCCTGACGCACAAACAACGTTGGGCATTCCCAACGTCATGGACAATGCCACAGGGAAACCGTCTCCGACGTCGCATCAGGAGTCCCCCACTGCCGATGTCCTCTATCCGTCGACATTGATGGTGTTGTGAGATCCCATTTTTGTAATGAGAATAGCAAAATTACACAGTCATGAAACTTTTTAACATAAAAAGACATTTAAAGTTCAACATAGTGCATAAATATTGACAACAAAAAACACTTGCTTTCACGAGCATTGATCCTGTAAAAAAAACAATAAAAATAAGTTTAGCTTATATCTAAACACATTCATTAAAACCATATGGAGAAACAAATCCCACTCCACACATAAGAACACTTACAAGCATTAATTCATTATGGGATTAAACATTCAAAATGATATAAAAAAACACAAGCACCCATAATACAAAATGCACGCAAGCTATGATATTATCTAAATTAAAAATGTTTCATACTAATATCGCACAACAAAGCTTATAAGAGAAAATGCAACTACATAAGAAGATAAATTCCACCTTTGAAAAACATCACCAACTAACAAAATAAAAGACAGATTATAAGAAAAAAACAAAGAATACAAAAAAAAATGAATGAATTTAAATTAAATTCGATTTCAATTTGCAAAAATAAAATAAAAATATTATAATAAGAGAGAAAATGGTCGTTTTGACGACACGGCGTCGACAGATGGTTTACCGACGTTGCGTTGGTGGTTTAGGTATGCCGACTAACCTGAGAACGTTGGCAGTAACCTATTTACGACATCGCCATTAGACATCGGTGGTTTTCCAATGTCGGCGTGTTAACCATGTCGACGAACACTACATCGACAGTAACCCTTCACTGACGCTAGCCTGTTAGCATGTTAGGATAGCCTCTCACGATGCTTTTCTCATGACACACGTTTCTACATCGACGTAGCCTCTCCTGACACATTCCTGGCTTCGACCGACGTAGCTCTGCATCGGCATACCCCCTTCTTGTAATGTTGAAAGTTGGGATATAGTGAAAGTTTCGAGATTGGATACTTGTGAGGAGGAAAATAAGACTAATTACACGTGTTTATGTTTTAGGTATTTAACGATGGACAAGGTTTGAATGAAACTTAGGAATAAGTTATCGGTTGAGTATAGAGAGGGAGTTTTTTAATTTTTAGAAGCTGTGAAATATCACGTCGATGAGTATGGATAAATAAGGTGTCCATGCAAGAGATCTATGAACTAGAATTGACACTCATTAGTGACTGTGGAGAGACATTTATTAACGATTGGAATATGCTCCTCCTACATAGATCGGATGTATCATTGAGAGCCAATGAACTTGTATAAGGTATAGAAAGATTTGATGAACAAACTAATAATGACCCTTTCCATGAAAGAACTAGTAGTGACCCCTTCCATGAAAGAACCCGTAGTAATTTGTTTTCTGAAGACAATGAAATGTTGGATATGTTGCAAGATTTACAAGCTCCGATAGAACACAAAGAATAACCGACAGAAGGAAGGTTTGGAGAATGACAAGTCATTCAATAGTGGTGTAGAAGAGAAGACGACAAATATATTTCAAGAGTTATTAAACCAAGCATGTCGTGATCTATACCCCGACTATTCAGAATTTTCACCCCATAATTTTTTGGTTACATTGATGCATGTTATAAGTCCTTCGACATGTTATAAGAACTGTTAAAACGTACATTTTCAATATGTAGTACTACTATCGCTAGTTCTTTCTATGAACGAAATAAAAACTGCTTGACTTGAGCTTGGGATATGAGACTATTTATGCATGTAAGTACGACTGTGTATTATTCTAGAAGGATTTTGTCAATTTGCAACATTGTTCAACTTGTGTAAGTCTCGATACTTTGCACAAGGTATTGCAGCACTTTTCATTGATACCGAGATTACAGAGATTGTTATTATCGTAAGAGGACTCGTCTAAAATGAGATGGCATAAGGATAACCAAGTCAAAACAGAGGACGTGTTGAGACATCCAGCAAATGTAGCGAGATGGAAGCATTATGATTCTGAATTTTCCGAATTCGCTTCAGATCCATGGAACGCTCGTTTGGGATTAGCTCTTGATGAGTTCAATCCGTTTGGGCATATGAGTACCGCCTACAGTATGTGGCCTGCAATGTTAATTCCTTACAATTTGCCACATTGAAAATGCATGAAAGAGTCTAACTTCTTCAAGTCATTCTTAATACCCGGTCCAAGATCTTCTAGTAGGAAAATTAATGTTTACCTCCAACCATTGATTGAGGAACTGAAACAGTTATGGAGTCTTGGTGTTCGTACGTATGACTCTCTTACCAGTCAGTTTTTTCAGTTGTACGCAACTTTTTTGTGGATTAATGACTTTCCGTCATATAGTGATTTATCTAGATGGAGTACGGAAGGGTATTAAGCATGTCTCATCGCATGGGAGATAAATCATCATTCGGGATAAGAGAAAAAATAGCTTTCTCATGGGATACCAACGTTATTTTTCAAATAATCATGTTTGGTGTAGAAGTAAGCTACATAATAAAAGTGTAGAGCATAGGCCTCATCCAGTTGTATTGAATGAGCATGATATCTTGGAATAACTAGATTTCCTGGAGTTTCTAATGGTGAATAAGCATCCATCACTGAAAGATTAAAAAAAAAAGCTCTGAATTAGATGAAGGGAAGTATCTTTCTCGAACTGTCTTACTGGCCAAGTCTACTGATACGTCATAAACTGGATGTAATGCATATTGAGAAGAACATTTGTGAAATCTTGATCGGTACATTGTTGAATATTGAAGAGAAAACAAAGGATACTACGAATGCTCGATTGGACTTTCAGGGTTTGAAAATAAGAAAGGATTTACACCTGATAGGAGTCGATAACAAATTGGTGAAACCTCATGCAAGTTACACATTGACTAGCAGCGAACGAGTTACGTTTTGTAACTACCTAAAATAAGTTAAGTTTTTCGATGGATTCATTTTTAATATTTCACGATGCGTCAATGACAAAGATGAAAAAATATCAAGTCTTAAGTCTCACAACTGTCACATTTTATTAGCATGTGTACACAACTACTACTGAACTATGTATTGTGTGCAAGGACGATAAGAGTAAGTGATTTAGACCGGTTTCAAGCAGATATCATTATCATACTTTACAAATTGGAAATAATATTTTGATCTGCCTTTTTCAACGTAATGGTACATCTTGTTGTTCACTTACCGTATGAAGCAAAAGTCACTGGTTTAGTTAATTATAGTTGGATGTATCCCATTGAGAAAAATCTATGCACGTTGAAGCAGCATGTTCAAAACAAATCACGTCCCAAGGGGTCTATTATCGAAGCATATATGTGATTAATAAATCAAGT
Source organism: Cucumis melo (assembly GCF_025177605.1). NCBI lineage: Eukaryota > Viridiplantae > Streptophyta > Magnoliopsida > Cucurbitales > Cucurbitaceae > Cucumis > Cucumis melo. The sequence goes on along the minus strand of NC_066862.1, from coordinate 7,678,644 downwards.
ACTTTTTGCTCGAGATATCTAAGTCGGATTGAAACTTAATTTTTTTTAGATGAACGAAATGATAATAGCATTCCAAAGGACGAGGTACTTGGTGAGTTTGCAGTGTTCGTGCAGAAGGTATAACCATTAAGCGCGACAAGTTCACAATCTATCACAAGAAGAGAAACGCCAGAAACATTGGTACATCTTAAACAATGTAATTGAAATTGTAGAGTACCGCAAGTACGTACTTTCAACTCTATATTTCACTAGCGCTTTATGTCGTCAGATAAACAATGTTGTCAACTTATTCAAAAGACAACCACGGACATTTTCTGATTGGTTCAAAGATCAGGTATATATGTGGAGTACATAAATACATTTGGAATTTTCTTAGGCTTATTTCAAACTTATATTCATTAACAAAACAATTTCAAGTCATCGAAACACGTGAGAGGGACGACCTTTCTCATGATTTTTTCTCACTTACTATGGGACCATTATTTGACGTTTGATCCTACAATGGATGCATCGTGGGTGGGACGATTTCACACGATAGATCGTGATTTCCAACGCACAACACAAAATAGTAGAGTCATAATAGTCTGTGATAACAGTGCCAATGGAAGCAACACTACAATTTTTACAGTGTATTAGATGAAGTTCTTTTCGTTCAATATCCGATGAGATGTCGTCTTGGTTATTCAAGTATAGACGGTGTGACATAGACAAGAACAAAAATCATAGGACACAAATGGAATTAAGTTACAAATCAATCAACACGTCCCGTTTTTGGTTTCTTGAGGAACCAGTCATTCTTGCAATCCAGGTACATCAAGTCTTTTACATCGATGACCCAAAAAATGGTGCCAATTGGAAGGTTGTTCAGGTGGCCCAAAATAAATGTACTTGAAATAGTTGTTAAACATCGTGTGGATGATCACATTGAGAATGACACCCCACAGTGGTGGAAAGATCGACTAAACGTCATGTCATTAACAACTTCATAAACAATGATGATAAATAATTATCCATTTAAAATGAATCAAACGATGACAAATAATAGTACTAACGAATCACGTCTTCACATATATTTTGTTTTTTTACATATTCAGTTTCAAGTACTCTCATACGTTTAATTAATTTTAGTTTATATGTCCTCAGGTACTATGTCTAATTTCCCTACCGGTTTTAATGACAGTGATTCTCTTTTTTATTTTATGCCAACGAGTTTAATAACGTAAGAGGCACGTCATCGGTGGGCGACAGGTCAGGTTAGTCATCGTTACATGAACAATTGATTACATAAGTCTGAAGTTATGTTTCTGAAAATTATTTTATTTCTGTAGATGGCTCTCAATCTACTACCTTGCACTCTAAGGAGACGGAGGCACTCGAGGAACCTAGAGTTGGAACGATATGTCGCACAACACGAGAAGATCCCCATGTCTCTTGTTGCAGGAAAGGATAAGCCAATCTCGCCATACTCCGTCTGCTTCAGCAATACCATCAGCGTGTTAACGTAGGATACTTTTCCAGTTCATTTTCTTAAGCAAACTGACGTTACGATGGAGTACGTCGAACTCGTGAAGGGCGATTTACAGGTAAGTTTTTAAATCACCTGTACATATATGTTACGTGTATATATATAATCTTAATCCATGTGTACTTCTCTTTTGTAGCAATCGTGTTGAATTTCACAGATCCAATACTTACTCGACTTATTGAGCATCAAATGCTCACGACCTGGAAGAAGTTCAAGGGGCAAAACCACCGCTATTTTAAGAAGTTCAGTGATCTTGAACTGGCTCATGCCAACCCACCCTCAAATTGAAGAATCGTGTTCAAGATTGACACTTCCTATGCAACCACTACCTTACTCGACAATTTCAGGTGATTTAGTACATTTAATGTTCTCAAACAGTAGTTCATTTTTTTTTATGTAATATTTTGATTGTTTGCATGTAGAAGCAATCAATAATGAACAAGGCTAGATCAAACCAACTCTACAACCACAATAGCGACGCTAAGTCATTTCTACAACGATAGCACGAGCTCGTTGAACAACGAGGTTAGCCAATCGACCGTGTGAAGTTATTCAAGGAAACACACGCTCAAGGTGGCCATTTTGTTTTATCGATGGTTACGGATATTCATGTAAGTTTCTTTGATACTTTTGTCTTATTTTGTATGTACATTTAATTTACACGTCTTACTTAATTAATAAAAATTTCATTGCAAAATCAGACGCTGGAACTTCAATCCCAACCTATCCTTGTAGGTTCGAAGGCATTGGGGAACTACATCGACACTGTTTAAATTATGTTTTTAATTTTCATTATTCATGTACTTTCCGAACTACAAATATGTATTTTTTATACTTTTGAACTAATTTTAATATAATTCGATTTGGTATTTGATTAAATTTTACGTTAGTTGTTTTTCGAGTTTGAATGAATTTAAATCGAATTCATCCTAATAGCAAAAAAAATTAAAAATTATTATAAAAAGGTTTTTTCGATGCACCAAATATCTCAAGAATGGACACCTCTACCGATGCAGCGTCGGTCCAAGGTATGTCGATGTTGCATCGATCGTTCATTTAACCTGACGTACACAACGACATCGACAATACCCTATGTGCGATGCATTTGATCAGTCATCGGTAGTACCCTATTTGTGACGCTCTGACCAGACGTCGACATTACCCCAATGTCGACGTGTTGGCCATGTCGATGAAGCATGTGTCAGACAAAAGCCTTTGCTGACGTCATCTCATTTATGCGTCAATGTTTCCTATCACGACGCCGCACTCACGACATGCGTTTCTACGTCGGTGTAGCTTTTTTCGATGCATTTTTTATATCTGATGACGCACATATGCGTCGATAAAACCCCTACTTTTTGTAGTGACAAGAGGCAAGGTAAAAATAATAAATATAAATAAAAAAACGTCTCATAAATAGCCATCGCATACAATAGGCAAAAGAAAAGGAAGAATCTCAAAATTTCAGAACAATTATCCATAATACAAATGCAAAGGACAAAATACAAATGCAAGCAAGCTAAAAAATAATAAATTTAAAAATGTATCTGATAAAAAGTCATCACTTAACAAAGGACAAAAAAACTCAAAAATATTTTGCAACAATCCATAATACAAAAATGCAAACTAAAACAAATAATAAATCTAAATTAAAAATATCTCCTAAAAAGACATTGCACAACAAAGAACCACAAAAAAGAAAAAGAAGAAACTTAAAATTTCATAACAATCCATAATATGAAATACAAGTAACCTAAAAAAATAATAATCCTAGATTAGAATTAAATGTCTCGTAGAGAGATATTGCACAACAAGAACCAAAAAAAAGAAAAAGTAGAAACTCAAAATTTCATAATGTTCCATGATGTAAAGTAAGCGAAAGATAATAAATATAAATTATTTAAAATATCTCTTAAAAAGACATCACACATCAAAGGACTAAAACAAACAAAAATTGGAAAAATCCATAATGCTTGCAAGGAAGCCAAAAAAATAATAATTTTAAATTAAAAATGCATCCTTAAAAGACATCAAACAACAAATGACCAAAAAAGAAGAAAAAGAATAAGAAACACAAAATTCCAAAACAACCCATTATATAAAATACAAGGAAGATTTAAAATAAGAGAATAAAAAACAAAGACCCCAACTAAAAATAAATCAGAACATATGTCTTCTATTAAGGTAATAGAAAAATTAAGTTAATAAACAACCAACTTTTCTTAAATCACCTCAAATTTACTAAAAACACTCCAAAATAAATGATAAAGGAAAAAAAGAAAGCAATAATAGCCCGAAATCAAACAAGCAAAATTTAAAAATATTCAAAAAAAGAAAGGAAGGAATAGAAAAACCGAAGAGAGTGAAAGCCGGTGAGATTGAATATATGGTTGTGTGTTATTAAATTCAAAGTTAGAGGTTCCCTACCATGATCATGTGATCTTAAAAACATTATAATCAAAGAAAAAATAAATATAAGTGTGATTAGTTGAAGAATAAAAATTAATCACACAAAGATGTAAAAGGATATTGATATAGAAACGATACCGATAGAGATAATAATATAACTAAAGCAGAGATGATGATAGGGCATATCTAAAATAAACAAAGGAGAAGAGTATTAACTAACTTGGTGATATTGACCTTGAGAGAAAAAATAATGAAAACCCTACGAAAGAAGCAAAGACTCGCCTCTTTTGCCGATTTTTTATAAGGGAAACCATCCAAATATCACCCTTTCTGATCAACTACGACCGATCAACACTTCAACTATTTCGAATAACAAATTAAATAGAGAAACCACTGTTTTTATTTTATCTATGTTTATGTATATATTTAGAATAAATATATACAAGCCACATGTTAAAATGTGGGAGGTCAAAGATTCTTTAGCATTTATTGACTTCCCAATTAGGGAATGGTTGTAGAGCCCTTAACAAAATATTCAAAAAATTCCATAATTATCTTCAAATTATCCGTGAATAAAAAATACAGAAAGTTGGAATTAGTATACCAACAAATAGAATGAAAATGCACAAAAATGATTAAAGAAATTGAAAATAAGACTCACAATAAAAAGAAAAAAAATATAATTGATAGTTTGTTAAGAGAGTAGTATCTATACTAAACAAAGAAAATTAAATCAACAAATATATATATATATATATATATATGAAAAGTTATCTACAATTCTAAAAAAGAAAATAGTGAAAGAAATAACTAGCACGTCAAATAATAACAAAACTAAACCAAAGAAACCTCATAGTGAAAAGAAAAAGAAATCCTAAAATAGAGAGTACCAAAACTAAAAATATCATAACAAATTCCAAATTTCAAAACAATCCCTAATACAAAATACAAGCTAAAAGAATAAATCTAAATTAAAAATATCTCACCAAAACGTCCAAGGAAAGAAAAAGAAAAAATGTGTAAAAAAAAAGACAGTGGACAACAAAAAAATCAAAAAAAAAAGAAAAAAAACTCAAATTTCCAATAATACAAAATGCAAGGAAACTAAAAAATAATAAATCAAAACTAAAAATGTCTCATAAAAAACCGCATCACAAAGAACCAAATAAAGAAAAAGAAACTCAAAATAAAGGAATAAACAATCCATAATATAAAAAAATGTAATGCAGACTTAAAATATAATAAATAATTAAAGATGTTTTTGTAAAAAGACAGCACAAAACAAAGAACAAAAGAAAAATAAGAATCTCAAAATTGCAGAACGATACAAAATTAAATCAAGCTAAAAATATAATAAATCCGGATTAAAAATGTCCCGTAAAAAACTCCGTCACATAACAAATGACCAAAAAGAATTCAAAATTTAAGAACAATCTATAGTGCAGAAAATGCAAACAAAAAAAGATATATAATAAAATTAAATTAAAAATATCATCTAAATAAATATCACGGACAACAAAGGTCCAAAAAAAGAAAAAGGAGAAACCCAAAATTTCAAAAGAATCGATAATACAAAATACAAGAAAAAAATAATAAATCTAAATAAAAAAAATGTCTCATAAAAAGACATCCCACACAAAGGACAAAAGAAAAAGAAAAAGAAAAAACTCAAAATTTCAGAACAATTACCCGTAGTACAAAAGCAAGCTAAAAAATAATAAATCTAAATTAAAAACGTGTCTCATACAAAATCATCGTACAACAAAAGATAAAAAGAAACTCAAAATTTCAAAACAATCTATAATGAAAAAAAGGCAACCTAAAACAAACAATGGATTATCTGCTAAAAAGACATCACACAACAATCCATAATACAAAATGCAAACAATCTAAAAAAAATAATGAGCCTAAATTAAATGTCTCATAAAGAGACATCGCACAACAACGACCAAAATGAAAGCAAAAACTCAAAATTTCGAAATAATCCATAATGCAAAGCAAGCTAAAAGATCATAAATGGAAGTTAAAAATGTCTCTTAAGAACATCGCACATCAAAAGAACAAACAAAAAAACTCAAAATTTCATAAAAATCCAGAATATACAAAATGAAAGTTCCTGGATTTATTTTTACTTCATCTGTATTCTGGGCCCCTCGCACCTATTCAATGAAGAAACTGAGCAAAGATAAGAGAATATCCATTGGCGGTTACTTACTTGTTGATGCGATGTCATTTACCATATTGATTGCTCGAATTGGTTACTGTTGAACAGGAAATTTTGACCAATTAAATCACGTCACGTCATCACAGCAAAATTGAGATAATTATAATTTGATTGGATTTGGGTAGTCAAGTTTTCTCGTATTCAACCTAGTTCAAGCCCCTAAAAAAATTGGGCCAAAGAAATAATGCACCCGAGATTGTGCAAATAAGTGGGCCGAGTTCGAGGCCACTGAGCAAATGGATCCAAGCCCAAACCCACCGAACAAATGGGTCTGAGCTCAATCCTGTCAAGAAAACAGGCCCAAGCTCAAGCCCAACAAGCAGATAGGCCCAAGCCCAAACCTAACAAGCAGATGGGCCCAGACCTAAGCCCACCCAACAAGCAAATGGGCCCAAACCCACCTAAAGCCCATTGAGATTCTCTATAAATAGAGACCTTCTCATTCATTTTGAGGGGAGCTTTGATTGAAGAGAAGAATCGAAGCTCTGAAGAATTGAAGACAAAAACTTCTGAAGACTCTCAAGACGTGCAAGTTATCATCAACCTCGAAATCATCCTTCTGAAAGATCGAAGACTTGGAAGATCAAACTTTCCTTGAATTCCAGAAGATTGAAGCGCGAATTGACTTGTAGTTACAACTTCTTGAAGATCGAAGACCACGAAGTTCTAAATTTTACTTTTTGTATTCGAGAGAAAGAATCAAATGAGTAAATATTAGAGATTGTATCCACGATACATAAATCAATACAAAGTTCGATTCCACGAATTAAATTTCTCCTGAAATCTCGTGTGAACAGTTACTTATTCTATCTTTCAAGAATTTAAGGAGGGAAGCTGAAATGTAAGGAATGTACGCAAATCAGTCGCAGACAAAGGAAGAGGTAGAGACGTATGAAGATGAAAAAGAGCATGGTGACAACTTATGTGGGGAATGTGATGAGAATTATGCTTCAGATAAATTTTGGATTTGCTATGATATCTGTAAGAAATGGTTCCATGAGAAATTTGTTGTATGAAGAAATGTTTCAGTTTATCAGGTTTTCTTGTGATGTTTTGAGTTTTCTAAAACATGGTAGTCGTTTTTTGTTTAGGTCTATTTTTAAAGGATTTTTTCATTTATAAACAAAATTGTAATGCATAGAAGATAACATATATTATTCAATGAGATTTTCTATGGTAATTCTTCTATTAATAATGTGATTATGAAATGTTAATGAGGCCAAATGATTTTAAAACATATCTACCTTTTATATTGTTATTAATAGCTCTACAAAAACCGTTATTAAAAGTCATGTTTTTCCTAAGATAGCATTTACAAAACGCTACAAAAAATTGTTTATAGCGTTTTTCCAATATTATTGAAAACGTTATCGAAACATTTTATAGCGATTTTACAACGCAATAAAACGCTATCAAAATGTTTCGATGACATTCTTTCTCACGTTATAAAAAGCATTTCTAGCATCATATTTGTGCTATTGCTTGGGACATATTACAGTGTCTTACATAGCGGCGAAAAAACGCTATGAAAAGCCATGGACTTTTAATCACATTGACTACGACAACATTTCGAAAACGCTACAAAAAATCAACGATAGTGTTATTTTTATGCATTTTCAAATTTTTGGGCGCATGAGGTGCACACGCAGCTCTTTACAAATGCAGTTTTGTGATCTCAACTGGGTGTGAGTTTTTGTTCGTCAGCGAACGTTTCCGACATTTCAATCAAAGATTCACGTCAGGTTATCCACCAAATTGATTTATCTGGTAAGACTCAAAGTTTTACGGCTTTCGGATTGGTTTACAACTTTTCAAATTTGGAGATCCCACGAATTTCTTTATGTGGTATTCTCGACTGGGAGGGCAATTGTTCTCGGTAATACGTGTTTCCGGCATTTCTTGTTCATTCTGCTTTGGGTTTTCTTCGATTTCATCTAATCGGCTGGTAGTGATTTCGGTCCGACGGTGTAGCTGTTCTAGCGAGTTTTGGTATTGGAATCAGGTTTTATAAAGGAAGTTGTTGGGAGCTAAATTGATAAAATCCTATTGGCCCTATTGATCGAAATTGATGGCAATGTCAGAGAAAAGCTAGTCAGTTGTCGGAGATGCAACCTTGTAAGGAAACGACCGTTGGCCAAAATACAACGTATCCATGAAAAGGTGGCGCGAAGGAGGAACAAATCTGATGGAAGGGATGACCTAGGTCCGATCCAATCCACTCAAAACCGGTCGATCCTTCAAACCATCTATGAACCGCTAGGTATTGGAGATTTACGGACTGGGCCTTCAAAAGGGGTTGGCAGTGTTCAAGCTTCTAAGAGTAAACCTGTTATGAATAATTGGCAGATTTCAAAGGATGGGCCAATTAAGAATAATGGGACAATTGGTTCTGGTGGCCGGTTGCACATAATGAAATGGGTTCAAAGCAATACATAATGAAACCGTTAGATGGAAAGAAGTGTGGAAAAAATCTGATGAAATCTCCTTTGGATTTGTGAAATTTTTTAAGGGTTAAGAATGCGAATGATCCTTTGGGGATTGTGTCCGACGATGGTCAAATTAAGCAAAATAGTGGGGAACCCTTAACCACTAGTGGAAATAAATCGTCGTGGGCGTCTTTTTTTTGGGTCATCTAGTAAAGGTTCGCTTCCTTATACTCCTTAAAAAACAGTTAGGGATAAAATTGTTGTTGTTCCTCCTAAAGAGGTTATCACTCAAGGAGTTCGAGTGTGGGAAAATTCCTTAGTAGGCCAACTAATCGATCCATAGGCTTATTGAGAAAATCTGGAGTAAAATTGAAATGCTCACGATTACTATTTTGGAAAATAATCTCATTTGCTTTTAATTTTGTCATCCAAAATTTGTGGATTGGATTCTTTCGCGCGGACCATGGCATCTTGGTGGGAAACCTATGCTGCTCAAAAAATGGACTCCATGTATTGTTCCCGAATCCTTTGTTTTTAATTAAGTTCATGTATGGATTAAATTGAGTAAAATCCCTATGGTGTAGCTAGAAGCGAGGTTAGTTGTTGTTGCAAGTGTTGTGGTAAGCCCATAACATTAGATTTGGCCACTGAGGAAAGACGTAGGCTATCTTATGTTTGTATATGTGTAGAATTAGATGTGGATTCTCATATGCCGGTTGAAATTATTATTAACATCAAAGGAGTTGATTTTATTGTTACACGAGCATAAGATAGCCTACGACTCTCCTTAGTGGCCAAATCTAATGTTATGGGCTTACCCACAACATTTACAATAACAATCATCCCCGATTCGGTCCATAACTTCATCGGGATTCTACCCAATCTAATCTATACAGGAACTAAATTAAAAACAAATGATTAAGGGAAATTATTTTCAACATCCAATTCAGCATGCATGCTTTATTCAAAAGAAGTCTCTTTTTTAGAGAACAAAGAAGAATCTAGAATACGCTCAACCTCTTGATCAATATTCAAAAAATTATGACTAGGTGCACACAAAGATTCTAGAGTTAGTCTTAGATTCTTTTTAAAATCCACTTGGATGAACTTATCAAGGTGCATGAGACTATTTAAAAGTGAGTTCTCATCTTCTCCTAAAGCTAGCTCAAAGTCAAGTTCAAACAAGTATTCATCTAAAACACGGTTTTTTTCAAAAGAAAGATTTCCTTCATTAACAAATGCATGGTTATATTCACGAAAAAAATTCTTACAAGAAGCATATTCATCAGTCAAAAGATTCTTAAGAGACTCAAATTCAACAGCATGGTTCTCAAAATGGCTTCCAAACAAGCTATCACAAGACATAGGAATAGATTTGAAAGAATCAAGGTGGTTTAAAGAAAAGTTCTTCATAGGATATTTCATAGACTCATTAATGTTAAATGATATCTCCTATCTCCACCAAATGTTACAAATAAGCAACCATTATCAACATCAATTATTGCCTTGCAGTTTTCATGAATGGTTTACCTAACAATATATTAGGTATTCTTTGTATGCATGTCTCATGGGTATCTAGGTTGTAAAACAAATCTTGAACAAACAATTCAAAATTAAAAGATGAACACTACAAGAAAATTATGACCATCTAAAACTTCTAAAAAGCTTTATACTTCTAGTTTCATTGTGGCTAGATAAGACTCCAAATTCATGGTTTAACTGGACAAGAAAGTTATGACCATCTAAAACTTCTAAAAAGCTTTTCTATCATTTTCAAAATCTATCTACGCAAGATTTAGACAAGTGCATCATAAGCACGTCCTAATTAAGAAACAAAGAAGACTAGCTAAGAAAAGGCATCCATGTATTTTTTCTTTTATACAAACAATCAAGCATTCACTAACAATCATACTTGGCATTCAAACAATCATATATAGAAGTGGGTATGGCCAAAAGAAGGGTATTATTATATTTTAAAAAAAAACAGCAGCACAGTATGTACAGAATTCACAATATTCACAAAATGGACAGCATGTGTTCTACTCATTTCTAAGCTATCAAAGTATGCATTTTCAACATATTTAAATAACAAACACAATCACAAACCTGAGATCGGTGCTCAAGGGTTGGGCAGATATGTTTTTCTAAACTAGAAAGCAAAGTAGACATGGTACGTATTCTAAGAATAGAGCATTTGAAAATTTTTAAAATTTGGATATTTTTGGCAAAATGAAAATTTCCCAAAGCTACAACCCCCAACTTATGCTAATAATTTTAATCTAATTATTATATTTACAACTATTTCTTTAAGAAATGCTTAAACTCAATCCAATCTAACCCAACCCACAAAAACCCATGAAAGATGTGCATAAGCTAGAAGATTGTTAAGTTAAAAGTACGGAATAAACTCACCCTTCCAAGCCAGGATTCTTGGGGTAGTAAACGTTTTTCAATCCTAATCTATTTGCTGTCGCTGCAGTTGTTTCCCCATAACTTCTCATTTCGAATTAAGCAAGAAATATAACATTATCAAACAAAGGAACATTACGTAAAGTTATTACAGGAGGAAAAGAGTAATAAAAATCGTAAGTCTAATAAGAGTACCAAATGATAAGCAAACAACACATCATAAGAAAGAGTCTTACCCATTCGAGGATCATTCCCTTTCAAATTTAACCATTGCCGGCATCAAGTGCTTTTTGCCTTGTCAAGAGTTCAAGAACCAATATGCCAAATCCAAAAACATCAGTATTTTATGAAGATTGTCATTATAGTGCTTGTAGCAATTTGACTATTCTATCAATCATTGATCTGCATTATAGTGAAAACATTGTTCTAAACATTAGTATGATCCATAAAAGACTATTTTAATAATCAAATAACAAATGGGGTATTGGTTAAAGTTTTAAATAATACAAACATGCAAGGAGAAGACGACCCAATACCAATTGCAACAAGTTGCTACATGATTCCGCATAATTGTTCAATCAACCATATACATTAAAAAGATTAATCTTGAGAGAGAAGAAAATAACATAGAGAAATATAGAAAGACACCTTCACAACTTGAAGTATGAGAAAAGAAATCCAAACAACAAACAAAATGGAGGTCATTTTCCCTGTCAGATTGAAGCACGTTAATTCCTGAAAAAAATGTCAAGATAACAATAACGTTCAGTTCATTCAGATTCTCCATTTGCATAAACAATGAATCAATGAATTTGAGCCCCACCAGTTCTGTTTTCTGTTCTTTGAGAATCAATAGGTCATACTCAACATCAACCAATACTACAATACCACATAAAAATAAAATTAATATCTGAATAAAACAACTAAAATTTGTATTAGAGTGCAAGGGCCTCAATTACCTGATGAAGAAACCCTAGAAGATCAAGACTAGATAAATTAACCCCTAATATGCACGGTACCTATTATGCATACACATAATGTTTATATAAACGTACGATAAGAACACATGAGCTGGAATTCTAAAATAAAATATAAATTAGTTAGAAATTTCAAGCACTCAATAAATGATTTATTACGGTTCGCATGGTTTGGTTTTGCAAACTATGTTCAACTATCTTCTACTTTTAATACATTGAAACTCTAATAAACCTTCTACTTTTAATACATTGAAACTCTAATAAACCTTCATTTTCATTCCGATGATTTGGAGCTTCAATAAATCTAAAAACGAAACCAATTCGTGGAGTTTAATTTCAACTTCCTTAAAAAGCCTTGAACGTCGTTAGTAATTTCTATATTCAATTTACCTTTGAGTTCTAATCATCACCTGTAGGCGTAACCGACTCTGCAACCTTAAATTCCCAGCCATCAAAATCATCCAGCTCCTCGCCATTATCCTCAATGCTCTCACCGTCGTTTGTCAACTCAGAATGAAAACCATTAGCATCACTCAATTAGCTTCAAAATTTGAAGCATCGCCATCAAAATTAGTCCGGCTCCCATAAGAATGAAAACCATTGATATTCAAATTGGAGCCAATAGATTTCAAATCCAACAAATTATTGAAGTTCATTTTTATTAATTCTACATTTGAGCATTGAGTTTTGAGCATTTATCTTAAGGAAAATGGTATTCCTTTATTCATACGCGCAAGTTTACAAGGAATATACCTAAGAGTTGCCCAAGTATGTATGCTCCCTGTGGAATACCGCCCTCTAAACTTATTGATAGATTAATCTTAAACCTCAAGGAGGATTCCAAAATCTACAAAATCTTAAAGCACCCGTGAACTTCAAGTGTAACACTAGGGGCGTGAATTTCTTTATTAAAAGCAACATGGGAATAAAAGTAATTACGGAATCTACCAGTCCATTCATGCTTTTGTATTTTTCCTTCTCCCCATGAGCCAAAAATCATAAAAGTAATTACGGATTACAAGCATCTTACAAACCTTAGCTGACTGGTTGGTTCATTTCTCTTGTAACATAATATTTTATCTTCTGTATCTTTCTAAAAGAAAGAAATTTCATTAACAAAAAAGAGATGTAAGTTTACAAAAGATATTGTTCAGTTTTGAGTTAACATTATTAACTAAAGGATGTCTTGAGCAAGTACCAGAGAGGCCAGGATACAGAAGAAATATTTTCCCAAAGGTTTATACGACTCCTCGAGTTCTTCTTGAAATTCTTTTTCCCCTGACCAAACCTCTAAGTTTCATAGAATACCATTCCTGGGTTTTATATTCTTTTTTTTTATATATAAGAAACCAAGCTGAGAAAAGTGAAAGTATAAAATGCATACGGAAAAAAATAAAAAATACAACCCCAGCTACAAAAATGGACGCCTAAAGAGTGTTTTGAGGATAATCTTCCCTAAATATTGCATTCAATCACCCCTGATGACAGGTGCAGAATTCCAAGAAATTAGCAAGTAAAAGCCCATTGGACTAAATTTATCCTTATAATTTATTTCACTTAAGTATCAGATGTCCCCAAAGGGACATTTATTTCACTGAAGTAAATAATCCTCTCTCACACGCATGCCACAAAAAGAAAAAAAGTAATTTCATGAGCCGAGACAAATTTTCAGTTCCTCCCATTCATAAGTAGCACCTGAATCCACGCAAGGATCACAAGTTCTGTAATGCAAACTTCTCAAGTTCAATACCGCTCATACTCCCTCCCAACAAACTTAAATTCACTATCATTTTCTTTTGTGTTGGCTAGACATAGATTTAACAAATTAAGTAGGCTGGGGTGGCTCTCGGAAAGAAGAAAAAAGATTGTTTCATGAAAAATCAACTAAATAAATGAAATATAAAATTTGAAAATAACTCCATCTCCATTTTCAATGAAGTTAATCTTGCCACAACAACTGCAGCAGCCTCTTGATCAAACCCTTGCACCAATTCCTGAAATCAATGCCTCAAATATTTAGCTTTTCTCCCCAACATCGAGATAGAGAAAGAGAACCAAACAGAGAATTCATCTGTTTGTATTGGCTTCTCATTGTTCATGGAGACACAGAAAGAGACAAATACAGAGAGTTTAAGAGTTTAAATATAGAGATAGCAAAAATGGATACCAAGATTACTTTTTTTGAAGCCATTACTTTGCTTTCCGTAATATAGACGGAACACCAAAACCAAATCAGTATACTGGCGTTACAACGTGACAATTTAGAACATAAGTTACTAACAGATAAAATAACTAGCTCAAGCTCGCCACTGTCTTACTAGGATATTAGAATTTAGGAGTTCAGGCCACCGACTTGACTATTATAATCTGTGGTTTGGTTATTAGAGTCCGTGACAGATAATAGTATGACTATAATAATTTGTGTTTGGAGTATAGAGTATTTTAGGCTAGGTAGAAAATAGTAAACGTGTAATAAAGAGAAAATGAGTAGAAAATAATAAACAGAATGAAGTATAATAGCACACCCCACATACTTGAAGTTGGGAGCCCAAACACCTCTCTTAAAGTCTCAGCTACAAACTAAATCAGATGCACAAAAGAAAACATAAATTTTATTCAAATAAAACTTAGGCTTGCCAGCTCAGTTGAAGAACTGTCAATAAAGGATGTACAGAACTGAAAGGAACGGGGAGAGAAGTACATCTCGGATATAAGATACATCAAGTGGTTTCTTACCATTAGTTGTGACTAAATACTATGATTGCAGTTTAATTTAAAATTTTCATTAGGGGTTTAAAATTGCTTTGACATTTCCACCTAAGGTTCTAATTACTCATAGCTGAACTTATAATTTAGTTAAATGTGGATATATTATATATAGGTAGAAAGAGAAATCAATCTGTATGAAATATGAAAATTTGCTATAGAATAAACGAAAAAAAAAAATATTCACCTTACCAATACAAGCCAACGTCTAATTTCAAGCTCCACAATCTCCCACTTTAGAAGTGCTTCAATTAAATAACTTCCTCTTCCTTAGATTTCATTAGAACAAAAGTTCCTTATTATTTAAATAACTTGGCCGTTATCCACTCTAACTATTTTAGTGTACTAAAAGTTAAGAGATGTACTTTATTTGAAAGGAATGCGATTATAACTTCTTTATTCATCTAGGGTTATTTATAATTATAACATAAAAATATAACAAGGGCGTGAGATGTTCATAGACAGCATTAGGGTTCATTGAAACAAATCTTTGTTCCAAAAACCAAAAGGACTTTCGAAATTAAAAAAAATATATAGAGAGAGAATACAAACGGGGGAAGATTGAATGTGCGTTGAAATTCAACAAAAGAAAACACTTACAGTTCACCGCGACGAAGCACCGAACGGAGGAGGGCACGACGGAGTTCCAATGTCAACCTTAAACTTGAATCAAGCACGGAGATTTCGAAGACTGTGAGTCCCAATGTCAACACGAACGGAGCACGGCGATTTCGAACTGAGCACGGCGATTTAGAACCGAGGGCGGAGATTTCGAACGGAGCGCGGGTATTTCGAAAGGAATACGGCAAAAGTTTTCGTTTTTGAAGGAGACGGTCATTTGGTAGGCGTTTTACAAACTCAATCTGCCCGTTTCTTTTTTTTATTATTATTATTATTTTGTCGATTTCAAAATTTGGAATTTGGAATTTTGAGGTTCCTCTCACTGCTGCCATGGGGACGAAAACCGATTAAGTTGAGTTTCTCTCTTTCTTTCTTAATAATATAATATAATTCTAAATTTTAAATTTAACTTTTCTTAAATATTATATACCAAAAATAATACATTTGTTATGAAATAAAGGATAATGAAACAAACAAAGTGAAGAATAGAGAAGAGAGGGAGAAGAGAATACAATTGAACTCAATTGTGGTGTGTCTTACAAAGGCACCACACTCCTCTATTTATAGGATATCTTATGTATAAGTTATATCATGGAATTCAATGGGATGGATGTTACAATATGGAATTGAATGTGAGAGTTATATGAAAATTGTAACCTATATAGGTTATGGATATCTACATTTATAATATTATTATATTTACAATACTCCCCCTTAAATATCCATATTATATAAAAATAAATGTCTTGTTAAAACCTTACCCGATGGGAAAAAAATCATAGTGAAGGAAAAAGAATACATCATTTTTATACATTAATAACTACCTCATAAAAACCTTGCTAGGAAAATTCAATGAGAAAAATCATAGTCAAAGGAAAAAAAAGGCATTACTCCTATTCCTTAAGGACAATATTTCTACTCCCCTTATGGATACATCACTTAAGTTCTCTGAGTCGTCGCATTCCAATATTGTGCACTAGCTTTTCAAATGTTGATGTGGGTAATGCTTTTGTGAATAAGTCTGCCAAGTTGTCTTTTGAAGAAATTTGTTGAACACTGATGTCACCATTTTCTTCAAGGTCATGCCTGTAGAAGAGTTTTGGTGAGATATGTTTTGTTCTATCTCCTTTTATATACCCTCCTTTGATTTTTGCTATACATGCGGTATTATCTTCAAATAATATTGTTGGTAAATTTTTACTGAAAGACAAACAACATGTTTCTCGAATATGATGAGTCATTGACCTCAACCATACACATTCTCTACTAGCTTCATGAATTGCAAGAATTTCTGCATGATTCAATAAAGTGGCCGTCATGGTTTGCTTTACAGATCGCCAAGATATAGCAGTTCCCCCACATGTAAACAGATAACTTATTTGAGATCTTGCTTTGTGTGGATCAGATAAATATCCAGCATCTGCATAACCAACTAGATCAAAGTTTGATTTATTTGAATAAAACAAACTCATATCAATTGTCCCTCGAAGATAACGAAGTACATGCTTAACTCCATTCCAATGTTTTTTGGTTTGAGAAGAACTATATCTTGCTAACAAATTTACTGAAAATGTTATATCTGGTCTTGTGTTATTAGCAAGATACATTAGTGTACCTATTGCACTAAGGTACGGTACTTCAGGACCAAGTAATTCTTCATTATATTCTCGAGGTCGAAAGATATCCTTTTTTACATCTAGTGATCGAACCACCATTGGAATGTTTAATGGGTGTGCTTTGTTCATGTAGAATCTTTTTAAAATCTTTTTTGTATATGTTGATTGATGAATAAAAATTCCATGGCTAAATGCTCGATTTGTAAGCCAAGGCAAAATTTTGTCTTACCAAGATCTTTCATTTTAAATTCCTTTTTGAGATATTCTATTACCTTTGAAAGCTCTTCAGGAGTTCCAATTATATTTAAATCATCAACATATACAGCTATAATCGCAAATCCTGACTGTGATTTCTTAATAAAAACACATTGACAAATTGGATTATTTTGATAACCTTCTTTCAATAAATATTCACTTAAGCGATTGTACCACATTCGTCCTGATTGTTTCAATCCATATAATGATCTTTGTAATTTGATTGAACATAATTCTCTAGAGTTTGAATTATATGACTCAGGTATCTTAGATCCTTCAGGGATTTTCATATAGATTTCATTTTCCAAAGATCCATATAAGTATGCTGTAACTACATCCATAAGATGCATATCAAGATTTTCACAGCCAGACTAATTAAATATCTTAATGTAATAACATCCACTACAGGAGAATATGTTTCCTCATAATCAATGTCTGGTCTTTGAGAGAATCCTTGTGCAACAAGTCGTGCTTTATATCTAGTGACCTCATTATTTTCATTTCGTTTACGCACAAATACTCATTTAAATCCCACAGGTTTTACACCTTTAGGTGTATAAACTACAGGTCCGAAAACTTCACGTTTCGTGAGTGAGTTTAGTTCTGCTTGGATGGCTTCTTTCCACTTGAGCCAATCCTTTCTATTACGACATTCGTCAACAGATTTAGGTTCATAATCCTCATTTTCATGAATGATATTATGTGCAACATTATACGCAAAAATGTTGTCCACAACTACATTAATTTTATTCCATCTTTTTCCTGTCATGGTATAATTTATCGAGATCTTATTGTTATCTTCATATACTTGAGTCTCTTCTACATTTTTACCACTAGTCGTGTCCATGATTTTTTCTTGAATGTTTCTATTGTCAATTAAGTCATTTCGACTATTGGTCACTTTTCTTTTTCGAGGATTTTTATCCTTTGAACCCATCTGTCTACCACGCTTTTGGCGCAGCGTTAATTCATTAATTGTATCAACTTGCTGAGTTGGGATTTCAATTCTAGATGGAGCATTTGCAGCTGGAATATATGACTTGGTCACTTTCTTAGTATCTGTAAATGCATCTGGCATTTGGTTTACTACACTTTATAAATGAATTATCTTTTGAACTTCTAGTTCACATTGCTTTGTACGAGGATCTAAATGAGATAATAACGATACATTCCAGGCAATTTCGTTTTCCAACTTCTTAATTCCTCCCCCTAATGTTGGAAAATTTGTCTCATTAAAATGACAATCAGCGAATCGTGCAGTAAATACATCTCCCGTCAAGGGTTCAAGATATCTAATAATTGATGGGGATTCAAATCCGACATATATTCATAACCTTCTTTGAGGTCCCATTTTAGTACGTTGTGGTGGGGAAATTGTAACATATACTGCACAACCAAAAATTCGCAAATGAGAAATATTTGGTTACTGGCCATAAGCTAATTGTGTTGGGGAATACTTATAATAAGATGTCGGTCTTATGCGTATAAGCAACGCTCCATGCAAAATAGCATGACCCCATATAGATAATGGAAGTTTTGCTCTCATAAGTAATGGTCTGGCAATCAATTGTAAATGCTTGATAAATGATTCTGCCAAACCATTTTGTGTATGAACATGAGCTACAGGATGTTCAATATTTATTCCAGTTGACATATAATAATTATTAAATGCTTAGGATGTAAATTCACCAGCATTATCAAGTCGAATGTTTTTTATTGTATAATCCGAAAACTGTGCTCTTAGTTTGATTATTTGAGCAAGTAATCATGCAAATGCAAGGTTTCGACTTGATAATAAACACACATGTGACCATCTACTTGATGCGTCAACTAAAACCATGAAATATCTAAATGGTCCACTTGGTGGATTGATTGGTCCACATATGTCACCATGAATTCGTTCTAAAGATGTAGGTGACTTCACTCCCACTTTGGTTGGTGATGGCCTAATAATTAATTTTCCTTGAGAGCAAGCAATACATGATAATTCTTTGGATTGAAGAATCTTCTGGTTCTTTAGTGGATGTCCGTGAGAATTTTCAATAATTCTTCTCATCATTATTGACTCAGGATGACCCAATCGATCATGCCAAACAGTAAACATATTTAAATTCATGAACTTTGGGTTCATAGTGGCATATGTTTCAACTACTCGTATATGAGTATAATATAAATCCAGAAGAAAAGGCAGACAATGTTTCCAATATACGCTTCTCATGTGAAACAATAAATGTAATATAAAGATATTCTATATTATTTTTATTGTTAGTTTCAACATGATAACCATTTTGACGTATATCTTTGAAACTCAATAAGTTTCTTTTTGACTTACTAGAGAACAAAGCATTACTAATTGTGAATTTTGTTCCTCTAGGAAAAATAAGGTTTGCTCTACCAAAACCTTCAATCAAGTTTGTAGAACCTGATATTGTATTGACATTTGCTTCAAGCATTGTCAATGTAGAAAAATATTTTTTACTTTTAAGTATTGTGTGCGTAGTTGCACTATCTACCAAACATAAGTCTTCATTATTCATCTTTGAATCAACCAAAATATGAGAAATGTTCATAACTCTTCATTAAAAAAAAACGATTACAATAAGTCGCTTGTTAAAAAAAAACTAACCTTGAAATGTAAATAATGTAAATAAACTGGTAAATGTTAAATAAATAAAGCATAATGCAAATATTAGTTTTTGACATTATCATAATTAAAAGAAGTATTTGCTACTCCTTCATTAACATCATTTTTCTCTTCAGGAGACTCAAAGAAGTCCGCCACATCTAAATGGGTCATGTTGGAAGGGTCAAATACATCATCTAGATAGACAAAGTTTACTTCCACATTCTTCTCTTTTTCCTTCCTTCAATGAGGCTTGATAGAGGTCGACTAAGTGCTTGGATGTACGACAAGTACGAGTTCGATGACCATTCATACCACAACGGAAACATTGATTTTCACCACTTTTAATTTTCTTATTTTGTGGAGTCTTCCTTTTGTGATCATCATTTGTGGTTTTCTTGAAATCTAAATAATTATTAACACGTAAAGTATAATTACTTCTTCCTCTACCACGGTCACGACCTCGGCCACGATTACGACCACGACCGCGACCTCGACCATTAATATTATTTAAAAATACAACATTCGCTTCAGGGAATGGTGTTGCTCCAGTTGGTCGAGATTCATGGTTTTTCATTAATAACTCATTATTTTGTTCAGCCACAAGAAGACATGATATGAGTTCGGAATACTTTTTAAAACCTCTTTCTCGATATTGTTGCTGCAAGAGCATATTCGAGACATGAAACGTTGAAAAGGTTTTCTCTAACATATCTTCATCAGTAACTTTTTTTCCGCATAATAATAATTTTGAACAAATTTTAAATAATGCGGAATTATAATCACTTACTGATTTAAAATCTTGCAACCTTAAGTGCGTCCAATCTTATTGAGCTTTAGGAAGAATCACACATTTTTTATGATCATACCTTTCTTTTAAACTTTGTCATAGTTCACAGGGATCTTTTATCGTAAGATATTCAATCTTTAGTCCCTCATGAAGATGATGTCGAAGGAAAATCATG
The DNA here is from genome assembly GCF_025177605.1 of Cucumis melo. Classification (NCBI taxonomy): domain Eukaryota; kingdom Viridiplantae; phylum Streptophyta; class Magnoliopsida; order Cucurbitales; family Cucurbitaceae; genus Cucumis; species Cucumis melo. The sequence continues at coordinate 7,657,828 of NC_066862.1, read as the reverse complement.
GCTTTTGCCTTTTCTTGACTTGAAGTCGTGTTTCCTTCTTTAATCGTTTCTCCAAGATTCATGGCATCCAAATGAATTTCAGCATCAAGTACCCATGATAAATAATTATCACCATTGATATCAAGAGCTAGAAATTCTAATTTGGTAAGACTTGACATGGTAAAACTATAACAAAGAACAAATAAACTAACTTATATTTGAAATTTAATAAACATGTCAAACATGCATTCTAAGACACCTTAGATAAATATCATATTATGCACATGATACAAAAATCAATAGAACCCATATATAATAATTCAAAACATGCATGTTAATGCACAATAATTAAAATCACAAATAAAAATTATATATACATATTATGAAAAATTAACAACAACACACACCAAAAATGTTAATTTTACAACATACTTAAGTAAATTGATAAAAACATTTAGATCATAAAAACAATTACAAAACTTATACTAATAGAAAGTAAACAACTACATTATAAACACAAATTATAAAGAACCCATAAACTATACATTGATCTTAAAATAATTGATATAAGAACCAAACATAAACAATCACATAAATCATAAAAAGATTAAAGATGAACTAAATCATAATCTTATCATGAACTAAAAATATTTTTATAACAAACAATAACCATGTAAACGTAATATGTAAAATTACAACATGCAATAGGTATAAAATATTACATTCTCAAACATTTAAACTATGCATGATGTATACATGGATTGTTTCATGCACTGTTCACAAATACCATAAAAACAAACTAATATTATAACCTACCTTTTGCAAATAATAAAATTGTAGAGTGTCGTGCTGATAACGTGTTATGAAATAAAGAATAATGAAACAAGCAAAGTGAAGAATAGAGAAGAGAGGGAGAAGAGAATACAATTGAACTCAATTGTGGTGTGTCTTACAAAGGCACCACACTCCTCTATTTATAGGACATCTTATGTATAAGTTACATTATGGAATTCAATGGGATAGATGTTACAATATAGAATTAAATGTAAGAGTTATATGAAAATTGTAACCTATGTAGGTTATGAATATCTACATTTATAATATCATTATATTTACAATAACATTAAAATTATTTTTTTAATAGTGAAAATATTCATAAATTTTCCAATATTATAAAAACTATATTTAAAATTAAAAAGAAAAGATGTTTAAAAAAACGTTAAGATATGAACATAAATTATTGATATTCTATTCTTCTTTATTTTTTCCATTTTATTGGATGCTCTAAACTTGTTAGATTAAAGAAAAACTCTTCACTTCCTTTTGCTAATTGGTTAACATGTTTTTATCTAAATAAATAAACAAAAATATTTACTTCCATTAATATGTATAAAAAATACAAAAAAAAAAAAACAAATATCGAAACTACCTGGTAGATCTTAGGACTTAAATGTTTAAACGATGGAGTTTATCATTTGTGTTAATGGTTAATCGAATGTTTTTTACATTTATTTTTACAACAACTTATTAACTTCTATTCGTATATTAACACTAGGAGTAATATTTTTAATTTAAAGTTTAAGGATTGATATATTAAAATTTTATTTTGAACAAATGCAAAACTTTTCATTCAAATTTTTCAATAAATTCATTTTTCAACTAATTTCATAGTTTACGGTTATTTTAAAACGTTTAACATTGATTAGATACTTTTCTTACATAAACTTGTGATATTTTACATAATTAAGGTCATGTTTATCAATCCATAATCGAAATTTGTGTAATTATAACGGATTTTATTGATAGATTAATCATGATAAGTGTCACTCGTTAACACATTTAATTATTTTTTATTACGTTTACATATGTATTTGCAAACTTAAAATTGATTACAAATGAAGTTGTTTATTTGGCATCGATGCTATCATCATCTTATTGTTTTCGCCTTTAAGATCATTAGTAACAATATCATATTAGTCCACACAAACTACATAAGAGAGGTAATGGACAGCCTAGTTCCATTCCAACACATAACTTGCTTTTTCTCCTTTGGGTGAGTGGCCATGGGAGAGGGAAGAGTTAAAAGTACTTTTTGTATATTGGTAATTTCCAGGTGAGCAAAAGTGTAAGAGATCCAGCACGCATGTTTTGAAAAGGATGTATGTGGAATTTTATAGGAGGAAGTGAAGTCTATAAATTGTGTATTCACTTTCCAAATTGGTGTCCGCGTATACTCCGCATGGGCCCCCATTCTTTCCCTTTTTCAATCTTGGAGCTCACTATTGTTCAATATTCCCTTCCTTAGTTTCTACTCCAAGTTTGGTTTCCTTTCGTTGGGGATTAAATTACCATCTTAGCCCTTGCACTACAGCTTGGTCCCATGGTTTTTTTTCCTTCCTAATTTAAAACATATTTTAATATAGCATTAGCACCTAATTTAAAACACTGTTCAAGAAGTGTTTCTCATTTTAACTATTTATAATAAACTTTGAATGTGTTAGGATGGTTATTTTAAATGGTCAGTCAAAATTTTAACTTTTTCAATAAAATATTAACATTTGTTTAATTTAACTTTCGAAAATAAGTAGTTTTTCTTTCTAAAAGAAAGAAAGACGGTATATTTAACAAGTATTCGAAATAGTTTTTGAAACATTTTTAGAAGTCTTTGTTTTATGAGAATTCAACACTTCCATAAAATGGACAATTGGATTACTTGGTTTGTTTTGCAGCAATGTAAGATGTTTGAGAGTCATAGGTCCAATGTTTGTTTTCCCATAATGTAAACTTAACATTTTTGTTGGAAAATTTTAGTATGCATGTGGGTGGACCTATTTTTGTTGGAGTTCACCCTTGTATTTTTCCTTTATGGTTTTTGAGCCACATATAGACTTATCGGATCTTTCTAGTCCCTTGAAGGGTGTCTGGGCACCAGATTGCAAGAGTGGAGCTGGCTAAAATAGCCCACTCTTTGTTTGAAACCCGAATTATGGAAATTCTAGTATTAGGAGGGTTTCCACAATTCCCGTATTTTTCCCAACTCTCTTCTTGAATCCTTCTCACTCCTTGGTGGTTTTCAACGTAATCTTTCCCTTTCTTCATAACATTCTACGTAATCCTTCTTGTTTTATTTCTCGGCTAAGATTGGGTGTGAAAGTTTGTGCAACTCTCATTTCTAGATCATTTTCTAGTTGTTGACTTCCTCTTTTTTAGTCAAAATACTATTATTTTCTTCCAAATGCATATTATTTTCTTAGGTCAAAAAATTATTTCTAAATGCATATTAACTTTTTTAGGTCCAAAATAACCAATAATGATGTTTGAAATTCAACGATAGATCAACCATTAAAAAGAGTTTGCCAAATTAGAAAAGAAAAAAAAAATATTTCTAATAGAAATTAATATTGAGACTTCAAAGTTTATGTATTCAAACAAAAAAAAGTGAAAAATATTAATAGAGATAGGAATGAACCTTTTTAATTATATATGTACTTGCATGTCTATAAATTATAATGATTTTATAAAATTATTTGAACGATGAAATTGAAAATTTTGAAAATGTAATGTAAAATATTGAAGATTTAAGAGTTTTGAGATCGATAACACATGTTTGGATGGAGAAATGACGTAGAAGTAATATAAAATATTGAAAAATAATTAAATCTAATATTTATGTGATAGGTTGTATTTAGTAACTAGGGTGGCATACATCCTTGCTATAGGTGCTTTTAATGCTTCTTCTGGTCAACCTTCTTCTCTCATTTCGGAGGATGAAACTATATTTTGGATCTAATTATCTAATTTGGTTTCTCTATCTCTTTTATGTATCGACAAAAGTCAAACAAAGTATAAGAAATTTTCCAAAATATATATATACATATATGGTAATATACATATATCTATCTATATATATATATATATATAGATAATGGCATACAGGTGGATGAAATCCAATTATTATCGTATCTTATGTTATGAATGATATGTCGACAAATAAACTACTTCATCAAATAAATTTTTTTAGATATAATATTCATTTGATGTACACATTTTAAAATGGTATATTTTTTAAGGGAAATTTTCATAAATATAATAAACTACTAAAATATTTACGATAAGTCTAACAAAGTTTATAAAGTTAATCATTTTTTAAATATTCTAGTTTGTCTTTCAATCTTTCTTCTCTTCCCTTTCGATTTTTCGCTTTGATTTCTTTCTTTCCATCTTTCTTCTTTTTGCCTCGTTTAGATTTGGGTAACCAAATATTTTCTTTCTATGTCTTTCTTGTTTTTTTTGTGTTAAAGAATATAAAGAATATTGAAAAAAATGGTTTAGCCAGATCTAAACGATAGTTTAATCAAATCTAAACAATCATATATCCGAATTAAACAATCGATAGAATTGAAAAAACAGATCATGTACCAAACAATAACCAAATATAAACAATTGTGTACCAAATTAATTAAACGTAACCAAATTAAACTATAGAATTGAAAAATCGAATATAAACAATTGTGTAACAAATATATTACGTGCATTACCAAATATATTAGGTGCATTAATTAATGGGACATTTTTTGTATTTTCTATGGTGGGCCTGTGGGCTTTTTCGCTTTTAAAATTATTATGTCGTGTAAATATTTTGCCATTTTATTATATTTTTTAAAAGACCCTATCTCTAAAATAACTTTTAAAAATTTTAAAAATATTTTAAAATTTTTAAAATTGGTTAAAAAATACTCTAACTTAGCTTTGAATTGAAACCGTTAAATCTTTGTTAAAAAAATATTATTAAGTAAACTATTGAAAAGCTTCAAAAAAATATCCTTAAACTTAAAAAACAAAGTTAAACTAAACGTTCAACTATTGGTGCATGAACTAAAATTGTTAATATTTCGTTGAAAAGATAACTTAAAAATATCTTTATCGTTGTATGGTTATAAATTTATATACAGTTGTTGGGTTCTATGAGATTGACAATATTTGTTTTATAGCTCAAGATATTGAAAATGTCATTGCATTGTGGTTGTTTTGTAAAATGGATGATCTATGTAAATGTTGATTTTGCAAGATCAACTTTCTTATATTAATGGTTGTCTTTTATATTTCTCCTCTTGACATTCTCCTTTATTGCGTGATTAATATGGAAGTAAGGGTTGCTCATTGTGATTCTATTGTGCATATTTAATGGACATTGAGTCCTCCAATTAGGGTTAGTCATTAGCTTGTCTTAAGAGTACCATTGGTATTATTTTGTTGTAGTTGTTTTGACTTGTGTGTAAAAAAAGAGCACTATTTTGTATTGGAGTCATACTCGATTCTCTTTATTATAATGTGTTATGATTTATTGAGAAGGGATTCTCTAAATTTAGGGGAGCATAAGTCATTCAAACTATTTTGTTCAATAGAAAGGTACAACATCATGAGAGTGAGTCTCACAAACTTGAGGAAAATTCAAGTTCTTTAGATAGGGAGTCTAAACAATCTTCGCTAAAAGCAGATAATAAATAAAGAAATTTAGAAGAGGAAGTATTGTTTATAGATTTACTAAACGAAACCAATATAATTTGTTTTAAAATTGATTATTTTCGAACCCAACAAAATTCGAATAAATTTATCATTATACTAACAATCAACATATTTTTAATTTAGAGTTAATTTTGTAACAAGACATTAATGATTTTAATTCGTATACTAATCGTGAGAGTAGTTTTTTTATTTTATATTAAGTTCAAGAGTAATCTTGAAACCAAATTTTAGCGATCTCTATCTATAATGAATGTCAATTACTTTTTGAACCATTTTTTAAAATTTTGAAAAGTTAGGAGATATTTTTTTACGTATAAGAGATATTTTTTATAATGTAACATTTTTTTTACTAGACGGTTGAGTCGAGTTAGGTTAAAAAAAGGAAAACTATAAAATAATTTTTAATTATTAAATACATAAACAATACTTTGTATTCTATATTAATTAAAATGACTATTGAATTGTTAAGATGTAGGTATCTAAAAATAAGAAGTCTCGAGTTCAAATCTTCAACTTCAAGATATACTAACTAATGAATTATATTTGACTAAATCATGTAGCAAAAGAAAATCAAATTTATCATGTTAAATATGGTCAAGCCGGAGCATTAACAACAACAATTCATATTTGTGGTTGATAAATAATTTTAAGAATTTAGAGAGTACTTGACTAGAATAAAAATTGGGGGACCCACTACGACGTCAGCTTGCCTTGCTTAGCAATTAAGCTATCACCTTAGTCTATAGCTTCGTGCGCTGCATTAAACGATAATCTCACACTTTTCTTTTCTTTTTACCGCACCCGTCCGGTTAATGGCTCCCCCACTTTTTACCTTCCCCGAATCCACGCCAGTTGCCAACATGCGAAGCAGCAAGTACAATATTGTCATTTTGCATTAACCAAAATGACACGTCAGATGTCATTTATGTAATTAAGCTACAAAGCCACGGTTAGTTTCCGAACCCCCATGATCCAGTACTTACGTGTCTCCTATAAATCTTAGAAGCAACGTCTTTACCGGAATCAACTCATTAGGTATCCCATTTTCATCTATCAATTCACCCTTGAAACTGCTTTTCCCGGCACCGACTATGGCCTCTCGCTACGAATTGGAACTGAAAATTCAGTCCGCTAGAGATCTCAAGAACATCAACTGGAAGTACGGCACTCTCAAGCCCTACGCCGTTGTTTGGATCGATCCGCAGCAAAAATCGTCCACAAAGGTCGACGCTGAAGGAGATACATCGCCGTATTGGGATGAAACGCTCGTCATTCCTTTCTCCTCATCGATCGAGGATTCTACGCTCCATATCGACGTCGTTCACGTCGTCGGCGCTGATGAAGACACCAAGCCGTTGATTGGCTCCGCTCGACTTCCCCTTGCGGAGGTCGTCGACGATGTTGGACTTGGCGAAAGCTCTCAACGAACTCTCCAATTGAAACGGCCATCCGGTAGGCCGCAAGGGAAAATCGAAGTTAAAGTAACTGTCCGAGAACCACGTTACCGATCATCCGATTCTTATTACACGCCACCGTATGGAGTCCCACCGCCAGGTATCGCTAGGGATTTCTCTGCTCCGCCGCCTCCTTATGGCGCTCCGTACTCTGCTCCTCCCAATCCTTACTATTCGACGGCTCCGCCGTCCGGATACCCCTACGGGGGGTATGGTGCACCGGCGCCACCACCAGCAGCGGCTCCATACGGCCATTCGAATTACGGGCAGCCATCGTACGGTCAGGGAAGTTATGGGCAGCCAGCGTATGGCGAACAGACGTACTATGGGCAGCCGGAGGAGAAGAAGAAAAGCAAGTACGGGATGGGGATGGGGACGGGGCTAGCGGTGGGTGCGGCTGCTGGAATTTTAGGTGGATTGGCGATCGGAGAGGGCGTGGAGTATGTGGAGGACAAGATCGCTGAGGACGCAGCGGAGAGGGTTGAGGATGACCTTGGCTACGGCGATGAAGATTTTTAGAGGCGTGTTCGGTTGGGTTCGTGCCTATTCAGTTCATGAGTTTCGGGTTGTTCGTTTGGGCCCAATGGAACATGAGCTCATATATTTGTAGTAGGCTATTGTTTGTTGGGGTCAGTGTGGGATTAGGCCCACTTGGTTTTCGCCTAGAATAATTTTCAAAATCACAAAAAATATGTATTTATTTTTAATAATAACAATTGTTCACTTTTTATGAAAAATGAAGATAAAAAAGAAAATACCTATTTGATCCTTTAATCTTTGAAGCTTAGGTACAATGTCTATTATAGTTTTAAAACCTTGCGTGAAATTGATTTTTCACTAATTTTCACTTTCTTAATTTAAAATAAACAATTTATTTTATACTAATTTCGAGTCATTATTAAAATTAATTCAAAAAAATCATACTATTACTATAGTCTTTCCTTTAAAAAAGAAAAAGAAAAAGAAAAAGAAAAAGAAAAAGAAAAAGAAAAAGAAAAAGAAAAAAAGAACTATAGTCAATATATGGACTACTAATAGACTATTCTTCTAAAACAATAATTGCATTTAGAATATGCTTTTCTCCACTACTTTTCTTTCTTTTGGATTTCAATGTCAGGCCCAACCTGGAGTTTTATATAGGGTGGGCGGTCTAAATTTAGTTGTTATGGTTCGTTTACTTTTGTTTTCTATATATTTCTTTATTCAATTATCTGTTAACATTTTTATTATAGGTTCAAGAAAGGGAAGTAGATTCAGTCCATTGTATTTTTTGTTTGATTTTCTAAAATATATAATTATATGATATTTTAAATTAGAAAATAGTTTTCGATAGATATGATTCAGAAATTATTCTTATAATTTAAAAAATACTTATTTTGAGCCAAGTGGGATTTTGGTTGTATTGGAACTTTATCTGAATATTAAATTACAGCGGGAGAAAGGGGAGAGACAATTTGCAAAGCTTAGCAGCGATATTATGGCGCTCCTCACGATGTTCAATGAGCGTAATGGGCGCCGTAACGGACAATATTCTGCGTATGGCAGCCACTACTGAACTTCCATATCACAATGCCAATCGTCAACTTAAGGCTTCTTACTTGTAACTTTAATCTCACCTTCTCTCTTCCCAAACACTTTTGGAACCAATCGAATCAGTTCAAAGATTGATGGTGTGAATTCCTTTTCCAATTGCTTTCAGAATCTAACCTTTTTCTCACTTTCAACCAACCGTTTCTTCCCTTTTTCGACTTTGATTGTGCTGCAAATATTAGCATACATCTCGATAAAAATTGTTTGATTGCAGTCTTCATTTGTGTTTAGTTCATATTACTTCTGATTCACAGGTGAAATCTGCAGATTTTGCTTCTTTTCTTGGGGGTTGCTCTTTGCATTTCAAACTCTTTTCGGTAATATTGTCTACTTGGTTTCTGTCGTTTGGATTTCCTGCCTAACTATGCGAGTACTACTAGATTCCCACAATGTGTTTGTAAATTGTCCAACTGAAATTTTGATTGAGATTCTTTCATATTTACCTGTGAAATCGCTTCTGCGGTTCAGATGTGTATGCAAAGAATGGAACAAATTAGTTCAGAACCCATTGTTTATTAATGCTCATTTGGAAAAGAGAATCCCAAATTCTCTTCTCATAATCAATAGCTCCACCACAGACCAGAAGGCATGTTTCTCACTTTTTAATGCTGAAACATCCAATGAAACTTTTCAATCAGAGCTTCCTATGAAGGCCAATCTAGGCTATAAACTCTCTGTTTGTGGATCATATAATGGGTTAGTTTGCATTTCATCTGCAAGTCTATTGGATGTTGATCCAATCTATATATGGAACCCTTCTGTTAGAAAAACTAGGTTGCTTCCCAGTAGTTTGATTCCCAAACGGGACCATTGTTGGCCTCTAAACTTCCTGGCATTTGGCTTCCATCAAGCAAAGAATGATCACATAGTGCTGAGAATTGTGAGGATTGAGCAATGGAGTTGCTGTTATCGAGTGGAAATTTACAGTCTCAAAGATGATTGTTGGAGGAGAGTTTCTTCTGTTCCTACAATTCCTACTGCACTCGACTGCAGATTGTTGTCCAAATCCATCTGCTCTAATGGACTTGTTTATTGGATTGTGAAGCACAGAAATGGCGGAATTCCCAATTCCATTCTCTCTTTTGATATAGCCACTGAGGAGTTTCATAGACTAATGTTGCCTGATTGTTTGGTTTACATAGACACTCCATCACCATTATGCTTGGGAGTAGTCCAAGAATCTCTTTCTATTTTCCATTGCAGGCCTGATGGTGGGAATGGGAAGCAACTGTGTGACACATGGGCTTTGAAAATGGGGTCTTGGGTGAGATTAAACACTATTGTTCTGCCATTGCATGGGAGAATAACAAAGAGCCTCTTAGACTATAAATTTCTCATTGTTAGGCAAATTGAAGAGATGGGGAATTCTAGGCTTGCATTGGTTGACACTGAACTGGATTGCATTGAAGATATTGGAATTGAATTGGGATCTCATTGGGTTTATGCAGATTCTTATAAGGAGAGTCTTCTTCTACTCTGATAAGGTACTATTTTGATAACGATTCAATTTGTAGTCTTCTATTTTTTTTAACATATGAAGTATATTTTTTAACGAGTCATCATGGATATGTATGTGGTTCAATACAATTAAAATCTTAATTGTGTAATCCGTGTTCTGCATTGGTGGATCATTCAAGTAATTTCTTCAAAATGTTATGTTTCTTTCTTTGCTCTGAATTACTTTGAGATAAAAATTTATAGTAGAGACTATTTCTTTTGAGTCAATGGTTGGGTGGAGAATTTAGAGTATATTTTCCGTTTTAGTTTAGAGTTTAATTGTACAGTTTTTACGTCGATAACGGTCTCAGGTAGAACTCTTAAAAACATTATAGCATGCACCTCTTTTCACTCTAAATTACTTTGAGATGAAAAGTTGTAACTTCAATCTTTTCGGTTAAAAATACATGCCTCAACTAACAAGAGAGGATTCATATCATATACCTTGTCGTTGACTTTTAATTTACTCTGTTGATTATGTTATCCCATACTTCAAAATTTCATGGGAAAAGAAAATGAAGATGAAATTGAACTCTCCACGTTTTCTTCATCATCATCCATAAATGTCTGATATGAACTTCAAAAACCTTGAACTGGAAGTAATGAACCACAAATTACTAACAATATTAAATGGTAGAGGGAAGCTATAACATTATTGAAAAATTATGTGGGTATTTGAGATTTTTTTCCCTATGGGTGATTGAGTAAGTTATAAAACCCTACATTACTGTTTTCCCAAGCTACTCTCTAATCTTTTATAATCCAATCTTCTTTTCACTTTTATACATTGTGATAACAAATCCAATTCATATATAAACGAGGAATTAAATCGCAAAGGAGGTTGATTGATGTCTAACTACTCGAGTTATATTTTGTAAAATTAATGTAATTTTTGTTCATTGAACTATTGCATGATGTTTTGACTTAAATTAAATTTCTCAACTATAATCTTCGGATTTTTTATTTTCGGAAATGGAAAATCAAAGTGCTAACTTAGATATGAAGTATGTTTGATTTATCTTCTCAAATATTTTATGATAAATGAAAAAAATAATTCCTCCAATTTTGTAGGTAAAAAAATTATACATCATGGTCAGTATTTATGATAACATTTAATATAGGGGCACAAACCCATATCCATGTGCACTTGATAGTTTGACATTCACCACTCTGAGAAAGATTTCTTTTTAATCTATGAATGTTAATTATTATTATTATACAAAGATTAGTTTAAATTTGATTTTGGTATCTATATACTCTGACACTCACATTCACTACATTGACTTTATAATTCTTCATTTGATTTAATGGGATATGACATTATTTTCTATCTACCTCAATTTAACTCCATTAAATTTTCAATAATAATGGATACATGCATGAATTAATAAAACTACTTTGGAAAATTAAAATGGAAGACCTTAACAAAAATTCTTCTCAATGGATTTTTTAAAAATTAAAAAGAAAAATCTAACATCTAAGACCATTATAATTTGATTTTGAAGGATGATATTTAGGATATGATAATATTTCTTTAAAGTATTTTAAAGAGAGAAACGTAGAATTAAAGGCATACACATGTGAAATAGGAGAAATTTTAAATGGTTAGAACATAGGATTAGGAAGTTATATTCATTTAATGGAAGTGATGGGGTCTTCAAACCAATTACTTCCCATCTTCTATATTTGTTCATTTGAGTTTTTAAGCAAACTTGGATTGAAGGGTCAAAACATTTCATTTGAAAATTTTGAGATTGGTTTTTACCCTCCAACCACGACTTTCACCATAATTGGTATTGTCTGGTTGGCGATAAGTTTAGGAAATGAATAAGTTGTGCTTATAGTATTGCTTGTTACACTACTGGGTTGGCGATAAGTTTGTGTTTGGAATATCTTTTCAAACGTGTAAATTTAAAAAAAGAAATTTAGAAAGAAATTGCTTTTCAAAATAGATTGGTTTAGGATAGACACTTGAAACACACGTTAAGAAAACAAATTCAAAGTGTTTAATGACTAATCTATTCACTAATTTGTATGAGAAACTTAGAGCCGCTGACCAAGACTCTGATCACCACTTCCAATGAGCGCCAACCACCACTGCCATAAAAACATTATAGTAATTTAAAGTTAATAAAAAATTTCTTAACATAACAAACAAAACAAACTTTTACATATAAAAACACGGTTGAAAAAGAGTTGCCAAAACACATGTATGTTTTTATTTGATGACTTAGTTTTTATCAAAAAGGGTTCAAATAGAAAAATGATTTAACATTTTTATTCTAAGTCATTCCAAGACATGCCCTGAAATCGAGACCTCTTTTGATGATTAGCTTTCGTTTTTAAACAGTAAAGCTTATAAAACTAAAATATCCTCCACATGCATTAAATTTCTTGTCTTGTCATCTAAATTTGAAATCTACAGCCTAAAAAAGATATATATTTTTAAATATTTGTTATTACTTTTAGAATTTGATTAATAATTCAACTATTGTATTTAAGAATGATGCAACATACGTAAAAACTAAGAAAAAATAAATTCAATCGTAAACAATCAAATACAATCCAAACTAATCTTCCATGACATACTTTTTCAATTGAATTTTCAAGATATTCCACACAATTCTTTCCCTGACATATTAAAAAAATAAATAAATAAAGGAAAAAGGAAACTTGAGGAGGTTATATCACTTTTAATAACAAAAACAAAGTGGGTATTTTAGTTAACTATTAGTTTATTAAAAATTGATATCAAATGGTCAAAATACAAATATTGATTTTGACTTGCACATTAATTTAACTAAAAGGCTATAACTACTTTTTGTGGCTATAGAAGGTTAAGAAACCAAAATAAGCATTCTCACTTATTGCTGCTGCTTATATTAATGCCAACCTCTTTGTGGGCTTCACACATTAATTAATGTTGCAAAAATACATGTGACACATTTACATATACCTTTTCAAATAATAATAAAAAGAGAAAGAGAAAAAAAAAAAACCATGTAAGACCTATAATTTTATCAATTAAATCTTTTAACACTATAAATTGATCTACTTAGACTCTCGATTAAGATTTACTTTAAAAGTTGTCCATGTATCAATTATAATTATTCAATTTATTAGTATGACAATTGAAGAAGTCTATGTAAGTGTAAGAATTGAATGCACATACGATTTTTACCCACAATAATCCTGATGAAAAGGTGTAAATTGAGTAACTTAAAATCATTTAGAAGTTTAGTTCAATCAGTTATATATTTTTCGAATAAGTTTGAAAATTGGTAGCTTGATACAATTACGAAAGTTTAATTCTAAATTTAAATTAACGTTACATACAAAGTTTAGGAGTTAGTAAATCAATGTTTCAATGTAGTATCAAAATAAGGATCTAACAAAATAACTAACGATTTTTTTTATTGTATACCAAACTTTCAAGCGAGAGAAATGTGTTAAAAAGAAATTGATTTAGGGTGCGTATGGAATGCATTTTAACGTGTTTGATTTTAAAAGATAAGTTAGCTTTTAGATAGCCTTTGAAATATACTTAAAATAGTTTTCATCATAAGAAGAGTTTAAATCAAAATGCGATTTTTAAAACATTATTTCTCAAATCAATTCAAATGAGTCGTCAGATTACTGTTAATCTTCCTTTCCTTCTTCCTTATAATCGAAAATTGAATATTTGTAATATCCTTACATTAACACTAATATTTGGCTTTATAATCAAAGGTATGAACACTATGTTATAAATTGAGCTATTCTCATCACTTTAGAGTCGATATTAATATTCTTGCTTTTCAAGAAAGAAAATGAAAAATTATTCCAACCACTACTGACTACACCTATGGGTTTCCGAAGGAAAATTCAATAAGACTTCAAATAAAATATCCAATAAACGAAAAAAATTATTATAAATGACAAAAAACAAGTATTTACAAAATATAACAAAAAAAATTACTATATATTTTTTAAAAAAATAATTTTAATATTTTTTATTTTTAAAAATACTTCTTTATTTTATATACTAAAATTTTTAAAAGTTATATCACTTTTTTAATTAATAATTTTATTTATTTAAATTCTAAATTTTCATAAATGTATTAGATTATACACTCCTTTGAAGTTTGTTGGATGATATGGAACTTATAATTTGATCCAGTTAAATTTCTAAACTTTATAAATTACCAATCAGAATTTAATATGAACTTTGGCAGAAGGTTATATTATTATTATTATTATGTTTTGTTTTTTGGGAGTGAAATAAAGCAATAAAAGTAAATGGGTGGGTTCCATTTGATATGTAAAGCCAAATTAGGATGAGGCTTATGGGTTAATAAAGAGGGGATGCTTTTGCCAAAAACCAAAATAAATTCATCTCAACTAAAACTCTCCAACCACTTGTTTGGTCAAATTTTGCCACAATTATTTTGCAATTTTAGACCTCCCTTTTCCATATTTGCCCTTCAGATGCCCACACGTTTCCCAACACTTATACTTACAAATGTGGCTTTTAACGCGTAACCAAATCAATAAAACAAAAATTTTAGAAATGAGAAGAGCATTTATCGGAACAATTTTCAAAATTTAAAAACAAAAACTGAAAGATTTTTTGTTTTCTGTTTTTTAAAAACAAAGAAATGTCCTAAATTATTAGGGAAGGAAGCCTAATTATTATAATTTATTTTACAGCAAGAGGAAGGCAATGTAATTTCTCCTAACTTCCATCTAAGGGCAGAGCCAGTGGGCAGTGGGTTCTCAACTTTCAAGACAAACATTAATATGTCACAACTGCACCTTATGAACCCCATAAATGCACTACCAACCATATTACTTACTTTTTTTTCTTCCTCTATAAAACACTCAAATCCTTTTCCCTTTCTCTCCACATCCTCAATTAAATCTCTATTTTTCATTTAGGTGTCTTTGTTTGTTTGTTCAAAATCCATGGCAGGTGATCTTCCTGAAGCTGTGAAAAAAGAGGAGAAAGAATTGAAGGTGAAAATCATAGGCAAGACCCATGTCAAACCCAACAAAAAACTTGGTACAAAACACTACCAATTGATCACATTTGACCTCCCTTATCTTGCCTTCTACTACAACCAAAAGCTCATCCTCTACGGCGACAATGGCGGGGAGGTGAAGTTCCCTGAGACGGTGGAGAAGCTTAAGGATGGCCTCGAGATGGTTCTTGAGCCATTCCATCAGCTTGCTGGGAGGTTGGGTAAGGATGAGGATGGAATTTTTAGAGTGGAGTATGATGATGATATGAAAGGCGTCGAGGTGGCTGAAGCTGTCGCCGAGGATGTCGCTTTAGCCGATTTGGTGGCAGAGGAAGGCACGGCTACACTCAAGGAGCTGATTCCTTACAATGGGATCCTCAACTTGGAAGGTCTTCAGAGGCCATTGTTGGCTGTTCAGGTAAAAAAAAATCTTATTTTGATCGCTATATTTTAAAATTCTTCGAGTTCTAAATTAAATCTGGAATTTAACTATTTATAGTGGGTTTTCATTGAAATTAAATTTGTTTAAACAATGATAACAATTTTAGTATAAAGAAATATACATGATTATAATTGTAAAAATAAAAATTACAATGGATAAAAAGATAATTGGAATATAGCAATGAAACTCAAAGATTTTACAAATATAACATAATCTAAAATAACATAGAAATATAGATTGAATTCTCGTAGTGTGTGAGTGATGAATGATGTCATTGATATGAGCTTACTAGTGATAGAAGTCTATTACAAATAGTTACTATATTTATGAAAAATATTACTACATACCTGATTAAAAGCAATAAAAGCTTTATCTATTGGAATTGCTTTTAAAAAATTGACAATAACTCTTAGCATTAGCATTAAGTTTAAGGAGTGAAATTGAAGAGAGGAGGTCCAAAGTGGTGACAGCCATATAAATGCAATATACATGTATATAATTTCTTTCATATTTACTAACTTCTATTTAATATTCCATGTAAATTGACATTTTTCTTAATCTTTTCCTTTCATTATTAAACTGAATTTTCAATACCATGTTATTCTGGGTCCCAAAGTTGTGGATTTCCAGCTCAATATGGCATCATCACGAGGTCCACTCGTTCGACGGTCCAAGCCCAGAGCAAAAATAGTTCTTAATGGGCCACTAAATCAGCTTCGGACAGCCCACTAACAACCAAATACTGTGTTTTTCCGTCTTAGATAACAAAGCTAAAGGACGGAATCGCAATGGGGTGCGCGTTCAATCACGCCGTACTCGATGGAACCGCCACGTGGCACTTTATGAGGTCATGGGCTGAGATCTGCCGTGGGGCCCAAGACATATCCGTCCCTCCATTTCTCGAGCGCACCAAGGCGCGCAACACACGAGTAAAGCTCGACATACCCCCTCCGCCACCGCAACCCTCCGCCGCCAATGGCGATTCGACGGCGCCGCCGCCGAAACCGCTAAAGGAGAAGGTCTTCAAATTCACAGAAACGGCCATTAACAAGATCAAATCAAAAGTGAACTCAGCAAATCCACCAACAACGGACGGCTCAACTCCATTCTCCACTTTCCAATCACTCTCCGTCCACGTATGGCGTCACGTCACACAGGCCCGAAACCTGAAGCCGGAAGACATCACCGTCTTCACCGTTTTCGCAGACTGCCGTAAACGCGTCGATCCGCCAATGCCGGAGAGCTACTTCGGAAACCTAATCCAAGCCATATTCACCGGGACTGCCGCGGGATTACTGCTGATGAATCCGGCGGAATTCGGGGCTGGAGTGATCCAGAAGGCAATCGTGTCACACGACGCAGCGGCGATCGATCAAAGGAACAAAGAATGGGAGAGTGCGCCGAAGATCTTCGAGTTCAAGGACGCTGGAATGAACTGTGTGGCGGTGGGGAGTTCACCGAGGTTTAAAGTGTATGAGGTGGATTTTGGATGGGGAAAACCGGAGAGCGTGAGGAGTGGATGTAATAATAGATTTGATGGGATGATGTATCTGTATCAAGGGAAGAATGGAGGAATAGATGTGGAGATAAGCTTGGAGGAAGAAGCTATGGCGAGGCTGGAGAAGGATAAGGAGTTTGTTGTGGAGAATAATTAGGCCTTTTTTTTTGTTTTTTTGTTTTTTTTTTTTTTTTTTTTTTTTTTTTTTTTTTGTCTTTGCAGTGATTTAAATAAAGTGGAAGATGACAGAATTTGGGATTTCGAATTTCCTGGGGAAATATTGCTTTTTATAATGTCATTTACATTGTGTGCCTTTTTTCTTTTTTCTTTTTCAATTGCGCAAAAATGCATTTTTATTTTGTTAACGATGAAATTGTTTAATTATCGACAAAGATGTTAGAATTTCTTTTCTGGATGTTATTTATGAGCCATTTTGTAAGGCAACCTAATTAGAAGATGTTTTAATAAACTTTTGGACCAAAATATATCTTTTAAGGACCCTTTATATAAGCTAACCAAAATCCGTAGAAGATATTAATATGAAATGAGGAAGGAATTCTAATTAGTAGTAATCCAACAAAATCATCTTATCCAATGCCTAGAAACTAATTACCGTTCCAAGACACTGATAAATTAAACACTCAACACATTTTCTAATTGCCCACCTAAACAACATTTTGTATCACATCCCATCCGTTGATGAAGCAACAAATACTCATCCATCCACAATCAACTTTTACGTCTCAGTTCCAGAAGGTCCAGGAGCTGAGGTAGTTGACTCCTCAACCTTCCCGGTTTCAAGATTTTGGAGTTCAGGAGCAACCGTGGCAAGTTCTTCGACAGTTCCTGTTATGAGTATATATTAGAGTGATAGGAGGAGGGGGAGAAAATAAAGATTCCGTTGATAACCATTTGGTTTTAGAATTTGACTATGAACTCAAATGTTTGCCTAGAAAAATGAAAATTATTATGGTTAAGACCAAAACTAAATAGTTATCAAATAAGATCTAAGAGATTTGATTTTAACAACCTTCACGCTGTACTTGGGATCCACTCTGGCTTTGTGCTGCAAAATCGGTTTGGA
Organism: Cucumis melo; assembly: GCF_025177605.1. NCBI lineage: Eukaryota > Viridiplantae > Streptophyta > Magnoliopsida > Cucurbitales > Cucurbitaceae > Cucumis > Cucumis melo. The sequence goes on along the minus strand of NC_066862.1, from coordinate 7,639,758 downwards.
GCTGACCTTGAGCTTTCAGCTGCTCTTCTGTAACCTTTAGGTACTCTTCAGAGCTGTAAGCTTTGCTTGCCGATGAAAAATCATCTGCTGTTTATATACATAAGAAAATTCTCTTTCATAAACCGTATCATAATTGAGGCTGACAGAACGATGATTCTATAACCCTACTGATTGTTTCATTCTTAACATTCGTAGATACGATGCACGACAGCTATCCAATTCTATTTCATGTTCTCGAATGGCTTGGTTTGACAATACTGTCAACTTTTTGTTTTCTGTTTTTAAAAAATAACGCTGCTTACTGATCTTTTTTTTCCCATTTGGCATTCTACTTTTTCTATGTAGCTTTCTTTCCCTAGAATAGAAGTAATGATAACAAATAAGAATATGGATGATAAATAACTTAATCGCTCACTTGGTTCAGCCACTGAAAGCTCTTCTGCTTTAGAAACAGAAGGTGGGTTTGAGTAGGTAGATTTGCTTGCATTGTATGAGCTGTTAACTGAACTCTCAATTTCATCGAGACCAATTTCTCGCTCAAGCGTGGTCTTGAATTCTCTAGAAACGTCCTACAGACAAAAATGAAGAACAAAAAACTACAATAAGGTCTATAAGAAGTTAAACAGGAAAATCTCAAAAACTGATATGTAAGTTATAACAACCTGAAGTTCTCTTATAGTGGGTTGAAATGCACGTAAGGTCTTCCCCAGAGTCCGAGCAACCTGCATGTAAATAAGTAAGTCAACTAAATTTGGGACTTACTGATATGTTTTAGGATAAATCTTCTAAAGAATTTAACAAAAACCTGCCCAAATGGTTTTCAGGTCTTTTGTTAGACTTGGTAATCAATGTCATGTCAAGTTGTTGTTATCTGATGCAAAGTCCTAGATGCTTTTGATCAAAAACAAATTCCTTGTTGTTTGATAGTTGGTTAGGATAGTTAAATTTTCAAAAGAAAACTTGAGGTCGATCTATTTTGAAATCTAGTTCCAAGTTCAATGGACGAGCTTACTTGAACAAGATTTTTTCTTTCTAAAGCTTCAACTTTCAAGTTCCTGGAGGACTCCGAAGAGAAGTTTTTTAGAATTTCACTCAGTCAGACACTATTTATGTTTTGATTAAATGCAGATTTCAGTAAGGATTTCTCGTCTTCCCCAGCAAACACCTTGGAGATTTACAAAAAGTGATCCTGATTGGTTGAAAATGAGAAAAGAAAGTTAGCCAGACAACCTGTTTGGACTACAAAGCCAGCAGATAAGATTCGTCAAATTTGACCATTCACCTTCCATACTTTATAAGTCTTCAAGCACATAATGCTGCCGTCTTTCAGGCCGTCTTTCAGACGAGCAACATCATTCCTTTGATCTTAACAGTCAGAAAAGCAAATCAGAACCTATCCTAGCATTCCATTCTACCAAACCCAAGGGCAACCTAGGAAGATGACAGTGAGGGCTTTTTTCTTTTTTGATTGTTTGCTTGTTTGTTTGTGTAACATGAACCTGCCCAGAACAAATTTGATTGGCACAGTGGTCAAAGCTCTAAAATCAGGAAGTATGAAACACCAGAGAAAAAGGATTTTCCATCAGCTTCATCTTTAGACTTGGAGATAGAGCCACCAAAAGAAGTTCCAAAATTATTGTCTTATACAATAGCAGTTTCAAATCATTAGCCTTGCCGCCAAGGAGCAGCCATGGTAAAGGTTTGGGACGTTTTAAGGAAGTTTCTTAAGTTCTTGAGTTTCAGCATCCAAGTGGAAAGCTCAATATCCTGAAGTTTATATTGAGGTGCACAAGACTAGAAGTAGAATCAACCATTAGGGCCATTACGATCGATATATAGAGGATTATAATCTTTTTACAATAAGGATGGGGCTAAGGACCCAAGGCTAACCTTACTCTTCACTAACATGTGTTCATTTAAGACTACCCGTTTCTGTTTATAACAACAAATTACTAAATAACATTAACATATCAATCTCCTCATTTCAAAAGGTTTCAGTCTCAAGAAGTTACTCTTACCCTTTTACAAGTCTCATATCAGGAAAAATAAACGAGCAACTTTCAGCACTCTACACTGTAATGATGTATAACAAGAACTTGTCGACCTTCATAGCCTTTTGAGATCTCCAAAGCCAACCCTACTTTCTTCTTACTTTGGTCTTCAAACAAGTACAAACGGTAGACTGCCGTTTGAGTATTTGAGTCAGTATCAGCAATTTTAAGGGCATACAACAAATACATCAAATTAAGAGAGGACCCTTTAATTTTAATTTATTTTATATATCAATAAGTGTTTGGGTCAGCACCTTGACTAATCTCACAAGACAATCTGTCTAATCCTACGACATTTGGGTGCTAAGAAAACTAGAGGATATTAAATCCTAGGTAGTTGGCCACCGGGAATTTGCATTGGCCACCGGTCCTTTATTAAACTCATGGACTTTGTTGACCACTAGGCCAACCGAATGACAGTAGGGAGGAACCTTTCAAGATGCTAGATTTCATTTATATACTTTCATTACTCAATACAGAGATGAGATTATCCTTCTTTCTTATCTCCATTACAGTTACAAGTCAATACTCACAGAGAACCATTGATGTTGAGGTTTTTCAAAACAAGAGTGCAGCACAGGGAAAAGGAAAATCTATGAGGTAGTCGATGCGATCACTTTTTGGGTTCCAACGGGACAAGACCCTCGGAAAAGAAATAAACAGATATTCCATTGTAATAACCAAGATGTTTAAAATCATATCAAGCATCATTAGTGTTTTTTTTCAAGTAAAGCATGATAGAACTGAGAATTATTCAATTTTAAAAAGCATAGCAAAAGAAATGCGGAGATTTAGAAAATATAATTACCGTCAACATCACTCGCAGTTCTTTATAAAACATTTACCACCCATTATTTTACCAAAGAAGAGACAATGCAGTGATTTCATTTCTCGGCGCTTTAAATATGACATCGTGATATAAGATATAACTGATAGAAACCCTTTCTGAGAAGTACAAACTAATGAAACTTCTTGGAGTTCCATATCACTCCCCAACTCTAAAGTTACCAAAATATGCGCACAAATCTTTTCTTCCTAAGGAGTTCCTATATTCTTAGTCATGCCCCCTTAAGTTACTTTTTCCTTTTTTTAATAATTGTGAGTGTTCGGACTAGAGGTACAACTCAATTATTCTCACAAGACAATTGTTCGACCTTACTACATTTGGTTGTTAATATTACTCTAAAGGGCTCTAGCTAAGAAAAATGAAAAAATACAGCGGCAAACAAAAAAGCAAGCCCACCGATACTCCACTAATGAAAGGGGGTCTAGCTAATTAAAATATTGCCTAGGGAGTAATTATAAAAAAAATATTTGAAACCAAAGTCCAAAAAGAAACATAAACCTAGCTAATGATCAAATCTCATTAGGGTCCCTCTCCACACCTTTAAACATTCTATTGTTTTTCTCCCCCAAAGATCCCAACAAAGCACACCCAGGCAAACCAAAAAAAAGATCACCTTTCCCTCTGAAAGGTAGATGGAAGAGAAACTCATCACCTCACTTTTTCATGATAGCGTTTGTGTAACTAGGCTAACCTATGGTGATTACACGTTACGCCTCCTTAAGTTACCAACAAACCTAGTCATAAGAGTGAATTCCATACATGGGATTTTCCTTAACACACTTTATCATGTACACAACTAAGATTGAAGGTCAAGAGAATTAGGAAGCTACCCTTCTAGTCATTACAGCAATACAATATACTTGTTATGAGTGATTTTAGACCAATGGGAATGTGTACAACATGAAAAAAAGGCAACAAAGCCAATCAAATAATAGAATTAGGACCAGCAACGATGCCCCAAGGCCGGAATGGGCTTGAATAGAAGACCTGACTAGGGCCAGCGTTGCTTGGCCTTGGCCAGGCCGACCCGAGCAAATGTTGGTTTTGGCATAACACTACTTATTCCTCCACCGCGGCTCAAGACAAAAAGACTACAAAGGTAAGCAAAGTTTCTTGTTTCTAATTCAAACTTTGATCAACGGCACCAACACCAAAACCTACCAGAATACCTTAAACATTCTATCATTCTAACGACCGAACTTTTTCCATCACCAGGAAAACACCAAAAAAGCGTTTAAACAAAAGAGAAACAGCCAAATACCTCCAAAATTTTTGTAATCTAGAAGATATATATAACTAACCTCAGCAAGTCCCTTGGGACCAAAAACTAACAAAGCCACAACCCCAATAACCAGTGCTTCGGGAGCTCCAACCCCAAACAAAGATGCAAAAACTGCTTTCCCCTTAGGAATTCTCTTCCTTCTCTCTGCAAAAACACCACTTTCAGACAATATGAAATTAACAAACACATATGAAAAAGTAATTGAATCTTAAACATAAAAGAGTATTATATCCATACCGGGAAACGGAGACCTTCCTCTGGTAGAAATACCCAAGTGCTTTAAACCAGTCCACGGAGAGAAAAGGCGGAGACCCAGTGGGAAATTACACAAGGAGAGATGAAATTTGGGGGTTCTGGGGTATAAGATGGAAGAGGAAGAGGAAGTGGAAGGTGAAAGTCTTGAGCAAGTAGGTGATGGGGAAAATGGGAATGTCGAAACTGAAATTTTGGAGGCCATGATTATTGAGAAGAACCATGAACTGGGGGAGACCCAGCAAACAGATAGTCGCTAATTTGGACACAGCTTCACTTCACTCCCTCCTCATTGGCCATAGCCTTGAGATTTTTGTTTGTTTATTTATTTATTTATTTTCCTCTAACATAAAAAGCGCCGTTTAAGCAATGATTATGCGAACACTACGATAATCAAATCTTAGGTAGAATAAATACTATCTTCAAAATTTTCAATTAGCTGCACCACATATTGTTTCAAAATCTTTGTTATGATATCTATTGATAGTGTGTATTATTTTCCTTTTTTTTTATTAAAATAAGCTACGTTATAAATTTATATTATTATAATCTAAATTAAAATAACCTACTCGAAACAAAAACAATTATTACTAAATTATAATAATCTAAGGCTAAAATAACTTAAGCATAATGTTGGTCTATTAACTTCATCCATATATTATTTAGAGAAAAATACAATTATACAAATTTTATTTAAAAAATAAGGAAAATTAACTTTTATTCGTCCCGTTATAAAAAATATGTATATTTGATCTAAAATTTAAAAATATACATTTTTTAATCTTCAAAATTGTAAAAATTGGTTTGAAAAGTCATTCGAAAAATCTTATACTTTTATTTGAAATAATTATATGACAGTTTAAGTGAGAATAGTGATTTCTGAAAGTCACATATTCCCTAAAATTATTTTTTTAATTTTAAATATTATATAATAATTTTTTAGAAAATCAAACAAAAGATACTTCACATGCTTTTTAGACTTATTTCTGCAAACCCATCTAGTAAAATGGTACATTCTCAAAACTCATGAATTAAGTAGACTTATTTTTATAAATTTAGAAACTAGAAGGATTAGACCCATGTATTCTTAGAAAAATATATGTAATTATGTTGTGAGATCTAGGAACACGACGAGATAGATAGAAATATGAATACCAATAAAATATGATATTAAAATAATATATAATAAAATAACAAAAAGAGAAAAAAAAAATGAAATTACTCCTCTTTTCTTCTATTTCCTCAAATTTCATGGATTTTTCTCAACTCTTCGTCTTACTACTATTTATAGAACTTGTATGAGGTGGAGTTGATGAAGGCTAACAACGTGCATCGGTAAGATATATGGACTACTTCCCACATTAATTAGCAAGTAATAAGAAGATCATGGACTTTTAAATTTGTAATATATATATAATAAAGTAGTCTTCTATGTCTTGAAATTTGGTTATCATAAAGTTAAATATAGAAACTATTAAAAACTTCTCAAAAATTGAAGGTATGATAGAATATTGTTTGTGTGTAGTCAATTGTTTGCCTTTACCCCAAACTACGGTGTTTCCTCTATTTTTGTCATAATATAATGATTGGCTTTCATGCAAGTGAGTACGTTTGAAAAAAAAAATCTCATAATATTAGGTTAAAAAATATTTTTTTATTATTTTTTAAATTAGATAAAAGAAAACTTTTTAAAAATTCATCACTAATAATTACTCCACCTTAAATTTTGACAATTTCACATAATAAGATATCTTGAATTATTACGAAATTTTATACAAAATAAAATATATATATATATATATATATATATATATATATATATATATATATATATATATTTCGATTTAAGTTAAACTTTAAAATTTAAGTGATCATAAAAATAATAAACACATCATACAAATCAAATAAAAATAAATAAATAAGACTTTGGTTTAAATTAAGTTTAGACAAGATCATCACGAAATACGAGAACAATACTTTTGCTTTAAAATTAAGAGAATCAGTCATCCAATTCGAAAATAGAAAATCATAATATATTTTTTAAATAAAAAATAATTATCACAAAAAAAAAACTTTTCTAAATGTAGTTTTTTTTCCTTTTTTTTTCTTTTTTTTTTTTGCTAAAAAAACGTAAATTGTAATATATTTTTATTCAAGTTAGATGAAAATATCTTTTTCAAAAGGAAAAAAAAAATTCTTTAAATGATGTCTATCTAATTTAGTTTTATAAATTTAAACTAGAATTTGAAAAATTTTTCTTTTTAATTTTTGTGAACTCCCTCTCCCTAATTTTTTATTGGTTTTTTTATTTTTATTTTTTTGCAGCATAACTATTTTTTAATATATATTATTTAGCATTATTATGGCTTTTTATTTTATGCATGTTTTCCTTATTTTTAACCTTCTAAGTCTTTTTTTTCTTTTTTTCTTTATATACAAAATCTAAGCTAAGTAGGATAACCAAATATACCAAAAACAAGTTTTCATGTCCAACTGAAGTTATTAACTTTTATTTTGAAGTTGATCTTCTACTATAAATGCAAATATTATTAGTTAGTTTCCTTATTATCAAACATTCAATCCAAGACATAAAAAATCCTATTAAAAGACTTTAACAAAACAAATTGTTTTAGAAAGATTTCTTTTTCGAGTAAGATGAAACATTGTATATGTATATATCTATCTATCTATAGTATATGTAAAAATGGCTTTCTTTCCATTTTGCCTTTTTCGTAGTTTGCTTTTTTATTTACTATGTTGGTTTTATTATAATTTAATTTTTTAAATTATTATTGGTTTTCAATGAATAAATCTATCATTTCTCAATTTGTTATATTCCTCGTTATCTCTCAATTAATTAAATTCATTAATTTCTTTTTAATGCCTTAAAACTCTCTTCACACAAAATTAAATTAAGAAAAAACGTATGACCATTCATTGGTTTTGTATTTCTTTCTTCCCTTCTATCACTCACACATTCTCCCTCCTTCCTTATGACTCATTTTCACACTCGTAATCATTATCTCTCTCAGTATTGTGAGCAATAAAATAAATTCATATATAGAAGAATTTGATGTAAAGCAATAGATATTTTTGTATTTTCCAACCTATATATAGATGCAAGGAAACCTTTGACGATACTATTATCAACTATATGTCAAATAAGCAATATTCTCACAATACTTATCATGCATTACAACATTATTTCATCTATGTATCTATATTAGATTAATTTAAATTTTAGTTGTTTTTTAACATTATATTTTGGATTGAATAGACTTCTTTATCTATCATTTTTTATTTTATTTATGTCATTTCATTATTTATTATTCTCTATTATTTATTTTCTTTCTTTATTTAATTTATTTTTTAATGAAAAAAAAGTATGATTTCTTATATTATAGTTAACTACTAAATTCCTCTTTGTTTATATATATTGTATTTATATAACTGTGCATTCATAAACTTATGTTGTTGCATTGGTCTTTTATTTTCTCTAGTTAAGATATAATTGTCCAATGTAGTCATGTAACAACCCAACTCCTTATACTGAGTCGAAGTCATTACTAAATGTAGAACAAGTGGTTTAAGTCATAAAATTTAGTAAAAACGCATAAAGTTTGAGAAATTTATTTATGAAAATCCAAACAAAGTAATATGCAAAAATGAAATTTCATTCTAAAGTCCTACTCGGGTCCTATCTACTTTTAAAAAAAATAGTAAATAGTGAAGAAGACTAAACTCAGGTACTAACGTAAAAAACAAGAATAAGCGGAAGCAGAAATCCCTATGGCTCACCACGGTCACCTCTGGTCGCTCGCCAGCTTGCCCTTGCCCTTGCCTCGGCCTCTACCTGAAAAACATGACATGAAGAGAGTGAGTATAAAATACTCAGTAAGGGACCCACTACTAGTCCCACTAGGTGTCTGTTAGCTTCCTATCAGAGTCCTGTAACTGGTACCCAATCTCTGGCACGTTCCCGAACACGTGCAACATGCGCTCCCGTAGGAACGTAACTCTGGTCTTCGGTGTCTCGGGGGACACCTAGGACAGTCGAGATGCGAGGACCCCGTCGAGTCACTCGAGTCATATCTATATCCATGCTAGACTGGTGTTCCGTCGGACCACACAGTCTTAAATAGGTGGTGATTCCGAAGGACACCATGCAGGTACGACTCTAATAGGTTAAGCTAACAGGTACCCTAACCATAGCATACATACACATAGCATCATCATACAATCACAACAGGCTAATCATCATCTCACTCTCCATCTCAACAACCGTCGTACAGTCACAACAGTTCTCGTCATCACAATATCATGCCATAATGTAACCATATCAATAATCGCATCATGCTATCATCAACTTCATGCATCATATAGTCTAGTCCTCAACATGCACAACTGAAGGTGTACGTGATCTCATTATTCTAAACATGGGGCTAGTAGTAGGAATCTCTTACCTGGAGATTTACTTGGCGAGTCCTAACCGCGAGACAAGTGTGCTTTCCAAGCAACGAGGTCCTGACTGTTTAATACGCCAAAATTTGTAATTAAGTCACCAACGACTAACGGTTCAAAACTCAGTTGAAATGACTTACCCTAGAAAGAGGTTGCAATGCTTGAGCCCCTACTGAAGAAATCCCACGCTGCAGCAGTTACTTGGTCCAAGACGTCCCTTAAGGAAGATAATTTAATTTAATTCCAAATTAAATTATTTAGTGTCCGAAAACATTGAGTCTTACTGGGTAATGCCAAAATAATTAATTAATTTGCCAAATTTTGGATGGAAGGAGCCAAACTAGGCTTGGGGGCTCGGCTGGAAAAAGAACAGGGACCGGCTCGGCTCGGCTTGGCGCAGAAATCGCACGCGTGTGGCTCGGCTTGCGACAGAAAGGAGGCGCGGCTTGCACGCGGAGAGGGCTGGGCACGTGCGGGCACAGAGCGGTATGCGGACGCGGGTTCGGTTTGCGACTCGGGGCGGCGCGCGGGCACGAAGCGGCTGACGAAGTTTTATGCGGCGGCTACGAACGGATCGACTGCGGATCGCGAAGGGTAACGCGGGTTCGGCTTCGGCGACGGCTGCGAGAGACGGGTTGTGCGGCGGACGCTCGGCGTGCGCGGATCGGCTTGGACGGATCTCCGACGCGGCTGGAAGATTGGCGACGGCTCGGGTGGTCTGCAGACTCGGCTGAGCTGCTGAACAGAGAGAGGAAGGCTTGGGCGGCTTGGGTACGCGGCGGCGTGCGGCGGCTAGGGTTTTGTTTTCTCCCTTTTCTCTTTTCTTTTTTCCTCTTTCTTTCTTTGATTTTTTTTTCTTTATGCACGAGACCCAAGGCTCTTTTATAATAAAAATCTTTTCTTTTCCATTAAATAAATCAAACCAACCATCTTCTCTCTCTCCAAATCTCACCAAAAACTCAACCAACCCGCCTTTAAACAAACACAATTAATTTTGTTACCTTCCCAAACAAATATTTTATTTTATCCTTAAACTTCAATAATTACATAATCAACCAAATTAACTCTTTAACCTTAATTAAGTATAAGGTCAACAATAATCCAATTCCACAACAATTTGAATTTTACAAAATTACTCTTGAACAAATGAAACTCCAATCTGTTGGGGCGTTACAGGTCACCTCATTATCATTGGTAGATTTGGATTTAATAATCTGTTATGCATATATATAAGCTAAAGATATCTTTTATAATTAGTTTTTAGATTGTTACACTATAAATTTATTAATTTTTATTGATTCAATAACAAATTTAGTTCCGACAATTTAGACATAGTTTATAAAATTTCAATTTGAGAATATTTTAATATTGATATTATGATTTTATCAAACAATAATCCTCAATGGTTACAATAAAAGAATAACACAAATTTTCCAAATAATAGAATAAGCAGATGTGTCGATCAATCAACTTCATACAAAAAAATTAAAATAACATGAAAATGTTTAATTTCTAAGCTATGTATAATTTAAAATTTTAGAATAGATATTTTGTTTTGTAATTAAATTTTCTTTCATTTTGTATAAATTTATATTATATAAACAAATATTTTACTTCACCGATTTATAATATTTGAAAATCTTAAAAAGATTTAAAATTATGTACTATTTTAAATCTTAAATTAAAACTTTTACATTTTTACATATAATTAAATAATATTTTAAAATTTAAATTTAAAATTTGACTTTTGATGGGCTTTGTACGTATTCTTTCTAGTCTCTATATATATATGTGTGTGATGAAAAAAATTATTCTCAAGTTAAAACTCTTTATTTTTAACTTAAACGTGTATATTTGATTTTAAACATTACGATACACATAATTCCAAATAGAATATGACATTTGCTATATTTTGTAATATTTTCAACGATTTTATCATTTACAATAACCATGATTAATTTACTATATTCTTTAAAACTTGTTTTATTTTATTTTAGTAGAATAATTAAAGAAAGGAGTGATCCAACCTAAAAATAGATAGAGCATGTTACTACATTGATATTATATAAAGTTGTGTGTAATAATCAAATTGTTTCTAAATATTTGTGTTCAAAAAATCTTTTTTTTTTTTTCCTTCAAAATATAAATTTGACACCATCCAACAAGGTTTTGCAAGTGGGCCGGGTTATTGGGCTGAATGGGGCCCAAGTTTACTATTTCGGACATTATAATGGCAGATAGGCCCAATTCAAGTATAAATGTAACAAACAATTCAATTATAATAATTATTCTAATTTTGTTCCAAAACTTAGAAGTTCATAGTCAAAATCAAGCATTAGTAGTTGGATATTTAGTGTTCCTGTTTGTCCACAAGCATATAAAATTGTCAAATGTAATAAACCCAATTAATATATATATATATATATATATATATATATATATATATATATATATATATATATCTCAATATTTATATAAACACGTACATGAAAACTATAGTCTAAATTAAATGCTTCACATGGGATGCCAATGTTGCCCCACCTTCCCAACTCCTATATTCAAGGCACACACATTTTCTTTCTTTTAAATATATATATATATATATAAATATATTATTACTCCTGCCTTGCAACTATATCATTATCAATCATATAAATACTTTATTATATACACATCAAACCTAATTTCAAAAGTAGTTAAGCATACTATTATTGATAAAGTGAGATTTTCTTTTTACAAAGAATATGACAATATTTTTCATCATCGCGCATCTAATATTTTATATTGAAATTTAGAAATACGAGTTAGAATGAAGTCGAGCAAACATGAATAATATAACTCACATTTAGCATGTAATTAGTTATAATACTAATCCGAATGTTTGAGATTCATTTACCAAAAAAAAAAAACAATAATAATAGATATGTACATATAAAAGAGAAACTTAGATGTAATTAATGAAAAGTTAATTGTAAATTTTGAATAATGAAAGTATAAGATATTATAAAAAAAAAATGATTGAAGTGACAATAAGTATTTAAATGGAGAAGAAGACAATTTAAAGGAAAACAAAAGGATGAGTTAAAAAAGAAAACAAATAATTGTGGGTATAAAGTGAAGACACTAAACCAAACCTCTCTATGTGTAGAGCTAAAAATGCAGCCTTATACATGCATCTATACCTTTCTACATCTGATTTTTTTTTTTCTTTTTACTTAAATTGACATTTTTTTTATGTTCGAATTTTATACTATTTCATTTTTGGTTTCTGATTTTATTTGAAGAAATTTATTTGTTGATTATATAATACATAACATGAGATTCATAACTAAAAATTTTATAATATATATAAAAGAAAAGAACAAATATGACTAAATCAAAAAGTACGGAAGAAAAAAAAAACAAAAAATGTACATTTTTTTCTTTTAAATTATTTGTAAGACGGAAGAATTGAACCTTGAAAAATAGTCACTACTATAAATTTTATTGCAATTGAATTGTATTCATCTTAATAGTATATATACATTATTTAATAGCCGATAGAATAAACTTTGTAAATTTTGGTTATTTTAAAAACCAAAATTTTCTATTTAAGAATCTCATTCTTAAATTAAAATAAGAGAGTTTACTTGTATTCTAATCATTATATCATCTTTTCCGCAATCAAAAAATTAAACATTAAAAATTAAAAGTAAAAAGAGAATTAATTAATTAATTTATAGGTAAAATTCCTCCAAAAAACCACATTACATTTTATTTTCAGCATAAAAGAATACCAATGTTGTTAAATTTAAATTTAAGTTAAGTTTATGATTGTTGAGGTGAAGAAAACTGAAAGTATATTGTTTGTGTATAGAATTAAGAGGGGATGTTTTAATGTGTGGGATTAAATGAATGATGAATATGAAAATGAAATTAAATGATGATTTGTAGAGAGTTGATAATGAAGAAATGAAAAAAGCATATTAGAAAGGGAAAGAATAAAATAAATAAATAAAATAAATAAATAATTAGATGTGACTTTAAAAAACAATAGGTCAGCCACCACCTAGTTGATAACTCAAACAACATGTGATATGCTGGGTTTAGCTTTTGCAAGGTGGGCCCTAAACTACACTAAGCCACCCCATAAAAGAGGGGTCAGTTTTCGGAACCAAAAATAATAATAATAATAATAATAATAATAATAATAATAATAATAATAAAAAAAAGGAAAAATATCCAATAGCTCCTCACTCTTTGTGGGTCCCCCATAAGAGGGTTAATTGCCCTATCCCTTTTTTTTTTTTTTTTTTTTTTTTTTTTTTTTAACTTTGTCACACGTGTGGGCATTGGTAAAAAGGATAAAGGCATCCGCTAATTATTCTCTACTTTTTTTCATTCATTGCCACAATCTAGTTTCTTAGGTATTCATCATCATTTTCTCTAACTTTATCCACAATTTCATTTTGGACATATCACACTACTTTCTTTCTACTCAATTTACAATTTTACACTTTCTATCCTTTCTTTTTTCTTTTTTTAATTATAATTCATATTTACTCTCACCAAATTTAATAATTATCATTAACCCCCTACAAAATATTTAAATTATACAAACTCAATTTTATTTCTTTCTTTTAGAAAAAATAATGGAGAACATATTTAATTCAGCTATAGTTTCTTTGTAAAAAATGTAATGAAAAAAATATTTTAATTAGAAAGACAGTTTAGGAGAGACTTGTCTTAAATTTGTCACAACTTTTCAAATATCCATTTAATTTTTTGTATTAATTTCTAAATATACGGGAGAGATTTTTTTTTATTAATAATACATAAAATTATTGTTACAAATTTAGAAAACACAGACTAAAAATTAATGTTATTTTCATAGTTATTGACCAAAACATAGTTTTAAAGGGGAAGAATTGATAAAAATAGAGTAGAGAAGTCGTGCATACCCATTATACGATTACTCAAAGTCGTATACCAAGTCTACGATTTAAACCTAAGTCGTGTACGAAGTCTAGACTTTGCTTTGCATCACCACATGAAAGTTGTGTACGGTACATAATTTCCATAACAAAACTTTCTTACACCCTAACTCCTCGACGTACTGTGCATATGCCTTCATCGTTGAATTTAGTAGGTTTTTTACTCCTCTGTCGTTTTAATTTTCTAACATGATATCTTCAATTTTTGTATACTCTTGAATAATTCTCTTGTCATGTGATGTAATTTTTTTAGTGGGTTGTCTCGTTGAGTTTTTATTTTTGTTGGTCTCTATCAACATTGTTATTTTTACTATCTTATTATTTTCTTTCCATGTGATAAGAGTTTTTCTTAATTAAGTATAATTAGTCTATTCAAGCTTGTGTTGTGTTTTATGATGTGATAGATTACTAGTAGGTTGTTTCTTGTATAGATAATATATATCTTCATAATCACTCTACTAAAGATATTGCTTTTATGAAAGAGACCTTTAATAAAGTACTTAAAATTCCAATAGAATTAAACAAGTTGAGAAGAAATTAAAAGATAATCTCATTCATAGATTATATAAGCTAGAGATGTGAAAGCTATCTTATATGTGTTCAATACGTGTCTTTAACTAACATTTCTAGGTCAATTTTTTTTTTCACTATATGTAAAATACAAGTTCTTAAAAGTACCCTTCGTGTTGTACTTTTGTTATTACACAAATAGTTCGTGTTGATAGCAACATATGATCAAAGAAATTCATCTAACTTTCATGTGCCACTAACGATAAATTTGTGTTTCGAAGAAGATGTTACCTGCAAGACAATTAGAGTAACACCATGTTGGAACCAAACCTCTCAATTTTACAGTAGGAGTAACTAGTAAGCACAAAAATATTAGAGAAATTAAAGAAAGCAATAAAAATTGGAAAAACAATAATTTGCTTGAGAAACTTCCAACTTGGATAATAGCTACGAACAAGAAAGAGATCCATTACGTGAAAAATTGTTACAATCACAAAAAATAGTCTTCTCTCTCCCCTCTCCAATTACAAGAACACTCCCTAAATGCTTTTCGTCACTCTCACCTTTTACCCACTCTCTAGCAAGAGAAGACATACGAAACTTAATTAGAATTAGCACGCCAAACCTTATGGTGCTTATAACTGAGACATTTGTAAACAAAGAATGTGAGGTCTTTATATAGATTGGGAGCCACCCACATTTCTACAAAATAACCGATGTGAATATTTTGCCAAAAAACTCAACACACCCTAGTATAGTTTGCCACAAACACTCCAATGTTTAAATTAGTTTTTAACATAAGGCCGATCATAGCAAACTTTTAGGAAAGAATATGAAGTTGACTAAAATGGAGTTATCACATTCTATGCATATATACAGTGGACTTAAACCTAGTGTTGTTTTTTCGATTCATTTACAAATAGAACTCTAGAAAGTTGAATAAAGCTTGCACAAGGATCAGGTTGGGGTTAGTTGGCCTCTCCCTTTGAGGTTAAGGTGGGCCAGATGGCCCAATGACCCCAACCGCCTCACATACTCTTTAGTTGTGCATCTTTTGAGTTTGTTTCACTCCCATCTTGCATCCGAAGGTGAATTCCTTCTTTGATAATTTTCATAGGTCCAAAATCACCCACAACAATTGACATATCCTAAAACAAGTTATTTTCATAGTTAATACACATAGACATAATAAAAACAACCCACACAGTATACTACTTTTGCACATTTAGGAGAACCAAAACATCCCTAAAAACAATGCATTTTGAGACAAACCATAATCTAACTTTATCATGATCAAAAATAACTTTGATATAAAAAAAAGGCTAGAAAAAAAAAAGTAGAGAGATAGGTAGGCACTCAAATTCAAACTACTAAGGGGGCGTTAGTGATGTTAAAAAGTGAAACATGTAAAGTCTCAAGGAAGAAAATGTTGGAGAAAATAAGAGCCAATGAGAAATTAGATGAAAGAAAAAGTAGGTCAAGAATAACCAAAACACAAAAATAAAGGTTAAAAAGGTGAAGTAACTAAAATTAAAAAAAAAAAAAAAGAAAAAAAGAAAAGAAAAGAAAAGGTGATATTTCCATCTCAAATGTTAAAAAGTTAGGTGTCAATGAAAAGGGTATTTTTCTTTTCTTCTTCTTTTTTCTTTAAGTAAATGAGGCCAAAGAAGAGGTTGAGATATCATCATCATAAAGTAATAGAATAATGGGTATGAGAGAACCATTCGTGCAGGCTTAATCTTTGAGAGAGAAAAAATTAAAATTAAAAAAAAAAAATATGTATATAATAATAATAATAAATAAAAGAAAAAAAAAAAGTGAGTTTGTTTGTTGAGACCGAAAACCCATAATATGAAAGCAAGTGGATGTGCACACGTGCACTACTTGGGGGGGAGGAAAAGTGGGTTATGCTTCCAAAGTAAAAGTAACAACAAATAAAATAAAATAAAATAAAACATAATATTAATTAATTAATTCTTTATTAAAACTATTTATTTATTATATATATATATATATATATATATATAAGACTTTCTTTCATTGACTCAAACCTTACCCTTCTAATTGCTTTTATTTACGCGTTGTGGTTGCACCTCTCCCCCATTGATTCCACTGCTTCCAGCATCACGTGCACTACTCGTGTCATCTATCATCATTATTGCTCCATTTTATTTTAATAAACCTACCTATTGTTTTGATGTCGTTGCTATTGTTTTTCCTTTTTGGGGATTTGGAAAAATAATGACTTAGAAATGGTAAAATTCCCGAAGTTTTTAGGGTAAGAATATTGTTTGTAAATTTTTTTTTTTAAAAAAAATGTAAAATTATTTCAGAATTTGAAACAAATATTGAGGTTACTCCAACAAAATCTAAACATTTGATATTTTTTAAAACGATTTCTTCACTTGTGTATAAACGAAGAACATATTCGAAAAACTACACGATCTATTTCACTTTTGAAGTCCCAGGAGTATGAGCGCTTGCTCAAACCTTTCTACTCCTTTGTTGCTTCATGGTTGCATTGATCTTTCTATATGCATTATTGCATGACTCAATGAATAGAAAAATTGTGAAACTTTTCTCTTGTTTGTCGAATGTAATACATTACATTCAACAAGAGACGATTGGATTATCAAAATTTTAAAAAGAAAAAATCTAAATAATACGGAAATTTTAATAAATTCTAAAAAGTATAATAATTGAAAGAGAATAATGAAATCACGTAATAAATAAAAGCATCCAAATCATTTTAATATTCTTATGCTAATCATTTTTTACACCCTACTTCATTTAAAGAGCATTATTAATAATTAACATCTAGCATATAGTTTACGATCATCATTACAAATAATTAAGTTATATTTACTTCCCTGTACAATAGTTTCAATAAATCCATTCTCCGTATTATTAAATTTCCATCAACATCTCTACGTTTTGAATTATCTTTCCAATACATCGTAAAAAAATCTATAAAACTCAAAAAAATAAATATCAAAATGCCACTAATATAAACAATAGCTATATTTATTTATTTTAAAATAATAGAAATATTTATTTACTAATTTAAGTTTATTTTAAAACCTTTTTGTTTTTATAAATTTTTCAAAAAACATACATCGAAATTTTTGTATAAGATCAAAAGTTTGATATTTAAAATCGTGTTATTAACTGAGGGTGAGTATGATAGACCAAAAAATCAAACCAACCAACCAAACTACAGTTGGTGGATTGGAGAATGAGAGAGTTTGGTAAGTACTAGTTCGAGAAAGTTTCAAATCGAGAAATTTAAAAAATATATATCTTAAAGTTAAACCGATCGACATTTACTCATTAATGATTAATGTCAATTTGAACAACTACTAAACTGGCTATAATCGATTCCAATAACCACTAAACCAATTATAATGGGTTAGATAGCGGTTTGGTTGAAAAATCAAGTTCGAGAGATGAATGATAAGTCTTACAATTAACTACCTCCAAAAACATGGTAGGATGGTAAGGGATATGATTAGTTAGAGGAGAGGAGAGGCATTAAATTAGAAGGGAGGATGTGATGGCCCACAGAATGAGAGTCACATGGGTCACGTGCCGGGGAGTACAAATAGCATAAATGAAACCACAAGGAACTCACGAGTTTCTCACGCACTTCATTTTATTGTTGGGGACACGCATTTAAAGCCAACCCCTTTTCCACTTATTCCTTCCTCAGTGGCACTTCCTGTAATTTCCTTCTAAATTCAAGCCCACTTCTACTTCTCTCATTTCCAACCACAATATTATATATTAAAATTCATTTTAACTTCTAAGTTCTGTTCTTTTTCTTTTAAATATTATAAATTTTTTTATGAATGTTTCAATTTTTTTTTTTTTTTTTTTTTTTAAAAAATACGGATAAAAGGAATAGAAATTTATAATGTGGGTCAACAAATAATGATGTGAGGGTGTGATATAAATTATATCAATTTGAAAACAATTCTTCTCTCTTTTTCGACTACACCCCCATCCGAAATTATGGATATATTGAAATATCAATAACAAACTTTTTATTTTCTAAAATTACAAATTCTCAATTAACTTAATAATTGCATACATAATTCAAGGGATTTTTCTTTAAAAAATTCCAAAAATTTGGGGTTAATATATTCATTTTTTTTTCTCCCGTTGGTTAACACTTTAGTCACTGTATTTTGAGATGTCAGAATTATCTTCCTTTTTAATAAAATTTTCCATTTAGTTCAAATCATGAATTGATTCTTAATCTTGTTTTTAGTTTTTAGTATTTTACTAGTATCATATATTTACTTTTATTGCACAAAATTATTATTTTTCTCTAACTAATTTCGATAAAAATATAATATAAGAAATTAAATTTAAAATTTATTCTATAGCAGCTAAAATTTAACAAACTCCAAATTGTATGAGTGAAAGTAGTATTTTTGTCTTTAAATTTATTTGAAACTCGAATAATTTTTTAATGGTTTCCATATCTCAATTTTCTTGCTTTCACACATGTCTATTATGGCAACGAGTGGGATATAGAAACAAATAGAAACAATGAAGCAGGTGACAACTAGTTGCATCAAAATCGAACCCTTATTTGAAAAGAAAAATCAAGTATTTTGCATGCTAACTTTCTTTTGTAGTTGACTTTGTTAAATCACCTATTTTTATCAAATTTCGAGAGACAACAAAATTGTTCACATTATTATAACTTTGACATTCTCTTAGAATTGCTTGTTTTTATGGAAAAAAAGCTATTTTTTAGTTGCGTTCGTCTAGAAAAACAAAACAATTTATCATTGATATTTCTTTTAAACAAATGCCAACTTTTGCCTCCTTTTCAAAACGTACTTATTTTTACCATATAAACGTCCAAAAATTACAATAACAAAAAAAAAAAAAAATCCAAATTATAAAAAAGACAGTTCAGGTAGGTAAGTTAAAGTGGTTAAAACAAAAAATAAAATAAAATTTACCCATACATTTCCGTGTAAATATTTAGGTGAATTATACTAATTCTCACATTTTCTCTATGAAATTTGTTATTACACCCGGGAGTAAAAAAAAGAAACAAAACCCCTGAATTTAAGGACAAAACACCGCAGAAATATTAAATATATATATATATATATATATATATAAAATTAAATTAGAGGAATATAGATTTTGCAAAGGTTTTTATTAATTTTAAGGTTAGTGAAAATAATAGCAATTATAGAGTTATCATGGGCATTACTATTAATATTATAAATTATGATTTATGAATATTAAAGTGGGTCCCATTAAGTTTTATCCTATGAAAAAATTTTTTGATAAAATTTTTGGAAACCCATAACTCATAAGATAAGTCCTTGAGGAGGCACCCAACCAACAAGACTTTCTATTAACTTTTCTTTTCTATTTTCATTTTCATTTTTATTATATTTCCTATTTTATAATTTTATTTATTTATTTGGAAATATATAAAATGAGAAAATTCAATCTCTCTCTTTCTTCGTCTGAGTTTTTCATTTCTTAGATCAAATCCAAAAGTCTTCTCTCTTCCTTCTTTTGCCTCTCGAATCTCACTCCACACTAATTGATTTTCCCCGGCCACTTACCGCCCTCCATTGATCGGAAATCACGGCGACCTTGTTAAGAAGTCCGGCGCCGGAGCTCTCTCGATTGGAAGAAACTGGGGATGGGAAGTATCAACAACAGCGTGGATACGGTTAATGCTGCCGCTACTGCCATCGTTTCTGCTGAGGCTCGAGTTCAGCCAACCACACCTCCGGTACGTAGTTTTTTTTCTTTCTTTCTTTATTTATTCTGTGGTTTGATTTTGATTTGGAACTGAGAAAAAAAGTGCGGTAATTTGATTTAGAATGGAGTTTTTGATCTCGGTGTTGGTTTGCTGTTTTGAGTTTAGATGAGGAAAATCTCATCAAGGTTGATGATCTGAACGATTTTTTCTTTTTTAAATTTGAGAAAACCGTGTTGGTTTATGGTTTTTGTTTCTTGATTCTAAGGCTTTGATTTGGTTCTTTCTGCTTCGGTTGGTGGTTTTTGATTGGGTTACGCTTTTGTGAAGACGTTGAATCTTAATTTCACAAAAAGATGTTGCTTAATTAGTATAGCTGGTAAACGGTTGAGGATAAAGCAACTTGAAAAGTTTTGATTAATCTGCTTTTAGAACAGAAAGGAAGGGGAACATAAGGTTGTTCGGTAATTAATTACAAGTGCGATTTGCTCGATTCTGTGCAATAACTTCCTTCGGAACTTGGATTCATTCGGTGTAAGATTTCTCATACAGTGGAACTTAAATCAATTTAGTTAGCGATCTTACTTATGGACTTGTCGTCAGATTTGTTGAATTAGTTGTTTCTGATAATGGATCTTGTATCGCTGTACAGTGTATCAATTTATTCGGCTCTTCTGGGCTTTAGTTTTTCTTCTCTTAAGGTTGAGTTTGGCCTGGGTTGAGAATTCCTTTGATGGGTACAGACAAAAATTTGCGTCTCTTTAGAGGAAGATTCCATGCTCCTGAAGTTGTTGCGCTTGGCTATCGTACGCGCTTATCATAGAGCAATTAACTGCCAAAATCTTTAGTTTTAATCTTAAGAACTCTTCAAATAGATCGATCATCGACCTCAATGGGTGGCTCAGAACTGAGATGCCGTAAAGTAGTTAGCTTTCACTTATAAAATTTTCAACTCTGTTCATCGCTTTATGCAAAACTTTTCTGAAACCGCTTGGTTTTCTTTAGCATATGAACACAATATGAATTATTTACTAACCAATTTAGCCAAGAAACATAAAAAGTTTGGATTTTGAATTGATGAAGAAGGGTTTTCTGTTCCCCCTCTCTTCCGTTCTGTCTATTCTATGTTGCCTGACATGAGAGGTGAGGAAGTAACGTAATGTTTTGTTGTTAACACGACATAGTCGATGACTATGAGCTTCTACTGGAGGTTTTACCTGCTGGAATTCTTAGATTTCTGAATAGTTGTTATTAGTACTGCTCTGATGGCTTTTATAATGATTGTGTTTTAGCTAGATTGAAGTCTCTGTTCTGTTTCCTGTAGATCTTTTCATTTACATTCTCTTGTTGTCTTAACTACAGAAACGAAGATGGGGTAGCTGCTGGAGTCTGTACTGGTGCTTTGGCATTGGTTCACAGAAAAACAATAAACGTATAGGTCATGCTGTTCTCGTTCCGGAACCTGCGGTACCAGGAGCTGTTGCCCCTGCTGTTGAGCATCGAACACCTTCAACCACCATGGTATTACCTTTCATTGCCCCTCCTTCTTCTCCTGCATCTTTTCTCCAGTCCGGACCTACATCAAATACTCAATCTCCTGCTGGATTACTATCTTTAACTGCTCTTTCAGTCAATAACTACTCCCCAAATGGACCTGCTTCCATTTTTGCAATAGGCCCTTATGCATATGACACTCAGTTGGTCTCACCTCCAGTTTTTTCTGCCTTCACCACTGAACCATCGACCGCTCCTATTACTCCTCCTCCTGAGTCTGTGCAACTGACTACACCCTCATCTCCTGAAGTTCCATTTGCTAAATTGCTGACATCTTCTCTAAGCCATACTAATAAAAGTTTTGGGACTAACCAAAAGTTTACACTATCACACTGTGATTTCCAGCCTTATCAACCCTACCCAGGAAGTCCTGGTGCTCATCTTATATCACCTGGATCAGTAATTTCAAACTCTGGTACATCTTCTCCTTTCCCTGATAAACACCCCATTCTTGAGTTCCGCATGGCAGATGCACCAAAGCTCTTGGGTCTTGAACATTTTACAACTCGCAAATGGATCTCAAGAATGGGTTCTGGATCTTTGACGCCAGACGGTACTGGTTTAGGTTCTAGGTTAGGTTCAGGAACTTTGACTCCTGATGGTATGGGTATGGGTTCGAGATTGGGATCTGGATCTGTTACCCCAAATGGTGTGAGGCAAGATTCAAGATTGGGTTCGGGAACCTTGACGCCTGATGGTCTGGGGCATGGCTTGCAAGATAGTCCATTGTTGGACAACCAAATATCTGAGGTGGCTTCTCTTGCCAACTCAGAAACTGGATGCCAAAATGATGTGACAAATCATAGGGTATCATTTGAGTTAACTGGTGAAGATGTTGCACGCTGTCTTGCAAATAAGTCATTGACATCCATTAGAACTGAATCTGAGTCTCCGAAGCAAACAAGCACAAGCAATCAAAACGAAAACAAAGAATTGTCCAGAGAAGCTGAAACTTGCGAGTTCTTTGACATCAAGACTTCCATGGCACCAGAAAAAACTCCAGGAGAGGATGATCAATGCTACCAAAATCAGCGAGCTGTAACTCTCGGTTCGTTCAAAGAGTTCAACTTTGACCAAACAAAAGGAGAAGTACACAACACAGCCTCCATCGGTGCAGAATGGTGGGCCAATGAGAAAGTGGGTGTGAAGGAAGCTAGTCCAGGTAACAACTGGACTTTCTTCCCATTGTTGCAACCTGGGGTCAGCTGACTTTGACAACGGATATCAACACTAAAAAGAACAAAACAAAGAAGAAGAAGAAGAAGAAGAAGAAACAGCAACCAGCCTTTTGAATGTACATTTGAATGTAATCCTCCTTTGGAGATGATGCAATGATTTGGAGGAAAAAGAATGTTTTTTCGAAGTGTCTTGTGAAAAACAGTATTCCCAAATAGACATCAGAAAGGAAAGTAGTTATTAGGGATAACTTGTGTGGGTACTGAAGGAGCATTCTTTGTCATAGCTCAAGAAGTAGATCATTCATAATCATAGGATCTTTGGAAGTGCTTTATTCTTTCTTGTCTTTGTATAATAATAAGAAATTTCATTCTTCCCCAACAATCAAAACTTCCTTTCTTGAAAACTCACTCTTGAGTTTAGTTTTTTCATGTCAAAACTGTATTCGCTGCTTATCTTAATTTTCAGGTCATATGTCTAAAATGAGAATTTATGTTATTTTATTAATAAGTACAGGACCTTATTTTGGGCTGTAAAAGCAGGAGTACGAAAAGATTTCCTTCTTAAGTTGCAAGGGAAACTTCTGAGGAAAGAACAAGTTTCCCTTTGTGTAAGAATGGAGACAAGCCCAAAGCAGTTTAGTTTCACATGTCCAAGGATGAAAATGACACAGTACATTTGGCCCATCTGCCTAAATATACAACTTCATTTTAATAACTTTCAAGTCTATACAGTACAAGGCTCTTCTTTAGGACTTGTATCCATCTAAACAAAAACTGCCAAAGACTTCCTTCTCAAGGAAGGGAATTAATTGTGGTTTTAAAAATGTTCAAATACTTTTTTGCTTCAGTTAATTTTTTTTGTTTCTAACTTTCATGATCTTTTAATTTTGTTCATTCTTGTCCATCTTATTTTAATCTTTTATGTTTTTAAAAACAAGTGTTTTAATCTCTTTTAATAAGAAGCTGATTAGAGTGTTAAGTTGAGTTTTGAAGTCTTTAGGAAGCAACAGAGTGATAAAGAGAGAGAAAAAATTCATCGATAAACGTACACTAAAGTTGGTGAAGTTAAGTTATTTAACATTGACGGATGAAGTTAATGGGCTAAACACCCTCGGCCGTTCGGTCCACCAACTTCTTAGATTGGTGTAAACAACTTCAATAGTAAAACACTATTAAATTTGCTCATTGAGTAACATTAGGCTTGTTTGGTAGATAATCCAGATTCTGTTTTATGTTTACAGATTAATTGAAATCAGGCGTTTGGCAGACAATACAAATTCTGTTTTTGAAAACTGTTTTCGGATTCTATGATTCAAACATTGCAAATTTTGAAAACAACTTTTGTATGTTTTCATTAAATTTAAATTTTACATTTTGAAAAGCAAGATTATATTAAGTAGTATAAAAACTTTTAGAAATACAATTTTCCATTTTATGAACTCAGTTCTTTTTTTATTTGTTAATATTTAATGTATTTAAATTGAAAAATAGTATAAAATAATAATTAAATAAATTTTTAGGTTAAATTACAAATTTGATCAAAATGATAGAGTTTAGTCTCAGTTTATAATTAGAATTTAGTCCTTTTAGTTTAACAAAATCATAGAAAATAGTTTTGCTTATGAAAGTTGTCAAATAACAAGACTATGAGATTTATAAACTATTGACTAAACTTTAACTTCCTCTAAATAATAGGGACTAAATTTACAATTTAACCAACTTGTTAATATAAATTACATTCATAAATAAAATCATATTTAATAAGTAAAACTATTTTATGGTTTATAAATATATAATATGAAACATGTTTAATTTTTTTTAAAACTAAAATCTAAATTTTAATCTACCACAAAAAAAACATATTTCAAAACATAAAATACAACTAACCTTCCATTAAATTTCTTGTTTTCAAATTTATGTTTTTGGATTCTCTACCAAACGTATCCTTCCTTTTTCATTTTTTCTTCTTCGTGAAATTCAATATTCTTAT
Source organism: Cucumis melo (assembly GCF_025177605.1). Classification (NCBI taxonomy): domain Eukaryota; kingdom Viridiplantae; phylum Streptophyta; class Magnoliopsida; order Cucurbitales; family Cucurbitaceae; genus Cucumis; species Cucumis melo. Next base: position 7,614,920 of record NC_066862.1, on the reverse strand, counting down.
TTTAATCTACATCTTACAATTATTGAAAAACTCCAACTTATAACTCTCTACTCAATAACTCCAACATATCAACCCCAAACTCGTTAACTCCACTTAGATGGCTAAACCCTTCTCCACTCATGTTAGTTAATAGTGTATTTGCTCGAACTTTAATAGTAAAAATGGTCACGAGATTCAAACACGAGGTTAAGAAAAAGAAAGAAGTCTAGGTGTGAAAGAGAGAAAAAATTGAGGTGAAAAAAGGGACCCTATCTCCCCTATCAACACAAACCAACCAACAGCAACACAGCAGCTACCATGAGAAAGTCACATTTTATGACGTTGGTTATGATAAATGTTTCACAAAACAGAGAAGAGAACACACAATTTAATTTACTTAACATAATTAGAGAAATAAAGAAAAAAGGTCAATTTAAGGGGGAATTGGAAATGTGTTTTAGAGTTCCCACTTGCCCCAACCAACAAACAAACATATTAGGCTGTTCACAGCCAGAAGTGGGCCTTTTCTTCATTTAAATCTCTGTCTGTCATCCTCATACTTATTAACTGTACCATAGCTTATGCTTCTTCAATAACCATACCCTCCATTCGAATCTTCCTTTCATAGCTTCAAACTTCAACGCAACCACCTTTCTCATGTTGTGTTTTTAGAAAGGATCCTTTTTCTTTATGCATCCATATTTGGATCCTACTGCTATTACGATGATGTCCTAATGAACTTTTCAACTTTGTATCTATTTTATCCTCCATATATTTACATGAGTTTGTTTTTTTCTTGCAATAAATTATTATTATTTAATCAATTTCAATGAAATTCTTTTAAATAAATGTTTGTTTTCAAATGTAATAAAATAAATTAAAATATTTATAAATGTATAAAATGTTAAAACAATTTTTTTTTTTGCTATATTTATATAAATACCTTCAATAATGTTATAATAGTTATAAAAAAACTTAAATGAAATGGAATAATGGAATGAAAACTAAATTAATAGAAGAAATTGGAAAAGAAAAGGAAAAGAAAGTTATAAAGTTGGGAGGGTGACAGCATTTGAATGTTATAAATGTCTAAAACGCTCATTTATGGGGCGAAAATTGGACGCCATTGTGATTGTAATGTTAAACCAATAATTTTTGAATGGTCAGTATGTTTTCTCATAAACTTATAAAAGTTTTTAATGAAATTTGTAACCATTCTATAATTGTGGGGATTTCTCTTTTCAAATAAATAAACAAATTCAGGATTTGATTGTACATAACAATTATGTATTTCTTTTCCCACTTCAAACATCAATTTACATTACTTTTAAAACTTTAACAATCCTATCCATTTCAACTCTTAATTTCATATTTATATCAATTTAAACTATAACTTTTTAAAGATGAGTGTCCAAGTAAAACATGATGAAGGTTTAAATTGATACATGTATAAAAGTTCATGATCTTAATTGATACACTCGTAAAGTTTAGGGTCTAAATTGATATAATTATTAGTTTAGGGTTAAAATTGATACAACTCTCAAAATTTAAAGTTTAAATGGACATAATAATAATATTTTTCCAAAAGTTTAATAGTAAAACTTTGATATATCAAAAAGTAATTTATGAAATTAAAAATGAGTGCCTAATTGTAACAACTCTAAGCCCCTTTCCCCGTTTTTAATTATTGACTTCATTCTGAGTTCAAATTAATCACAATTTTGAAATTCATATGAATGACTACCGAAAAGAAATTAAAAAAATACACATTGTATTACTTATAAATTTTTTAAAACTCTTTCCTAACTATATTTTCATATCCCACGGTCTCTCTCGTAAAGTATTTTTGATTCATTTACCTATTTGATCTCGTAAACTTAAACATAACTCTAATTTTAGGAATGTGTCGAAATCATAGGGAGGACTAAATGAGGAACCTTGTTTTCCATTTAAAAGTTAATTGAAGTTGCTTGTGTTGAATTTCAACGATATTATTGTTGTATTTGACTAGAACTTTAGTATACCAAAGCCAACTACCCCAAAAATCTAGAAAATTAAACATGCCAATCAACCAATTTTCTAAGATAAGGATATGAACAAATGTCAAGATACTATTCATTGAGTGACATTTTAAATGGACACTCATCTAAATGAAATTTAATTTACCATTAAGCAAATGAATATCAGACAATGGGATAGAAATACATACTTAGTTTTGCATTTTATCCTAACACTATATAATTCAATTTAAACTATACACTATACTTTGCTTAATTTTTTTTTAAACTCTTTTTCTGAGTTTATTTGAACTAGAAAATTCTTCATCAAGTTAATGTAATTTTATCTTTTAGAAGTTAGAGTTACCATCTTTCCGTACGTTAGAAGTAAAAAAAAGTTATAAAATTTGAAACTACAAAGTATTTTTATCTTATGAAGACACGGACCTTTCATGTTTTCCAATATATATTCCGATTACATTTATCTCATTAAAAAAAATAATTGCATCAAGATAGAAAGAGATTATTAGATGGTTGAACATATGTGTATACTATTATACAATACATTTTGGAGTCGTATAGTTATTTAAATCTCAAATTAATGATCGTATAAATTTATAGTAATGTAGAAGTTTAATTGATGTCTATATATTTTGTACGATATTTTTCAAACTAAGTTTAAATAAACATCGTTTAAAATATATGGGTGTTTACTGATATAAATTCATCTAATATTTAATACTAACGTAATGGCTAAGAGAGAGTGAGAACCTTGAGGAGTAAGCCAATTTTAAGGCATTTCCACATAAATTTTGTTGTGATAAAATTATTCTATAGTTGCCCAACACATTAGTTTAACTTAATTGACATTTATATATTTTCGAGCTTAAACATAAATTTTCAAAAAAAAAAAAAAAAGAATTCCATAGATTTTTTCTTTTTCAATTTTTATACCATAAAATAGGATTTGAGATAGCAATAGGAAATTTCAATAGCTACTTCTGACTTTATATATACATTTGATCGTTCAATGAATAGTTATATTTTACTATATTTTAAAATATTTTCAATAATTTTGTCATTTGAAACAATTATCTCATTATATAATCCATCATTTTAATTAATATCAAAATGATGAACTAAATAATTTCACACAATGTATTTGGCTTAAGGAGTTAGGAAAGAGTAGTAGGTGATGAACTATATATAAATATTATATACTCAAAGCTGCTAGTTAGTGCTGTGTAAATCCGTCTTTTAGTCCCTCTAGACATACGTGCAAGTCTCACTCTTTTTAAAGCTTTTTATTTATATTTATTTTATATGTAAAGTAGCCGTCAACAAAATTTTTTGATTTGTCACTGCTTATACTGTAGGTTCTAGAAGTTCATAGCTCTGGTGTAGGTGTTAAATGTAGTTTAAAATTATTTGAAAATTTTGGAGATCATGCACTCTCTCTTGAAAAAGAAAAGATATAATATTAATGCGTTCCCATACTCTTTCACGATTGAAAGTGTAGATAGATTGATAGATGGATTGATAGGAATAGTGTGTTTAAAGTAGTCTCTCTTGGAATCAAGGTCTTTGAAGAATTAAAATATGAGTTCCCAATTTGAAGTACTTTATATCTAATCCCATTACACAATATATTTCACTACTCCAAGCAACACTACACTTTAATTTTCTCCAAAAAGAAGCAACAATTGGGACCAAATATAGGTAGGTGATAGTCACAAGTAATGAGAATAATACCCAACCCTTATTTATTAACTAACTTTATAGATAAATTAATGCATATATATATATATATATATATATATATATATGGAGGATTAACAAAAGAAAAAAAAATACTTAATCTAATATTTAAATATTTAATTATAGGTTATTAGATAGTAAATTTCTTTGTTTGTGATTTGTAAGCAAAAGAGTTAAGTGTATTTTAGGTAATACATTTAAATGTAAAAGTTGTTTTAATTTTATTGGTTCGGGAGACATCCAATAACCAAATCAAATCAATGTCTACTAAAAGAGAAAAAAAAAAAAAAAAAGTAATGGATTCGTTTTATCTTATTTGTTTTATATATTATTGATTTAGTTCTTGCTTTTTTTTTTTTCTTCGTTTTTTTATTTTTACTTTCAAATTTGTTTGTAAGTGGTTCTTTTTCCTATTTTTAAATTAAAAATTGGGTCAATTTCTTTCTTTAAATATTAGATTGGACATTTTTGTTTATTTTTCTTTCACTTAAGCATGCATCTTTTAGAATAGTTATTCTTTTTTCTTTCCTCTAAGTAACAAATGTGCTTGCACCGTACAAACTAAAAAACATACTTACATTCATAATAAAATATAAAATAAAAACTAAACCCGTGATCCAAGGTAAGGCTTTGTGTCCGTACCGTTTCCATTAACATTTTTGTGGCCACCGAATACACTCCCAAGTCCCGTCCCTACAAAATTATTGTCTTAAACTCTTTAAGAAACACTCATTTTTTTTTTTATGTATAAAAATAAAAACATTTATCAAAGTTATGATATTTTCAATAATAATAATAAAAAAAGGCACTAAAGAGTTTTACTTTTTAGGAAATGAAAAACATAAAAGTTGGTTCAATCACTTGGTAGTTTCAATGTGAGATGCGCATGGTGGTGTATGGGTAATTTTAGTTATAATAATGTATGAAAATTAAAGAAATGGTAACGTTGTAAAAGTTAGGACGGCAAAGGGAAATAGTGTTATAAAAACATATATAGAAGCATAAAAAGAGATATGGATAATTTTTGGGTATGTGTATGGGTGCATGATGACATGGGAAACCATAACCATATTTTATTTTACGAACGTGGGAATTGGGAGGGACGTCTCTTCCCAACTTCTATATCCCCCCCCTTCCGTACAATCACTTCCTCCAATGGCTTTTCAATTATTTTATCTTAACTAAATAATTATATATTCTTTTATTTCCAAATCTGTCCCCGGAATATCCGCATCTTCTTTTTCTTTTTTCTTATTTTTTTTTTAATTCGTTTAATTCTTTTTTCTTTCTAAGTCATTTGAAATTTCTTGGAGAGATTCGTCTATAAACAAATGGACAATGAGAGAAGTAACTCATTATTTATCTTATTTCTTTTGGTTGGATGTCAATTTCATTTTAATCAAACTCAATATGTTATGCTACCATATTAGATAGTGTAATGTTCCATCTTGAAATCAATTTTTGTCAATATCTATATATATAATTAAAAACATCTTGAGAGGAAATGTTGAGAATTTCACATTGGAAAAACAAAAAGATCCTTGAGATAGAATGACACCGTACTAGGGTTCATCCTACTTTGGAGCGAGGTTATTAAAATAGACCAAAGAAAAAAAAGCACTAATAGTATAGTTTATTGGTTAATTATGAATTAGTAGTACTAGAATTGGATGAAAAGGTGAAGGATAAAATTGGTTTTAATTTATTTGTTTAGCAAGTAGCTGTAAGAGTTATTAATTAATAGATGGGGAGGCACTTTACCAGCTTAACAAATAAAACAAATAATACTTGGAATGATACACTTGGGGGTGAGAGTCTCGACCAACAAAAGTAAAGTCCATTAAATCCTCAATAATATAGTTGATTAAGGGGAACTAAGGATCACAGTCGAATGCCTCTCCATAAAAAAAACACTTTGAATCTAATTGGATTATTTACTTAATCTAATCTAAAAGTATTTTGCATAACTTTTTGTTTGTTTATTTATTTATTAATGAATTGTCGCACGTATGAATTTGTGAACGAAGAAAATTATAAAAAGAAAAATCACTCCTTGTCAATAAGTTATATGCTTTTAATCTAAATATGTTAATTTTTTTTAAAAAAATGAAAATATTTATAAATATAGTAAAATTTCTTAATCTATCATTATCAATATGTTTGTTTTTGAAATTTTTTTAAATTTTTATTATATTTATAAATATTTTAGTTTAAAATGGTGTAGTTTGATTACATGGAATGAGGTGAAACGTGGTAAATAAAATAAGAAAAAATAATAAAAAAAAGTACCACTAATTGTGATTTTATTAATTTTTATTTTATTTTAAAAATAAATGGTTAACATTTGAAAGATGTTAATGGCATATTGACCTGTGAATCACTAAAATTAAATAATGAAAAGTAAAAGTTAAAAAGATTTGGTGTTGTATTTGATTTTTATTAATAAAGTAAGTATATTAATTAAAATTTCCCAAGTGTGTTGGTGCATTCAAATATTATATTATGTCAATGAAGCAGCCTTATCGTTGGATACAATTCAAAAAGTGTTAAGTGTTTTGTCAAATTATTAATAATAATTCAAGTGTTTTTTTAGATTAAAAATAATATTTAAGTGATGATAAATGGTTGAAAACTTCATAGAGGAAAGAATATAGTTTTTTTTTCTTTAAGAGGATAAAAGTTTTAAATTTTCTAATTAAAACTAGAAAAATAAAACAATAAACAGACAAAAATATTTTTAAGGTGTGTTTTCAAATCTATTTAAATTATTATTATCGATAAAATTTAAATTTTGTTCACGATTTTTCATTTTTTATAAAGAAATTTTAAAAGTATTTAAACAATTCATCATTCTTTCAAAAAGAATAATTTTCTTTGACTATATATATAAGTAATTACAAAAATTCTCAAAATACTTGCATTGCATTAGAAAAAATCAAATGTTAAAGTAAAACAAATCAAATTGAGTAATTTGCATATGGTAAAACATACAAAATCATATTCATTTGGATTAATCTTTTAAATGTTTAAATAAAATAGAAAAAAGAAAAACAATATTTATAAATACTAAAAAGGTCTTTTTTAAAGTGACCAAATCTTAAGAAGGTAGATACATTATGATTCATTAAAGAAAAAAGAATTCGACGTCTTTCGATATCTAGATTAATCAATATAATAAATAAATTGGTGTGCAAACTTTTAGATATTATGTCTCATCTAAAAGTGTCGTAGGTGTTATTAAGTGCAACAACATTTTGTTATTAGTCCAATTTCTATTGATAGTTTGTCATTGTGAATGGAATAAGTTATCATGAATTAGGTTGAATAAAGTGTTTAAGCTTTTATATCTAATTTACAATTGAATATGGGTCGATTTCATCTCATTAAGACACCTATTTTCGACTTACTAATTAATAAAACCTAATTTACTGTTCACATCCATCAATTCCTCATTATTGATTCACTTTAATAGTACTCTTGACAATACGTTACAACAACTACATTCAAACCGAAATTGAATACATAATATAACGGAAAAATTCAGGAACTACTACACATCAACGAGAACAAAAAGTAGAAAACAGTAGCTTCAAAGAGAATTTGCAAAACAAAAGCATGTAAAAGAAGGGTAAGTTGCAGATTGCGTTCTCTTTAAAACACCGCTTCGTAACCATAAATGTCTAAATGGTAAAAAGATTAAATCAAAAAAATTGGTTGGACCAAATTAAAATATGAATAATTATTTAATTTAAAAACATAATATCATTATTTTATTCCTTACCTCATCTCATCTCGCTCGAACGGAAGATGACACTTGTGGAGATAATATTATCAAGTCCAAACCTATCTATCTCTTTGCTTCCTCTAAAACATGGATTCTCCTATCAATTATTTCTTTTTAAACTCAAGTGATATTATTGTTGAGTTAATTTTAATAAAAATTACTTTCACATGACTAACTTTAAGATTTATTAAAAGCATGAAGACTAAAACTGAACACTTAGAAGTACAAAGATTAAAATCAAACGAATTTTAAAGTGTGGGGATTAAAATGATATTTTAACATAAAAGTTATTTCCTAGTTTTCTAAAAACTTGTTTTTATTTATTGAAAATTTAACTAAAAATTTAATGGTGTTGGAATTTTTTTAAAAAAAGATGTTGAAAGTTGCTCTAAGCAAGGTCTAAAGCTCGCATATGGGCGCGAAGCAAAAAGAAAACTAGTAGGGGACACACATAAGTACAGTTCCAAAAAGAGAAAAATCAGAACTTTGAGTTTTAGGTCAACTAGATAAGCCATTAAATATATAATAATTAAAAAATAATCAAGTCAACCTCAACTCAACACCAGAACCAGTTCAAGTATTGCAACTACTCTAACATCGTCAGAGTAACACATAACCTACAAATAAAGTGTTAGAGAAATGATATTATAAATAGCTCTATTCTACGACCTCAAAGAGGAAAAAAAAAACATGTAATCTCTAAAGAAAAGCCTTGACCTTACTTAACAACAAAGCTAAACTATTAATTCTCCCGATATCAACTTTCACAAGAAATATGGTAGATTTGTTTACATTGGTACAAAGAACTCTAAACCAAAAGCAAAGTTCATACTAATAAAGAAAACTAAAGAAATTACGGCTAAATAACATAAAGTTTTTAATTAAAAGAAATCTAAAATAGAAATATCATTAGCAAATAATCATCGTACGAATTTTAAGAAATTAATTAAGATTATCATGCAGTTCATAAAGCATAAAGTTAAAAAGGAAAGATTTGTAGATGGGAAGTTTGCAAATAATACATCTTAAAAATTAAAAAAAGCTTTTACCATTCTTTTTTAAAAGTTATCGTAAATAATAAAATTACAAAATTTTAAATTCTATTTATTTTATTATATTTGATTTTTTTTTTTAAATTTTGAATTTTAAAATGTAGAATAGCTTTTCACACATATGTGTTTGTGTTAATTGGGAAGAGAAATGTATTATTGATGAAATAGTGGGTGGGTCCTACGTAAGGTTCGTTTTTGTTTAGACAATATATTTTGTTTAAAATTAGAACCAATTAAGATTTATTGACTAAATCGTATGATCTTTTTGTATCTTAGTGGTTGGTTTTCAACGTTTAATTAAATGTTGCACATTATATTATGTGTCTACTTTTTATTTGTCTCATTTCTTGGTAAGCAAACTATTAATGATATGTCACAATTTTAGCATATTTACATTACCTTCCTTTCTATATTAATGTTTTCATTACATTATTTTATTAACAAACATACTTAATCTATATTATAATTTGCTTCTTTTAGATAATTATATATATATATATATATATATATATATAAAGGACACTTAAGTAAAAAGAAAAGAGATAAATACTGTAAATTATTCAAATTAGAAACATGCATGATCTTGCATACAATATTATATTCTTCAAACTAAAAAAAAAAAAACAAAAAAAAAGGGAAAAAAGAGGTTCAAAGACAGAATTCATTCAAATGGAGAAAAAATAAAATAAAACAAGACTGTTTCAAAAACAAATTGAAATAAAATAGGGTTAAATATGATTTTATTTTTTATATTTTAGTTTTAGGTATTCATCTCGATTTTTGTATTTTTAACTTACATTTATTTTAGTTTCATCTTTTTGAGTGTTTAGTCTTTTTTTTTTATATACCGTAGAAAAAAGGTAATACTTGAGTACATTCTTTTTGTGTATTTGTATATCTATTCTCACCTTCATATTAAAATATTTTAGGAAAGAAAAATAAAATTGGCTACATGACAAGTTATGATGGAACAATTTGAAGGGATGTACAAAGATATGTGTTGTCGGATATGCATCTAAGTATTTTTTAAGAAAAATAATCACTTCTTTCCACTTTTTATCTCATTTGTTCAACCAAATTTTTAGCATGACATTCTATTCGCTAATTAAATAATAATAAAAAGTATATACGTGAGAATAAATTAAACTAAAACTAGATTTTGTAAAATAATATATACATATATATATATATATATATATATATATATATATATATATATACTTTGAATTATTTTCATAAATATAACAATACACCAAAATATTTACGATCCGTGTAACAAAATTGAAAAGCCCATGAACTTGGCCATTTTTTAAAAAATATTTAGGTTTACCGTTGTCGATTTTTTTTTAATATCCCAACTTCGATTTCTTCCTTCTTCTTTTTCATCTTCTTTCTTCTCTTTTTCTTCTGTAATTTTTTTAAAAAATTATGATCATTATTCTATAATCATTATTATTCTTTCTTTTATATATTTCTTTTTTCACTTCTTCAAAATCCCACTTGGTAAAGGATCTTCTTCATATCTCATATATTTCCTCTTACAGATCTAAAACACTTGTACCAAAGCTAAATGATCTTGATCGTATCGAATATAAAAGATTTTGATACATGATCTTGACAAAAGTCATTTAGATCTTGGTACACATCTAGCTCTTGGTACACGGTTGTGTATAAAATCTAAATGATATTGGTACAAGATCGTGTACCAAATATAAAAGATATTGGTACACAATCTTGAACAAAAATCATTTAGATTTTGCATGATCGCTTAGCTCTTGGGATGCGATCTTGTACCAATATCATACACGATCGTTTAGAAGAACTACACGCCCGCATGTGATCGATTTAATCGCATGTTGATCAGAACATTTTTGGTATTTTTATTTTGGGCATTTGAGTTTTTTTCGTTTTCGAAATTGTTATATAAAGTGTAAATATTTTATCGATTTGTTATATTTTTTAAATGATTTTTTTAATAATTATAAATATAATTTACACATTGTCACCATTATTGATAATTTTCTTCCTAAACAAAGATATTCAACTAATTTTAGAGATAAAGCGGTTAGAAGATAGAAAGAGCATTTATATTTGCATTTATAACTTAATTAAAACTTCTTGAAATAAAGTGCAAAAATGAACCAAAACAAAATTAAAAACAATAAAAAAAAAAGTGGGATGTAATGAAAACATTGAAAATAAATTAAAACAAACAAAATTTAAAAAAAATTACAAAATATAGAGCTATATATACTTGCAATAGTTTTTTAAAATATACTCATTTTTTTAGTACATACTTTTGACTTTGACACTTATACATACTTACATTATTATTGGTTTTTTTTTTTTTTTTGAAGTCATTATTAATTATTTGGTTTTAAGTGAGTTTATATGATGACTTTTGACTATGGACTATGGTGTTTTAATTTAACCTCTTTATTAATATAGCATGTGCTTTTTCTTCAACCCTCTCTTCACATGGTTCAATTATAGGTATACATTAAATATTAGGTTCAAAATGTCAGCGATAATTTATATAAGCTTTTCATCTCCGAAGTAGAAAGTTTGGTTATATTAGGTTAAAATACTATATTAGATTCGTATACTCTTGATTTTGCTCAATTTTAGTTACGTTATCGTGCTTTTGAATGTTGCTTTTATATACGAGACTTATATTTATAGATTGAAAATTTAGTAAAATTAATTTTGAACGGCTAAATTTACGGTTTATTAAGTGTATGAAGTCTAAAATTGAATCTCTAATAAAATCCAATCTAAAATATATGAACTAAAATAATATTTTAATTGAATTAGTATTATTATTTTGGGTTCAACTGTCTACTTATATAGTAATCAAACACTTTTAAATTTAAATTATGTTATGATATTTTTATAAATTTAAATGTTAGCATTTAATCTAATTTTTATTTGTATATAAAATTATTTGATTTGATTCTTAAAGAAATTATTAGAGTTGTGACCCATTAGTCACTATCGAATTAGGTCACTCTTTTACCTTTAAACCAATCCCACGATGATTAAATTTTTTAAAAAGTGAACTAGAAGTAGTATGAGATTTTATTTTTTTATCATTTTTTTAATAACATAGCAAGTGGGAAAATCAAAAGTTGCTTACTCCGGTTTAGATAGATATAAATAGTTAGATTTACTTCTCTCTAACGTACATTCGAAGAAAAATCGAAGAAGTATTTTAAAACAATCCACTTTAACTGGATCTACAAAATTTAGATACACATATGTAGGATACAACAATACATCAATTTGTAAAAAGTTAGAATATTGATATGTTGAAGACACGCTTTTTTTAAAACAAAAGTCTACGATGTAGGTAAATTCAACATCAGATGTTAAATGTAATTCACTAAATCTACAAAAAAAAAAAAAAAAAAAAAAAAAATCAAATATCAAGTTAATTACAATAATACAAAACACAAATCAATTACTTACATTTGTAAGGACTCAATCGTGAAGATGAGATTTGATGATTCTAGGGTTTAGTCTTTTATTAATTCTTTTTTCCTTTTATGCATCGGCGGAAAGGTTTTTTTATTCTTTTATTGTTAATTTCGGACATTGAACTTTGAAATAGACTACTTAGTTCTATATTGAAAGAAAACATCGACGTAAAAATAAATATGCCATAAAATTGTATATTAGATACATTTTTGAGAAATATTTAAAAATATTACTATCCAATACGGATTATTGGTCTCGAAGAAAGTATTTGTACTCTATACGGGATGGTGGAAGTTTTTATTTATTTATTTATTTATTAATATTAATGATTTAAAAAGAGACTTCACCTAGAATAGCTTTATAATCCACCAACTAAAAGGTGTGTGTACATATATATAACACTGCTTTGATATATGTACAATGTTTTAATTAGTTTGAGTGTACCCAAGATTGCTAGCCTATCCTATAAAAATGATTCAAAAGTCAAAACTTTATAAAATTTATTTGTTGGAGAATCAAATCTTCCACTTGTTTCCATCTATGATATCTATTAATCAATTTATGATGTATTTAATGCGCTTAAGTTTTTATGTCAAAAAATAAAAGAGAAAAAATCCTTCATCTTCTTCTTTTTTTTTATCAATACTTTTAGAAAATTTTTAAAAATATATTTTATTTTAGGACATACGTAATTTTGGCTTTTATAATTATACTTACATTACTATTAGGGAGTTGTTGTTATAAAAGCATTGCGTTAAATATGTGAGGGAGAGATCAAATAAATCTCGAAATTCATAATACAAATAATGTACGAGTTGAATTAGGTTCATTTTGACTGATGTCTTATTATTTGTTTTTTTAATAATTTGATTACGATTCTAGATGATAGATATTTTAACTTTCATCTTTAATTACAACATGTGCTTTTTTTCATCCCTCTTTTATATAGTTCAATTACACACATAATTCACGTATATTAATTGTTAGCTTAAAATATTACTTTGCTTCTAATTTTGTTCAAGTTTGGTTGTTACATTTTTAAATAGTCCAATTCTAGTAGAAGATTTTCAAATATAGCAAAATGAACAAAAATATTTATAAATATAACAAAAATGTTAAATTCTAATAATGACAGACAACAATAAACTTTTATCACGGTTTATTACTGATAGAATATGAAATTTTGCGATGTTTATAAACATTTTTTTTTTTTTTGTAATTTTGCCATTTACAATAATTTTTCATTATAATCTTCTTAAATTATCTTAAAATTAATCTGGGAGTTTAGGTACTTGTTCATTTGTTCTAAATAATTTAGTTCTAAGAGAAGATTATATATATATATATATATATATATATATATATTGATTATATTTATAGGCAAAACTTGTTTCATAATACACCCAGAGTTCAACTCTAAATCTATGGTAGTTTACTTGCAGTTAATAAATGAAATTCAATTGATTAATTAATCTTGCATCAATGTATTTTATAATTTCTAATTCAAATCTAAGAAAAAAAATAGTAATTGCAGTGCAGTAATACGTATTTTGGTATGATTATATATTTGAATTATAAGGAACTAATTTATTTTAAAATAAATAAGTTATTTAAGTTGAATAAGGTGAAGTAAATAGATAATTGAAGGATTAATTTATTTAAACAGGATTGAAACAATTAATTACATTCAAATAAATATTAAGATATAATTTAAAGAATTGAAATCTTTGAGGTAATATGAATAATATTTTTGAACATTGGATGATATTAAATAAGAGTAAGATGTAGAGTTCTATAAACAGGGTCGAATCCCACGCACACTTCTCTCCACAAATAGTCGCATGTGTGTGTGTGTGTGTGTATATATATGTATGCACACAACACCTAACCCTACAATGTTATTGTTATGTATATATATTTTGACAATCACCAAATTATATTCATTTAATAAAATTTACGTGTGGAAGATAAATTCATGCAACTATAACATTTATTGAGTTTCTATTAAATTTTGTAAATGATTGCTTAAGTTTTTATTTAATGCTACAAAAAGTTCAATTATGAGATTATCAAAAATTGCAACTTTTTATTATTATTATTTATTTATTATTTTTTTTAAAAAATAAAATTATATGACTTTTCAAAAAAAAAAAAGAAAAAAAGAAAAAATTAATGAGATAAGAACAATTAATTATAAAAGAAACATCTGTCCCCACAGTTGGTCCACGATCTACCTTCCTCCTCCGCGGTTCCACCGTCCACCGCCGCCGCCGCCGCCACTTGTCTCTTCATCCTTCAGTTTCATTTTGCAGGTGCACCTGTTGACTTGGTCCAGGCTAGAAGCTTCATAAGGGCCCCCCTCTTTTGTAGGGCCTTTGACTCATTAATGAGGAAGTCGCGATTTCTTCGACGACGGAGCAAAAAATATCGACGGCTGCTCCGGCGACGAATGGTGGAGCCCGCCGCTGACTGTGATAGATTGGATACAATGAAATTGAAAGGACAGATGGTATGTTTTGTTTAGGGATGGTTCTTAAAAATTTTAGGGTTAAAAATCTGTTCAATTATTACTAACCCTTATCCCGATTTGTCCATTAGTTTGAAAAAAAGCTTCACGATCTTTACAATTAATAGTATGTGATGAAATGAACGGCTAATATGCTGAACACATCGATGAATAGTATTGTTTCAATTTTTATCTTTAGCTACGAAAATGTAAATAGGAGTTGCATTTATTAATGGATTTAGGAATCCCATTCCCAGATAACTTGAACAGCTCGACGAAATAGCTATGAAATTGTTTACTGACGCAAAAATTCTGTCGTATGTAGGTAGGCATTATTTTATATAAAACCCGAGAGCTCACCATGTGGACAGAAATGAAGTTTGTTCAACTTTTTGTTTCCTCTCAATTACTGTGAGAACCTTCATAATATCCATTTTTTGATTTTATTCCTATTCGTTTTCGAACAGAAAGAGCAAGATTAGATCTCTTCTTTTTTGGATCCAGATGCAAACTTTTTTTCTGTAAGTTCTTTTAAGCTTTCACTAAGGAGGTTGCAAAAGTTGATTCATCTTTATAGTTTTTGATGTTCTGCTTCCAATGGTAGTGTATCAATTCCAGTCCATTTTTACACACTTGCCTCTTTTGATGTTGGGCCCCTCTTAATGTTTTGTCTTTTAAACTTGAATTTGTTAAACTTCTCAATCTGGGATGTATTGTATTGGTTGTACTGGAGGTTTTGAAGTTCCATTTTTAAGCCATGAGAGCTTGGAGCCGCCCTTTTCTGAAGTATTTGAAAAAACCGCATTTACTTTTTGTAATTTAATCTAACTTTGCTACCTTTAATTTGGTTCCCATCTCTGATTCTTATTGGTCAATGAATTTCGTATTTCCACTATTATTCTTTGAAAATTTGGATTCTGAAATCCATGGCAATGGCTACTTAGAAACTAATGTCACTACCCACATACAATCCAGTTGGTAATCTGTTTGAGAAGTGGGTGAAAAAGCAGAGTTTCTAGTACTGTTTGATACCATGTTCTTTTCTATATAATTGTATGAGTCCTACTTCTAAAAGTTCTAGCTATTAGATTAATATTCATTCCTAATATATTGCTTGAACTTTTTCTAAATTAATGTTACATGGCAAGTGGACTTCTTATCTTCAAAGTTAAAATATAGAAGAAATGGATACAAGTTGGCTCAATCAACATTTATCTCTTAGAGTTTCGCTTTTAGAAAGTTAGATGGTTCATATATAAATTCTTCACTGATGGTTTATGTTCAGAAATTTTGTCATCGTTTCAAGCTAAATAGCAGGTTCCTTGTAGTACTGTTTTTTCTTTCCTTGTCTCCCTTATCCTTGCATTCTATTATTTTGGTTATAGTTTATTTTTGTTTATATGACTCTATTTAAGATATTTAAACTAATCTTTCTTCTCAGATTGGCTTGGATGAGTAGGTGATTCAAGATACTGAGGTACTGTGGTGCGGTAAAGACATTTGAAATAAAATCCAGTCAATCAGGTTCAAAGCTGACTCAAGTTGAATCTGATTGCAAACATGGCCATGGATCATACTGTAAAAGTCATTCTAGGCTCGATTGCCTTCGCAGTCTTCTGGTTATTAGCTGTTTTCCCTGCTATCCCATTTCTACCAATTGGGAGAACAGCAGGTTCTATACTAGGGGCAATGCTCATGGTCATATTTCGAGTCCTAACTCCAGAACAAGCATATGCAGCCATCGATCTCCCAATACTTGGTCTTCTGTTTGGAACAATGGTAGTTAGTGTTTATCTTGAAAGAGCTGATATGTTCAAGTATTTGGGGAAGGTGCTGTCGTGGAAGAGTAAAGGAGCAAAGGATTTAATTTGTCGAGTGTGTCTGATATCTGCAATTTCAAGTGCATTTTTCACCAATGACACCTCGTGTGTGGTTTTGACTGAATTTGTTTTAAAAATTGCCAGGCAACATAATCTTCCTCCCCGTCCCTTCCTTCTTGCACTTGCATCAAGTGCAAATATTGGTTCTTCAGCAACACCAATTGGCAACCCCCAAAACTTGGTCATAGCTGTCCAGAGTAAAATTCCTTTTGGGCAATTTGTGATTGGAATACTCCCAGCTATGCTTGTTGGTGTTGTTGTAAATGCTTTAATTATTCTTATCCTATATTGGAAACTGTTATCTGTCCAGAAGGATGAAGAAGATCCATCACCAGAAGTTATTGCCGATGAAGATGTTCTTTCTCACAGATTTTCACCAGCCAGATTATCACACTCACAAATTCCATCCCTTAATTCTGCAGAATGGGATTCTCGATTGGATTCAATGAACGCACAAAGTCCTCCATGCTCGAATGCAAATGTGGAAACTATAAGAAATTCAGTAAGTTCAAAAGATAATGAAATCCACAGGTCTCATAGTACTCTGACGGAGCCGGC
The DNA here is from genome assembly GCF_025177605.1 of Cucumis melo. NCBI lineage: Eukaryota > Viridiplantae > Streptophyta > Magnoliopsida > Cucurbitales > Cucurbitaceae > Cucumis > Cucumis melo. Next base: position 7,597,929 of record NC_066862.1, on the reverse strand, counting down.
AAGAATATCCGATGCTTCAAAAGAGTGGCTGCCCAATGCTTCTCCTCAGAAAAGGGAAGAAGGTTTCTCTTCTAAGAGCCTCAACTCAATGGATAAACAGAAAGAACCAGTAATTTTGCAGTCCTCAGAAGGGAAGGAACATTGGAGCACAAAATGGCGAAGGATTGCATGGAAATCCTGTGTTTATCTTGTGACTGTAGGAATGCTTATTGCTCTATTGTTGGGCTTGGATATGTCATGGACTGCCGTGACTGCTGCACTCGCTCTTGTGGTTCTTGATTTCAAGGATGCTCAGCCATGCCTAGAAAAGGTTTGAACCATTATTTCTTTGTTCATCTTTAATTACTACAAGTTATAATTTTTCGATGAAATTTAACAATTCTTTTTTTTTTTTACACTATTTCAACAGGTTTCATATTCACTTTTAGTTTTCTTTTGTGGGATGTTTATGACGGTTGATGGATTTAACAAAACTGGATTGCCAAGTGCTTTTTGGAATTTCATGGAGCCGCATGCACAGATTGATCGTGTTTCTGGGACTGTAGTTCTTGCTCTTGTCATACTGTACCTCTCAAACTTAGCTTCAAACGTGCCTACTGGTATTGACTACTTTTCCTCCCACTGTTGCTTGCTTTCCATATTTTATCTTTTCCCTTTTCCTCTTCTGAATGTTGATAGCCTTCATAGAATTAAGATTCCAATATAGGATAAAAAACCCTGAACTTCGTTACTTGCATGTTTTTGGTGTTCGATGATTTGAAATGCACAAAATAATCTGTGAAGAAATATCTGATTATGTAGACAATCACTGCAACTGATGTGTACGAGTAAGATTGAGGTAATGAACATATTGACAAAACACAAATTCGTTTTCGTAGTATAAAGCAATGAATGGACTGGAAAACACCCAGGTTGTTATAGATTGCTTAGGATCTCATGATTATCTAGGATAGATAGGTACTAACTCCACAAATTAATCTTTTCATTTGATTAAATCTTGAATAAAAAGTGTTAACTACATAACTTTTCTTGATTGTAATTCTCTGGTTCGATTGACCTGATGCTTTTATGTTGTCATATTGTCAGTTCTTCTGCTTGGAGCACGAGTCGCTGCATCGGCTGCTGCAATTTCTCCAGCTGAAGAAAAACGGGCATGGCTTCTTTTAGCTTGGATCAGTACTGTTGCTGGAAATCTTTCATTATTAGGGTCAGCTGCAAACTTGATTGTGTGTGAACAGGCTCGTCGTACTCCACAGCTAAGCTACAATTTATCCTTCTGGAATCATCTTAAATTTGGACTTCCCTCAACTCTTATTGTCACAGCCATTGGTTTAGTTCTTATAAGATGATTTTCCTGTTTTTACTTGCCTTATTTTATTGTTTTTTTTTCCTATAATAAGGTTTTATTTTATGAAGGTTAGAAATTGTAGATTTCGTTTGAAGTTGATCTATATATATATATATATATATAATAAATGAAGAATGTTTCCTTGAAAGGTCTGTACAAATTTTAGTATGAAACAAATGTTCAATATATGGTTGAGTTGAAAATGGAAATGAACTGATAAATAGCCATTTTTTGTTCAATGCCTCCATTTTCTCTTTATTTTATATTTATATTTTTAGTTATTATTGTTCTGTAAGATTATTTTGAATTTGAAAAAAAAAAGGGAAAAAGGGATCCACTAGAATGAGATATAATAAACAATAAAACTTAAAAATCTATAACATTGAGAATCAAGAGAGATATTTGAAGAGAGATATTTGAATATCTCAACTAGTTTGATATATTTAATAGGTCTTCATCACTTCCAAACAAAAATATTACAAATAGAATGAAATAAAAAACGACATAAAGTCTTAATCATGTAGGAATAAGAACAAAATTAGGTTAAAACATCGTCAAATCAGATTAAAAATGATAAAGAGAATATAAAAATGATAAAGAGAATATAAGCTAATATCGTGAATTGAGTAATTATCGATAAAGAGAATATAAGCTAATATCGTGAATTGAGTAATTCTTTGGATAATTTGGATAAAGAACTTAATTAGAATCGCACAATCTCATAATGCTCCATCCAAGAAAGGGTATTGTTCTGAAAAATTCTTCAATTCCTTTCTAACCAAATTTGCAAGGGAATCACTTTGACACCATTTACCCAAAGAAGGTAATTAAGGAATAACTTTTGAACAATCTTTCTGAACTAAGGACCCACTAAGATCTGCATAACATTCTCCTTTGAAAGAGTTGCTCCAAACCCACTTCAAATTAAAGCGTAAGAATAAGTTCCTCCAAAAGTTCTTGAAAAAACCTAACCATCGAAGAAAAGGTTTGTTGGCAGTCCTATTTCTCATGCACAGAGGGCATATTGAAGGTAATAATGAGTGTACTATGGGAGGCTTTATTTGAAGGGTTTAACAAACAATCAAGAACCCCAAATATCATCTATCTAAAACTCTACTTGATTTTCTCATCCCTTCAAACAATGAAAAGGACTTAGAGTGCACTTCCACTTATTCTCGTCTATTGTATAGGCTCTCTGCTACATCCAATTAAATATTTTTACACGACAGTTTGTTACTAATTTATATAACATTTAAAGCTCACAGTTTTCATTTAAGTCACTAATTTCTACCATATTTATTTAGGAAAAATTATTTTAATTGTATTTAGGTCATTAAGCTTTCAAACTCAGCAATTTTACCCGTTGACGTACATATTGTAGAACTAAAAAAGTTTATTTGTCTCACTATGTAAAATCATTATAATGAAGTTTCAATTTGACATAAACTTTACGTATCTTAAAAATAATTTGGTGATTTCTTCTTTGGAGATCCACAATTTGTACACTTGAAATTGGAAGATAACGTGGTATTTATTCGCTCAAGATAATTGAAAAAACATATTATCGATTCCTTGATTATTCTTCTACGATAAATAGAATTAATATCCATTCTTATCTTTAAATTATTATTTTTTTCCTTAAAACAACACAAGGAATCATTTAAAATTTTAAAAGAATAATGAAACTCTATCCCTATCTAAGAGTCATTCCACACCATAGAAATATTATTTTCTTAGACAATTATAAGAATTATCCAAAATATGAAAAGGAGATGATGTGATCACATCTTTATTGTCGTAAGAATTAATGTTTGAATCTATTAATATAAAGACTACAGCGTGTGCCTTACAAAATAGTCTAAAAATTGTCCATCGATTTTATCGAAGAGAATGTCAATTTTAATTCTTAAACTAATTTAGTCAGCAAAAGCGATTTTGGAAAATATTTCCATGGTAGACCACGAGTAGTTCGGGTCGAATCCGTTGCTTGAGGTGAATTTTGATACATTATAAACTATAAATATATCGAACAAAAAAGAGGGCTCTTTAGCTGATATCAAAGTCTCTATCGAGGACATAATTTTTATAACATCCCACTTTTCTAACACATTCTTAGAGAGGAGACTAAAACTGTTCATCAACGTTTGTCAATTTCATATCATACACATCTTTAATACTGCATTGAATGCACAAGACTTTTCTAACTATATTTTTAGTGAAAACTTATCACATGAGTAAAATTGCAATAGTTTTGCAATAGTCTTAAAAATATTCATTTTTTATATTACTTCTTAATAAAAAAAAACCTATTTAAAATATATTTCAATAATTATTTAGTATTACAATTCATATTAAGATTTTTTTGCAGTTGAATTAAACAAAAGGGAAAGTTTATCATTAGGAGTAATATAAAGATTTAAATTTAAGCCAACAACTAAAATAAAAAGAAAAAGAAAGTACATATCAATGATATACAAACTTTTTTTAAGCTTAGCTTTTTTATTTTCTTTTTAATATACTTTCGTTTTTTTATGCCAAATTTTTCAAAATAAAAAATCTAAATGTTTATTAAATTAAAAGAGGTCAAATTTATAATAAAGATATTGTATAGGAAAAGTAAATCAGTTTTATAAACAAATCATTATTATTAAACAAGTTTAAACGGCCTAAATTTTGTTTGCTATTTTTAATCCAAAGAGGTTTTCATCTTTTTTCTTTCGCAACTATTTTTTTTCTAAACATCTTTTCTTACATTTTGAGATTATGAAGAAGATCCCACGTATTAAAAATAAGAGAATTGTTAAAAAGGACAAAATTTCAGATTCTACCAATGATAGACATTGATAGATATGATATGTTTCATATTGATAAACAGTAACAAAAGTCTACCTATATCTATCGTTGAATAAAATCCAAAATTTTGCTGTATGTTCTAAATATTTTAGTTTATTTTACTATATTTAAAAATATTATTTAAAATTATTAATTTATCTCCACTTTAATATCCTTATCTAACACAATTTTAATTGGAAAATTGTAAAATATAAAATAGTTTGTAAATTTTTTTGGCCCATTTATTAGTTTATGGAAAGACAAAGAAAAAAATTTAATTTTAAAAATTCAAAGAAGGATGTTACCAAAAATTTCCACCCCTTGTAAGGTTCTTTAGATTTTTTTTAGGTTTTAAATGGATACATTTTCAAAAATAGTTAAATAGTGAATATATTTATAAAATATAGCAAAATTTATCAATTTTCTAGTGATCAATTCAAGTTTTCTTTTTTTTTTTTTGTTATATCTTGTAGGTAGTTTTATTTTTTCTATCTAAAACAATTCTCTTTTTGAGTATATTAATTTTCAAAATTTTTAATTAAATTATCTTTAAAAATTAAAAAAAATATATTATTATGATAATTCATTTTTTATTAAAAATTAGCTTATCATTGCAGTAGAATCTAAAATTTCGTTCTATTTCGAAAATGCTCTTACTAAATAGCTTTTCTTTATTAAAATAAAAACTTTTAATAGACTTTAATTAAAAAAATAATTAATATATATTTAAAATCTAAAATAGGAAAGAAAAAAAAAACTAAATATTACTTTAAAGATCTTTACAAGAAAAATTCGGTAAAGTTTATTTATTATTATTATTATTATTATTAATTTTTGTATTTTTCTTCTCGAAAGCCAATAAATGGGATAAAAAAACTTTACGATTTTTTTTTTAGAAAAAATAAAATTGGGATTTGTTAATTGGGATTTGAAATTGTGTTTAGGTAAATGTAAGATTGAAGACATTGAGTGAAAGACAAAATAGGTTTTTTTACCAATGAGATTCTTTAATGGTAATCTCAAAAAGCAAGAAAGTGGTTAAAAGAAATTGGTTAGTTTGTACTTAATGAAAACTTTTTTATTTTAAAAATAACCAATTTTTGTTTGATTTATTTAATTTAAAAAAAGTAAGAAAGATATTATTTGAGTGAAAAAGTAGTATTTAACAATTATTTTTTAAAAGTCCCCCAAAAAAATTGAAATTTCATTTAAGATTTGAGAAATTAGATGGTGTTAATACATATACACACACACAATAATACATTTGGGCTGACAAAATAGTGGGCCGGGCCAAATTCAAGAAGGGAGATCCGTAACGGTTCATACATACAAATCCCCTTTATACAAATAAATAAATAATCTAAACTTTACCGTTTGGGTTAAAAAAAAGTACAAAAACTACTAACAAAGTACGATTGTCTTAGTAAGCACAGATGCACATACTCACACACACATGCATCCACGGAGTTAAATATGCTCTTATTGTTTGTTACCATATCCATTATCTCACTCACCTTCCCTTTCCCTTTTCTCTTTTAGTTCACGTACTCTATCATCCAAAATTTTTCCTTTTTTTCTTCTCTCTCTCTCTCTCTCTTCTTAATCTTCTTCTTCTTCTTATTAATCGAGTGAGATTTTAAGACTTATATGTTTCAACGATATTATATATTTGTAGTTGAGTATGTGTTGGAAGCTAAATATATTGTTTTTGTATCTAACTGTTCTTTTTTAAAAAAAAAAAATTGAGGGAATATTTATTTTAATATTATGTGAGATTTTGTAAATTTTTTTATTTTAACTTGTTGAAGACTTGATACAATTAAAGACAAAAGTCATTTGCTTAATTTCATTTGAATTGTCGACTTCTACTCAGCATGACATGCAGCGACTTCTAATATTTCTTCTGAATGATCCTCAAGGAAGCTTCTTGGGAGGGATTCTATCAAAGTTATTGACCGTCGAGGTTGAAGGAAGTTCTTGTCTTTTCTTTTGGTAGGCTTAGGCTTCCCTATCTTCTTGCTCCTTCTTCCTTTTTTTTTTTCTTAATGGAAGATGCTTCTTTTTGCATGCTTTTAATGGAATGACGACTCCTTTTGAATGGAATTTGGTTGTCTCCCTTTACGATGAGTCACAACTATCCATCCTTCGCCATCATCCTTAACATGTTCTTCTTTATTTTGGGAGTCCGTTGTCATGATTTTTTGTTAGAATCGAACAAGTACAGGTTTGAAAGTCCTAAATTGAATCAAGCTTTTTCTTTGATCATAAAGTTGTGTTGATGGTGGACACTCGAAGTCATCTCGACCGCAACATGATTCGTTTGAGCAACTTCATCAATATCTAGCTCAATCTTCTTTTCACGAGCCAACTTTAGAATTAACTTCTTTAACACGAAACATTTTTCAACAGGGTGACTAATTACCCGATATACTTGCAGTAGTTAGAATCATCTACTTTTTCTGCTTGTTCTGGTCGTCTGCATTTTGGCAACTGAATAAGTTGGTTATCTAGCAGTTGCTCTAACATGTCTATAACATTAGAATCAAGAAATGGATAAATTTTTTCCTGCCTTTCTTTAAAAGTTGGGTGTCGCTTTTTGTCACCATCATGCTTTCTTTCGATTTTTGTTTCTTTTCTTTTAGAGAAGGATTTCAAAAGAGTTGCATGAACAATCATAGACTCGTTTATGACACTATTTCCGATCTTTTAGCGTCATCAATTTCATTCTTGTTACTTCTCATTTTTGGAACCAAGAAATTTTTTGCTAACCTATTGGCGATACTTAATTCCATATCATAGGCACGAGTCGCCAACTCTTCAAACGTGTAGAATTTTATTCCCTGTAAAATATAAAGAAGTTAATTTCCAATGCATGCTTTGGATGCACATCTCAACTGCAAACAGTTCAGTGAGTCGATCCTTACAATTAAGACCTAGAGCTCTCCATCGGTTGAGGTAGTCGATGACTAGTTCTCCCTTTCGTTGTCATGTGTTTGTAAACTCCATCATGCTAACGATACGCCGAGTACTATAGAAGCGGTTGAAAAAGTTTCTCTCAAGCTGCTCCCAACTATCAATGGATTTGGGTTCAAGATCGATGTACCAGTCGAAGGTATTTCTTTTGAGGTTTTGGATGAACTGTTTGACAAATAAACCTCCTCTCGTACCAGCAGTTTCACATGTTTTGATGAAGTGAGCAACATGTTGTTTTGAATTACCTTTTCCATCAAATTGTTGGAACTTGGGAGGCTGGTATTCATTCGACATTTTGAGATTGTCGATCCTCTTCGTATATGGCTTTGAGTACAAAGAGAAAGTTTGAGCAGGTCTACCATATTGAGTTTTGATGGAGTTTGCAATCATCTCCTGCAACTGTTGAACAGATAGCGATGCAATTGAAGTCGAATTTTGTGGCGGACTTTCTTGCATAACTGCCTTCCCTTTGTTAGCATTCTTACAGTATGTATGTGACTTGATTCAACAACACACGACTCTCGATGTGGTCCTTCAGAGATGCAATCTCATAATCCCTTTCTTCAACCACCTTCATGAGCATGTTCACCTTCTTTTCAACTCTACCATTCTATTTTCACTTGTATCGATGTCATTTACCATAACTAACATTATATTTGGGTGAAGCGTCTCCTCATTTGAGTGTCCAGAGGACGAACTGTGTTCGTCAATCATAGGATTTTCTTTGATTATAATTCCACCTTTTGGTGGCTTTGACAATTGTTCCCAAATATTCTTTGCGATGTTAAAGGGTGACATATCCTTATATGATTGAGTCTCCCTTGAGCGGCTGCGAGTACTTGGCCACATGCTGATGTCGCTTATGTTGGAATTTGTGTCCTAAAACTCGTACTTTGTTATTTGATTCAATAAATTTTATTATTGAATGCTATAATCTTAAATCCAATAAGTTAAGGTCCCGAGACTATTTTACTGAGTTTGTCAAATACACTTGAACTTTATGTAGAGACATAAACATGAATTAAGTTCAAGTTAATAGCCCAAATAGTCTATAATGTTTGAATAAGGTTGGATGTCTTATTATGGTAAACACTATGGATGCGGCTCGCTCCGTAGTTAGTACAAACGATGTAATCCTGAATCGTTTATGTAGAGACATGGGAGTGGTGGTATCCTACGTAAATGGTTTGCATAAGACTGGAACCACAAAATAATCACTTTTAGTTATAACACCGTAAACTATAAAATGACTATTTCAATTATGATGACCTAGGTAACTTGATCTTAATCCTGAGTTAACTATGAACTTCTGTTCATTCGGTAGTATCCTTAGATCTGCATAGGTGAGGGCAGCTCATCATCGTTGGCCTAATAAGCCTTCCATTTCAAGGATAAGACCGAGTGGATAGCTAGGGACATAGGGTGCAATACGGAATTCACTCCTACCCATTTCTGGGATAGTAGATAGGTTGTTCCCTTAAGGACTGAATCCAAGTCTTGAACAAGGGGCCCCACCTTCTCATTGGCCCGAGAATGATTCAAGTTTATAGGTTGGACCTTAAACCAATTATTCAATAGCGGATTAGTAGGTCTTAAGGAACAAGATGTAATCTCGAGTGTAAAACAGTATTTTGACCCAGCCAAGATTACGAACAACCTGTGAAGGATCAACTTATTCATTGTGGTTATATCAGGTGGACAGAAATATATCTATAGTGAGGGGAGTGCAACTAAGAGTTTTTAGTGGAATGACTCTTTAGTTAACGAATGTTGGTTAAGCTTGGTCTAAAAGAGTTTAGCCAGTTAATCTCGAATCGTTGGAACCCATGATCTATAGGTCCATTAAGTTCTCCTACTAGCTCATATGGATTCAACTAAGAACAATATGTTGAAGTAACTCGAATTGTTCGAACTAAGAAAAGAGAAAGAAACCAACAAATATAAGATATAAGTCGGTAGATATAAACTTTAAGTTTTATGTTTAAATATGATTTAAATAAATATGGGTATAGATTCATATTTAGAAGTTTGGAAAGTTTTGAAACGGTCAAAGTTGTAAAAGTCAACATGTTGATTTTTAACTTTAAACTTTGACCGGATTTATATTCAAATATGATTTGAATTTTAGAAAAATAAATGCGGATTCATACTTGGGAGGTTAGAATTAGTCAAGACGAAAAAATAGTTAAAAGTCAAAAAGTTGACTTTTGACTATGAAAAGTCAAAGTTTGAGTTTGACTTAATTGGTCAAATGACCAAAATACCCCTTTGACTAATTACTTTATTAATTAACAGTTAATGGGAAATGTGGCAGATTATTGTGAATTTGAAGCCACTAATTCCATTAAGAATTAATGGATTAATTAGGTGTTGAAAATGTATGAAATAATTTGCATGCAATTTGCATGTAAATTTCATATAAAACATTTCTCATTACAGAATGAGAGAGGATGATGTTTTTCTAAAAAACCACCTAAACGATACACTACCTCCTTCTTTCTCTTAAAGTTTTACTTCACAGACCGAGTCCCACAACTCCGTTTTTTATCCTGAGTTTAGTAGGTCAACTTAGTGGTTGTCCTTGCTCGTGATATTCAGGCAAAGAAGAAGTTTTGGATCGAAGAAGTTCAGAACTATAAAAGGTAAGTTCATCGTTTACCTCTTATGCTCTTCGTTTAGGTCCATCGCATAGCACATGCATGTCAACTTCTAAATTGTTTAGATGCGTATAGAGTAAAGCATGATCCTTTTTATTTCGCTGCAGCATGTCTCTTGTTGTTTTTCCATCAGCTTAGAGCTTCGATAATGTTGCCTTTAGATGTCATGATTTCTTTAGATGTTCTTTAAAAAGAGAAAGAGATGAAAGGTAGAGACGGTCCCATCGGGCGTGCCAAACTGTTCACATGAGATTTTTGGAGAAATGTGATTTGTGGAATTGAACTTTATATATTGATTTATATGGTGTTGTGGATATAATCTCTAATATTTACTCATTTGATGCTTTCTCTCGAATACAAATTAAGACTTAGAACTTTTTAATCTTCGATCTTCAGGAAGTTGTGGTTGCAAGTTTATTTAAGCTTCAATCTTATGAAATTCAAAGAAAGTTTGATCTTCCAATTCTTCAATATTTCAGAAGATGATGATCTTGATTCTGATAAGAACTTGCACATTTTGAGAGCTTTTTGAAGTTTGAAACTTCAATTCTTCAAAGCTTCGATTCTTCAAAGCTTCAATTCTTCCTTCAACTAAAGATCTCCAAAATGAATGAAAAGGTCTTTATTTATAGAGAATTTCCATGGGCTTAAGGTGAGCTTAGGCCCATTTGCTTCGTGGGCTCGAGTCCATTAATTCTTTGACCTAATTTTTCATCCAGGGCTTGAATTGGGTTGAATACGAGAAAACTTGACTACCCAAATCCAATCAAATTATAATCATCACAATTTTGCTGTGATGACGTGACACGATTTAATTGGCCAAAATTTCTTGTTCAATAATGATATCTTGGTCTTTACTTTCAAAATATTAAAACAAAATTTATACACAAATAAAATTTGTTAATACTTGTATTTTGAGAAACTTAGAGCTGATTTAATAACGTTTCTACTTTTTGTTTCTCATGTTCCAAATTTTAGTTAGAAACTATGGAAAGAAAATAATCAAAACGATGAGATTAAAAATTGTTAGTTTTAAGCACATAGACCAAACAAAATGTTTCGAAATATATAGAGAGATTAACGGAACAAAAGTCTTTACATAAACAAAAATTTTAAAGTGTGTAAACGAAAATAAAAGATAATAAAAATATAAGAAGAAAATAAACCAAAATAAAAAAGTTGAGTAGCAAAATAATATTCAACATTCTTATGTCGTTTCTCCTTTTTTTTGCAAAGGGCTTGCAAGATTTTGAACGCCCTACGAATTCACATCTTCTACTCTCATTTGCTTCAACAATTTGGGATTGACATATAATATGAGTGTTTTCCATGGCCATTTCTCAGTTAAAAAACCTTCAAAACATATGAGAAGAATACGAGGGCACAATGACACGTGCGAAGGTACATCTCCTCCAACTCCCACAAGTCTTCTCAATTAAGTGCTTATACATCTCCCTTTGGTGTATATACTTACAAAGATCAGCCAACCTTTCATCACCAACACAACAACTTACCTTTCTTCCTGCCTTCAAATACTATGCAATCTCTCCCCAATTTATGTTCTCCCTTACATATCCACCCCTCCAATTTATCTCTTTAACTTTTGCTTTTCCCCCATTAGTCCCTTCCTTTTGTTATCTTTTTTCTTTTACCAATTTCAATAACACCCACCTCTTTTCAACATCTAACATTTTCACCTAACTTATAATGTTTCACCTTTTACTTCAATTTCAGTTTTGTTGATTGCCTTCTCACTGTTAAATTATTGTATTGCACCTTTTACTTCAACTTACCCTTTGGTTTTTCTTTCTTATACTTAATTTTAATTCTTAATTGGTACTTACCTTCGTGTCTTCATTATTTGTCTGTTTACTTTGTTATTCAATTAATATTTGTCATGTGTTAAACATTTATTTATTTAAAAAAAGATTGTATAAGATAAAAAATGTAACGTAAGCTATTGTGACCTTTTCGAAGTGAATGATATTTTCATTAACACGAATTAAAAGAAAAAAAAAAAGAACAGAATTTTCGAAATGTGTTATACCAAATAGGTGTGTTTAATGTTTGTAAGTAATAAATTATTTAACATGAATTAATATTTAAACCAATGAGTATTTCTAAAAGAGTTAAAAGGTAAATTTTGTTGGATTGGTAAAGTTCTATGAATTCAAGAAATATTTATCGATGGACGAAAACATATTTACAAATAAATTAATAATAGTTTATTATCGACTAATCTTCGACGAAAGATATTTTTTTAAAAAAAAAATTAGTAGCATTTTCATATCTGAATATATATTGATACAATCTTACTTTTTAGTTGGATGTGTGTGTTTCAAATTTTTAATTTTGTATTTGCTACTGCAAAGGCCCTAATTTTATTAATGATTAGATGTTATCTACATTTTTATAAAACTATCTTATCTTAGGGAGAGAATCTTGAAACGTTACCTATCCTTTGGAAGAGGGAGTGGTAGAAACGGAGATCAAAATTCTTTCTTTTTTCCATGAGAGAAATATCAAACTCTCCATAATTTAATTTTTTATTTTTAGCTTTTAAAAATTATGCTTAAATTCTTTTATTTTTTTTTTCATGTTCGATATAAGTATAATAGTTGCATATTTAGTTAAATTTCAAAAATAAAATTTTAATTTTAATTTTTTTTTCAAAATTTGAATTGGTTTTTTTAAATATGGATAAAAAGTAGTTATCAAAAACAGAGATTTAGTCGTCGACATATGTTTATAGACTTAATTTTCAAAATTGAAAAACAAAAAAGGAAATGGTTTTATATCACCAAAAACTTTGAGGCATACCAATTAAATTAAATTTTGGACTAGTAATCCTATCATTTTAAAATTACTTTCGTGAATATCAATTTACATCCACTCCAAACAAACAGATGTGGGCTTTCAACGGAGTATCCTCTCATAAAAACGTTAAAAAAAATCATCTTCCTTCAGTATCGAAATGAATCTAGCTAACGGACAATTAACATGATCTTTTTCTCTAAACATAAAAAATACTATATTTTAAGCTTTGTACTATAAATATTTAAATTTACTCTTTCTACTTTTAAATAATAACTTTAAAACAAAATATTTATACTTTATAAAAAATTAAAAATTGTAGAAAAATTGTAGGAAAAAATACAACATTTAAGAAAATATTTACATTCAGCTATTTTGTTAATTAATTTTATCTTTTATGATTTTGTTGTAAATAGTTTTTCAAATTTTTTATTTTCGAAAAAACTTTTTTTTATACCAAATTTAACTAATTATATCTTAAAAATTTAATAAACATATCCTATAATATATATTTTTAATATTTTTTTAAAATTAAATTTAAATTAACAGTAATAACTAAGTTTAATATCTCTGGAGAATGATAATTATATTTTTACATTAAAAAGTAAAGAATATAAAATTTGAAGGTTAATATGAACTTAGTTTAATTGACACCTATATGTATCAATAAGAGGTTACAGGTTCAAATATCTCATATCTATAATAAATTACATTATTTTTTTTTTAATATATGTATATATAAAAAGTCTAAAGTGTATTTTAATTTACTTTTAATACAAAATATTGGTTATTCGATTTCTTAAAAATAAAGTATTGGAAAAGTAAATGCATTTGCTACAATGCATATGATTTTTCTAACTTTATATTAAAATATATAAATAAGTAAAGGGCACAAAATGATGAAGTCTACTACATTAGACATCATCACTTATTTACTTAATAATTAAGGACCCACTAATAATTAGTCTTTTTTTTTTCTCTGTTTTATAAAATATGGAAATTATTTATTTAGATTATACTTAAAAAAACATATTTCGAAACCTTCGCGACAACCAAGTGAAAAAACACAATAATAATTTTCTTAAAGAAAAACACCTACGACAAAATAGTTGCATTCTTAACTGAAAACCTTCATTAACGATGTTTTTAAAATTTAAGTTACGAAATGGAGTAATATGGTAATTGTGAAATTTGTTTTAGTATTTATCACATTAGTGATTTTGGATTATACTAAAGTTTTGAATAACTACACTTTTGTCAATTTAGACACCATTTCACAAATAGCTTATATTTTAAAATGCGAAGTAAGTTATCTCATTCAAAATTACAAAACGTGTGAATTGTGGTTTCAACTGTACAAATATTTTTACAAGCGATTGATTCCAAATCTTAAGTAATTTTGAAAATAATAAAAAACAAAAAAAATTCAAGTCAAAGGCTATGGATAAAATTTATATTTAAACAAGTTAAAAAAATTTCATAAAATATCTTGTCACAACCACATTATATTCGCACACAACTGTGGTATTTATGGTAAATATAAATTAGAAAAAATTCATAGAATAATTTGTTACATGCAAACAAAAGTCCATTTAACCAATGGAACATATAGTCTTATCAACACGTCCAATATTCAAACAATCCATTTATTGTTAGTACTTTAAAAAAGAGTTTCATCACACCCATTTTTCTTTTTTTCTTTCTTTTTTTTAATTGATTTATAAAATTTTAACGTATTACTTTAAAAGTTCATAATGAATTTTTGTTGTAAGAAAGAATTATAAAATTATCATTAAATAATTATAATTTCACGTGTCAATATTCTCGCAGCCACCTTAAAAAGAAATAAAAAAAAGTCCAACACTCAATATTTCTTTTTTCTTTTTCTAGAAAAAACAATACTTACTTGTTTGAGTTGAATCTAAAAAAGTGTCTAAATATTTTTGACAATAATCCCTTCTCTTTATTATTAATATTTACTATGAAAGAATATATTACTATTATATGTTTGACATAACCTTCGATTGGAAAGAAAGAAAATTACGTAAGAATTAAAATAGTGGAAATTAGTTAATAATTTGAAAAATTAGATACAAAATCAAATATTAAAAATATAATTAAAAGTTTATTAAAGTGAAAGGTTAGAGAGAGAGAGAGAGAGAGGAAAAAAAAAAAAAAAAACACAGAGAAAAAAAAAAGAGAAGCAATGAATGATGAAATAAATTATTTTATTTTATTTACGCCTTTTTTTCCTTCTAAAGTTTAAAATAAAATCAATAAAATATAAACTTTCGGACAACTCCATGTCGTTCGCTGATGCATACGCTCTTTAGTCTTTCTTTTTCTTTTTTTTTTTTTTTTTCTTTCATTTCTCTCTTCTTTTTGCGATTTTTCTCTCAATCTCACAATTCAATTCAACATGAAAATGGAGAAAGATTGTTTGATGTAACGCTTCTTGGGTTTTGCTAATTTGCGATTTCAGATTACTAGGGTTTCGATTTTCACTAATTTTTCTCTTCACTTGGAATTATTGTTGAAGTCTACCTCACTAGGATTTGGGCGAGTATAGTGGGATTCTACTGGAATTTGCAGTTTCCAATTTTTGAGGTACCACTTCCTCATTTCATTATTCTAATCTAATTTTAGTAAAATTACTGATTATCTGGTTTTAGTTACGTTAGTCACTGTGTGTTAGTTTGTCTATATTAGATTCTTGGTAGATCTGTATTGTTGAGTAGAGTCTTGAGGGATATGAACGTGTAGCTCGTTGTTTGATTTCTTGAACAGTCGTGGGAAAGAAAAGGAGGGAACTTGGAAGTGAATGGTTAAGTTCATTTTGTTGCAGTGGGAGTTTGGGTTTCTATCGAATGATATAAGTGATTAGAGGTTGGATTTGATTATGTGGTATGTATGTTGACTATTTATCGTTTTTACTTGTTCGGCGGTGTAGATTAGTGATCTCAAGTTCTCATTATCCATTAATTTTTCCCTTATTGTGAGGATTCTTTATTTGTTTATATTTTGTTTTTTCCTTCTTATATTATCCATGAAACTGCTCTTTTAATGCCGATCAAAGACTATATCTTATATCAATAAAAGTAATTACGTGAGAAATGGGACAAAATGTTCTAACCCCAATTAAGAAGTAGATTTGGGGATTGTGAAAATATCTCAAATTTATCAATGATACGATAATAGAAATCTGACTGTCTCCAATTAAGAAATAGATTTGGGGATTATTAACGAGAGTCAAATAGTGCTTGAAATCTGTCCGCTATTCCCTTAATATAAATGTTCAAAGGTATTTTGTTATTGTAGACCACATCGACCAAGAAATGCTCTAATTGTCCAATAGCCTTACCTCTACTTTTCAACTTTCAACCTCATATTCGAAATGTAAGATTGTGATTGTCGGTTATTCATGTGCTGTGGAAGACTTCCAAAGGTTAAGAGAAACTTACCCAGTTTTTGCAGTATTCCAGCTGAAAATAATAAATTTTATGGATGCAGAGCCCGCTTGAACATGTTTGTTTTATCTGAAGTGGTGAAATCCTCAATTTCCTGCATGCACAAGCTTACTTTTCGTTATGGCTATCAGGACATTTCTTCTTCTTCTTAAAAATGTGTGTGTAATATGCATGTATATATATATACATCTATCTTCACGATATCTTAAGTACTCAAACTTTCACTTCCTTTTCATGCAGGATTTTGTTACATGTAATTGATTATTGGGCTTTCTCAAAATTAAGTTGAAGTGGTAGTTTGGATACTCGGTCGCTGCTTTACCAGGGTGTGCCTATGGGGTGAAAGCTACTTTTGGTATGAAGGGTATCATTTACTTGTCGGATGCCTTGGAAGTGTAACATCTTCTTAGCATCTATTTTTACAAAATATTTTCGCTCTGGAGAGTGAGCTCAATTTAGAGCCGCTTCTTTGCTTCTTCCACATAATTTTGGAAAAGAAAAATGCCTTCATGGTGGGGGAAGTCATCCAAAGACGTGAAGAAGAAAACGAGCAAAGAAAGTTTCATCGACTCGTTACACCGAAAGTTTAGAAATTCACCTGATGGTAAAGTAAACAGCAGATCAGGAAGTTCTCGTAAACGTGGTGGTGACACTGTATCTGAGAAGGGGTCCAAATCACCAATATCAAGATCACCATCACCTTCCAAAGAAGTAGTTAGATGTCAAAGTTTTGCTGAAAGATCGCATTCTCACAAACTTCCACTTCCAGATTTGCGACCTGTAGGTGTAGGTCGCACAGATTCTGGGATTAGTGTGACAGCAAAATCCAAATTAGAGAGAAGCTCCAAGACATCCTCATTCCTACCCCTCCCTAGACCTGCTTGTATTCGTAGTAGGCCAGATCCTGCAGATTTGGATGGAGATTTGGTTACTGGTTCGGTCTTTGGTGAGTCATCAAGTGATAGTGATGATCCCAATGATTCACGTCAACGTAGTCCTCCGGCAACTGACTATGACATTGGGGCTATAACTGTGATAGGTTCTACTGAACCTAGGTAATCTCTCTTACCTTTATCTTTCATGTTGGAGACCATTTCATTGTTCTTATTCTTTATTGAATGGTTGAATAAGGTTATTTGCCCCGTTTTGTCCCTGTTTTAAGCTGTCAGCTTGAGATTCCATTTGTAGCATTGTTTTATTAACTTATTATTTTACTTGTCCCTTACATTTTTGGTGGATTTTTCTGAAGTGAAACTCTCAAAGATCAGTCTCCTACTGTCGTGCAAATAAATTTAAAAGAAGGCAAGAAAGCGGAAAATCTTCCATTTCCTCATAAGCATTCTTCAATACCTAAACGGAGGCCTTTAAGCAGCAACGTAACAAATCTACAAGTTCCTCGTCATGGGGCCTTCTTTAGCGCACCAGATAGTTCTATGTCTAGTCCCTCTAGAAGTCCTATGAGGATATTTAGCACTGAGCAAGTAATGAACGCCGCTGTTTGGGCTGGAAAATCTCATCCAGATGTCATTTTGGGTGGATCTGGTCATTGTTCTAGCCCGGGTTCTGGTCACAATTCAGGGCACAACTCTATGGGAGGTGATATGGCGGGCCACTTCTTTTGGCAACAAAGTAGGGGTAGCCCCGAATATTCTCCTGTACCTAGTTCCAGAATGACTAGCCCCGGTCCTAGTTCCAGAATTCAAAGTGGTGCTGTCACACCTATTCATCCTAGAGCAGGAGCTCCACCTGCTGAGTCACAAACATGCTGGCCTGATGAGAAACAAACCCATCGTTTGCCTCTTCCTCCCATAGCAATCTCAATCTCTTCTCCATTTTCACATTCAAATTCGGCAGTGACATCTCCTTCAGTGCCTAGGAGTCCAGGAAGGACAGATACTCCAGCAAGTCCAGGTCCACGCTGGAAAAAGGGGAAGCTGCTGGGTCGGGGCACATTTGGGCATGTATATGTCGGTTTTAATAGGTATGTGAACAGAGTAAACATTTAATTTTTTAATTCATTGATTCAGGCGAAAGTTTGTTCATTTTCATTGCTAGTCATGATGCTGTAGACTTATATAGCTTATTCTATATAAGTGATATGGTACCTTGATTATAGTATTCATGTCATTTATTTCTCTTGCTCTGAGGCCTGTCATTTTTTGTGCCTAACATGGTTGGTTTCTACCACAGATAAGATAGTAGTACTTAACATTCTGTTGTGTTTTCTTTCGATATTGCATTCTGATTTTACTTCATTTTATTTTTTGGTTTATTTTTGGAATCATTTAGCGAAAGTGGAGAGATGTGTGCAATGAAGGAGGTCACGTTATTTTCTGATGATGCAAAGTCTAGGGAAAGTACTAAACAATTGATGCAGGTACAAATTCCATTTTATACAGATCTGTTCTACTGCTTCTGTTTTTTCACTCTAAAATATTTCTATGTTTTATTAGAATTTAATTTTCCACTTTATGGCAGGAAATTGCTTTACTCAGTCGTTTGAGGCATCCCAACATTGTGCAGTATTATGGTTCTGAAACAGTGAGTAAATCTTCTAATTTTATTTTTTCTGTTAACATTCTCGTTATAAAATTATCAAGGGAAGATGTTGCGAAGAAGCAGCCATCTTGTAAAGAAGCAGTCATTCAGAATGGAGGCCTGCTGGGGGATTGGGGGGGGGGGGGGGTTAGAGAGAGATGGAGGGAGGTTCAAGATAATGATTTCTTAATGCTATAAATCCTATTAAACACCTTTGCATTGCCTTGTAATTACCCTATTGGATGTGTTAAATTGAAAGAACCGAAGAGTGGGTTACTTTTCTAACTTGGTAGAGCACCTGGGTCGCTTGTTTTAAAACCAGCACCCATTGTCCCTGGATCAACGAGAAAAACTGCCAAGCATTTTTTGTGACCTTTGTTGTAGCTACCTTTATTTGTTAACTGGGATAGGTAGTTCACAGTTTTCAATGATGACAAGTCCTGGAGGTGAAGCATCTATACTGTATAGGATCTGACTCAAAACCTAATTTGTATTAAGTTTCAATTAACCACTGTTGTTGCATACAATAGG
Source organism: Cucumis melo (assembly GCF_025177605.1). Lineage (NCBI taxonomy): Eukaryota > Viridiplantae > Streptophyta > Magnoliopsida > Cucurbitales > Cucurbitaceae > Cucumis > Cucumis melo. The sequence continues at coordinate 7,578,769 of NC_066862.1, read as the reverse complement.
TGTAGTTGGAAATCTGGTTCTAAGTGCTTATATAATCTTCCTGGTTTTAGACTTCCTTTTTTTATTTGTACTTATCTTTTAGTCATTTGAAACATTTGTAACAGGTGGGTGATAAATTCTATATATATCTGGAATATGTATCTGGTGGTTCCATTTATAAATTACTTCAAGAGTATGGACAATTTGGGGAACTAGCAATCCGTAGCTATACTCAACAAATACTATCAGGACTTGCGTATTTGCATGCTAAAGCTACAGTGCACAGGTAATTGTGATGTGAATTTTAAACATCTTCCCATGGTTTCTCTGACACATGCGTTAGTAACTATTACAGTCTTATTGTACATTGTTTGTGGGCTTCGGTGCACAATTGAACTTCTGACCTCTGCAGGGATATTAAAGGAGCAAACATACTTGTTGACCCAAATGGTCGTGTTAAACTGGCAGATTTTGGGATGGCGAAGCATGTAAGATAGCTCACAGTGTTTACCTTTATTACGCCTCAAATTACATGCTTTGAAAGCATTTCTATTTTGACTTCTCCATCCATTAAATTTCTAGAGCCAAGTGTCTTTTTCATTTTTTCTCTTTTTCCGACTATCAACCATCTTGTGCATATCAGATATGTACCTAACAAGCAATATTTGAAATTATTATAAAAATTTAATAATTGGAGTACATTGTTTTTCTTTTTTTTGGATAAGAAATAATTGGAGTCCATTGTAATATGGACAATAGAATATTATTCAATAATAATTATAAATTGTGTGGGAGTGTGTTTTTTTTCCCTAATCATTATGTTCTTGAAGAACATATACTATTGAAAAGCCAGGATTCTATTAGTTAATCATCAAAAAATTCACATTTTCATATCATATATATCTACTATATTTGCATTCCGTATTCTAGAATTTACTTTAAAGTTTTGCTATTTTGGTTCTGCAGATCACTGGTCAATCATGTCCACTATCGTTTAAGGGTAGCCCTTACTGGATGGCACCTGAGGTGAGAATTTATTGTATCTTTAAGCAAAAATAATAACGAATTGATTCATATCATCATATGTCTGAACCAATATTTTGTCAGGTCATAAAGAACTCAAATGGTTGCAACCTTGCCGTTGATGTTTGGAGTCTTGGATGTACTGTTCTGGAGATGGCTACTACAAAGCCACCATGGAGCCAGTATGAAGGGGTGAGTAAGGAAGCTGTTAATATCTAAGCTATAACAGTCTCCAACATTAGGAAATACACTTTGTTACCAAATCTCTATGCGAAACCACTGTTAAATTGTTCAAGCCTTTTGTTGTATTTGATTGATCTTTTATTTTAATTATTATTAGAAGCTTTGATTGTAACTTGTACCCACAAGTCTTATTTTGCACATTATTGTTTTTTCTTCTGAAAGCTCTTGGGTTTGTATGTGGTCTATGTTGAATGTTTCTTTGAAGCTTTCTCTTACGTTTCTTACACAGTACCCTGTTCTTTGTTCTGACGGTGGGACATTTTATATTCTTTATTAAAGGTTGCCGCGATGTTTAAGATTGGTAATAGCAAGGAACTCCCTGTAATTCCAGAGCACCTCTCAGATGATGGGAAGGATTTTGTTAGACTATGTCTGCAACGAAACCCACATCATCGACCTACAGCTGCTCAACTTTTGGAGCATCCTTTTGTCAAACATGCTGCACCTGTAGAGAGGCCTATTTTGAGCTCTGAACCTTCTGATACAACTCCTGGAGTTACAAACGGAGTGAAGATTTTGGTACACACTTCTTCACTTTGCCTTTTGATTCGTCACAGCGTATTGTTCCAGAAAGCATATGGCTCTCTTGTGGTTGTGGGTTTTGTTTCTATCTGTACAGCTTCTTTTAATTTGCATAGTGCATACGATTGCTGATTGAGCTATGTTTTGCTGTCTAACCGTTTTTTTCTTGCTGGATTCTTCCTTCCATTAGTTCTGTAAATAATTCCTCTTTTCGTTCCATCTTGGTTTTGAGTTGTCCATTGATCACTTCCAGGGTATTAGTCAATCACGGACTACTTCTATGGACTCGGATGGTAGACTTGCGGTTCATTCTTCAAGAGTCTCAAAAGCTGTTCTTCATGCCAGGTTCGTTCTCTTCTCCCCAACGGCCTACTCAATCTCCAACCAAAAACAATTAATTAATTAAATAAATAATATTTTACTGATTGAGGCTAAGATTAATTCTGATTTCATTTTTCATCCAGTGAAATCAATATTTCCCGAAACATATCATGTCCTGTTTCGCCAATCGGAAGCCCTCTTTTGCATTCACGATCTCAACATCCTAGTGGAAGAATGTCTCCCTCACCCATTTCAAGTCCACGAACCATGTCAGGCTCATCCACACCTTTGACGGGATGTGGTGGTGCAATTCCTTACAACCACCTGAAACAGACTATATACTTGCAAGAGGGATTCTTAAGCGTGCCAAAATCCTTGAATAGCAGTCCATACAGCAGCGGTATCTCCTTCCATGATTCAAATCCCGATATTTTCCGAGGGTTGCAGCCTGGGGCTCACATCTTCTCTGAAATGATACCAGAAAACGATGTCTTGGGAAAGCAGATTGGACGGCCTGCTTACAGTGAGTTATATGATGGCCAACATGTCTTGGCCGACCGTGTGTCTCAGCAGCTCCTGAGGGATCATGTTAAAACAAGTCCTTCTCTTGATTTGAGTCCTAGCGCTACATTGTCCGGCCGCATGAATGGTATTTGACTCTGAATGCATCCACCTACTAAGAGCTAGTTCTGAGGAGTAAGAAGCTTTCTTTGGAGTGGAAAGACAATTACCTAATCCTTCCTGCCAAAAGAAGTTACAATAAGAACAGAGGGGAAAGGAATAGTAGACTGAACAAGTGGGAGATAAATTCTTTAATACAATTTGATTTTTGAAGGATAAGAAGCTCAGCTGTGTGACTAAAATTAACATCTGGCTCGATTTGATCCAGTGGTGGTTACCTCCGGTATTGGTTTGTACAGTGTTCAATGATCGATTTATCATCTGACCAACTAATCTGAGATGCAAAAAAAAATTAAATTTTTTCAAGCGGGATGACTTCTGATGATCCAATGTGAAAAGGAGGTTACTTGAGAGAGATAGAGAGAAGTACCCACCAAACATGGAGTTCCTGAAGTAGGAAAAGCATTTACATCAGTGACAAATGTACATTTTTTTTAGATCATCATATAGAGAAAGACCAAAGGGACCAATGGTAATTACCTACCATCTCTCCAAACCTTCTTCCTTTCAACCAAAAAAACAAAAAGGAAAGATAAATTATGGTGTACAGTGTTGTTGAAGGAATGAACTGCCTTTTTTAGTTTGTATGAATCTTATTTAGAGAATCAACAACTTGTACAGTTCATGGAATTAAAGTCCCTTACAATGATTTATGGAAGTTCTGTTATGGCTGACATTTTATGTTAGTTTTACTTGATTATTGAATGCACTCCAAAATATTAGAATGCATAGGAATAATAGGTACTATCGTAAAGTCGGTAGAGTAGAATTAGGATTGTGAAAATAGAAAGAGAGGGGATACTTAATTCAGCTATTGTTGTGGGATGAAAGACAATAGTACACGGAATATTTGCGAAATAGATCTCAAGGAAATAAAATATTCACAGACTATTTATTACAATAAAAATATTTACAATTATATATCACCCCATCATTTTATTAATTGCTTATACATTTGAAATGGACATTCAGAGTGCGTGAGTGTGTGTGGGTAGGTGTTAATGTTTTCTTTAACATGGTGATTGCTTGTTGTCAAGTGTGTGTATTAATGTTTCCTTTAACACCGTGATTGATTGTTGCCAAGTGAGGTGTTTCTTTCATTTATTAAGAATGAATAATAGTTTCTTTTATTAATTAGAACTCAAAACAGTTTGTTTTTTAAATAATTATTTATCATACACCATACTAGTAACTGATTGTAATTGTTGCTAGAGTCGAATTTTGACTTGTCAAAATTGAGCGTCATAGGTAGTTGCAAAAGTTTGACATTGAAAGTGGTCACTAAAATTTATTATGATATAATGTTCGTTAAAAGCATGTCATCATCGATAACTCTTGTTGGAGTGAGATGATGGTATCTACCAACGATGGATATTGTCAGAATTTATTGTTGACAGTATTTTTCGAAGTGATCATCCAAATTTGATTGTAAAAAATAATAATTGTTGAGGATAATTGTCTCTGAAATTGACCATTAGAGTGTCATCTACGATGATTATTGTTGGGGTGAGGTGGTGTTAATTGCCACCACTGGTTACTTTACGAGGCAGGTCATTGGTGGTGACCATGAGTCATTATAAACAGCACAAGGAAGATGAGAGAAAAAATGATAAAATTCCTTGATAATCAAAATGGTGATCATTCTATTTCTAAAATAATAGTGAATACTATTCAAATTAATAGAGATAAATTATCAACACTAAATTTATGGAGCAGACTCATTTCACGCACTCAACTCAAACCATTGTATACATATTTAGGAGATGTTTGAGACAGAAATTTGGTTATTATAATAATTTGTATTTAAAATGTATATTTAAATATGAAAAGAAAATAATAAACACGATAACAAAAATTACAAAAGTAAAATAGTAAAAACTATAGCAAATGAAATTTATAAAATATCGTTACTTTAGTTAATTTATTTATAGTAATGATGTGATTGATTATTATAACTTTTAACAGTGTTTATCCCAAAAAAAAAAAAAAAAAAACTCAAATGTAAAAGAGTAGTTCCCAGTTCCTTAACCCTTTAGCATTTTGAAAGTAGAAAATTTAAAACAAATAATATATGAAAGAAAGTTTGTGTCCGATAGAATTGGAGGCTATACCAAAAGTTTAAAAGACCTATATCCTATCCATTGGACAATGAATGCTTTTCATTCCATTCTTTTTCGGTATACTCACCTGTTGTCCATAAAAAAAAGTGAAAATTTTGAAAATTGCACATATACTTCTATAATTTTTTCAAAACGGCAATATGATCCACAATATTTACAAAATAGAAAATATTGCCATTTAAGCATAATTCCCCAAAGTAAATATAATTTTGTTCAGTATTTGCTACCCCTTAGTCCTAAAGGAGTTGGATAGACCACCAGCAAAAAATGAGAGGCTAAGGCAAAAAAATAGGATGAACCTTTTCCATAACTAATAACAAAAATATTACAGGAACATCTAGAAAATTATAACAAAAATAAGGAATTTTCCTCGCTAACAAATCTGCTGCAGCAACCTGACAGAAATGACAGAATCATAAAAGATTTCCCAGTAAAGGAAACAAAAAGAAAGAAAAAAAAAGAAAGAAAAATTTCAACTTCCAAGACAGAAGACCATTGGAAAAATTGGCTCTGCAAAGAATGTAAAAGAAAAACAACTCGTGGGTTAAATCCCATTCTGTCTTCTTTATTAGGTGGTAGTAGTAGTAGTTCGAAGTTTGGGAATGTACTTTATCTTCGCACCCTTTTCAAATTTTGTCCTGAACTTGGTGGTGGTCTTGCCAGCAGCTTCATTTGTTGAGGACTTGGGAGCCTCCAAGTTTATCAAAATTGTATTGCCATTATTAACAATGCGTCTGTCAACGTTGGTTTCATTGTCATTTTGCAATTGAAAACATCCAGAAGATTCAGAATCTGAGGGTAGATTCAATTTCACGTGATCGGCTGTTATGGCCTCCTTCCACCCTGTATCAACGAAACAGTTCAAATTTAGGATACTATCACCTTTCACACCAGATGAAGTAAAAAACAAATGTGAACTTACTTTGTGCAAGGAAAGCTTTTGCAGCAAGACTAGAGAACTCCAAGCCAACTGGTTGTGCAGGTTCTTCCTGGATAAAAGAGTCGTTTCCAAAGTCTCCAGTGTCACCATCCAAGGAATGAGGAGAATATACATTCAGAAGGGCCTGATCCTCTAGCTTTTCAGTTGTCACTTCAGCTTCAGACTCGCCATTTTCACTTTGATCTGGCATCGCATATTTGGTTCCGTTACGACTAACTGGCCTCCAAAGCTTAATCATCACCCGATTTGTTGCAGTTTGAATTGAATCCGGCTTAATGAATTTCTCCAAATGATTATTGATCTTCTTAGGTGTTTGATGATCGTCCTGGTAATCATCTGGGGTTCCAACTGGATATTTACTCTCTTGATTGCAATTTCCTAATGCCACTGAAATAGAACCTATCAAAACTTCATGGCTCTTAATTTCCTCTGCCCGGGTCGTTGCCTCTTCCTGTATCCTGGCCTGGAAACGATCTCCATCTCTTTCTGGCTTTGGCTTCCGGCTCCATACCTTTTTCCCATTAATAATAGGTGCGGCCCTTGATTGCACATGGCTTCCATGCCTTCGCATATCTCCATTTTTGAGTCCCTGATAATTCTGATCTGCACGAAAACCATTAGAAAGTCCTCTTTGTGTCTTAGGCAATGCCTGCCACTGGGAGATTACATGCTTATGGCCATTCATTTGTATCTTCTGCTGTTCACCATTGTGATCAGCAGGAAGATGTTCGGGGTAGCCATTATGAAACCCAGAATGAGACTCGGATTCTTCATCTTCATCAGTTAGAGAATGTTGAGATGTTTCAATTGAAGATGGAGTATGATCAGGCAATATCCCCAGAGAGTCCCTTTCTGAATGGCATTCAGTCTGAGGGCTAGATGATTCTTCAAGTAACCCATCTTCAATCATTTCATCTACACTCCCCTCGACATCAGCCTTCTCTTCAAGTTTTTGCTCCTTTGACCTTTGTTCTTTCTGCCTCAGCTTCTTCTGCCTTTTTCTTTCCAACAGCTCCGCTTGTCTACAGAGTTACATATGACTACACGAGTGAGGAACAAGCAGTACATACAGAATTCACAAGAGGCAAGTTTTTGAACAGTAAGTATTCTTAACAAGGTTATTTTACTTGTATTTTTTTTCCCCAAGGGTTGAATGAATCTCCGCAAGGAGATACTAGTTCGTGTGTGTAAGTTAAGAACACCAGGATAATCATCAAGTCGAAGTATACTGGTTGAGATAATCTTGTTCCTTACCAAGAAATAATAGTTCAACAAAGTAGAATTTTGTTCTCTATCAAGTAGCACACTTACCATTGATCTAGCTACATGACTATTGATGTAAGAATACTTTTTATCTACTCTCTGACTACATATGACCAAGGTTTGTTATATCCAGCTAGATCAGGCTACTCTAATAAGAGTTCACAGGAAGGTACCAAAAAAGAATTGGAAATTAGATGATATATATACATATATTTGATAGCTGTGAGTGTCCGGGCATAACTTAGATGATGATGATGATTGATATACCTCCTTTGAGCAGCTTCTTCCTCCTCTACCAGTAACTTTTGGCACCTTAAAGCTTCGGCATCCTTATCAGCAAGCCATGTTTTGACCTTAAAGAAAACGACAAGTCACAGGTTAATGAGCCAAGAAAAATAAATAAAAAAGAAAGGCAATCAAGTCCATATGAATAAATGATTACATAACAGCATATTGCTTGTATACAACCAAAATCTGCAACGAAGCAGGAACTATCAGATAGACAAAATCTGAGAAACATACAAAAAATTAAAGGTAGACAACTTACCAATTTCTCTTCCAACAAGAAGCTCATGCAAGCAACTAAGTTTTTAGTTTCAAGACCAATCTTTACAGCATCTCCATCAAATATATATTTTTGCATCGAGACAGCTGTTCCACATAGGAAGGTTCTTTCGCTTGCATTGTCAAGAATTTCAAATAACTCCAGGGAAGATAGTGGAAACCTAGATGGTCTACCTTGTACAATATCCTGAAAAGGTTCGGGTATGCAATTAAAATTTATATTCATTCACAATAATTCACTGATGACCAATGGATTCAAAAATAAAGGCTGGTGGAACATGAACATACCAAAAGGGCAGAACCTGCCCTCAAATAGACATGTGGTAGAGCAGAAAATCCTGGTTTCCCAATGATAGCTGTCAGATTCTTGATTACGGCTGACCCTTGTATTCCCTATATGTTTACAGACATTAATCATTTAAGAGAATACAAAACAGAATATCTAAAAACTGAAGGATTTTCTTTCAGAATATGTTCAATTTTCATTTCTATCCAATGATTTAAAGGCTGCAAAGAAAAGGATACAGACGTTCTATTCAAGAATTTAAAGATAAAAAGAATAAAGTAAGGAAGCTGAGTAAGACTTGCCTCAATTGAAACGTTCTTAAATGAGACAGCCTCCTTTGTCTCTTCCCAGGTTAGCTGTATAAGACACCAATGAATGAGCTTTTTAATAAAGGAATTCAACTATGCAGGATAACAACAATGAAAATGTTTTGAAATAAAGAATGAGCCTGGGTAGAACAAACGGAATTGGATAGTAGACAAAGAGTACCTTGTCCCAGAATGCTGCCAGTAGATCCCTACTTTTGGCAGAATCCTACAAAGTGCAAAAGAGCATGTATGTTCAAGCGAGCAAGAAATCAAGGAGAAGAAAGAATATTAGAAGGAAAAATCACAACTCAATGTACTAGTTGGCAAGCACATGGTTCCAAACGCAATATGTCAAGTAATTTTCTTAAAAGTAAAAAGAATTAACATCTGAGAGTAGAAAAGAAACACCTTATCAAGCTTTTTCAGCCTATGATGCACTCTTATATGTCTTCTATAATTGATAACTGAGCAAAATTCCCGGGCACACTTCTCACACTTCTGCATTTGAATCTTTAAAGGAGAGAGCAAGGGCCAACCTGGGAGTTCTGATGAAAAAAAAACAAAAACAAAAACAAAATATGTCTCAAAGCTATTAAATCTGAACGGATAATGAAGGAGTGGAAAATATACAATTTGAATAAAGAATAATGACTTGTTAAATGAAAAATTGATTCCCTCTAGGAGGCTTTGTTATTGCATAAGAATTCTGTTGTACGGACACTAAAGAGCAGAGGCATGGGCATGCCTGTATACACGCAAAAGATGACAAAACTTTACAAAAAGAAATTTGAAAAATATGCTAAAAAAATTCAAGCAAATTTGTTCCTGATCCCAGCCACTAAGCTTGTCTAAAAATGTTGTATATACCAGAAGATTATTCTATACCATTGACATGAAATGCAAGTAAATGAAACACAATAATCTTACATCCAAAGGGCATTATATGCCACTCCAATACTCCAAAGATTAGAATTAACCATCAGCACAACAACATTTCAGAGAGGGCCCCTTCATTGCAGTTTGATTTAATTGAACAATTCTATACCTTGCTGGTCGAGAGCATGAAGTAGTTGAATCCACTGGACTGGACTCTCACCAGCTCTTGAGAAAGAAAGAAAAGGTTCTTTTCCGATTGCCTGTCTAATAATAGTGTCTAGAGAATCATTTCCCTCCTCCGGTTTCATCACATCTGGATAGTTAGAGGCCTTGAGTTTTGCAACTGGCATCTACACACAAGTTTTAAACCCAAAATTCAAGGCCTGAAGCACTGCATAATGTCAAAAAATAAAAATAAAAAAAAATCATTACATGGTGGAAAGCAATACCTAGTGACCCTGGCCAAACAACTACACCAATCAGAGATGAGTCAAGGAAATAAAGCACAAGCTCTTAGCTGTAACAGCGTGCTGCATACAGAAAAGAAAGAAAGCTCTCCATCCACTAAGAATGAGCTAGCATACAGAAAAAACTTTGCAATGGAAAAAGGGCAAAAACACTTTCTAGGCGAACATACGACCACGCCAGATTCAAGTGTTGGCCCTCAAGTAAAGAATTCATTCCACTGATTATAACGGGGAACAAAAACTATTCTCCACAATTTATTAAAAAAAAAAAAATCCTAGAAAAGGAAAAATTAATCATACAAAAAAATATATAACATAAGAAATGAAGAGAATTCAATAGGTTTTTCCCAACATTTACAAAACCACTTCCGGGAACAAGACGAAAGAAATCAAGAACAAGAGAAGACAAACGAATAAAAGTCAGCATTTTCTAAATGCCATCTCGTTCAAAATTAATTACACAAATCTCACATCATTAAAACAGTCAAGTTACGTCCATTATTAGAAAAAAAAAACTAATATAGAGATACACACTACGTTCCATCCATCCATCTAGCAGACCACCAAAGACATATGAATTGGGAACATCAATTACAACACTAAAACAAACGAAACGAAACAAAGATTGGCAAGCAAGAAAAGAACGAAACAACCATTTCAAGAACTCGGGCATGTGATCTGTAATCGACAGAAGAATTAAACACATACAAAACGCAATACTCTTAAACAAAAATAACCAAAAAAAAAAAAAACGAGTGTGATCGGTTCACGTACCAGTAAGAACGAGAAAGATCGATTCAAAAAAAGAAACAAAACAACAGATCGGATCGTATGCGGAGAGGATTTGGGAAGAGTTGCCGGAGGAAAAGGGCCGGGAAAATTCGAGAAGTGATCGGTGGAGAAAGAGAGAAGCTGTTTTTTTTTTTTTTCCTTTTTTTTTTTCCTCTTTCCCTTTAGTTTTTCTTAGGGAGAGTTTCTTCAGAGAGAGAAAAAAAACGAAGGTTTGTAGGAGAAAATATAAAGGCATAAAAACGAAGCCCTCCTCGTGGTTTAGTCCGGCAAATTAAAATTAAAAATTAAAAATTTTGAATAATGTAAATTTGGAATTCTATGACGTGGAAATTACACAGGCGCACGCGCGGTTAACGTGCGTACGTTACTAAAATTGGATATTGGGCCGAGCAACTCACGGCCCATCTTCTATTTCAGCCCAATTAGTCTAACTAATTTGAGAAACCCTTTGGCATAAACTCCTTTTGTGACAACAAAATGAAGAGACCAACGTTTGGAGCTCCAGAAAATAAGAAATGAGATTATTCAAGTGATTTAAGGTTTGTGTCTCAATAATTGATTCCCATTCATTGTTGATTAAAAGATTATTTATTTATTTATTATTCTTATTCTTATTCTTTGATTCTTGTTCCTTTGAAGTAGACAAGCTTAGATGAAATCAATCAATTTTTGTTGTCCATGGAGTATGTGAATGATCCATCTAAGTATGGTTGACATATATCAAAATATCCCTAAACTTTGTATTTTAAGTAAAAAATATTCCTAAACTTTTACAAGTATCAATAATACTCTTGAAATTGAAAAAAAAAAAAAAAAAAAGAAAGAAAGAAAAGAAGGATACTCTGACCTTTGATTTTGGATGAGAATTGTTTTAAAAAAATACACTTAAATCTTCAAAGTTTTAATAATACTTTTAAAATTTAACTAAATAAAAATGCTTTTATTATTTAACCATAATAAAATCCAATTAACCATTTAAAAAATATTATTTAACTTTTAAAAGTTGCATTAATACTTTTAATCTTCCATGATAACCCCATAATTAACCTTTTTCACTAATCACAATAAATATAGTAATTTGTAAAGAGATAAAAAATCTTTGATTCGGTAGTCCACATGTAATTTTCTTCTTCTATTACAAGCTATCCTTAAAACTAAAATCTTAGTGTCCTCTTTTGTGCTTTAAGGCCCCTCACTAATTCCATTAATCTCTTTCTTTCAATCATAGTCTATATACCTACAAATAAAATGAAAGTTTTTTTTTTTCTTTTGTTTTTCTTTTGATAAATAAAGGTCAAATAATTAACCAGGATGAGAGTAACAAGATATTTAAGAAAAGAGGGAAGGAAAAAGAGAGAAAGAAGAGAAAAAATCGCAAAAATTAGGTCATAGAGGGAGAGTGGAAAAAGAAATCAGAGATGATAGAATGCATATAAACCATAAGAGCATTGTTTAACATTTTTGTTAAGGAGGTACTTTTAAAGTATAAACACATACTGTTTAACATTTTTGTTGAGAAGGTACTAAAGCCAATTTTAAACTATAAAGACATTTTTACAAGGAATTAGCAATTTCTGATCATATATTGATCATAAGGATATTTTTACACTTCCATTTTGAATTTAATGGTATTTCGTAAGCTTTAAAAAGTTCTAAAGTATTTTGAAAAAAGAAAAGAGAACATTTTTAAAAGCTTAGGGATAATTTTAAAACTTTTGAAGGTTTCAAATATTTGTATCCAATTAGTACAAAATTTAAGAACAATTTTAATAACTTAGTCATATTTTGTTTATTTGTAAGAGCAAATGGCCACCCGTCCAAGGGCTTTTCTGTGGTAAATGAAGACAATCGCTGATCCCTAGGCAAACCTCCAATAATTCAAATGATGAAGTCTTCCACCTTTGCAACTAAGAAGTGTTTATTTCATTCAAATGTAGGATAAAATCGTTTTGATGAGAATGGTTTTGAAGAACAAAATTTTACCTCTTGTTTATTCTCTCTGTACAAAACCCTCACCCCAAGGAACTTCCTTAAAGCAAATTTAACCCCCATTTTCAAGCATTCAATTCAAGTTGGAAAAACAAATTTTCATAGAGACAATTTTATCTGTCTAAGTTTAAATCAACAGTATGAACTATGCTTTATTTAGGTCTATAACAATGTTCTGTACATGGAAAGATATAGGTATGTAAATAACATGTATGAACTGTTATTATGGGACAGCTTTTGTACCAACCCTTACCAGTTTGTAGTATCTTCTGGCAGGTGAAGGTGTAAGGAATCTAAAACAAAGTCGTCATAGCTGATGCTGCCACTCTTGAATTGCATTCAGAAGAGCATAATTTGGTACAAGATTACAGTGCTCAAGTTTAAGATTTGTCATCGGAGAAGTGTTGTGGCCACTTTGGAACCATCCTCTTATTGCATCAGCTTCGTATGTGAATCCATCTGCAGCAATGAGTGGATCTTTCATAATTTCCTGAATTAATCAAAGGGTTTCAAGTAAGTTTCCCTCTCTATCTCTTTAAATAATGTAAATTTACCAAACATCCTCAGGAAACCATTTTCGGCTAGACTTTTACCTGAAAAATCGGACACGTAAAATGTGCAGGCACTCGAGAGTGTTTCTTCAGACTCGAACATGATGCTGAGGCAATGGATCTCATTGGCTCCAAAACACACCATAATTCTGAGACAAGGTCAGGCCGATCCAACTTTTCCTTCTCGCAGCACCTCAATGCCACAAGAGCTAATTGCTCTGCTAGATCATGTGGCCAGTCTCCAGCTGATGAATCTAAAACGACAACAATGTTGTCATTTTCTATAGCACATTTTACATCTTTTACTATACCCGGAGGTGTTCTGCCAGTTAAAATTCGCAGCAAAATAACACCAACAGAGTAGACATCTGATTCTGGAGTGAACTTTCCCGTCTCAAGATATTCAGGATCTATATATGGATTATTTTCTTTCGATATATTACATACTGAGGCCGAATTAAAGGCCTTCTCTTCTTGCGGGATCAAACGAGAGATGCCCAGACCACCTAGTTTGGCAATAAAATTGGTATCAAGTAGGATTTTGCTTGGTTTTATATCCCCGTGGACAATGCAAGGGTCGCTGTAATGTAGAAATATAAGGGCTGAGCAGATATCAGCAGCAATGCGAATCCGTGTCTGCCATGGAAGTGGGCAATTGTGATTTTTGCAGGCAAGGTGGTCTTCCAAACTGCCATTTTTTAAATTTTCATACACTATTAACCTAGATTCTGGACATGCTCCAATAATTGAAACCAGGTTGGGATGCCTAACCCTACTCAAGACCTCAACCTGCTACTCAACAATAGAAAACGAAACACGTAGTTAAAAATCAATTGTGTATATAATCATAGACCAGCAAACAAGACATGAATGTGAACAACGTGGTGAAAATATTGAACTTACGCTAATCTACTAGTTTTTTAGGTTAGTGGAGACTTAGGCTAAGATATTTAAATCCCGGCAGTGTTGGTTGCTCCTCTTTCATATTAATAGTAGTCCATATATTGGACATGTTGATCTACAAGCATACATTGAATGGGAAACCATGAGAGTAGAGTAAAATATCACAGTTTTCATTTTTATTTTTATATTAACAATTATTTGGACCAACTTCGCCTATTCTTACTGAGCAATCATCTAACCACACTACATTTGGTTACAACAAAGACTCATGGAATATTAAATTTTAAGTATGACTTTAATCGATTCTCTTAAACCCTAAATTACTTTCATTGCCAACCACTAGGTTAAGGTTAACACACGGTGGTCTAGAATATTGAATTTATTATCAACTATTCATTTAAACTTTTTAGTTGAGTGATTAGTTGATAATGTACCGTTAAAATTTTCCTTAACAATGCCTGTTACAAAGAAGTACAGTATCGAAGGTTTACCTTCAAATCACAAAACTAATTAAGAATGCTTGTATAGAACAGATATATTCAATGGTAACACATTTCAAAACTGACCATTTCTTTAAGCAATTTACTTTTTAGAATTTTCTTCAGATGAGAATACTGTGACAGTTGACTAGTTTTATTATTGGCCAAGTTTTACCTCATAATGAAATGCTGATTGGGAATGAGAACCATACGAAGGAAACATTTTTAGAGCGACATCCATGTGACGAAGGAGGCCTTTATAAACACTGCCATGTCTTCCCTCACCAATCTTCCAGGAAGGGTCAAAGTTTCTCGTTGCTTCAATTATTTCTACGAAGGAGAACATAGGCATTTCTGCATTGTGATAGCGTGAAGGTTCCCTTTTAACAATATTCTTCAGCTTTCGAAGCTTGTCCATTGCACCTTCACGCTCTATCAGCAATTTATCTCGCTTCTCCTTGAAACTCACTAAAAGATCAACAGCTGCAAACATCTTCTTCTCCAGCTCCTCCATATCAGACTGGTACTCTGAAGCTTTTCTCTCGAGTACTGATTTCTGTTCTTCGACATGTTGTAGTTCTTCCAAAAGCCCATCACGCTCTTTGTTCATCCGTTCCACTTCCTTTTTCTCTTTCTCTAAAAGTTCTTCCATCTCTTTTCTTTTCTTCACCTCCTCCATACACGAGCTTTCTAATGATTCAGCCTGTAAAATGACAAAAAGAACATCTTTTATTGAAAACTAAATAAACAAAATTAGCATGCATAACTCCAGAGGAAAACTTCATAAGTCAATCATAACAATTTTCTGATCATTAAGCTTTCTTATCAATATGCGTCGTATCAGATGATCTCGCTGATAGTATACTGGAGGAGAGACGGGTATGTTACAACCTATGAACGAAAATGAAATCCTGCCAAACTCAACTAGCCAAAATCAACCAAGATCTGAAAAACTACTCTTTCTTTCACAAAAGTTGATATTACCTCAGGAAACATCACAAAATACCTTGAATTCAGCACCCACAGTATCTTTCTCTACCCAAGCCTTCACTCCCTCAAAGTCTTTTATGGATTTACCATTCATCGAGGCTTCTTGCAAACCACTCTGGCTAACTGGATGTCCCTCTTTTACTCCCTAAGAAATTCATGATTCACCCGTTATGTTTAAGTACATAACAATGTTAAAAGATAGTTGAATGCCACGCTTCTGATATGAATAAAAATGTATCAAGTTTGTAGTACAAGCAAAATGAAACATGGTAAAACCCATTACATGCAGAATTTATTTTCCTTGGAAACCAAGGGCGATGGTGGTAAGTATTGGATGTTTGGAGAGACACATAGGTCCTAGACCCAAGCCTCTACGTTAAAATTTTAATAACTTCAACCCTTGTTCTCTTTCAAAAGTGGCCTCGTGATAGGTGAAATCTTCGCAGATCAGTGGGGTGAGGGAGTGAACACCTAACACCCAATTTTACTAAAAATACAGGCATTCACCTTTTAAATATATTGAAAATAGAGATGTAGAACAAACACAAATTTACGTGAAAACCCTAATAGAGAGAGAAAACCACGATGTCGATATTTCTTATTATAATAAAGGTACAAAGAGGAAAATATTTATAGGCAACACGAGCCTAATAATAAAAAATTAGAAAAAGTAAATCTCAATTACCCTTAGACTTTCAACATAACCCAGGCCCACTATTTCTAACCGTCCCCCTCAAGTTGGGACGTAAATTTCGAAAAGATCCAACTTGCTAACACACGAATTAAAGTTTTGTTTGAGGAGCCCTTTTGTGAGTATATCAGCAATCTGTTGACTCGAAGGTGTATGTAAGGGGTGCAGATGCTACCATAGTCCGGTCTTTCTTTGATAAAGTGTTAGTCAATCTCCACACCACATATTTCGTTCTGTCATGTTGGACCGGCTTATTGACAATGCTAATAGTTACCTTGTTATCGCATAATAGTTTTATAGGTATCTCATAGTCTTGATGAAGATCATAAAACAACTTCTGGAGCCAGATTTCCTCATAAAACTCATAGCGCACGTCATTCGGCTTCGCTGCTTCGAGACATAACTCCTTGCTTCTTACTTCTCCAAGTAACAATATTGCCCCACACAAAGATTCAGCATCCTGAGGTGGATATTCTATCAACAATGGACCTCGTCTAGTCAGAGTCAGTATAGGCCTTAATACACCGTCTGTCAATCTTCCTGAACCTCAACGCTCTACCGGGAGTTGCTTTTAAATACCTTAGAATTCTGTTAACTATCTCCATGTGGTTTTCATAAGTAGACTGCATGAACTACAAGACAGTACTTACAGCATAGAAGATATCAGCTCTTCTGTGAAACAGTAAATCAACTTTCCCATAAGGCGTTGATATTTCTCTTTATCAACAAGAATCTTGTTACCTGAATCTCCGAGTTTAGCATTGAACTCGATGGGCGTTTCAAGAGGACGACATCTTATCATACCTGTTTCAGCTAATAAATCAAGGGATGCCCTCTCTAGACCTAGCAACCTTCATCCCAAGGAAGTAGTTCAGATTTTTCAAGTCTTTAATTTCAATTTCATCCCCCATCTTCTTTTTTAGTTGGATGATCTCAACGGTGTCATCCCCAGATAGCACAATATCATCAGCACAGACGATCAATACGACAATTTTCCAAGTCTTGGAGACTTTTGTGAACCAATTGTGATGGGAGTGCCCTTGATTGTATCCTTGCTTGAGGCTTGACGAAAGTGGTAAACCTATCAAACCAAGCTCTCGGTGACTGTTGCAACCCGTACAAAGACTTCCAAAGCTTGCAAACCTGATTATCAAACTGAGCTTTAAATCTTGAAGGAGGACTCATATACACTTCCTCTTCTAAATCTCCATTCAAGAACGCTCAGTCCTTATTTATAGCAATTGACAACAAGACTTTAACAATGTTCAACTTTACAACAGGGGAAAATGTCATTAACCCCATAAGTCTGAGTGAACCTTTTTGCACCTGGCCTTATGTCTATCAAAGGTACCATTTGCTCTGTACTTGAGAGCAAGCACCTATTTGCATCCCATAATCTTGTGTCCCTTGGGGTGTGTAGAGATCCTAGGTTTTGTTCTTTTCTAGGGCTTTCATTTCTTTCATGATGGCAATCTTTCACTCAGGGCACTCTACGGCAAAGTGGATATTCTTGGGTATCGCAGCAGAATCAAGGCTAGAAGTGAATGCTCTAAACTGGGTGGGTGAGAGGTTCTTGTACGAAACATAGTTAGAAATGGAGTGCTTTATATAGGACCTGATAACTTTCCTTAGCGCAATAGGAAGATCCAGAGTATTGATATTTCCTAAGAGGTCCTGCTTGGTTTTGTTTTCAGTAGATTCAGCAAGGACCTCATTCTCATCAACCCTGACCTCTCTATCTGTAATGACCTCATCAACACTGCCCTTCTCAACTATATCTTCAGGGACAGATGTTTCAGACCCGTTATTTGCAGACCCGTCATTCTCACCCACCTTACTATCAGCATGTGCATTAGTGGAATTCATTTCGGACCTCTCATTCCCACTCATTCTGTTAATAATATGTGACTCAATGGAATCGGTCATACCTTGATCTCGTAAAAGTTCAGAATCCTGGACCGGAGTTGACTAAACAATAGGAAACCGAACTTCCTATCTGAGATTGCTCCTATAGTAGGTTTTCCAGAGAACTTGGTCTGTAGGTAGGAATGTAGTGTGAGAATTTGGGTCAGGTAAGGTAACCAGAGTAGAATAGGTAGGCTCTAAGGAAACCCACATAGTTAGACTTTTCACTCATACTCTCCCTCTGAAGTATACTAACGGGAAAGAAGGGACGATCTTCAAGAAAGGTGACATCCATGGAGACAAAGTATTCATGTGAGGATAGGTGAAAGTATTTATCGCCTTGTTGGTGCAGAGTGTCCAACAAACATGCATGGCTAAGCCCGAGAAGTGAATTTAAATTGGTTAGAACCATGGTTATGAACATAGGTTGTGCACCCGTACACACGAATGGGACATCAGAAATGAGACGGTTGGAGGGATAGAATTCTTTGAGACATTCTAAAGGGGTTTGGAGGTGTAGGATACTGGAAGGTGTTCGATTAATAAGATGAGTTGCAGTGAGAATAGCATCGTCCCATAGATAGGAAGGAACAAAAGCAGACAACATAAGTGAATGGGGAACTTCCAAAAGGTGACGGTTCTTTCTCTGAGCAACCCCATTTTGTTAAGGGGTATATGCACAAGAACTCTGTTGGACAATTCCCTTAAAGGACAAAAACTCGTTAAAGGTGTGGTTTTGAAACTAGCAACCATTACCAGTGCATAGGATTGCAATCTTTGCATTGAATTGCGTTTCTACAGTGTGATAGAAGTTTCAAAATGTGGATGTGACTTCGGATTTGTCGGAGATGAGAAAAACCCAAGTGATGCAGGTATGGTCATTAATGAGGGTAACAAACGGCAAAAGAAGTAGTGACCTTGGACGGTCCCCAAACATCACTATAGACAAGAGTGAAAGGTTGGGTTGGTTTATATAGTTGTGAAGGAAAGGAAACTTGATCCTGTTTAGCCCGAATACACACATCATAAGATGGTAGAAATATCAAATTTTGAAAAAAAAATGAGGAAATAAGTATCTCATATATTGAAAATTGGGGTGGTCTAAACGAAAATGCCACAACATACAATCTTTTTCTAAAGTAGTAAATTATGAAGATGAAAGACATCCTATAAATGCAACTAGAGGAGCCGTCATCATCAAGCAAGTAGAGTCCCTTACTATGTCGAGCAGTGCCAATCATTCTCTCTGAGCTTAAGTCCTAAAACGTAACAGAATCAGGTAAAAATATCACTTTGCAGTTTATTTCACAAGTTTGCTTATAAACAGTATATTGTTGGAAATTCAGGGCACATGCAACACATTATGTAAAGTCGATCCTTCAAAAGGAAAAATCAGCCCCTTCCCGACAATGGGAGCTAAGGAACCATCTGTTATCCTATCAAATGATTGGTGGTGCCAGAGTCCAGAATCTAGGGATTCTTCCCATCAATAGTAATAAGACTGAAGGACTGAGGTATACCCTAGCAATAGCTCCTAGTGTAGTCGGACTAGGATCCTCAGATCACTAATAAAGGCTACCAAATTCACTCAAATAAGCTTGCCCCGTGTTCTATTTTTTGTTGGAATGACGTTTCTTATCTCCTGGGGGACGACCATGTAGTTTCTAACATTGCTCCTTGGTATGCCACTGTTTCTTGCAGTGTTCACAGACAGAGATTGGTTTTCCATTATGCTTCTCACCGTCATGACTAGGGGACCTCGCATTGAAAGTAGTGGAATAAACAGCTCAGTTTGTCAGACTACTCATAGCTCTAGTAAGATCTTCCTCGAGGCGAACCTTAGAACACACCTTCATCAGAGAGGGTATACGTCTCTAGCTCAGTATACGTCCGGGAACAATATCAAACTTAGGGTTGAGACCCGTAAGGACATATATCCTATCAACCTCCTCGATCCTGAAATGTATGTCATCGTTAGGACAATTCTAAACAATTTCTCTATATAGGTCCGTTTCCTGCCACATAAGGGAAAGTTTGTTAAGGAAGGATGTCACATCCATTTTCCCCTATTTGAATCCATGAACTTGTTTTTCTGTAGAAACAAGAGGCATTTTGACGCTCGAAATACAATTGCTAAGTCGTATCCCAAATGTCGTTAGCGGTTGCAGCATACAGTAAGGGCTTATCGATCTGTGGTTCTATACTGTTGATCAATGTGGACTAAATAAAAGAGTCCTCCCCTTTCCAGTATCGTTTCTAAGGGTCTCCCGGTGTTGGACGAGTTATCTCACATGTCAAGAAACCAAACTCGTAACACCCTTCAAGGATCATTTTAATAGATTGGGACCACAAAAATAGTTTCGACCATTCAATTTCTCCCCTGGAAAATATCATGTAGATTGTGCTATTGGATTAGACACATAAGAAGAGGACGAAACAGGGCGGGAGGTTACCGGATTTTCAGAATACACCGATGAGGTTAAACGGTTGTTGGACGATGCCTCTAGCGTGATTACTGCAATTTGTTGTCGTAGCATGTCCAACTGATGTTGAACTATACCAGGAGATGGACCTTGCTCATAAGCCCTTGACTGCGTTGAGGACTCACCTACCTCAAAGGTCGAGTGGGCTGGATTTCCAACCTTGAGACAGCCACTAGGGTTTGCGGCTAACCCAGCAACAGAAGACTGAACCAAGGTAGGCAACTAGGTAAGTTCTGACGGCAGCGCGTGTGATGGTGCATATAGTGAAGATGTAGGCACGGGCAGCAGTGCGTGAGGGCCAGGTGGCACATATAAGGGAATTCGAACTGGTAGCACGTGAAAGACCTATACTGCTGAAGCCTATTGGCTACTGGATGGTTGCAGCTAGGCAGGAAGGTCGGCCAGTGGGTTCTGAAGACGTCGGAAGCACTCCCCATGGAGACACTGATATGGGCATCAACTGCGACGGCGATGACTGTACTGATGTCAACGGTTGTCCCTTCTGCTAGGGTTCCATCGGGTGTTTGATTGTGTGGGGTTCCTTCAATATCCCGTTCTGATACCATATTGAAAGTTGAGATGTCGAACAAACACAAATTTACGTGAAAAACCTAATATAGGGAGTAGAACCACGATGTTGTTGTTTCTTATTATTTTCTTATGATAATAAAGGTACAAAGAAGAAAATACTTATAGGCAAACGAGCCTAATTAAAATAATAAAAAATTAGGGCAAACTAAATCTCAACTACCCTTATACCTTCAACATGGCCCAAGCTCACTATTTCTTACAAAATATTTCCCCATAATCACATGAAAGGTAATTGAAACCATAGCCATTTTAAAACTTGTGATACATATATATATGTATTATGAGCATATATATTAAGAAGCCGAGCATTCAACAAGAAAAATAAAAGAATACACAAAGGAATACCAAAAAAATTAATAAATAAATAAATACAAACGGAGTCCATGACAAACTAAAAGAAACTCCAATCCAAAAGTATTACACCAAGCTGAAAATTACAAGATTTCTACTTAACGGAGACTCAGAATGACACATTATAAACCTTAAAGAATTACATTTGTTGAAGGGATGTTTTGTTCACCTCATTCTTTAACAATAGCGTTGTCCTTGAAGTGCCCAGGTCCCCATTATTGTAAAGTTTCTGATCCACCAAACCTTGATATCTAAACCTGCTTATCTTATCACCCGCATTCTCCTTTTCTTGAGCATCTGCAAAGTTCTGCAACAAATTTAATTCTGCTGTCCTCTCCGTGGAAACCAATACAGCTCAAGGAGAAAGACTTAGAAAATCCCATATCAGGCAAATAAAGACTGAATATGTGAGATACCTTACAAGTTACAGACTCTGGTTTAAGATGGTCGGTATAGTTGATTCCTACTTCCGAACTTTTTGATCTTCCCATTCTGCCCTCCCTGTTTTAATAGGAATTTACTTAGGTAATGACGAACAAATAACACATGCAGCCGATTGAAGATAGAGTAAAAATAAAAATAATTGTTATTTCAACCCCAGAAGGAATCTGGGATGTAGAGAACCTGTAAAAGTTAAAATGCTGTGTAGAAATATGAGAGTTCTGTCATCAATCCCAATTAAATGAAAAGAAAATTGTGTTGTAGAAGACACCTTGCTTCAGGGAAAATGAGAAACCAACTGTCTATGAAAAGTAGCATTCAAAGTAGGTAGCATGAAGGAGCCAGTGGCGGTTGGAAAAAAGTTTTGACATTTTTTAAAAATATCATTTATCACAAGTAGCCCAATGGATAAAACATCAAGCATAAAGATCATCATCCATCCTTGAAATCAAAACCAACCATATTCTGGAATATGAAAAATACCTTGAGTATATAAGGCGCCCTCTGCAGACAAACCATATGTGGCACCATATTGGTGCTTGCTGGGATACATAGAAAGCTTTCTTGGACTTCAACTCGATAGACCTCCTAATAATGCAATTGAGAAAGGAAATAAAACGCTTGTAATGTGAACAATACAAATTGTCACACTTGCAAGTAAAAAATAAACTCCCCATATCAAATGCCAAAGAATAGCAGATATCAAACAGTAATTACATTTTAGTCTGAACAGCCACCTCCTCTTTTATCTTATATCTTATATATATAGTGTGTGTGTTTGTGTATAAGAGGGATTTCCATTCCAAAATGTAAAAATAAAAACTATACAGTTCTCAGATGTGTATTGTGGGCAACGCGTGAATGCATTGTCACTTAAAAGAAATATAATGACTTCGTTGATGAATAAAAGTATACACATTTCATATTTATAAAAGCATGTAATTCCATGTAAGGTAACCATCTTTCACTCTAATTAGGCTTTTTGAGACAAATAGATAGATCTTGCAGGTTGAATTAAGTATAGCTTGGCTAGTTTAGACATATTGTTCCCAACTAAAAGGTTGGACGTTCGAATCTCCCTCTGCTAGTTGTTGAGCTAAAAAGTAAACAAATCTCGCAGACAACATTAAAACAGTACCAACCATATGTAGCCAATAAACAATAGCAAAACACCAAAAAAGTAAATAGGTCTCCCAGAAGCTCATAATGACAGTAAATGATGCATACTTCATATTGTATCTTTCTGTGTCTAAGCCCATGACTAGCCATTTAATACTGTACTGAGCAATAATTTCAACAATCCCTCTCTCAACGTTGTTCGTCTCAATCCATACTTTCTGGGCTTGTACCTACAAATTAAGCAAATTTATAGATTTTATAATAACCAAGAAAATTATTTTCATTGGTTAATATGAAAAGTACAAAGTTTTCATGCAACCGATTCATTGACATTAACATTCTATTGCATGCAAACATTACCAAATCAAAATATCATGGTACATTAGTCTTTATAACAATTAAACTTATCTTCTTATACAAAGAATTGTCTTTAATTAATATGGGAATTGAAATGATACCCCCAGTTTGGCAAGTATGAGAACATATTGATTAAGAAGTTCAAAAGGCTTTTGCCTTTCTGGTTCCTCAAATGCCTGCGCTACATGTTCTTTTAGTGTATAGGAAGATGGCTCTTCATTTCCTGCATGCAAGGATAACATCGTATAAGACTACTTATGATATATAAATTAAGTCACTACAAACTCCTCTTACCAATCAGATAACGTAAGAGAAAAGCAAAAGGAACTTGTCAATTACTTGAAATAAATAGAAAACAATGTCATGTACATAATTGTACATTATGTTAAATTTTAAATGTACAATGTTAAAAGTGGTAAAGAAAATAGATACCAAGTTACGTGGAAACCCGAATATGGATGGAAACAATTCATATTAGAAAGTTGCATTCATACCCTTTACCTTTAAAAAAAATTTAGAAAAGCTTTTCCTGCTAGTATATGGACAGAAATATTTAAGTCTTAAAGTCCCTCACTGATTTTATTATTTTCCTTTTAGTCTTTGCTATAACCTACATATCTTGATCGAATGGGGTAGTTTTAAAGATAGTGGAATAGAATAAAGGGAATAGGAGGGTACTGATGAAGAGGGGGGAGAGGAGGGAATAGAGAAGTGTTATGCTATAGAGTGAAGCAGGGAAGAGAGAGGTAACAAGCGTAGAATCATAGTAAAAGGAAATCCTTGAACTTTATTTTAAAGTTTAGGGGTATTGATGAAACTTTAAGGGTATTTTGAAAACAAAGTGCTAATGGTTTTTGGATTTCATCCAAACTAACAAGGGTTTTTTTTTTTTTAACTTTTTTGAAAATGGAAGGGTATTATTGGAACTTACAAAAGTATAGGTGCGTTTTTTAAACAAAAAACAAAGATCAGGGTTATTTTCTATAATTTAGCCTTATAGATATAAAATATTTTCTGGCACAAAATATAACCAACAAATTTTAAAGAATGGAGAACTCCTAGGTTTCTGCCTTGATAAATATTAATAGCATCAGTACTATATCCTATAAACGAATAATGAAAAAATCTTCCTTCCATTTTGTACTAGTATTAAACTTGATTCATAAATTTCTTAAACAAAATCTGGTAAACTTTAACAGAATGGCATACAGTAGACGAACTCCTATCATAAAATTTCATACATTTCATACTTTTAGGAATTCAATTTTTTCCTCTTTTTGAGTAAGAAACAAACAACCAAAGTAAGGTACCTAAAAGAGAGAAACCTACCAGAGCTTAAAGGAGCCGAAATGCCATTGTGCACGCATTACCTCAACCAGTCAAGCAAGAAAACTCAACCCTCAAATCAATGAACATTGGACACCGTATGATAAACGGAACTACCTCAATCACGTTTGAGAACTCCCCCTTATCCTAGGTGAACCCCCACAACAGTAATAAGAATAACCCCGATTAAACAATTAGTTAACAACCCCAAGAAAGCTAAACAGATTTGGCTTGGAAAGATTGATTAAAGATCGAGAAGAAAGAGAACTTGTTCCTAACTTCAAGATTTCGAACTCTCCACAATCTAATTGATCAAACTAGTTTGAAAATTCTAAACATGCATTCTAACACAAGAATACAAAGGAAAGCATAAAGCTTGAGAGAAACACTATGAGAAAATGTCATTCAAATCCAAGTTCTTTAAACGTGGAAACTACGGCCCTATTTATACTAACTTCAAATGTTATATGTAAGGACATGACATTTAATTTTATGCCCTTTCAACTACCCTAATAAATGAAAGTACATTCCATTAAATAGGTACATATTAAAGATGTGAATGAATATAAAAATACATTTAATATGTGAATGAATTTGAATTTCTAGATTCATTATGACCCTTGGTTATCTAAGTGACTCTTACAGCTCGTCATTAAAAGTAGAAAATCTAGCTTGAAAGTTACTCATTCTATGCTTTAGCTAATCAATGCCAATTATTTTGCTTATCACCGTAAAAGCTAATGCAGATGGAAACCAAAACCAAAAGGGTACTGCAGTACATCCAATCCATAACCAGATATAATTTCAGCTGACCTAAATACTACCGCTCTAAGCACCTCAAATGGCTGGTAACTACAAGAAATTGAAAGATATAGCTATTACTTCAAGAAAGTCCAATCCCCCAATCCTGAAGCACCCTACTTTTGATATCATTATACAAAAGATTTCACCAAACTGTCAGCTAGCTTTAATAAAGAGTTATTTCTACAAGGATCAGTCAGCAAAGACAGAAAACACCTCTACAAAACGAATTCGCAACTAATTCTACCCATTGACTAAGAACATGGGTCAAAAGCTGTAGATTGTAGCAAATGGAATACTGAACTCACTGGGAGGAAGGTGATAAACGTGAAGCAGACAAAAACTTTTGCCGGCGAAGTTTTGGACAGCCCAAACGAGAGTAGCTTTGGCGTCGTCAACATCGGTGCCCACAGCAACGAATATAGTGTCTTCGACGTCGAATTGGAGCGGTAGTCCAATCTCATCGGCAGAGCCCATTTGCAGGAAGCTACGAATCAGAAGAACAATGGAATTCCAACATCTTCTTCTCTGAAGTTCACTGTATGATTGAGATTTGGTCGGTATTCGACGTGCCGGTGGCGGAATTAGCTACTGACGACTCTCGTCTTGTCGGATTCCAAAGTCGCACCGACTCAACTAAATGCTACTTCCTACCATAGAATTTTGACATAGATTCCTTACTACTTAAGTTGGCTTTTCTCCGCCATTTAATTTACACTATAATGCCAAATTGCCAATTTACTAAAAGAAAAAAAGAATCCCTTTTGAATTAATTATAATTGTTATAGTACAAATACATGTGTAAAGTATTTTAATTACATTTAACATCTCTAAAACTAAAATTAATTCCAACTTAAAAAGAAATTAACTTTATTCCATTTGAAGCCTAACCACTTTCCATTTTTCTTTTCATTATTTTGCTAATTGGGCAATACCTAATCACTTTTCGTTTTTCTTTTCACTTTCAAATAATGTTGATCAATAATTTGGGACAACAAAAGTTACTTGAGGAATTAATTGAAGAAAAGAAATTCTTATATCAACCACCTTAAAATTAGTCCCTAGTTCAAATTGTCACACGGAATAGATAGAAATTTTAAACCTTCCCAAGGGATTTTTCAAAAAGATGCAACCTTATTGTCAGAGGCATGAACCATTCCTTATGATGATTCAACAAAGACGCAAGTCCAGAGGTTAAAACTATAAAATTAAGTTATATCCTGCAATAGTTCTTCAAATAATCACTATTCGAAAACTACTGATAATTGTCAGAGGCGAATTAAATGATGCATTTCTTTCCAGATAATGGCAAATATATCAAAGGAGATACAAATGACCCGCAAGGCTCTATTAAAGAAAAAAGACTTGTAGAAATTTAAATTTAAGTTCTAATGGCATCACAATACATCTAACGTAATGTTCAAAAATCCACTGAATATCATTCTGGATAACAAAAAATAACAAAATCTAGAACATGTCCTCAACATTATGGGAATTCGAAGCTCCATAATTAACCACACTAGTTTCATTTCTTCTTCTCGGCACCTCCACCAGCTCTGTATCAAAAATATTATAAAGGAAGAGGTTTTAGTATATAGCTTGAAACGTAATTACAATACATATTAACACTGACAGGATAAATTCAAACATAACGAGGAAAATTCAAAGCCGTCTAAAAATTACCTCATCTTGCGGAGTACACTGGACATCTCTTCTCTCTTCTTCTTGGCTCTCTTGTGAGTTCCCAACTTTCTCTTGGCCACTTTAAGTGCTCTCTTGTCCTTTCCAACTTTAAGAAGCTCAGTGATTCTCTTCTCGTATGGGGCAAAGCCAGCAACTTCACGAATCAAACTCCTCACAAAGAGAACTCTTTTGCTACTTTTCTATGGTAACAATCAAAATTAAAGCAAACATTAATCATTAGTAACAATTAATTCTCTCCACCAATAGCTAAAATATCTCCGAAAGAAACCAATGATCCAGAAATAAAAAAGTTCCAATTAGTTTGATATGCAGAATGGTTATATACATACGGGCAAAACCTCACACCTTTGCTAGTTTTTAACATTACCAAGACTAACTAAGCACATATGTCATTAGATAAAAAAAAACAACAAAAGAAAACCACTAAAATATCTTTGAAAGAAACTGATAACAAACCAAACACAGTACTGATCAGAATTTCAATTGACTTGCCCCTCATTTAGATTCAAGAAGGTTGAAAAAATAATTTTAAAACCTGCAATTTGAAATCCGGGTTGAAATGAATGTATTTAAAATTTGTGTTTTAACTGAAAAGGAACAAAAAGTTATGAATTTACCGATATAGACTTTTAACGGGTCAAGTCTGTAATTTACTTTTAGTTCTTATGAAATCCGGTAAAACTTGAACGTTCTGGGCAAGAAAGATTTTAAGTAAAAATAGGATTTGAAATCACTTCAGATTATAAAAATCACTTCACCATAAGTTTCCAACCAGGAAAACAAACTATCAATTGCATCAATAAGTTAGCTTTAGAACTTCTGTAGAGTATTAATTTGAGTTCATATAACATATGATAATCATTAAAAATATAGTATCAAATCCCCCTCTCAAGTTTCATCATGCACCAGGCAAATCCTAGTTCCATCCACCGCTAAAGTCCCACGTAAGAGAACAGATGAACATAATCAACTCAATAAAAATTTCAAACACATAGTTCAGAATCTCTGTGATTATCAAATGTCACTATAGATTAACAAAATACAAAATCGACTTACTCCTTTACGATCTGAGGGGCGGGGAGCCAACTCTTTCTTTGTAACTATGTGTCCTTTGTTAAGTCCCACAAAGAGACCGGTATTCGGCTGCTTCGGAGCCATTGCCTATTAAAAAAGAAGATACATTTGTAAGACAAAAAAACAAATATACAACGAACCAGAAGCTCAAATATACCTAAAAGAGAACAAAAAACTTGACCGACTTTTCAACCGGACAAAACAACTGGGAATTTATCATAGTCATTTGATCCGGAGAAAATAATAGTGCATTTCACGTTTTAGCATCTTGGCCATTAAACTTAAGTAAGACAGCATTCTAAGAAGATTTCGATTACAAAAACAGCCACTAGTACTAATTATCGGACATGGGAGAAGGAAAGAATAAGAAAGGAAGAACATGAAAGGTTAGTGGACGTACCTTCTCGTAAGGAGCTGAACCAAGTGATCGGAGGCGATGGAAGCGAAGTGTTAGGGTTACGAGAGCATTCTTTTATAAGAAAGAGTGATGGGTTTCTAATTTTGGGCTTTCCACCCGGTAAACGTTTTTGGGCTTTTTCTCTGTAAATGTTATTGGGCTTGTTTTGGTAAGTAGAAAATCAGCGCGGGAGGGAAGTTAAAGCCCAAATTGAAAAGGAAATTTTTTATTTGCAAGTTCTGGTGTGTTTGGATTATATTTAATTTAAAAAGTAAATTACTTCGATAAAAATTAGAATGTTTTGGAGTTACTTAAAATTTAAAAAAAAAAAAAAAAATTCTTAAGTTAATCCAAGCAGATCTTTCAAAATGTTAAATATATCTATATTTATAATAATCTCTATCTGCATTTATGTCTAAATACTATAGACTATATTAAAGGGACAACAAAGGGAGAGTTTTTTTTTCTTTATTTTTTATCCAAAAGCTTCTCATAACTCATATTTTTTCCTCACAACCCATTCACATTATACATAAAATTCATATAGGCACATTCACTCACGTTATAACTACAAAATTTATCGACACGTTCATTTACACCATAACCACAAATTTTATAGACATGTCCCTCTGTAACTACAAATTTTTGGTACTATAAATATAAAACTTTTTTGTTTTCCATCGGCCCCATCTCCATTTTCAAAAATTTATATGACAGAGAGAATTTTAGAAGAATGTTAATGAAGTTTTCATTACCCATTTCAAGATGGTTGTATTTCTCCTATTGTATCTTCATTTTGTTCGTTCCTTTTTTTCAGTGGATTTTTGTTCACCACCACCCAATGCTCTCACTGGATGGTTTAAGTCAAACTAACGAGTTGTAACAAAAATGGTAAAGATACCAAATACTTCATTCTTTCTTTCTTTAATTTAAATTTAATAACAAATCTCTAAGAATTTAAATGTATTTTTTAAATTTCAACTTAATTTAGTTAATGCATACAAAATTATAGAATAAATTTTGAGATCAAATTAAAGCAGCAGCCATAGAAAATGAAGAAGATGGAGCCAATTATATCTCATTTATTTAGTGGGTAGAAATGGATTGAAGATTTCCATTATGAAAAGTGGCTTTAACAAAATTTTAGAAGTTGATGCCAACTTTATTGTGCTCTTGGGAATCCCAATACATCCACTCTCAGCTGCAAAATCATAAGATGTTCTAAGCTCTTGGGTAATTTTCTTAACCATAAGACGTTCTAAACTTTTGGGTAATTTTCTCTACTCCTTCCCTACAATCTCCCACAACTCTCTTTGCTCCCTCCTTCATAGCCAAGCTCAACTCTGCAGTGCTCTGTTGCAGCTCTGTTGCTGATCTATTTGCCCTTGAAATCGCCACATTCTTTAGTTCTTCAGCCTGTTCTCCAGTTTTCGAAATCCATTGTCTCAAGTTAGATACCAGTAAAGCTATCTTCTGGATGATCTTCTCGATTACATCTCTCGATTTCCCTCTTACTTCTGCAGCCATTCTTTTCAGCTTTTCCATTAAGTTCTCAGCTCGGTCTGTGGTTTCTTCGACTGTGAACTGTTTGCTAGAATCAAGCCAGGTATCGCCAGCAGATTCTTGTTCACGGAGATCGCTGTCGACGACTACTTTGATGCCACGCTTTTCCCAGCGATCCCTAGCCTCTTCAAGTGCTTTTGCTTGTTCTCTTGCTCTTTTTGCTTCATCCTCGGCCCAAGCTCTGTGTGACGAAACAAAAGACACAGTGATGGAAGTAAAATGGGATGATGCAGGTTGAAATTTTCCATTTGTAGGTAAAACCAGTTGGCCTTTCATGGGGGAAAAGATAATTGAAAGCAGAAAAATGGTTCAAATTTCGAAGGAACATTGACAAAAGAGGGCGTTAAAACAGCTTTATGAATGTGTAAGACCCCCCATATTGCATACATATAAGAGGAGGGACAGAAAAGTAATTCAGCTGGACAAGAATGAGGAAAAAGGGAAAAAGTGAGGGATCGTGCGTGTGGGACCCAGGGAGAGAGAATGTGGGAAAAAGCTTATATATAGCACCTTTTGGGATTGGGTAGGTAGGTTTTATTTTGATAAGAAACTTGGGAGGGCGGCTGCTGCAGCCAAGGTTACCCTACAGTAGGCTACATGTTGGTATGTTATTTGTTATTTCTTATCTTTGAAAGTTCTTTCATGGTTAAAGCTTATGACTATATTTTGGCAATATAAATAAATAAACATACAGAGAATACTCTGTTTTTCTTGCCATTAAGTTGGGTTCTTAGTGTTCTTTTTGGGTAACCTAACAAATTGGTATCAGAGCCTCTAGAAACTGGGGGTGATCACGAGGCAAATGGCTCAACGACAGATGGAAGAAAGAGTCGAGGGAACTGAAAAGGAACTCCTGAGTTTGAAAGATATGCTGCTTGAAATGAAGAAGGCTGTAGAACGATTGGCTGACGAAATGAAGGAAAATCATAGTTACAAAAAAAAGGAAGAATCAGGTACCACATCAGACGGTTCAGTGATGAAGTTAAAGGGGAAGATGGACGAGACCGAGCCGATGACTGAGACCAATGGAACAGTAACTGACCGGAGCAAGTACAAAAAACTGGAGATGTCGATGTTCCTTGGAGAAAACCCTGAGTCATGAGTGTACAGGGCTGAACATTTTTTTGAGATAAACAATCTGCCTGAGAGTGAAAAAGTCAAGGTAGATGTGGTAAGTTTTGGCCAGGACGAAGTGGATTGGTACCGCTGGAGTCACAACAGGAAGAAGGTGGAGTCATGGGAAGATCTGAAGAGTAGGATGTTTGAGTTTTTTCGAGACTCGGGACAAAAGAGTTTAGGGGCAAGATTGATTAGAATTCAACAAGACGGATCCTATAATGAGTATGTCAAAAAATTCGTGACCTATTCAGCCCCACTACCCTACATGGCAGAAAGTGTGTTGGTTGATGCGTTTGTTACCGGTTTGGAACCTTCCCTACAAAAGCAGAGGTAATCAGTAGACATCCTCAAACACTGGAGGATTGTATGAGGGAAGCACAGCTAGTGAATGACCGAAATTTAGCATTAAAATTGTCTAAGATGGAATTAGGAATGACAGAGTGGGAGGAAGGAGGATCATCTAAAGTCAAGAAGCTGGGAGATGCGGACAAGCCACCACCACGGAAGACCGATTTCCAAATGAAACAAATCACCATACCTATTAAAGGTAACTTCAAGAAAGGGGAACCACCGATGAAGAGGCTGTCTGATGCAGAATTTAGAGCAAGACTAGACCGTGGATTGTGTTTCAGATGCAATGACAAGTATTCTCCTAGACACCGATGCAAAACCAAGGAGAAAAGAGAACTGATGTTCTTCATCATGAATGAAGAAGAAGAGAATGAAGAAGGAGAC
Organism: Cucumis melo; assembly: GCF_025177605.1. NCBI lineage: Eukaryota > Viridiplantae > Streptophyta > Magnoliopsida > Cucurbitales > Cucurbitaceae > Cucumis > Cucumis melo. The sequence goes on along the minus strand of NC_066862.1, from coordinate 7,546,815 downwards.
AGCCATGAGGAAGTGACCGAGGGAACCGTAGAGCTAAAGACTTTGGAACTCACCGAAGATATTGCAATTGAACTTAAGACCATGACTCGTTTTTCCTCAAAAGGAACGATGAAATTTAAAGGATGGATAAGCCAGAAGGAGATAGTGATACTAATTGATAGTGGGGCAACCCATAATTTTATCCATCAATCCTTAGCAGTAGACTTAAAGCTGGGATTGGAACAACACACTCAGTTCGGTTACACCATTGGAAATGGAACACGCTGTAAGGGAAAAGGAATATGCCGAAGAGTGGAAGTAAAACTTGAAGAAATTACCATCATAGCAGATTTCCTGGCGGTAGAATTGGGCTCGGTCGATGCAGTCTTAGGAATGCAGTGGCTGGACACCACAGGTACCATGAAGATCCACTGGCCTTCCTTGACGATGAGCTTTTGGAACGAAGGTAGACAGATCATATTGAAAGGAGATCCTTCCCTCATCAAGGCAGAATGTTCGTTGAGGACATTAGAAAAGACATGGCAAGAGGATGATCAAGGATTTCTGTTGGAATGGGCAAACATGGAAGTAGAAGCGGAGGAAATCTACAAGACCGATAAGAAAGAGAAAGGAGATGAAGCTAATATCCCTATGATTCGGTTCTTACTACAACAGTACGCCGATATCTTTACTACCCCAAAGGGCCTCCCTCCAAAAAGAAATATCGACCACAGGATCTTGACAATGCCCAACCAAAGGCCGATCAATGTCAGACCATATAAATATGGACATGTCCAAAAAGGGGAGATAGAGAATTTAGTGGCTGAAATGCTGCAAGATGGAATCATCCGTCCAAGCCGTAGCCCGTATTCCAGCCCTGTTCTACTGGTTAAAAAGAAAGATGAGGGGTGACGGTTTTGTATTGATTACCGGAAGTTGAATCAAGCTACAGTTTTAGATAAGTTTCCCATCCCGGTGATTGAAGAACTGTTGGATGAACTATATGGAGTTGCGGTATTCTCTAAATTGGACCTCAAATCGGGTTACCACCAAATTAGAATGAAGGAGGAGGATATAGAAAAGACAGCTTTCCGCACCCATGAAGGCCATTATGAATTCTTGGTGATGCCTTTCGGTCTCACAAATGCCCCAGCAACGTTTCAATCACTGATGAATCAGGTTTTCAAACCCTTCCTTAGACGTTGTGTTTTGGTATTTTTTGACGATATCTTAGTATATAGCAGTGACATAACTGAACATGAGAAACACCTAGGAATGGTTTTTGCTGTGCTAAGGGATAATCAACTTTATGCCAATCACAAGAAATGTGTATTTGCTCATTCTAGAATCCAATATTTGGGACACCAAAGATCCAAGGCAGGGATGGAGGCGGATGATGACAAAATTAGAAGTATGGTAAATTGGCCAAGGCCTTCAGATGTGACAGAACTAAGAGGATTTCTGGGGCTGACTGGTTATTACCGACGGTTTGTTAAGGGTTACAGCAACATTGCGACCCCCTTCACTAAGCTATTCCAGAAAAATGCCTTTAAATGGAATGAAGAAGCTGAAACAGCATTCGTTAAGCTGAAGGTGGCGATGACAACTATACTGGTCTTGGCACTACCAGATTGGAGTCTGCCCTTTACCATAGAAACTGACGCTTCAGGCAGCAGCTTGGGAGCAGTTTTATCACAAAGAGGGCATCCCATAGCCTTTTATAGTCAGAAGCTTTCGCAAAGGGCCCAGGCAAAGTCGATATATGAAAGAGAATTGATGGTTGTGGTATTATCTGTACAAAGGTGGAGGCATTATCTATTTGGAAGGAAATTTTCTATCCTATCGGACCAGAAGGCCTTGAAGTTTCTGTTAGAACAAAGGGAAGTGCAGCCCCAATTCCAGAAATGGCTAACCAAACTCCTCGGGTATGATTTTGAAATACTCTATCAACCGGGCTTGCTCAACAAAGCAGCAGATGCTCTCTCAAGAGTTGAACCGAGGATAGAGCTTCATGAAATGACAACTTCTGGTATTGTCGACATCAGTGTTGTGTGTGAGGAAGTTGACAAAGATGAAAAGCTCCAGCAAATTGTGGCAGAGCTGAAGAAGGAACAGGAAGTGGGAGGAAAATTCGAGTGGGAGAATGGTAGATTACTCTACAAAGGAAGACTTGTACTACCACGGACTTCTTCCCTCATTCCTAGATTGCTACACACCTTTCATGATTCAGTGTTAGGAGGCCATTATGGGTTCCTACGAACGTACAAGAGGATGAGTGGGGAACTTTATTGGCAGGGGATGAAGAATGATATCAAAAAGTATGTGGATTAGTGTGAAGTCTGTCAGCGGAACAAATATGAAGCTACTAAACCGGCTGGTGTTCTTCAACCTCTACCCATTCCAGACAAAATCTTGGAAGATTGGACGATGGACTTTATTGAAGGATTACCTAAGGCAGGTGGCATGAATGTAATCATGGTAGTGGTGGATCGCTTAACTAAGTACGCCTACTTCATCACTCTTAAACACCCCTTCTCGGCGAAACAGGTAGCTCTAACCTTCATTGACAAGATAGTTAAACGACATGGTACTCCAAACTCTATCATATCTGATAGAGACAAGATCTTCCTCAGTAATTTTTGGAAGGAACTGTTCGCATCCATGGGGACCTTACTGAAAAGAAGTACAACATTCCACCCACAGACGGATGGACAAACTGAAAGAGTGAATCAATGCTTAGAGACTTACTTGAGATGTTTTTGTAATGAGCAGCCACACAAGTGGGATCAGTTCATACCGTGGGCTGAATTATGGTACAACACTACCTTCCACGCATCTACAAAAACTACTCCTTTTGAGGCAGTTTATGGTCGTCCCCCGCCCCCTTTGCTATCCTACGGGGATAAGAAAACCACTAACAATGAAGTGGAATTAATGTTAAAGGAACGTGACTTAGCTCTTAATGCCTTAAAGGAAAATTTAATCTTAGCTCAAAACCGCATGAAGAAGTTTGTTGATCTATAGAGAAGGGAACTTAAGCTAAAGGTGGGAGAGGAGGTGTATCTTAAACTTAAACCTTATAGACAACGCTCCTTGGCACGGAAGAAATCAGAAAAATTGGCTCCAAGATATTATGGGCCTTATAAAATCATTGAAGAAATTGGAGCAGTGGCTTACCGACTGGACCTTCCCCCAGAGGCAGCAATACACAATGTCTTCCATATTTCGCAGCTCAAACCCAAGCTAGGGGCACAACAAGTAGTCCAACACCAGCACCCCATGTTGACAGAAAATTTTGAATTACAGCTATGGCCAGAAAATGTCCTTGGGATCCGTTGGAATAAGGAGTTAAGGGCTAACGAATGGCTAATCAAATGGCAAGGCCTACCGGAGAGTGATGCTACGAATAAGGAGTTAAGGGCTAACGAATGGCTAATCAAATGGCAAGGCCTACCGGAGAGTGATGCTACGTGGGAATCGGTTTATCAAATGAACCAACAATTTCCTTCTTTCCACCTTGAGGACAAGGTGAATGTGGAACCGAGGGGTATTGTAAGACCCCCCATATTGCATACATATAAGAGGAGGGACAGAAAAGTAATTCAGCTGGACAAGAATGAGGAAAAAGGGAAAAAGTGAGGGATCGTGCGTGTGGGACCCAGGGAGAGAGAATGTGGGAAAAAGCTTATATATAGCACCTTTTGGGATTGGGTAGGTAGGTTTTATTTTGATAAGAAACTTGGGAGGGCGGCTGCTGCAGCCAAGGTTACCCTACAGTAGGCTACATGTTGGTATGTTATTTGTTATTTCTTATCTTTGAAAGTTCTTTCATGGTTAAAGCTTATGACTGTATTTTGGCAATATAAATAAATAAACATACAGAGAATACTCTGTTTTTCTTGCCATTAAGTTGGGTTCTTAGTGTTCTTTTTGGGTAACCTAACAGTACAGAGGCTATTACTTGGTTTATTCACCTATTCCCTTTGTAACCACAATTCCTAAGACAATTCTAAGAATAAGATAAACAACTAAACCCAGGGTTACTTTCTTCTCATCTACCAAATCTTTGTAAAACCAATGATTTAAAGTTCAGTGTCAGCCTCAAACACGAAAAGAGCTGCAAAACCTTACCTGGCCATGGACAGCGCCTTTCTCTCAACCTCAAGCTCATACTGCAGGCGGGAAATCTCTTGATTTTCAATTTCAGCTTCTTTCCTGAGTTTGTTGATTCTTTCCTTTTCATAAGATACCTCTACTTTGTTGCTCATCAGGCCTTGCAACTGCTCCTCCAACTCACTCCTTAACCTTGAAAGAACTTCCATTTCAGATTCAACAGAAGCACGTTCCATCATCAACGCGAGACTATCTCTCGCACGTTCTGATCTTAATCTTTCCAATTCTTGCTTTGCCTCTTCTGCCATTCTCTCCACAGCCTCAACCTTCTCTCTTTCAATGGAAAGTTCTTTCTCAAAGCTAGCATTAATATCTTTCTCAACTTGAGCTACCAAAGCACTATGCGCAGCAACAGCATTTTCTGCCATTGATTCAGCTTCAATCCTTGCAAGCTCCTCACTTACTATATCAGAAGCCTCCCCAGTTGCAAGAGCAATGGCAGCTTGTGCTTTTGTTACAGGCTTATCTGGCTGGAAAAGCCTTGTATATCCTTTAAAAAGCAAAATTAGTTTATAAATGGATATGTCAACCACAAAATTAAAATGAATTTTGTATGGGAAAAAAGTTTTATGAAGCGCAGGTATATGCACGCACCAAATGCAAGAGCTATTATTCCCTGTTCTCCGACAGAAAGATCAGCAACAATTGCAGGACAAGCATCTGGATGGATCTTATCAGTATCAATAAATCCAGAAACTTGGTGAAGCATCTGCAATATCAGCAACTTTAGCAAAGATGAAAATCATATAAAAATTGAAAATTTCAAAGTCAAGCTTCAAAGTAATTTGACCTTTCTATCTGCCTCTGGCAGCTGTCTCTTTTCAAGGGCCATCTTCCAACTCACAAGATCTTGACGTGACAGGAGGCTGCAGTTTTAGAAAGATTATATATAACTATTGAAAAATAAAGACGAAAGAACACAAGATCTACGTGGAAACCCTAGTACTGGGAGAAAAACCACAATATATACGTTTCTTATTATTTTCTGAAAATGATAAAGGTACAAGAAAGGGGAAATTTTATAGCAAATACGAGCCTAATTAAAAGAATAAAAAAATAGGGCAAAGTAAATCTTAACTACCCGTGGGCTTTCATCATGGTCCAAGCCCACTATTTCTAACAATGACATAAACAATTTAGCTCGTAGTATGGTTGATAAGCACAAATTATAAAGGAAAAAAAGGCCAGTCAATGCAATTGAGTATTTTAAAAGTGCCAAGATTAGTCAGCAATGAAAAGTTTTTGCATAAATCAACATCGTTCATGAGAAATTTAACATTTTTAAAAATCACATGTTCATGCACTCTTTTGAAGGTAGACAGAAACATTTGCTTGTATCTTTAAAAGCGACACACAGGATAAACAACATTGAGAAACCATTAAAAACTGGATAATTTCCTTTTAAATGTAAAAATATATCCGGTGATTGAAATATTTAATTAATGACTGGGGAATACATAATGTTGGTGATGGACATTAAAAGAATGTAAACCAGAATAAAGGATAAAGAATAAATAACCTTTCAGGAGAGAAATATAAAGGACCCTGGTCTTCGTCCAATGAAGAAGAAATATCATGTCTAGAAAGCTTGCTTGATATCAGTCCAGCTTCAGCTAAACCTGAAAAATATAGATGAATTAGAAGATGTAATAGAAAAAGCTCAAATCCTCAGAGTAAAATATCCTACTGACCTTGAATAGATGCAAAATCAGGGTCTTGGGGTGTAATATCATCAAAAGCAAGCTCGGTAACATTCTCTACATACATCGCTGGGTATACTTTAGATGTTGTGTTCCTAGGGGATAAAACAATTCCATTGCTTCATTAGTTATATTCAGGTAAAATCATAACCAAAAAAGTTTACCATTTGAATACCCTTAAGTCCAATCCTTCAGAGAATGCTGCAATAACATTTAGAATTACCTTGAGAGAGCACTGCTTGCAGACACCAGCCAGCGAGCATATTCCCGACGAGTACATAGATCACTAGGTTCAACATCACTTTCAATCACCTGAATAATTTACAATTTTTAAAACATTGGATTCCGTTATTTCTAACCAGCCATCAGGCTTTCTCTGAGTCATAAACAATTATTAGGACAGTAGGCAGAGTAGGATATACTAAGATCAAATAAACAAAATGGATACTCTGATGCGTGCATCTGGAGAGGTGTCAAACGGTACCTTTAAGACTTGCAGTGCTGCCAATGCTTGCCCCTGAACCTGATCCACTACTGCAGGAACTAGGACCTTACCAGGAAGTGTTTTAACAGCTGCAGAAACCAAAGGAGCAGGAACACCTGCAGAAGAAAATAAAATCTCTTGTAGTTCTCGTTTGGCAGCAGTACCATTCATGATAGTTTCATGATTATTCTCTTGATCATCTGCAAGTGGATAATCTGTGATAGAGACTAATGCTGCTTCAGATAATCCACTTTCTAGTTGCTGTTCTATGCTTGGTGCAATATCCTCAGATGAGAACTGTTCAATTTTGCTGGGGCTCAAAACTCCTTCAAATGATTTAGCCACAGTCCCTCCGTCAAATAATCTTGATTCCTTGGCTGTGTCGCGAGATACGCTAGAAAATCCTTGCAATGAAGAATCTGTAATTTCATTTACAGAACCAAGTGTCTCATCCTGGTTGCCAGAAATATAGTTTGATGAACTATCATCATAAACTGGTAACTTCTTAGAGCTGAGATCATAATTTTCACCAGTGTCGGGTCTTTCATCCCGAATATCAGTTTTAAGGTTTAATGAATTAGCATTAGAGTTAGGCGAGTTGTCTGGTTCATCTTTCAATACATTCATTTCAGGTTCAGATGTTGAGACTTCTAAACCAGGATGACAGTTGTTTACATCTTTTAAACAAGAAGCTACATTAGAATCAAACTCAGATTCAGGTGAGATAGGTGAACTCAAACTTCCAGGAGCAACTGCTGTAACAGTTAGTGAGGAATCAGATTGGAAATCTTCTTGCAAGGAAGCAAAATTATGGACATCGTTGTTGCTGGATGAAGATTCAACATAATTTTCTGCCAACTCCTCAACATCAACACCGTCACCAACTCTATTTTTATTGAGAGTTTCTTCATTTTCTGTACATGAAGAAGAGTCCTCTTGATTACCTGCTTTACCAGCGAGAGTTTCATCATCTGCATCCACACTATTATCTTCCTTTTCATCTTCACCAAGCCTATCAGTTCCAGTCTCAGAGTCCAACAATAATTCTTGCTGTGTACCTAAGGCCTCCATTTGCAGCTTTTGTCCTATGAATTATTATATACATATTTGTGAACTAGTCAGATAAGAGCACATTTAAACTATAATTATTGTAAGTGGAAAAAGAAAGAAAATTTAGATTAAAGAATATGGGACGGTAAACAAGGGTATCAATACAAAGCCATAGACAAATTTACAAATAAAAGGAAAACATTCCTCCAGTCACTTCACTCTCTCAACTACTTAACATCAAGTTGGTTTCATCCACGTTGTACAAGAAAACTACTTACTGGAACTATTCTGCTTGTTTATTGACCATGCTGCAAAGGTGATTCCGGAGACGAGGATGAATCCAGTAATTCCAATCCCCACCAATCCTGAAAGAAACTACTTCAAAACCATTACTGAATAACTGATATAGAAAAACTCAAAATTTAAAAGATCATTCAAACACATAATTAGGTTAAAAATCCTAAAACTACATATTTAAATTGTTTCTACGAACTAAATTACGCCACTAAACATCATTACACAATAACCAATCGACGGTTCAAAAAAAAAGGACTCTCCACATGGAATTGAAATCCACCATTTCATCAGAACCACATTGACAGCAACAGTGCTTTATCATATAAAATTAAGATAAGGGCAACGCAATCCAACATGGGGTGAGAGTAATTTCCCAAATAATTCAAATCCTGCATCGCCAGCTCTCCTCCAAAAAGAACAAGTTAATAGAAAATAACAGCTCCACAATATATTAAGATTCTCGTTTTCCCCTTCTACACAACAATCAAACAGACCACAGCAAGAAAAATCATAAAACCAAATTTTGAGAAGTGCAGTAAGTACCTCCAAACCACTTCTTTCTCCGCAAGTCCAAAACCTCCCCTTGGGAATCCGACTCCGACCACCCAGAGAACCCATCAGCCGTAGACTCCGATCCAGCAAAACAAACTCCAGTGCCACGCAGTCCATTTCCTCTATCAAATTTGGCGCCATTATGAACAATAGGTTGACAAACTATGCGGAGTCGAGGATCCAATTTCCTAACTCTCGCACGAACAAAAACTGAAGGGAATTTTCCGCAATTGTTGCAATTGAGAGCGAGACGAAGCTGAAGAGAGCTGGGTGAACACGTGGGAGAAGTGGAAGCCATGAAAAATCCTACTCCAATAAGCAGAATGAGTAGGGTTACACAATCAAATGAAAAAGAAGAAGAAGAAGAAGTATGAACAAAAGGGGTTTGAATTCAGGTATGTATTGAGGATAATTAAAGCTCGAAATTGGAAAAAAGAAGAAATCTTTGAGGTTGAATTACAGAAAAGTATGACGTAAAGTGTTGTTTGGAGGGTTAAAGAAGAGAAGAAAGGGGACGACTTTTTTACTTATCTTTTTTATTATCCGAATCGAAGAAGATGTCCGTTTTTTATTCGATGTTTGAAGAGACAAATCAATTGGATTTTATATTTTTGTTAGAATTTGTAAAATCAAGGCCTTTTCTTTGTCCATCAACTCAATTTTCCACTTCATAATTTTAAACATTTAGATTTAGACCATATATATATATATATATATATAAATAATTTGGTTGATAATTATTTTCTTTTGTTAGAAAATTAGAGGAGCTTTCCTTTTATTTTAAATTCCACATGTGAATTTAATTGTATACAACCTTTCTATAGTAATTTATGTCAATAGGGTGATATTTTCAAGAACTTTGCATCATAAGTTCTCTAAATCCTGTCTGAGCCTACCTAGGGAACTTTATTGAAGAGTCTGTATATATGTATGTATATATATAAGCGTGTTTAAGAATTTTATACGAGAACACTATTTCGTAATCGTTCACTATAAGTTTTTGTGTTGTGATATTGATCTATGAAAACTTTATTATCTAATTTATCAAATAGATCTTTATTATCTTTCTGAATCTATTTAAGACAATCATTTACCAATTGATCTCTCATTTGTTTGCGCGATCAAATTTCTACAACATACGTGATAGTAATAGGTAAAACAAACGCAGAAATGAAAACTAATGAGTAGACCTTATTTGTATTTATCATAATAATTTTTTGGGGCAATTTCACGTATATGAAATCTCAACCATACGACCATAGAAATTGTCCAAGTACACCAAACAAATCAATTGAATTATGTGAAGTAAAAGTAAAATCAAGCTTAATTTAATGAGCAAAGACTAGCTTCTTCAAATGAGACTTCATGTATTTTAAGTTTTAGGACATTTTATGTTACACTTAGATCATGGTTCATACTGGCCATAATTGGTGGGAGATAACCGTTGTTTAAAACCATATAAATTGGGAAAAGGAAAAAGAGAAAGGAGGGAAAGCTGGAAAAATGTTATGTAGATTGTATGTTCAGAACAAGTTGATATGTTTGTGTGTATGCTAATTACTATACTAAATGAAGTTTTGTTGTTACATAGGCCAGAAAGTTATCAAACGTGAGTTGTCTAAGAACAAACACTCACTTGAGATATATGATATTATTTCCCTTTGGTTTGTTTCCACTGCTTCCCTTAGTATATGATCCCTTATTAATTTAATAAGTCGAGAAACATGAAAAGGATCAAAATGTTTTGTTGCCCATTTTTATTTCAATGACAAGCTAAATACACCAATCGATAAGGGTATGAGTTTCAAATGCACCATATATCCCACCGTGGAGTTAAGATAACGTTGCTCTATCGTACTAGTTACACATTTCTTTAGAAAAAATGGATAACGTTCCTCTATAGTACGAATTACACACATTTCTTTGGAAAAATGGCAAAACAAGATTTTTTCTGCAAGCTTTTTTTTTTTTTGAATTATAGCAAAATGCCTCACTTGCACGTGTTACAATTTTTCGTTATCTTAAAATGCCATCAAAGTATCTTTATTAAATCTTAATTATATTTTGGCTTTCCTATATTATAAAATCACAAAATCTCATATAGCCTTTTTTTTTTTTTCACTTGGGAAAGGTGCATTAAAACCCTCTTCATGTATCCAATCTCCATAAGTTCGCTCCTCATCTCACCTACATTTTCTTTAATTTGGTTTTTAAATTTTAAAGGAATTGAACTTTTTCCTCACATGTTAAATCTGAAATCAAATTAAATATTCTTTTCTTAAGACTCTAGCTTCAAGTGAGTAAAGTTAGCTATTACAACCTACTCCATGTTCGGAATTCCAATTATAATAGTTGATGTATCAAGCAAAATTACCAGTTCATATTTACCATTTTTCTCTCGTCATCTTTATCCCTCTTTGTTATAGTGTTTACTATATCCAACTAAATTAGCTACTACTCCAACACATCATTGATATATTCCTCGAACTATAACAACCTGCTAATAACCAACACAATATCTCATAGAAAGATTTTAAAGTTTGAAGCGTAGAGTACAATAAAAGCACACCTTCTATTGTCATAAAAAACTTCTAGCTGAGACCTTGTCATCATATCAAATAGAAAGATAACCATAACCAGATTTTCTTTATACCCAAATCAAGAGGCAAAAAGGAAAGAACGTGCAGACATTGATCTCTTCATGTTCATAGCAAAAACAATGAAGACCTTAACTTTATGGATCGCATAGTTGTCCTGTTCCAAATCCAAGTAGAAAAATCATGGATTTCTTTGACTAACTTTAGATGTGTAAGTTTCTGTTAAGCACTTTGTAGCTCTGAGGAATATCTTTTACATTTGTTTCTTCTTTTCTAAAATCTTATTGATCTCTCTCTCAGTCAAAGATTAGGCTATGTGATGTTTCTTCCTATGTGAAGTTCTTAGGTTAGGCTACAACCCAACACAGTTATGACTCATTTGACAATGAGAGGCCTCTAAACTTATGTAAATATGGTATAATGAAACTTCAAAATAATTAATTGATCCAATTCCTATATATCTATACCAACAAAAGTCTGAAGAAGTTCTAAATTGGACGCTCTTCAGAAATTCTATGCGGGGTGAACACAAATTATGTGGAATAGACCCCATTGCTGTAGTTATAATAATGTCACATAAAGGAAAATTCAGAGTCCAACACGAACAGTTAACAAATGGAAGAAAACTTTGACGTTCCAAAAAGGCATTTCGATTGCAATTATCTCAGTAATCAGAAATTCAAGCCTTGAGTAAAAAAAAACCTTATACTACAATCATAAACGGATAAAAAATTTCAAATCGAAGGTAATTGGAACAGAAAAGCAAAAAAATAAATATTACACCAGAAACTTGATTGTCTTTTTTAGAGGTATTAAAACCAACGGTGCTTCTAAACTTTAGCAAAGAAAAAAAGCAAATCTCAAATCCAATATATTCTTTTTTTATATAAACAAGCGCTTCATTGAGAAAGAAGGAAGAAATACAAGGCATACAAAAAAGGAGGCCAACTAAGAAAGTTATTGTTAGAAGAGTAATTACAAAAGATCTTTGATGTCGAAGCCTAAAATAGAATATGGAATATCACCAAGGACCAATCTTGTTCCCCATATAGAATTCAAACTTCCGTTAGAATTCATTCTTTGAAATTAATAAAGTGATTTATGGAAAACAAACTTTTAACGAAAGCTAAAGCGTACCTTATTCTACCGGCATAGAATTCTTGAAAGCCTCAGAGATACCGGCAGCAGCCTTTGAGAGGCAGCTTTCCATATCTGAAATTTTGCAGCTAACAACTGCTTTATATTGTGAGACAGAGTCGAGACATGAAAGTAGTTCACGAGCACACATATGAATTTCTTCTTCTTCTTGCTTTGTTGCTTCCTGATTCGCCAGTTTGGCATTCTTCACAAAACCAACAACAGATCACAATAAGAGAGGAGGAGATTCTAGCATCAACTATAAATTAACTAAGCGAAAATGAGGTAACTAGGTGTAATACAAGATACGATGATATGGTGCAATGCTTACAGAAATCTTCGAGAAGACTGACTTGGTTGTGTCAATGAAAGATTGATTACCAGTCCATCTAGATTTCTTCCAAAATATAGAAAGAAATTTAAACTCCAAACATGCATTTGGTTTTTAGTTTTTAATAAATTGTACTTGGTTTTTTACAATTTCTTAATCATAGTTTTCATGCTTTCAAGATAAACATCTTGGCCAAATGCCAAAAACAAAAATAACTTTTAGAAACTACTTTTTCAGTTTTCAAAACTTGACTTCAATTTTTGAAAACACTCCTAAAAGTAGACAACAAAATAAAAAATCGAATTGGTAGAATTGTGTTTATAAATTTAGTTCTCGAGGACCAAAAACCAAATGGTTATCTAACTTATAAGGGGATTGAAGTATCCATCAAGCTTTATTCTCATTGCCCCTAAATATGCGAATTAGAATTTTGTTTGGTCCCCTAAGTTCAACAACTTACATTCTAGTCCCATTCCTCCAAGAAATTGTTCTAGAAGATGCTTGGATTGTTAGTTAACTAACTAAAGGATGATTTGACAGTTAACTTGCTGACTAGATTTGTAAACGTGATTCTCTTTTCTTTCCCTACCCTTGTTTTTCCTTCTTTTCTCCTCTTCTAGTAAGTATGCAACTGCTAGCATTGGATTGATTTCAAAGGGGATAACATCTTATCTGGAAGGATAAGTACGAGATCATGGAGCCAATCAAAGGTGAATGTATCCGTTAGACCCCAAATATTGCATACATATAAAAGAAGGGGCAGAAAAGGGATTTGACAGTGATGATGGTAATTCAGGGAGCTGAGAGAGAAAGAAAACATCAGAGGGCCCACTGTGGGTAAGGGGTAATTATAGAGAATTTTTAGGGATTGCTGTTTTTAGGTTTTATATTGTCTTAGCCTTCATAGGAGAAGTTTCCAGTCTTCTCAAAGGTGCTGGACATTATTGTTATTACTGTTTTCCGGACTTCTTGATATCAGGTTGTGTATATTTTGATCTTTATTATCAATAAAGAATATCAGAGTACTGTCTCTGTTCGTCTTGTTGGGGATTCTTCACACTCATGTGCATGCACCCTTTCCTCACTCGCACAAATCTTAGGCGTGCAATGTTTGGAGTCCTATATAACTTATTTTCTTATATGAAGTGTTGTTGAAAGCTTTGGGAGAAGAAAGAGTGAGAGGTATGGGCAAAGACAAAAGTGTATTTTTTAATGAAGGAAGGTGAATGAATTTTTGCACTCAGATAAAAGGAGAAGGAGCAAATGAGGAAGAAGGGTAGGAAAAGAAAGAAAAATGCCACATAAGCTAAAAAATTTCCAACTCATTTGAAAAATTATATTACCCGCTAAATTATCATTCAAATAGTCAACTAAGTTTAGTACTATTTCTTAAAGGCATAGGACTAAAAATATCAGTAAGGGATCGAATAGAAACTTAGTTGAAATTCAAGGGCTAACAGTGTTATTTACCCACAGATATAATAGCCCCCTACAAAGTCAACTGATCATCAGGGTTACCAAAAGAAAGGGAAAAAATCGGTCAACTCCTCCCACCCAACCCAATAATGATAATAATAATAATAATAATAAATAAAGGGAATAATTGTGGTAAAGCATTAATACCTTCAAACTCTCTTCTGCTTCTCCTTCCACAAGATCTAAGTTATGAGCTTCTTGTTGAAAATCCTCCACCATCTTCTTAGATTCCGTGGAGCATCTTAAAATATAATCTCGCATTTCATCTTTTAAGGAGATTAGTTTTGTTTCATGCTGGAAGAAAGAAACCATTTAAACGATCAGCAAAACATCTTGTACGAGTTAATTCCTACCAGCCAAGCAAACCCCTCATTTATTTTGTCATGTCCTTACTTCATTAATATGGGATTGAAGAGAAGCGATCTGATTGCGTTTAGAGTCAATTTTAGCAGTATTTTCACTTGATTGCTGCCTGAGAGAAATCAACTCTTCCAACTTCATCATAGAACTTCTCCTTATGTCCTCCGCAAAGGAATCAAGTGCAGGCTTAACGGTTGACTTATAGTCAATCCCCATCACATCAGCTGGTGTCGACCCCTTTGCATTCAGAACATACTGATGACAACTATCGAGCTTTAATCTAATAACAACAAATAGAAGTTGTATTAACAAAGTAATTATGCTGAGTCGGTAAGAAAAAGGTTCCCGTTAGTATAAGGGGCTATTGAATTTTGTTATTGATTAACCCTTTATACTCATAGGTATCATTTGAGATGGATAAGTACCATATGATGTGAAATTCACAAAAATAAAATAAGAGGAGAAGAAATGCATTACTAACAATCAAATCAAGAAACTATAAAATAAACTACATTCTTGAAAAGCAATACCTATAATTCGAAAAAAAAGATCAGATTAAGTAAATGTTGGATACAATACCTTAATTAACTTGATGAAAACATTTGAATCGTGAATGTAGAAAGATTCAACAAACTTCACGGTAGTTCAATTTTACCAATAGTTTGTTTTAAAATTTCAATTTATCAACATAAATGATAAGTATGATTTGGGATGACCAATATTTCTAGTATCTTTACAATGCTGGACGACATACTTTCCCCTGAATATGTGGAAGACTATGGAGGTGATATACCATAGCTATGAACATTAGATTTTTAAAATGTTCTCATAACGTAGTCGGCTGAAAACAGAAAGTTGGAACTTGATAGCAGATATCCCAAATAAATCAATACATTTAAAACTTCTTCTCAATTGATAAGATTCTTGTCAAGAATGATTTCAAAAGAACGAACTAGAAGTAGTGGAAATAAACTTAAACTTGGTTCTACAGGATGGAAGTATTAAGTTTGAGATATTTGAAAACAAGAACTAAATGATACTAACAATAAGAAAAGTGAAAGAGGAGCAACCTTCTCATCGCCTGGTTACATTCCATTGCAATGGCCTCAAGCTCCTTAAATTTATTTCCTAGAGTTGCATCAAGATCCCATGACTTCTCCTCCCACGAGTTCCTCGAGACTTCGGCATCACCGATGTCCCTCTCAACAGCCTGCAATTCTCTTCTCATCCTTTCCACATCTCTAGGATTAAACAATTGAGACTCCACCCTCTTCTTCAGCTCTTCATTCTCTTCACAAATCTTATTTCTCTCCTCCATTTTAACTTCCAACTCCTTTTCCTTTTCCTCCAAGAGTTTCTTCATTTCCTGCATCTTCTCACTGTAGCCCGCGATCATGGTATGGAACTTCTTCACATCCTCTTCAAGCAAACTCTGCTGCTTCTCAAGAACCTCCCTCTGCGAGGGATCTGACCGCAAGGCCTCGACCTTGGCTTCGAGCACCTTAACTTCCTCCTCCAGTTCCTTCAAGCTTTCACATGAATCATCCCTCGTTTTCTTCAACCTCTCCATAAACTCCTGATCTAAAGCCTCCACCGAATCGTCATCCCCGCGCATATAATGCAAATAGCTATTCAGCACATATATATTCACATCGTGACCCATAAAAACGGGATTCGAATCATTTGCTAGGTTATAGTTATAAAGAGCAACCTGAACAAGCCAGTGAAGTAGTGCAAGAATTTGGTACCACTGGTGAGGAGCAGGAGGGGTCTTGAGGATATTCTTGTTAATTTTGAAGGGATACCCAAGGGATTTGAGAAGGATGGGGAGATCATCCTCAAGCTTAGTGGGAGGATAATCGAGACATTGAAGAAGCAGATTAATAGTTTCAGTGAGATCTTTGAGGGAAGGGGGAGAGAAGGGTTTGAATGTTACGTTAAAGGAGTGAGAAAAGAGCTCCTTGAGAGAGGAATTGATGGTGTTGACAGTGGAAATTTGAACGGCTCGTTCTTTGTACATGTCGATGGAGGCGGAGGGGGGACGAGACATTCCGATGGAAGAAGGGCGGCTACTGGCAAAGCTGACATCGGAATCGCGGCGGAATTGGGGAGTAGGGGGTGGCGGAGGATTGAAAGACGCCTTTGGACGGCGGCGGCCTGTGCCCTTCATATTTGTCTCCGGCGGGTACTTCGTTGGGTTTACAAAATTTCAATTTGAGAGATGATATTGGTAAAGGGAGGGAAATTTTATTCTTATGCCACGTCAGTCACGCCAATTGTTGAAATTACCATGACAGCAAATAACTTTTCCTTATTTACGAAAGCGCCATCCCATTCCTCTGTTACTCTATTTCATAATTTATACTCAATTTTTAATTTTCATTGCTTCATCGTCCACATAGTGAGTATGTTTCATTCAAAGTTTCATAATATGAACAGAGACATTCTTATTCCTTAAGTAATTAATTGGAATGGGCTCTCTTTAAATTAATTAAGTATGGGTATTTTCAATTTTGTTTTAATTTTTTGATTGACTTCATACTTAGTGATGTAAATTGAAGAATAGCTTGATTTTTTTTCTATTTTAAATTTGAGTATAACGAGGATACTTTCCTTTTTTTTCTAGAAAAAATAAAACTATGGTTCAAATACCAACAATCATATGTCATTGACCCCTAAAAAACAAGGGACGTTTTTGGACTCGATACAGTCGTGCAGAATGGACAGTTGATTGCTGCTCTTTCACTTCTTCTTCACCATGCGTCTCTTCTCAATGAAGGGAATAAGGTATGACGCTTTTGGCAGACTTGAGGAGAATTAAAGACCTTGAAGAAGTGGTTCACAAATTCTATTCCATGTATTTTGCTTTTTCTCCTTTTGGTGTTTGCATGCAAAGTGCTTAAATCTTGTTGCAAAGCTTGTTTTTGTAAGTTTTTGTTTTGCTCCTAGAAACTATAATAGGGTGGTTCATAATTTGCCAAACCATGCTATTGTTAACTCCACTTCGAATACATAGTTTGTTTTTTTTATTTTTCCTCTTAGGTTTCCATCCTTGTTGAGACAAAGATAAGTTGAGTTTGACTCTTTGGTTTAGTATATTGATCTTTCCTCTGAAAAGAAACCTTAAAAATAAAAGAAAAAACTGAAAAGAAGCCTTAAAAATAAAAGAAAAAATTGAAACTGAAAGACATGTTTACGTGGAAAAACCTTTATGTCAAATAAGTAATTTTGGACAATTTTGGGCCCGTTTGGTAATGTTCCTATTCTCTGTTTCTTGTTCCCTGTTTCCTGTTTCTTCTTTTTTTAGAACAAGAAACAGTAATGCGTTTGATAACTGTTTCTATTTCTTGTTTCTCGAAAAAAAAGAAACAGAAACAAAAAAAAAGTGTTTGATAACTGTTTCTTGTTTATTGATTTTCTTCTAGATTTATTTTTTATTTTTCACATCTACTTCAATTAAACATTAAACAAAAATATAGGTCTATCCATCAAATATAACAAATAAAATTATCAAAAGTTTATTCATTTAATACGAAGAAGTATCAATGCACGAATAAAAATAATAACATAAACATAAAATTATATTTATCCTTCAAATGTTACCAAATTTGATTGGCAATATCATCTCTCACTCAGGCAATTTCTCTTTTTAACCCATCAATTTTTACAATCTCATCGTTATTTGGTGACATCTAGAATTTAATATTAATTTTAAAGTAAGTTATTATGTCTTCAATATTCAGAATTGAAAGAAACAAAACAAAATTTAACCTTTAACTCTTAACCTATGATGCTTTAGAGAAAAACCCACAACGAAGCAACAAAGTTGTCTCTTTCAAAAAAGAAATTTTCAAATAAATCAATGGTCCAAAGGGTTGAGTATTAACAAAATGAACTATTTTTAGGTTAACAACAATTTAGAGTTAAAAAAAAGGTGAAATCTTCCCGTTCCTCTCCCACTTAACAAACCGACCCCACTAGAAAATTTGAAAAATACTATTTAGAGTTATCAACTAACAAGTCACAAAATCATCTACTAATGAAGATAGATCTTCCTGCCAAATTTAAAGATTTTGATTCCTCAAACTTGACAAGCTTCATGAGCAACAATATTTCAATTCCAAGGACGAGAAGGAATATATATTAGTTTCTTTTTCTTTTTTTAGCACTGGTAAAGTAATTCGAAACAAATCCTTATTGTGATTCACTTACATTTTCCCTGAACATGCAGCTTGTTTTGCGAGCAACTGTTTAGACCAACGAAATTATAGTACCCAGAAAAGAAAAAAAAAAAAGAGGGGAAATATTATGTCTAATTTCAGACATGAAACATACCTCAAAAACACATTTGAGAAAGAGAAAAAAATCAATACATTTCCAACTAGGCAATTCAAATTGGTGGGGAGATATCTTCCATGTTCAACGAGGTTTCTCAATTATAGCAAATAAAATTGTGAATACAAAAGTTCCCGAATTTTATAATAATCCTCACATAACGGCCCTTCAATGACAACTTGCTGTGTACCAGAACCACCACCCTGCATAAATTGAATGTACTGGGTTTAATGTTTATGCTTAGAAGCAAAGCAAATATGCATTTCGTTTGTGGCATGAAGCTGAAACATGGTTCAAATTCAATAAGCATTGAAAAGAGTCACATTCAAATTTATTTATTTATTTTCCTTCATTTTTCTAAGAAGTTCTAACCTTTTGACTTGCATCTGTAACCTTGCGTAGGGTGACATACTCGCCACATCTCAAAGCACCCCCAGCAAATTCAACCTGCAATGCATATAGAATGGCAATATTGTTCACTTTTCTTATTAAATTGCAGATTTTAGTGTATATACATATCAAAAAGGAGATATTTGTTTTTTCTCCTAGGGGGTCCATAAGCAAAGGTACCTGTATTCCCTTGCTGGCAAGAAATTGTTTGAAGTCGGCCATTTTTAAATCACCAACAAGAACAGATTTATGAGGCGCAGGAGCCTTTGAGAGAGGAAGTAAAGACAACGTTCCATTCTCAGTCTTCCCTACTTCAGCATCGAGCCAAGCGATTTCATAATCCCCAAGCTGTATTTGAAATTACGTCAGATATCATTGGAAAGACTGCTTACACTAATGCAAAATACAAGCTAATTTTGGAAGGAAATTTGCATGGATGCCAAAAAACTTTACCTTCTTAAACAGCACATTACTCATCAGCTTCTCTGAAAGTTGTACCTGAAATTCAAGAATTAGAGATCTTTTAGTCTCAGTATATGAAATGATAACCTGAAAAGGAAATGAAGAGTCTTGACTGTACCTTATATGCACACAAATCAGAAGTAACATCGATCGTTTCTTCAACTTGGGGGGCATAGACATGGGGGCAGACATTTTTAAGGCAATGTTGTTTAAGATGCTCGGTTGCCTCTGCGGTTCCATGCACCAAAACCTTCAAATAACAATGTAAATAACTAAGCAAAATCAACCAGTTGAATTGTTGATTAAAGTATTTTTTGTTGTAACAGGAACATGTATAGTGAAACAACAAAAAACTATGGCAAGTACATGGGATAAGGGAATTTAAAATCCGATCAACTCAGAAAAATTTTCAGAACACACCAACTTAGTTTAGCTGAACAAAACTTTCTTCCTACAATCAATAGTTATAAAGCCACATGCTTATTCATGCCCAACGCAAGTGCAGTTGTAAGAAAACACCATACAAGCTTCAATGGAGCAACGTGGGAGAGTATTGATTTAATTGATCTCCCATCTGAACGACCTTCAAAATCCATGTAATGCAATGAGCATTTAACTTGGACCTGAAAAGGGAAATTGCAGAAACATTTATTGCTTCAGTCAATAGATAAACAACTTGATTGTATCATCACATTGGTCAAAGGAAAGATGATCGACGGAAAGCAAAATTAAGCATTTGAAGAAAAAAGGGATTGATCCGAATATATCTATATATAGTGGTGACAGTAACATTAAATACACATTTGTATGACTTCAGCCGACCAATATAAACCACAACAGATATTTAACAGGAGATCAACTTACTGTCAATTCATTAGATACAACTTTCGAAGGCTTCATATCTAGAATCAAGTTAGCAGCAGTTTCATCTAGTTTTCCATCAACGTCCCCACCAGCCTGTAAGCATGATTCTTGTAAAGAAGCAATTCATCCAAATGACAAAGGGCATATAATTCAAGTTCATTTGACAGTGAATTCTACCAACTATATGAATTGGCTACATGGACGCAATTTTACTTTTACTTGGTTGTTTCCAGTAATTTGATAGCAGTTCTTTTGCTGGTATTTTTCGTTACTCCCAATGTTGGCTTCTCTTCAATACAAACAATAACAGACACCAACCACCCCCCCCCCCGAGGAGGAGGAGGCTTCTCAACCAACCATAAGAGAGAAGAAAAGAAAAGAAAAGAAAAAGAATCTCATTCTCATAACCCAACCCAAAAAGGATATTGCATTCCCAAATGTTAATTAACAAATTAGTCTGTACTTTTCTACTTTAAAAACAAAACAAATCAGTTTCCTAAACTAGACTTACTATATGAACCCACAGCCTATCAACAATTTCACATTTCATTTCAGTCAAATCATCTTACATGCATTGCTGCTTGGTCCATGTCTTCATCCTTAATTACATAATCGTCAGGATTGATTACTTCACCAAAATCATCCCATGCAGAGGTGTTTTCATAGAAGGGAAACATTGGAGCAACGCTGGTTGAAGGAGGAACAAAACCATCAATTAATATGTCTCTGTATGCACCTCCATGTGAACTCCCGACTGCAAGATACAACCAGACGGCCAATCAATTCCACTAAAAAATATTAAAACAAATGTTTAAAAAATCCAATAATAAATAAATAACTTCCATAGGCATGTATTGGGAATTGCCACAGTTTAAACCACTAGACACCCATTAGCCAAATATGATGAAATCCAGAGAGATATTGGATGGAACTCAATTCCAACACAGGTATATGATAGTAAGAATGATGAATTTTATTGCATTTCAATAGAACTTGTTACAATATAGAAACTGAATTGAAGAATGCCTTCAATTCGTGAAACTCTCTCCCTCAAATCTGTAACATATCTCTCAAGGTTGAACAGAATGACTCACTCAAATTCTGCCTGCTAATTCCCTCTTCTAATGTCCTATTTATAACTTTCTGTTCTACCCAATGGCCTCCACTACTATTAGTTACACTTCAACCGTCTTTCTTAACAAATTTTGTAACTACTTACTCAACTAACTATTCTTCTTTCTTCTGCTATACTGATGGATTACCTGTGGTCTATCAATTTTACAATAAAGTGAAAAAAAAAATGGAAATTGATTAAAAGCAAATAATAAATCACAGATCATTTGACAATTCCAGTGAAGATTAGGATACTCTTTTCCAGTGTCACTGAAAGACATGCTGCATGCATGTTCGGAGGATGAAGAAAAGTTAATGAGACCTTCAACTAAAAAACCAGGCGTTGTCCAATAGACCCTACATAATAGTTGGGCCTCAGGGATAACTATAGTATTTCTAAGATTCAATTTTGTCCATTGGTATTTAAAACTAACCAAAAAAAGAACTAAGATCGAAGTAGAAACCTGACACATCAGAGTGGCAAAGTAATAACATGGCTAACGTGTCCATGATAGAGTTTGAGAAAACATTTTGCTAAATATTTCTGTAACCAAATTAACAAAATCCCACTTTCACTTAAAATATATTTTCCAATTCATTAGATAGATTGGATGTCCATAATTTCCTTACTGAAAAAAGTTTCATGTGTCCAGAAAACTGCAGTTATCAATCATCATATTCATACCATCTGGTGCTGCATTACTGCTAGCATCAATGATCATTGGATCGCCAGTATCATTATCAGCTCCATGAGATGCTTTAGATTGTTCCTCCTTAAGCAAACTAGCCTTAAGAGCTTCTTCCTTTTTCCTGTTTTGCTCTTCTTCATAAGCAATAAGCTCATCTCCAGTCAACGGGACTCTCTTAGACACAGTTACCTTAACAGCTTTGGGAGGTGGATCAGCTTGAAGCATGCGGGCCAAAGTGCCAAACTACATTTTCCAACTGATGGGGTTATGCATTCACAATAAAGTGTAGAAGTTATAAGAGTTAAAAAGAAACGTGCAGTTCAGCGAGTACATAGAGAAGGTGAAGATAGAAAGAAAGAACAGAGGTAAAAAAAATTATGTTTCGACTTCCAAGCACCGTCATATCAAGACATGCACAAGGCACTAAGAGTATACTTAAAGTAGACTACCACCAAGTAACTGACTATTGTTAGAAAAACCATCTACTAAAAGATTAAAGAAAAAGGAGATTAGGCATATCCTTGAAAATAACAAAGAAACTCTGAATAAGATTACTTAATTTTCTATGAAGATGAAACTCTAGTCCTGTGGAAGACATTTAAAAAATGGAAACAACGGCATTTATGCAAGGGTAATAAAGAAATTTTGGAGAGCAGTTACTGAGCTCCAAGGAGTGAAGATAAACAGAAAACCAAAACAGGAAAATCACTGTTGATCTGGAGTGCTAATCATGTAAAAAAGTTACTAAAGAATACCTGGCCTCTTTCAGAAAAAAGGACGAGGTTTTTGGCATCCATTGCCCAGTCAACAAAAATGTCATGTGAGTAACCAGCTTCCAAACTAGCCATTGATGCTAGAACAACCTATAAGAGAACCCACATGGATAACTCAATTAAACCTCAAGCAAAAGGAGGTAAACGTTAGGCAAATTAACAATTTGTTGCAATCAACCTTTGGACCATCTGGAGCATTATCAAGTTCACTTTTGTTGATTAGAAGGGTAACATGTCTGCAAGATTTAAAACAACAGCCTCGTAAGAGTTCTGGGTTCCATTTGTATCACTTCACACGGAACTCTGCTACACTAAAATTATCTCAGTTTTTTTAATCAAAGGTAACTAGAGCATGTTACCAAGTGTGAAATATATAACTTCAACCCTCAATGGTAACTGCCCCCTGTTTCTAACTCCTTTCTTCTTAAATGTATTAGTTTCCTATCAAAAGATAAAAATGTAACACTTGAAAGAATACTTACTTGAGAAGAAAAGCGTTGTTCCGTGTGTGTTCAAAAGACTTTGCTATTGTATCACTCATCCACTCTAGGAAACTCTTGATATAATCAATTGTGCTGGATGCAACGTAAGTTAAAAAGAAAATGGGATAATTTAAACTTTCCTCTTCCCAGTACTGCAATAATAACAATGAGACAGTGAATATAACTGCGCAACTAATGCAACCAAAAAGAGAAGAAAAGACGAGAGGATATTTATCTTTCCCCAACTAACCCATTCCAAAATTTGAATAAGCTCCAGCACGCGCCCA
Organism: Cucumis melo; assembly: GCF_025177605.1. Taxonomy (NCBI): domain Eukaryota; kingdom Viridiplantae; phylum Streptophyta; class Magnoliopsida; order Cucurbitales; family Cucurbitaceae; genus Cucumis; species Cucumis melo. Next base: position 7,523,284 of record NC_066862.1, on the reverse strand, counting down.
GCAGTATCAACAGGAAGTAAGACATTTCCATTAGCTCTTAAGGTCTTCTGAATAGTATCTATATTAATCAAAATGGTAGCTTTCATCAATAATTCTTGGTAAAAATGACTAAGCATCCTTAAGAAAGGATTATTAGAATACACTTTCTTTGCTACAAGTAAGGCATGGAGGGGGAGAATGAGGCAAGAAATGGAATCTCTGGCAGGATCCTAAGTACCTCCAAATTCTTTGTCCTTCTGACGTCTGTAAGGCTGATTATTTAGAGCATTATATGCATCAGTTATCAATACAGCAGGTCGCACGAATGACTCTAGAATGGTTCCATTCAGATGCCTAAAAGTAAGTTAAATAAGTATTGTGCATCAAACTTTTGTGTCAGTTATCTTTCCGGAAGTGTGGTGCATGTAACAACATTCACTATACCTTTCCTTGCGGTGGTTGAAGTCAACGGCATATATAACATCTTCTCCATCCTTAGTTATCTTCCATAGCGTTCCCCCCAATAGATGCCCAGCCACATGAGGTGCAATAACTATTCCCTCTCCTTTGCCTGTGATAAAATATTAGAGACGAGAAAAAGGGAGGGGAAAATAGTTACCTACAATTTATAAAGTATCACATCTTACATAGCCTTCATGTATATTTTTACTTATTCTCAATGAAAGATGGTTTCTTCATCCATAAAATTCACAAAGTACCACATCGCTACATGAACTACGGAAAATGAACAATTCAATCCAAGTAGTGGGCCATGTTAATATAAGTGAATGCTTGACACTCCAACACTAATTGGACACTCAAACTCAATTGTCAAATCGTTTATTTATATATATATTGTCTAATTTTAAAGGCTTCTTGAATGTTGGGCAAAATAAGTTTAAAAAATTAAGCGTATAGCACAAACTTATTTAATTTTGCAAAAATGACAGGAAAAAGTCAAATCCACATGATACACTTGATACACCACTTATACACTGCTAATATACACTTGATACACTATTGATATACACTTTGATACATTGATAATCCTGTGATATACACTAGATATACTTGATACACCTTTGATTCTAATAAACACTTGATATACTTGATACACCTCTGATTCTAATAAACATTTGATACACTTGATATACATGTGATACACATTGAATATACACTTGCTACACATGATATGTACTTAATATAAACTTGGTACACATTTGATACACACTTGAAATACAAAATATTTGAATTTATGATAAAAAGTTTTGAATTTTGTTAAAGGATTAGGAGAAGAAAACTATATATTTGTTGTAAAAATATAAACCATAAACACATATTATTATAACCCAAACTAAAATAATCTACACCTTAAACACAAACTATTATAATTCAACTATAATAACCTAAGACTAAAATAACTCAGTCCTTACCTCAAACTCTCCTTAAAAAGTGTTTAATGTCTTTTTACCCTAAAGTTAATAGAGATCAACTTATTTACAAAAATATCACATTGCTTTATTTATCCAAATGTTATTAGGCATATTTACTTAATTTCCATTAAATTAAAAACCTTTAGTATTTTGTCAATGTATATCAATATGTGTACCTACCAGTGCATCATGTGTATATCGGGTGTATCAAGTGCGCTGGACTTTTTTTTGCTATATCTACAAAATGAAAAAAGTGTGTGACAAGCTAGCAAATTCCTAAACTCAAATTGCCACCCACTACAATTTCCCTAATTTTAAACACTATGCAAACGCCGAGCTTGGTCACCTAAGCTTGTAACTCGAATGAAGGCATAGAAGAAAATGGAACATGAGCCCAAATTTCGGTGTCAGGTCTAATAGGCTTCATTCTAGGCCAGCCTTTTTCAAGCAAAGAGATGGGACGTGTGGTTTGGGCATAAAACCACATCACATAGCCCTTAAAGCAAAGGGGAACGTGTCAGGCTAGCTCACCTAGCAATGACAACCTCCTGCTCTATGCAGAAAAGAAAAACACTACAAACAAGCTAAAGCACGAGGATACAACAAAATAAGAGAGCAAAGGAATTTATGAGAATAAGAGGCAAAAGCTTTGAAGTATAAAAAAAAGTACACAAAAGGAGGGGGAGATAAAGGAGATCAAATATCAAACACTTGAGCATATCAAGGGTATGGACGTGTTCTATACCAAATTTTCTTATTGAATAAAGATAAATATTTCAATCTGGCTTTCCATTCCTTTAATAAGCTTTTTCTTTATATGTATATAAAATGTAGCATCTTTGGAAGCACGTCATTGGCTTCTATAATTTCCTATAGATGACATTTTTTAACTCCTATAGTTTCCATGTAGATGTCCTATGGTTCTTTCTCTTTTGTTTTCTTTTTTTCTTTTTAGCTCGAAAAGGGACAGTCATTGCTGTAACATGTCATGTGGCATGTTTGTGCTTTCCAGAAGAATAATTGAATGGTTTTCCAAGATACATCTGGTGGGGTCATCAGTATCAACACTACACAATGATTAGGCAAACAAGAGAAAGAGGGATCGATTAACTTTGATCGAACAATAATCAAGAACAAGAATAACCACCTGAAAGATGATGATTCTGGGAGTATGTTAGTCTGGTTATAACTTGGAAAGCAGAATCGATATCATCCAGTGTAAAAAGATCAAACTCCGACACTTGCTGCAAAGGGGAAGGGGACGTTTCCATATGGAAACACACAGCACAAAGACAGTTAAGAAGACCCAATTTAATGAAAAGCTATTGTATATGAAATACCAATCAGGAATCCATGGTAAATTTGTGATGTAGAGATTATTATTCTGACTTGAATAACAAAATAAATCTGCCAATCGATTAGTATCCATATTCTAACAAAATACATAATTTGGATCTGCTAATGATTTCCCACCCTCACCAAACCACAAGCAATAAAGAAAAAATAAAATACTTTAAGACTACATATAGCAAAAATTCAAGGGTCCAAGCCCATATATATACTTGCAAGCGATGACTTACCTATATAAGTTACTGAATAAATATAATACTTAAATTAACAAAAACTTGCAAGGTCACGCATCACTCATATAATCGTAGGAGTCTGCCACACTCTCAAGGCGCAAAAAGCACTCCTTACTTTACCGCACTCCAAGCTTACTATAGCAAGATCTATTCTATAGGTCGTACAACTTGGTCCTTGAATACTAAAGAAAGTTGAGGGTAAGTACTTTTTTAAAGTCCACTAAGTAGTGGCTTGTTTTGATTTGGTTAGTTAATACATTAAGAACCAAATGACACAAAAAACCTTTACCTTCCTTGCGATGAACTGATCATACATTGTAAGGAGACCCAATCGGTACACGGGTTCAGTGGAAAAAACTGGAGCAGAAAGTCCAAGTTGTTTCATGGCATAAGGAAGGGCCCCTAGGTGAAGTGTATCAGGATGTGATATCAAAACTGCATCAATCGTGGATGCCACCCTGAAATACCACAATTACGTATTAAGAGCGAGAATTAAACAAAATGTAGCCCATTCCTTGAGAACCCTTTTAACCAATGAGTTATTATTCATTCCTATCCTTCTAATCCACAAAAACTATCCAATTCAAAAGTAAGTAGAAGCTCCAATGAAGCATTTCAGTGATTTCCTCAGCAACCTAACACGTTTCAAAATCGGCAAAAACCGCTAGGTATCACTGATTTCCTTACGTAGCCAGTATCAGTAACCTTTCACATGTCATTCAGTAACTTCGATACATGGGAAGTTACGAATTCAGCTGAAACAAAGAAAATTAGGAAGAAATGTTGAGAAAGAAAACCTGGATAAAGGTTGAAGAAGAGCAGGATCGAAGTGGTCGTTCCAACCACAGTCGATAAGGAAGTTGAAGTCGTCAACGGAGACCAAATAGGATAGAGGATTTTCATTGTACACCCCACAAAGTGGTGTCACCTGAACAGAGGTTCCCATTGCTATGAAGCTCCAAGCTCTCTGAAGCTCTCTGCTACTCCCTTCGTTTTGAAGGAAGAAGGAGAAGGTATTAGGGAAAATGGCGGGGCGGTGTCTTTTTCTTTTTTTCTTTTTCTTTCCTCTATCAAACCACACGTCGTCGTTCTGATAGGTGTGGGATTCTGGAAATCCTTCTCTTTTTTCTTTTTCTTTTTCTTTTTTTTTTTTTTTTTTTTTTTTTTGCTTTTTTTATAAAAATTTTGGAGTCTACATCCTTGATTTGTATTTAATAAAAATTACGCAAGCTAATTGAAAATTATAAGATTCTAATTTCTTCTGTCTATTTTATAAATAATGATTTATATTATAATTTAGGGAATAGCTAGGTCTGTAACGTTTCATTAAAAGATAGCAAATATTTCTTCTGAGTATTACTCAAAGTTACAGTTTTGATAAAACCAACATTATTCAAATGACATATAAAGGTGTTGTCAACCACAGAATTTACAATTCGATTCTTCTCCTAAATTCGATTCTTCTCCCTTCTACTCAAAATAACAAACCTCAAAGTTCAAAGTATGTTGCGCATGTCTGTCTTAAATTGAGATACCACAACTATATTCAATTAACATCTATCTTTATTCATACATGATTACTATTTTCATTTGTACATTGTTACAATAAAGTTGAACTTTTTAAACCTATATCAAAAATGAGCTTGACTTGGTGATATTAACATAACCTCCATAAAAGTCGAAAATAATCCCCACCCCTATGAACATTCAAAAAAAGTTACAACTAAATCCAACGGTTCACAACGTTCACAATCTTGTATGAGAATCAAAAGAGAATAATGTTTAATATATAAACATTAGGGATGGATACGCATACATCAAATGTCCCAAGATACACCCCAATTGTTCCATAATTCTCTTTCAAAAGTGGGAATGAAGTCGGAGTTAACTCTTTTTTCCCCTTCATCCACAACAGAATTGAAGCATTTTTCCCCCTTTTCATTGATGAGTTGGACATTTAAACAGAATTTTTGTAAAGGGCGTTCAATTTCATACAAATGACAAAATGTTTTAAAAGGATAAGCATTTGATACAGCAAATGACTTTACAACTCATATTCATGAACAAAAGGGGTATTGCACGGAAGATGAGGTGAGTGTTTCAAACTACTTCTACGACTTTATCATTGGGGTTCGGCGAGGGACCTTCCCATAACTCCAAAAAATCCTTCCTTATCCAAGATATTGCAATAACAGGTCCTAATGTAGAAGGAACCTGCAGATAACATTATGAATACATGAGCAAGAAGCGGTCAAGTAACAGTGGTGAAGAAAAGACGAATCAGCAATTAACAACAAACAATAATCCAGGAAAAGAGTGTTGTGTTTATATGGTGGGATTGATCATATGGGATCTCTCTATCTCATTCTCAAAATACTCCAAAAGCTACCTAGAAAAAATGTCAGTTTTTACGTATTTTGAAAGTATTTATAACAACAATAACTCGGACGTAAAATACCAACAAAAGTTCAGCTCAACTGACATCTAAGAACAAGAGATCCCGGGTTCAAATAACCCACTCACAATTTGTACAAAAGATAAATAAATAAAATAACTCGGATGTAAAATGATCCAGATTTCAGACTATTTCATAATCCCAAAAGGCATAGGGTAGTTGCAAATATAACAATACGCATAACATGATGCAAAAGAATTCGTAAATATAGCAAAATTTAGATCCAACTCTCGAGGTCTATCAGTGATGGACTATATAGTTGGTATGATTCTACTATCAATCGAGCCTATCGTGATAGATTTTGCTATATTTGCAATTTTTTTTAAAAAATGTTATACGTTTGATTATCGGCCCTAAAAGTACGACCCATCTCAATTACCCTGTGACAAAAGACCTATGAAGCATATCATATCAGATATAATGTGTTAATATATTGGAAACGTAATATTACAATTGCAGATGTGCATATCAGATTTTCAACCCAAAAGAAATTTTTTATGTTTATGGTAGCTTTAATGTATTATTTAATGAAAGAGAATTTAAAGAACAATAACCCAGGATGTAAAAAAAATTCCAAAACTTCAAGCTCTCTAAGAAAGTCACTTAACTAACTTGAAAACTTCAGAAATGTGGAGGAGAACAGAGAATCATAAATCTCTTTCCAATAATCTATAACCCTTATAAGAATATGCATACATGAATGACATACAAAAGATGAAACGGCATTACCAGATACAATAGAGCGGGTTGAGGTGAGTGAGTCAAAACACCAGCTGCTAGAGCGGTCACCAGCCCAATGGCATATCCAGGCAGGGCATACCAAATGTACTTGTGGCCCCTTGTATGGATATCTAAGAGGTTGACTGTATCCCTACTTTTCCGATGGTCGAAACAGAGAACTAGAGCTAGAAACATGGCAGGAATTGCCTACAATGTGAAAGAACCAAACGTCAAACAAAAACCACCTTAAAAAACAGTGCAACTGATCAAGACAAAAGAGTAAGAAGAGGTAACGATCACACAACAAAATCAAATGGAATAGAATTTGCACCAAACCTTCAACAACATGGTATCAAGTTGCTAGGGGATGTTTAAACCGCCAACTGTACTTGAACAACATTATCCCTAAAGTTTTTAAATAATCCAAAAAGATTTTTGCACCTCCTACATTCACCGGATTCAAGATCAAATACTATGTTGAATCCTCAAGCATAAAAGAAACCTCAGAAGGTTAACATCCAAAACAAGTAGCTCAAGTTTTACTGAGAGCAAGCAATGGCTAACAATGTCACCACTGTAATAAACCAGATGCAAAAAGATCGGACAGTTTGTTTTCTTTTTTTGTTGGGGGTGGGGGGAGTAACCAATTTTCACCAGCCTTCAGAAACACAAGCCACAGCAATTATTTCTCCTTTTGCTTTACTGTGTTGTAAATTCACCCCCCCCCCCCCCCCCCCCCGAAAAAAACAAACAAATAGTATAGTCCATAAATTAAGGTCTCCTCTGTAATCACCCTTAGTGGCTGGGGTCTTCCCCTTCCTTTTGTGTATCAATTATCAATCAAATCTATTGTTGCTAAATAAAAGTATATTGGCATGAAGCTACAATTAGATATGACCATATAACATTAAAAAAAGAATAAAATAAAAACCTACAGCGAAAAAAAACACAAACGAGCTAAATACCCTAACTTGGTCCTCAGTGCTCATCTAAGGCCGGTGGCTTATGGGCAAAAAGAATGAGGCATCACATTTCCTCTTCTCTAATTCCAGGAGTAATTTATGATTATGATATAAAGAAATTGTTCTTTCTTTGTTAGTGAACCTTTCCCGGATATATACGAAGTTCCCCTTTCTTTTACATTGATAATCACTCTTTCAACATGCAAAAAGATTCTTTAGACTCAATTCATTGTCAGAGTTTTTTTCTTTTCTTGTCTTTCCTTTCCTTGAAATAGATTAGAGAGAAATGGAAGAGTTCTTAAGAATGATAAAAGATCCACTGGGCACTTTCAGAATGTTTTCATTTCATAACTTGGTGGAAACATGTGCTCCTTTTTGTCATTGTAGTTTTGATTTTTGAAATGCATTGAGGCTTTCATCCCCTCTGTAATGTCATGATTTCAGTTATATCAGATGTTCCTATGTAAGCACATACACACCAAAATATGTGATTTTATAACACTTTTTGGGTTCAAAATTATTGAGGAGAAGATTCAAACCTCTGATTTTTTAATCAAGGATAATTGCTTTACCTGAGCTATCCCAACTCCCAAGAATCCAAGATTGCAGTGATTCACGATATTTGTTTAACTTGGAAGAGAAGGATGTATTTTTATTTTATAGATATAAAACCTCACAGAAATAAATCCCTAAATATCCAGATGCAGGCGAGAAACAAAGAATGCACATTATTGATATAATAGAGTCTAATGTTGAGTGGAAGGATTTTCTGACCTTGATTAAAATTGTAATCGTATTTTAACGGGAGGCAGCTAAGTTCATGAAGTCTTTCTAATTAAAATTATAATTGTATTTTAACGGGAGGCAGCTAAGTTCATGAAGTCTTTCTAATGAAAGATGAGATAAACAAATGGATGCGCAAAACTGAAGAAAACAACAATATTGACAACTATTGCTGGAGGAACTTACATGAAGAAAGATAGTGCAAGGAAATACAATTGCATACCATATCACCGAGTCCAAGCATCATGAAATCAGTGGCATTTTTTCCCGGAATGACTCCACCAAGTAAGTTCCTTGGGAAAACTATCTTGACAGGTAACTCCAGCTTCTTAGTTATCAATTGCAGCCCAGGAAGACTCAGACTATTAGCAACTGTGTGAACAGGATTTGATGCTTGCTGAGTTGCTACAGATACCATTACATTTGCCCCAAAGAATCTCTCAGAGAAGAAGACCCAGAATATATCATATACAAAGAGACAAACTAGGAGCATTGCACATACTTTAACATTAGGGAGACGCACATGGCTGACAAATGCAACACATATTGAAATTCCTAACAAATTATTTAGTATCCAATGCCCAGAAACAAGCCAAGCTGCAACTAAACCAGAACATGCCAACAACAATAAGCCTTGAATACGTGTAAATGACTTGGAACAACACCTTGATACATAAGGATCAGCCAATCCAAACTGGGACTTCAAATACGCCATGTAAGGAGATAAACAGAAGAAGAGGGATGAAACAGAAGCAACTGCCGTGAATGCAGTAAGAAGTTGGGACACAGAAGAAAACAGGTAGAACATCAAAAGCAAACTGCAAGAACTCATAACTGGGATCATTAGTGCTTGGGATCTATCTAAGGTAATGGATGCTTCTGAAAAGTCACGGTTTCGCTCCATTTCCTTCCCATAATTTAGGGCCCGGAAAGCAGATCCAAATGTAACAGCCACTGCAGTCACAATGAGAGTGGCAGGTGCAGGTTCAAGCAAATATAGAAGTTTCCATAAAGACTCCATAATGAACTAATTGCAATTCTCCAACTTTGTTGTCAATTTTAAAACTCCTAAAATTGTAAATTTGGCAACCAAAGTTGCATTCTTTCTCTGATGTAAGCTTGACCAGAGAAATTCATGCAACCTGCAAGACCAAAAGCAGTTGTTAATTAACTAAATAAAACACACAGAGACAAATATACAGTTAAACAAAAGCAAGAGTTATCTTCAAAACAAACATGAAAAAGAAAGAAAGGTCCTGCCTGCACAACCATTTGATTTGATACTACTAGAGGATAAGCGAAAATGTTCAAACTATAAGCTGAACCGGGTTGTTGAAGAAGCTTAGGATTAATTGTTTCGGAAAATGATTATTGACGAGCCCAGTGATGATGATAGTAGATAAAGTGTGAATAGTACAACAGAATTTCCGTAAGAAGGTAAATCAAATTGCTCCATTCAAATACATCAAGAGATTTCCTCTTAACTCAAAAATCTGTTGAAACATGACTCAAATATGAAGAACCGTTTAAATGCTCCCTTTCAATGATCCACTATTTAAGGCCTCAGTGAAAAGAGTAGTAGCGTAAACGGATATGCAATAAACAAATGTTAAGAAAATTCCAAAATAATCAAATTACAATCACTTTCTAGAAAGATTGCCATCCTTAGCTTTGCATTTCAAACGAATAGCTCCCACAATCAATTCAGTCAGTTACCACTAAATCAGTAGACAAAATGCAAAATGAGAATTACCCCAAAAACCAAAAAATTACCCACGGTTATATCATCTACCAACCGTCGTAAGGCTTCAAATATTAGTTTCTCGAAACAATCCCTCGTTTTCCTCAGTAGCCAGACAGGAGGTCAACAGGACCTGGAAATGCAACTCCCATTACGCTTCCAATGGAAACACCGGTCAATTGACAATATTCATCCAGAGACAAAGATATATCTAGGGTAAAAACATTAAAGCAATGAAATCCTACGCGTATTTGTAGTGATAACAAGCGCATACATAGAATCATTATACGTACATAACAAGCGATCAAAATTGTAGAAAGAAAAGAAGATTACAAAATTAGGGTTCGTGGAAAGGAGAGGATTAAGGAAGAAGACTAACCTTGGACTTTGAAGCTGTTCGAACTCAGGAGGTTCCCTATTAGCCACACTGAAGTTTGATCAAACAAATCTATTTGCTCGAAGTGGGAAAGCTCAATGGTAAAGGAAATTTATTTCGCTGAAGTACATAGCAACCCTTATTCGGTTGTAATGTAAACACCAAAGTATTTGAATTATTATTGTTTTTTTTTTCTTTCATGTAATTACTCTCAATCAATATTTTACAAACATTTATAAAAAAGACCAATTTTTCATATTTATTAATTACAGATATATATATATATTTTTTTTTTCCGTTTATGCAATGAAGTATTTAGAAATTAAAATATAGGAAAAAATTAGTTTTAGTCTTATCTTGCTTGTCCTTAAATTTTAAAATGTTATCCTTTCTACCTAAGATTTGAATTTTATTTTTAATAGGTCCTATATTTCAAAATGTACTTTTGAATATTGATATTTATTTTAATTTTTCATTAAATACTCATTTTTATTGAGTTTAGTGTTAGTATTCGTTGATTGGTTTTTAGAAAAATCAAATTAAATTAGTATTTCCCTTATTTTCTTTTTTTGTCTTTCAATTTTTTCTTTTTTTTTTTCTTTTTTAAGAAAAATCACATCATAACTATTTTAAATTAATTTTACAAAAGATGATGTGAATTACAAATGTGCATATTATTTGAAAACTTGAGAGCAAAAGGCTAAAATGTTGAATACCAGACACAAATCAAATTTAAACTCCCACCCAAAAGAAAATGTAACTGAAATTTAGACAAAAATAATAATAATAATTAAAGTCATAACTTATTTTTTCGAGAATATGATATAGATTTTTTCTCGAATGCTCCATGATAATTGCGGAAGAGATCATATGAAACGTCGATTTCTTGGAAGGTTGTTTGGGAAGACTTGAAATTTGAATGTACAATGTTTCTCGTTACACCTTGCATATTGAAAAACAATATGAAATTTTGTTTAAGGGTGTATTTGGATTGAACTCTCGAGTGATTAAATTGATAAATAAGTTATTTTGGAAAAGATATCATGTACTTGGCAACCACCTAAAATAAATTTTGAGAATGAATTTATAAAATAATATGGTTCAGGATAAACACCTAAAACTACATGTTTAATGGTTAATGTCCCTAAGTTTGTCATTTTTTTTGTGACCATTGTTGCTTGTTTTTGTCGATTGTTTTATGGTAATCATTACCAATCAACTTTTGTTAATCGTTTTTCTATATTTATTATCGGCCCACGACTATTTTTTTTTAATTGTCGTTGTTTGACTTCCAATGATCATTGTCCCCAATTTCTGATTATCATTTTACGGTTAATGTCCTCGACCACCATAAACCACCATTCCCGATGATCGTTGTCGAACTTCCATTGAAATCTACATGGACAAATTATATATATATATATATATATATATATACATAAATCTTTTACTCTATTACAAATCAAACAGTTTTTTGCCTAAGAACACATTTGAAAAAACAAAATTGTCACACACGTGTGTTTTTCTTTCAGAGAAATTTTAGAAAAATATGTTTAAATGAAAATGTATTTTTTAGGAAACATTTTTTTCTTAATTCATTCCAAACAGTCCCTAAATTATAGGGAGATGAAAAACAAAAATCAAACTGTCAACACAACCTGACCCAACCAAGATTTTTTGGGTTGAGTTGGGTTTGCTCTTGCATATTAAACTTGTAGGATTCATTTCTTGCCAACCGAAATACTTTGGGTTAGTTCCATTATTTTCCTTCAACCTGACCCTCGCGTACACATTTAAAAGACAAAACAAGTAGATTAAAATGTCGGAGATTTAACATCTACATAAATCTACATCAAATTCAATGCCACCATCTACATTATTTTAGTCAATCTAGTGCGAACAACAATATTTTTGTTCATATTTTTATTATATTTCATGAACTTTTTTTATGATACATGATGTAATTAAATTGTTGGTTCACCTCTAATGTTGATGACAGGTTTTTAGATAGATGAAAAATTCGACAGAAAAATTATATCTCCCATTATAATTTATTAGTCATGGGGCATGTTTATGTATTATAAAGTCGATTTTTTTTTTTTTGTTTGATGACATTTTGTTAAGGGGAAGCTTAGAGATACAAAACCACTCTAGATAAAGAGTGAGCTACAATGATATAAGTTTTCGGAGAGTGAGATAATGTAAAAGAGGTCGAACAATAACATAGATACTCTGTAACTTCATCGTTATTTTATAAACACAATTCATTATTTTAAAATTAAATTATACAATATGTATTATTTCGTCTATTATACAATATTTAAAAAATAATAATTTTACAAATTTGTTTAACATAAAACATGATTTTAAATAAATAAATAATAGTTTATTATCGATTAACCTTAAACGGACATCTTCAGCTACTTTTATGATTTATATATTAATATAGTGAGTCGAATACATTTTTAGATGATTGTTTTTTATTTTCATAGTATAATTTTAATTGTTACATGATAATCCAAATTATAAAATTGTTACCAAACACACACACACATATATACATACATACATACAGGAATAAAATTACATTTTTATTAAATTTCGTTGTTTTCCAATTTTCTATCTAACATATTCTTAATAACCAAATTTACAACTAAGTAAATTTTGTAATGAAACACAACAAGCAAGAATTACAAAAGATGTAAACAAGAGAATAAAATATTACACAGAGGATCAAGTGCTTCAATTTAAATTATATATGTGTGTGTGTGTGTTATATGTTCATTGAATTGTGAAAACATTGCAAGTATTTAGAGGGGGAAAAAAATCACCAATGCACTAACCTTGAAGCTCTACTATTAATATTAGATTCTTTTACAAAAATGAGTTTATCTAAGCGGTAATCAATACGACCTTTCATCTTAAAAGTAGGAGACTCGATTTTGCATCTTCGTAATTGTTGTACTAAAAAAAAACTCTAAAATTCTCTAGATCAATCTTCCAAAGACTAAGTTAAAATGTCTATATTGACCCCTAAATAAAAGCCAACAACATTATTTAAAAGAAAAACAACTACTCAAGTACATGTAAATTAAGTTCTATACCGATTATGAACAAAACTAACTAAAAATGTAATAGCACATTCAAGTACATATAAATAAATAATTTCATGTTTAATAACCATTTGATTTTTTAATTCTTAAAAATAAAGTCCATAAAAACTTAGGTCATATTTATTCTAATTCAATATGGGAACGACTCAATGATAATTTAAAAAGTAGGTATCATGTAATTACATTTTGGTGTTTATTTACTTGTGTTAAGCATCTAAAACATGAGGCACACGTCCAAATCCGCAAAACAAAAGTTTCAGTATGATAGACGAGTCAAGAGTGACCAATCCGATCACTTCGAACATTATGTCATATTGTCGTAGTTATGTTACCATTTATTGTTACTCTTTTAGAGAAAAAAACTATAAATATTGACACACATTTACTATTACTAATAACCGTTATGTTTTGGTCCTATAGTTAAAGATAACTATACCAATAAAGTAAATTTGAAAAAATTTATAATTTTAGGTAAACACAATAAAAAAAATCTAATCACACATTTGTGATTGCGGTTCATTACTTCATAATTGAATTCCAATACGACCATACCAATGTTCACTACAAATCTGTAAACATAGTCTTATATCAATTAAAAATCAAATAACTAAACAAAAAAAAAAGTTAACTCTTAGAAATTTTATATTTGTTTTTAACATTTAGTTAATAATTTAACTATTCTACTTTGAAAAAAAAAAGAAGTAAATTATTGTTTGAAATGGAAAGAAAAAAAGAGTTTTGATTAATATTTGAAAATGAAGAACTAAACGGAATTCAAATCAACACTTAACGCTTAACGTTTCAATTATTATCCTAATGACAATAGTTTAATAATAAAATTAAGAAACTCAAGAACTATATATATATATATATATATATATATATATATATATATATATATATATAATTTTAAAAATGCATGAAGAACATGGGCAGGGCCTGAAGTCAATTTAGAGACTATTGGCTGTCTCTCACTCCACTCTTACCTTCCTTCTATTATTTTCCAGCTGGACAAAAATTATTCAACTTTTTAGTTCATAGGCCCTCTCTCTTATTATATATAGTTATTATTTTAACTTATTAAAGCAAATTATCTTTTTTAGATTTTTAAAAATATTACTTTATTTTAACAAGGAAATTATTTATACATATGGAAGGGATTTTGATTTCCTTAAATTGCAAAAATAGCATAAAAACACATGATAGTAATAATAATATATCCATACTTTGGTGACCCAGTTATATATCTAAATGGGTTAATTTGTATTCATAATAGTCAAGTTTGGTAAAGAAAACAAAATATCAAATTGAGCCAATATGTTTGCAAAATAAGACAATAATTTTATAGGCTTTGGTTAGACATGCTAGGAAAAGTAAGTGAGTAAATAACAGTCAATTATTGAATAAGCAACTAATTAATTAGGATGGAGGTCGAAGATTCAAAGCTAAGGAATCTAGGAAATATACTATAGGATGGATGGCCACATACAAGTCTTTAAAGAATAGTTTTGTAAGACATTTATGATATAACTCATAATTTAAGCGGATATCTTCCGTTCACATATATAAGCTAAGGTTTAAGTTACGTTGGGCATATGTATATGTACTTTGAAAAAATGTGGGTGTGTACGACACTTTACACATATAAAACTCTACTAAAAAGTGAAAAACATATGCTTTTGGTAATAATCTACGATGCTCAAAAGCGTTAAGTCAATTGGTTTTATTAAATCCAAAGTTTGATATAATTAACCTCGTCGTAAAATATGAAATACGAAATATATTACATAAAAATTCTAACATGTACGAAAGCTAAGAAACAGAGTTCATATTTTGATTATAAGTTTATATTCTCTCCCTCCTTTTTAAAAAAATTAGCAATCCAATTTAAAGTTTTACCAAAGGTTAATCCTTCATCCTGCTAGTCTTGAATTGAGAAGGAAATATCTTTTGAGAAAATCAACCCGATTTTTGATAACCATTTGTCTTTGTTATTATTATTATTATTATTCAAATTATTTTCTTTTTCTCACAAACTATTGATTTTTTAAAGTAAATATTTAAATTCTAAAAAAAAAATCCATATCTTTACAATTCTTTTCAAAACTGAGTTGAATTAAAAAAAAAAAACTCATAAAATGTAGACAATCACACGCAAACTAACAATGTGGGATGGCTAAAGGTTCATTTGGATTGACTTAAAAAAATGATTTTAAAGAAAGTTATTTTTGTTTTAATTTTTTTATTATGAAATCGGTTTTAAATATATTTAAAAAACTATCTTGAATGGCTTTAAAATATTTTTTTTTCTATAAATAACTTATTTTTTGAATTCAAATACATCATAAATTTAAATTTTTATACTAAAGAGTCCTTAGATTTCAAGATTCAACAACCAAATGCATTGACACCAAATTTAATCTCACCTAGGTCTTAAAAAAAAAAGCAAAAATTAGAATATGGTCAACACTATTATTAAGCACTTTGGTTAGGTCACCAAAAACTTTTTTTTTTCCTAAATATACACATACATATTTTCAATATTTGAATGAAAAAATCAAACATCCATTACACAAACTTCATGTCAATTAAATTATCCTCATTTTAACAATTAGATTATCAACTCAACCCTTTGACACACTCTTAAAACTTTATCATAAAATTACCAATCACTTTAAAAGTTATTATGACATCAAATTATATTTTATCACTTAAGAATATTTAGTTTCCATAACATTACAAAAGTGAAAATTTATAAAATTTAAAGCTAATTAAATTGCAATTTAACTGAGATTTAAAATGTTAACGTTAACATAAATTTGAAGGAAACGTTAAAAAAAATATGGAGAATTAAATTTCAAGTAACATTCAATAAGAAGAAAAAAATCAACATTTTATTGATGTGGGTATGAATATTGATAGAAAAAGTATAGAATAAAAGTTTAAATAAAATAAAATCAAATATGAATTTAAACCAATTTATTACCTATTTTCATAATTTTTTCTTAATGTAGACTCACTCCCAAATCCAACAAAATATGGAAAATATTAAGGACGGTAATGAAAATTTAATACAAGGAATTTAACACAATGGCAATAGACGTAAATATTGTCGTCTTTCAGTGTCAATTCCTTATCCAACCTCTACGTAATAAAATCCCCCACTCCTCCAGACCCAAACACACAACACACACCTCCTTCTTCCTCTTCTTCTTCCTCTCCGCTTCCATTTGTTCGAATGCACCGTCGCTAATCGCCGTTGACGCCTCAAAATGAGTCCGACCGCCGTCGAAGCTCCATTACTTCTTCTTTTTCTTCTTGCTGCAGCGCTTCTGTGCCCGCTCGGCGGAGCCAGACTTCTGGTGGAGATGACGGTGGTCCGAAACGCCTCTTCCATCGGAGCTTGTAAGTGGAAAAGATTTGGCTCCTTTTTTAAAATTATTTTCTGGAATTTGATTGGATTATGCCTTTTGTATTTGGATGAGGATTAGTTTGTTTGGACGGAAGCTTGCCGGCGTATCATCTGGACAGAGGATTCGGCGCCGGAGCGGGAAACTGGCTTCTACAGTTCGAGGTGAAAAATGAAAATTATTTTCTCTTCTTTTTACCTTTGTTTTTATTTTATTTATTTATATTTTTTTCCGGAATTATATTTCATTTGCGCCATCTTCCAATGACTGCTTGACACGTTTGATTCCTACCTGGCATAATTATTAACCTCCGCACTTGCTCTCTCTCCCTGGAAAAATTCCCTTCAAGATCAAATTTATAATTTAGTCAAATTTAAACCTCCAATACTTTAGTGAAGAATATAACTGTCTTCATCCAAGCGTATACTAATTTACTATATGTGAATTTTCTAAAACAACAAAGTTGATGCTATATATAAAGTTCTTTCAATTCAATTGATTTGTTTATTATAACATTACATTATAATCTCGTTAATCAACACTGGAGTGAGCAAAGCCTTCCGCAAAAACTCTATCAAAACTTTGAAACAATCAAGATGCCAACTCCAAATAAAAAAGAGAAAACTAAAAATAACATATATTTGAATAAGATTATATTATAGTATGGTTATTTTTGTTAATAATCTAATTCTTTATTTTTAAATAATATTGAGGGGAAAAAGTTGTACGACGCCGTTTCTTAGATTTGTTTGCACATTGTTGTGTGTTTGGCTTGCCGTGTCCCACGTTGAATACCACATCTATTTTGCATGCTTGGTTGGACAAGGATTCCATGCTGTCTCTTGGGTAATTATTTTGTTTCCAAAATTAGTATATGTTTTACAAATTTTACACTTTTATACCTAATTATTTTGTTTTATTTTTATTTTCGTTAATGTTTTGAATGTATTGTTTTTATATATATTTATTTATATTTTACAATTTCACCTTGCAATTTTGTTAAGTATTTGATGTTAGCTTTTTATTTAATTATTTAGAATAATTTTTAAATTAGTTTTTATAATTAGTGAAAAAATTTAAAAATATAAATGTTGAAATCTAAATATCAAATAAAAACAAAATTTAAAACTTAATGATGAGAACATTTTAAAATTTAAAAACTAAGAAGAAATTAAACTATAAAAAAAAGTTTAGGAGGCTTAGAAAAGTAATTTTCAATCATATTATATTTACATATAATTGTACTCCATGCCCGAAATGAACGATAAATCAATTGTAAAAGGGAATCACTAGTCGTTATCAAATACATATATATAACTCAATAATTAGAAGCTGACTAAAAGTCTCATGCAAATACCGAATTATTAGAACGATTTAGGCCCGCCAACCATTATGGATGTATTATTATTTAATTTTGGGCTTTCTTTCTCCTATATATATATGTTTTTAATTATAATTCAAGGTAAGATTATGATATCTAACTTTTTGGTTGAACCCAAATTATTGGATAGCATGATACGGTTTATGTTAGAACCAATTGATAATAAGAAAAGTAATCAATCTATCTTATAAGTAGCGAATTTTCTTGAAATTTTTCAATATCGGATTTTCAACGTGTTTTCTTAAGATGGTGCATGTTTGGATTTACAATTCTTGATCAATCCCAATTTTATTTTATTGGATCGCATACCTATTTGGACTTTGATATCTTATTTGATAGTATGAATCAATTTATCTCAAAGTCAATTGATAACGAAAGAAGATGAGTGAATCATCTATCTTACAAAAATCGCGAGTCTATTGTTTTTCAAAGTTAGATTCTCAACCTTTCAATACAAATTAGTCTATTTAATTTACATCAAATAAATAACATCAATCTCAATGTCATAATCCATGACAGTATACTTTTTTTTCAACTATAGAATATCATTTCACTGACACAAAATTTATATTATGAATAGTTAAGTTCTGAGGTTTGGATTTAAGAATAAAGAATAGTGTAAAAATAAGTGAACTAGAATGGATGGTTTTACTTTTGTGGCATGGTCCCAAATGGATGGTGTGTTACTAAGAGAGAATGAGTAATTTACACGGAACTTTGAATTGAAGAAAGTGACAGAAAGAGAGAACATTCAAGGAAGAATGGCTCCTCGTTTTGGTTAATTATTTGGAACTTGGTGGGTCTCACTAGCTCTATATATATATGCATACATACATATATTATCCTTTTAAATTATGTAATTAAATTTAGATGGTTAGAGATGTCTGACAAAGTTATTATAGGTAACTATAAATATTTGTGGTTTAAGTATAAATTATTTTAATTATAATTATAATTATAATAATATATGTTGAAAGTGTAAATTATTTTAGTCGTAAAATAATAAAATAAAGAATAAAAAATTATAAAGGTAAAACAGTAACTGAAATAGTTTTAGATACTTTTCACTCCAAATGTCTCCTTGGTTTATCTTAGAATTATTAGATTGTACAAGATTTTCATATTTTGAAACGAGTAGTCTAACTATCTTATTAACATATCGAAGTTTCTCAATTTTTTTTAATGTGAGATCATCAACATGTTCCAATAAAATAGTTTCTTTTTTAATGCATCCATTCTTGAGTTAGATCCAAAATATTTCTTTTTGGACTGAATTCTTGTATTTGCCTTTAATGAGCTATTATAGGGTATTAGCTAGATAAGATATAGTAGCCCAATTATTTGAGTTTCTTTAATGTAAGATCCAAACGTAAATATTGAAATTTGATGATCGTAATAAAATAGGGTGGTGGGTGGTGCAATGATGTAAAGTCTTGTTTTGAGAGAGCAAATAGTCGAAGAGGATCAACACATTTGATGACCAAATGGGAAGATTTTTCTGGTATTCTTAGCAACAATGCTTCTCTTAACCCAGGTAATTATTTCTAAATATCATCAATTTTCTTCCACACCCATACCCTTTTAAAATTTGCTAGATCTACGTAATTTTATAATTAAGATCCTAATTATATCATTAGATTTGCGAGTACCAATGGAACTTTTTAAATACAGGAGCATTAATATTGAAACTTACATTAGATTTAGAAATATTTTATATAATATAACCATCGTTATTAATTATCATGAAGATTCCTTTGTAATTTTTTCAACCTAAATATATAAAAGTAATCAATGATGGCTGGATCGAATATTCAATACATCGATTGATCGAATATAATTATCTAGAAAATGAATACTATTGTTTGTGCCACAGACTTCAAAAGGTGGGTCACATGATTGACAAATTTGTCATCAGCTTCTTGGATTATGAATGACAGTCCAAATGTATTACTACTTTTTAATTTATAAAATGATTAACTAATAATTAAAATGAGAAAGATATGTAATTACCATAAAAAGAGAGAGAGTAGGGGTAGATATGGAAAATATGGGGCGGGTAAAAGTGAAAGGGATGATGATGGGTCAGGTTCTAGTAAATTGGGGAGCTGGGTCAATGTACTGCCTATTGTCTGTAAGGTTCACGTGAATGTCCAAAACCTGACACCCTATTCCACTTTAATTACCAAACTCCACCTTATGTTGCTTCTCCCATTGCCCCGACTTACGCCAAATCTCTCACTTTTACTAAAATATACCAAAATTTCAGTTTTATATGAACCAATAATAAATTAATGTTTTACATTTTTAAACAAGTTAATCATAGGATATACGGTTGGGTAAACGTGACCACCTAAATTTTGTAATAATTTACAATTTAGTTTGTTCTACTCAAAGAATGTTAAAAGAAAAATTAGGTTTAATTTATTTATCCATCGAGTAAAATTAACAGATCGTTTTTGTGGAGCAGACTTTTATAATTGGAACCGTGTGAAACTCAGGTATTGTGATGGAGCCTCATTTGCCGGAGATGCCTTGTTTGATAATGGGGTAATATTTTCTCACATTATCCTTTCCCTAATTAAATGACAAATTTTAGTTTAGAATTTGATCCTAATTATGGTTTTAACTTTATAATCATATGCCTAATCTAACTTTCTCCAAACCTCCCCATAGACATCAGTGCTTCATTTCAAAGGGCAAAAGATATGGGAATCCATCATTCTTGACCTTCTACCAAAAGGGTTGGGGACAGCAAGGAAGGTATTAATATGATTATATAAATATGTCTTCAAATATTAATAATTCTGCCATTCCAAATTTCTTGATATGACCTCTAAGTTATCATTTTGTTTCCTGCCTCACTACCTAATTCCAATTCTGCCAAATTGAAAGTGTTTGTTTTGTTGTGGGGGTGGGGTTTTTGTAGGCTCTGCTTTCTGGTTGCTCTGCTGGAGGTTTAGCAACTTTTCTGCATTGTGAAAATTTCACTAATTATTTGCCAAGAAATGCAAGTGTCAAATGCTTGAGTGATGCTGGATTTTTTCTCGACTTGTGAGTTCTTTTAAATCACCTTAGCAAATAAAAGGGATAGATTATTGTTTATATATAATTCCTATGTAACTCTTTGTTTTCTCCATTTTCACAGAAGAGACATAGGTTTAAATCACACCATGAGGAACTTTTATAAGGATCTTGTGGCTCTTCAGGTACATTATTTCTTTTTTCACATCAATATGAACTCAGTTGATTGTTCTAATTCATGTTGAGTTAGTATTAGTTTAGGTTGTATTGGGCAACTCTTTTGATTATGATTTTTGAAATATTTATCTATTATTACCTACACCCAATTGATTTCTTTATTTTGTTGTCTTTGTGTTTTCAAAATCCAAAACTAAGTTTTCAAAAAGCTAAGTTTTGAAAAATGAAAATAATAGTGTTTAAAGGTTGATTTGGTACCATTTAATTTTTTGTTTTAAAAATTAAGTTTAAAGTAATCATTTTACCTCTAATTTTTCTTTTTTTTATCAACATTTTTAAAAATCAAACCAAGTTTTGAAAACTGAAAAAAAGAAGTCAAATCTGAAATTTGGTTGCTAACTTTATTACTTAAGGATAGAAAGAAAATAAACTTAATTTAAAAACTAAACGAGACCTAAAAGACTCATTTTTGTTTTGAGAATTTGGTCAATAATTTATTTAAGGATGATGGAAGCTATTTTAAAGAAACGGTGCGAAAACAAACACGATTTTAAAAGATCAAATGACTATCTAATGTAACATGCCTGAGATTTTCTTCTCACCGTAATAATTCTTTTAAGGACGAACTTTTTCAACCAATCAACTTCTCATAGATTTTTTCTTGGAGGTAAGGCTTGGTTTAAACAACAAACTTATATTTGGTTTAATTTCTAAAAGGAAAGGTAGTAAAGAAGAGCACTAAAGAGTGTTTATCATTATTCATGCTCAAGCTTTTGAATTCATCTGTCGATAAAATACTTAAGAAAGAAAAGTAATAAAAGTAATATTGTATGTGTTCTGAACATAGATTAATATGGTGCAAGGTGTGGATAACAGGGAATGGAGCAAAATCTGAATAAAAACTGCACAGCCTCCTCTTACTTTCCAGAATTGGTACTTAATTTTATTAATCCCAAAATCTTCTCATCACTTTATTATTTTTCAATCACTATATAGATCAAATATATATGGTTCTAAAATTCTCATCTCTGTTGGTTATGTGCAGTGTATATTCCCTCAATATTCTTTGAAGTACATAACAACACCATTTTTCATTCTCAATTCAGCATATGATGTTTTCCAAGTAAGGAAAAACCATATCCTCCTTTAATCTCCTTTGATAACTCTTTTAACTTATATTTGATTATCTAGAAAATTATTATTATTATTATTCGTTTTCAATTTTAACAAAATGGTCATGGAACGGAGGATTTTTTTAATTGGTTTGAATCGAACAGTTTCATCATGGGTTGGTGCCACCATCTGCTGATTTACATGGACATTGGAACCATTGCAAATTAAATCCAGCAGAGTGTAGTGAACTACAGATTCAGGTACTGCAAGGTACTCTCTGCATTCCCTTTCTTTTCTATTTCGGTTACTACAACAAAATTGGGTTTCGTTTGGTCATTATTTGAGTTTCGGTAGATAGTTATTTAATTTTCAATTTTGAAAATTAAGCATGTATACATCTCTTTCACTCCTGGTTTTATTATCTACTTTCTAATAATGTTTCCAAACGCTAAAATTTCTTTTAATTTTTGGATTGTGGCTAAAAAATTTCCTTTTAGGTAGGACAAATGCAAACCATGGTAAATAATGAGAAGAAAATTGGTCTTATTTCAAAAGCTAAATGGTTATCAAACAAATTTTTGATTTCTTGTTTGTGAAAATTTAGCCTATAGACACTCATTCCACGTCAATTCTTTATTTTGTTATCTACATTTTCTTAGTGTTTTCAAAAACCAAACAAAATTTGAAACCTTTAATTTTTTAGGAATTTATATTTGTATTTGATCAACGATTCAAGTTTTACGCTAAGAACCAAATCATGGTGAAAAATTGAAAACAAATAGAACTAATTCTTTTTTAAAAGAAAACGAAAATAGTCTACCAAATGTGGCATAAATAATTATAATTAATAGGTTTGATCTTTGGGAGCGATTATTATTATTATTATTTAAAAATTGAAAATTTTAGGTCTAAGAATCAGTATGCTCTCAGCATTAAGATTATTCCATGAATATTCAAGCAGAGGAGGAATGTTCATAAATTCATGTTTTGCTCATTGCCAAAGTGAGTCACAAGACACATGGTTTGCACCTGACTCCCCAACAATAGACAACAAGGTACTTTTTATTTCCTTTATCACACATTTCCAACATTTCTACGTAATTTTTCTCACTTTTAATTATCTATCAGGTCCTTTAATTTCAAAAATAAAATTTAAGTCTATTATTATATATTTAAATCGAAACTAATGAAACTATTAGATATAATTAATTAAAATTTTTGTTTAATAAAACATTAGACTTCTAATTCTGTCTAATAAACATCAAGTTAGTTAAACGATCTATTAAGCACAAAATTAAAATTTTAGGAATTTTTTTACACTAGACTTCTAATTCAATTGTTCCTTTGACAAAGATGATTAACCAAAAGAAAATAGACATAATTTTTTTAGAAGGAATAACGATTAATTGGGATTGTAATTTCACACTTTTTTTTGACAGACGATAGCAGAATCAGTTGGTGATTGGTACTTTGGCAGGAGAAACGTAAAGGAAATTGACTGTGCTTATCCATGTGATTCTAGTTGCCACAATCTCATACCATAATTAGCTTTGGTAACTATTAATTATTTCTTCGTCACTTTTTTTTTTTTAATTATATATATATATGATTAATTTGGACACCTATAGGCTCAAAACATTTTTTCAGGTTGAGGCAGAGAATTTATATAAAACATTCTTTTGAAAAGACAAGAAAGCAAGACAGCGCCCATTGCCAATTTATCCTCGAAGAGGAACACACATTCAAATATTCAATACGCAATACACACATCAATTTAATAACCCCACACAATATTTTCTAAAAAAATATATTTTATTTTTCTTTAATTTTACTTTTCTTTCTTCTTATAATTTCCTTCAAAATTACATGTAATGTTACTCAAATTCAATGTATAAGTTATTTTATTTATATATATATATATATATATCCATTTGTTTCTATTCTTTTTAAGAGTTTTGATTATTAATATTGTTAATTTAAATAAGTTATAAATTTTTATGATTATTGTATAGCTAGTTTGAGATTGTTGTAGCTTTTTAAAATATTTGGTTTTGTCCAAGAAATATCGTTTGGTAATTTTTTTTTCTTTTGCCAAGGTGTAAATTTCAATCTCAAACTTAAAAAAGAAAGCATCTAATTATCTTGTTTGGTAAATTAATAACAAGTAACTATTGTGATTTAGCTACTAATGACTTGAGATAGATACAGTTATTTTTAATTACTAATGATTAATATCATTTTATTTTCGGTTTTTTTTAATAAAATTATAAATATTTACCCTCCATAACAAAAAAATTCATTAAAAAAAAAGTCTATTACACTAATTAATTTTTCTATGAAAGGTAAAAATTTTGTCAATTTTATTGTTTTTGATAATTTCCGTTATATACTACTTTTCTTGGAATATTTATTAGTTATTATAAGATAATTATTTTAAGGATATATATGCTTTAATTTGAAAATAAATTTGTTTAAGGTAAACTATTTGATTAATGTTAAACAAATTATATTGTTTATAGAAAAGAATGGGTTAATCCAAAGTTTGTTGATATAGGAGAATGTATGTGACAAAAAGAAAAGAAGATATATTTGAAATTGTCTAACTATAAGTAGATTTGTTGGAAGCTATGTCCAAAAGCATGTATGCGTGTGATATTTTAAAGGTTTGGACATTTTGTTCTTTGGAAACAAAACATAACTAGAAGATTTAAATGTTTGAAATTATAGACACCTAAAATGATAGATATTTTATGTTCTTACATATATGGTTATATTTTAAAAAAATACTTAGATAACTATATCTGATTTATAATTTTTCAAGAATATTTTCACGATTATTTATAGTTAATTTAATATAAGATCAACTTATGTAACATAGTTGCTTTTATTAATTTATATTTTAAGAATTAATATAGTTTTATTATTTTATTGTTTACAATTCTCAACAAAATGATATATATATTATGTTTTTTATAAAATAAATATTAATTTAAATATAAATTTGAATATATAAAATAGATATAATTTCTAAAATTTAAAATATAAATTGATATAATTATTAATTAGTTTATGATTTTGAATTGATAAAAACTTTAAAATTTTGAGATATAAATTAAAAGATTTTCCCAATTTTATATACGAATAGTTTAGGAAAATTGTTAGGAATATATAAAAAAAAGACTAATTACAAAGTAAAGAATTTTTTTTAAATAATGTAGTTTATAAAAATATTATCAAAAATAGGGACAACCGAAAAGTATTGTAAAAAATGGGGTAGTGAAGTCGTGTACCCGGTACACGACTTCCACAAAATCGTGGGTCTCGTACACGATTTGGGTCGGCGTCGTGAATGCGGGCCACGACAATTGACTGGAGTCGTGTACGCGGTACACGACTTCTGACTGTAGTCGTATACCACGTACACGTTTTCCGTACAGGTGGCAGTCAACAGTCAGGTTGACTGCCAGTTTGTCGGCTAGCGGGGAAATGGTGTACCACGTACACGATTTCCGTACGTGTAGACTGACAAATGGCAGTCAATAGTAACGTTGACTGCCAATTTGTCCGGTAGTGCGGAAGTCGTGTACACCGTACACTACTTCCTTCACGTGAACATCCACGTGTCATTCATGCAGGAAGTCGTGTCCCATTTACACGACTTCCCCGCGTATAAATACCCCCCACCCGATTTCATTTCCTCATCCTTCCTTCCATTCTCAACAAAGTTCCCTCTCCTCTCTTCCTTTTTTTCACTCTCTTCCAAAATTTTGCTCCATTTTCCTCTTCTCCTTTACTCCTCAACTATCTCCTCTACCTTTCTTCTTCATCCAACTCCATCAAAGTGTGAGGTAAGTTTTATTATGTTTTATATATTTATTTATCAGTTATATATTATTTTTAGATATTTATATATTTGTATTTATTAGTTATATATTGATTTTAGGTTGTTGTATATTTTTAGAATATTATTGGAATAATTATTATTAATTATGTATTGTTATTAGGTTGTTATATATATATTTTTCTTTATTAGTTGTATATTATTTTTAGGTTGTTATATATTTTAAGAATATTATTGAAATAGTTATGTATTGTTTTTAGTTTGTTATATATTAAATAGTTATTATTATGTTGTTTTTATGTTGTTATAATAATAATAATAGTAATATATTAATAATAATAATAACAACAATAATTAAAATGATGATGATGATATAAATAATAATAATAATGTATAATAATAATCATAATTATAATAATAATAATTATGATAATAATAATAATTACAGTAATTGTAGTAATAATAATAATATATACTAATACTAATAATAATATAAATAATAATAATAATAATAATAATAATAATAATAATATCTAATAATATAAATAATAATAATAATGTATAATAATAATCATAATTATAATAATCATAATTATAATAATCATAATTATAATAATAATAATAATTATTATTATGGTAATAGTAGTAATAATAATAATAATAATAATAATAATAAATAATAATAATAATAATAATAATAATAATATATAATAATAATAATAATGATAATGATAATCATAATTATAATAATAATAATGTATAATAATAATCATAAAACAACTGAACCCAGAGTGTCTTGAATTCTTTGAAGATATTGACCTACAAAAATGGACACAGTCTCACGATAATGGGTATCGATATGGGTGGATGACAAGCAACGCAGCTGAATGTATGAATGAGGTATTTAAAGGAGCTCGTATGTTACCCATGACATCTTTGGTTAGATTAACATTTTATTGCACAATTCTGTATTTTGAACGCCGAAGAGCTGAGATAAGTGAAGTAGTTGACCGTGGCAAAGTTTATACAGAATATGCGATGAAAAAGCTAAAAAGATGTGAAACACGGGCTTCTGCACATTCAGTGACATCCATTGATAGAGAAACCCAGACGTTTGAGGTTCACACGGGTATGAGTATGATTTCTCCATATAAAGGCCAGCACACACAGGTAGTGAGTTTGATGGAAGGGACCTGTTCGTGCAACAAGTGGCAATCTTTTAAGATACCATGCTCCCATGTAATTGCAGTTTGTAATTACATGCACTTGACGTATGCAACATACATTGATGAATGCTACTTGTTGTCGAACTTCAAACAATGTTATGCCGGTCGATTCCATCCAATCCAACACCCAGATTATTGGCCTGAGTTGTCATTCACCGAAATTCGCCCAAATGCAGACTTACTTAAAGGACCCGGTCGACCGAGAACAACAAGGATCTTTAATGAAATGGATTGGAAAGAATCTGGTCAATCACTTAGATGCACTATCTGTAAAGTCGAAGGACACAACAGACGTACTTGTCCTCAACGTGCATCTTCTTCTTCACGACACTAATTTTAGGATGTATTATAGGATTTTATGATGTAATTGTTTGATGATGCAATTGTTTGATGTAAATGCTTCTATGTAATTTCAGAAAGCTTTAATGAACTACTTCTGTATTTTTATATATACGTTTGGGTATACTTTCATAATAAATGTAAATTAGGGTTTAATGTATACTTTTGTTTTACTGCAATTACATAATGGTCTTGCTTTTCTTCTTCGTGTAATTAATGACATTATTTTTTATATTATTTGCAGAATGGATCCTGGTCCAGTTGATGATAGCCATCTATATCTACAGGCAACCCATAGATCACAGAGCATATGGGATACCTCCTCCACCGTCGTGTTGAGTTGTCGGAGGAGAGAGGCAGCGTCTCAGCGCACCATCCCCTTCGACCAGCGTATTGCACCCTACTTAGAGGCTGCTGGATTCCTCGGGGTTTCCCAGGTTGGGTTCATGCAGTTAGATTGGCATTTAATTACTGCATTAGTCGAGCGTTGGAGACCAGAGACCCACACATTTCATATGCCATGTGGGGAGTGCACGATCACCCTACAAGATGTTGCAGTACAGTTGGGGTTGCCAGTGGATGGGGAGCCTCTAACAGGATCATTAAGGTATAATTGAATGCTTATCTGCAATGATTACTTGGGAGTCGTACCGCCTGACATGAAAGGTCAGCGACTGAGTCTTCCGTGGTTGGCAGAACAGTTCGAAGAATTGCCACCAGATGCTGATAGTGTGAGCGTTCAGAGATATGCTCGTGCCTACATCATGCAGTTGATTGGGGGCTTTCTTTTCGCTGATAAGTCAAAAACCCTGGTTCACTGTATGTTTCTTCAATTCTTATTTGATTTTGACCAGGCTGGTACGTATGCGTGGGGCGCTGCGACTCTCGCATGGTTATATAGGGAACTCTGTCGAGCGAGTAATGCACAGTCCTTAGAGATCGCTGGCCCATTGATGTTGCTACAAGTATGGGCATACGACAGATTCTCCATTATAGCTCCACAGAGAATGTTGCATCATTCAGATGGTCGACCTTTGAGTTTCAGGTACTATTTAATATATATGTTGTTTTTTTAATAGAATTGTTTTTTTAATAGAATTTGCACTATCTATAATTTATTAATTGTTTATTTCACAAATTAGATGAAGCGGTGTTCAAGCTGCATCTGAACAGTCAAAGAATATGTTGCTCATATATCGATGGACATTTGATCGACTAAGTCGGTCTCAGGTTAAATATTAACCAAATGTTCTATAATTTTATTTTTTGTTGACTACTAACGTTTGTTTTTTGAATAGATTAATTGGACACCATACACGCCCGACATTATGGCATCGCTTCCTGTTAGATGTCAGAGTGGTCAAGAGGTTTGGACTTACGTGGGTCCATTGATTTGTTTCCATCTAGTCGAGAAACATCAACCAGATCGCGTATTGCGACAGTTTAATATGTTGCAAACGCCACCAGCGATTAGCTACACAGATCAGAGGTTGCATCAAATAGATTTAAGGGGTAAACATGATGAAGATTGGCGTCGGATTCATGCGGAACATATCGGAGTGTGGAATTCGCGATATGATTTTCAGGTTGAAGCACCCACTACAAGCGAACCGACGGTATCAGAGAACTATTTTGTTTGGTATAGGTCGATTACCAGACGCTTTATCACCCAAGAGGGCGCTTCTATCATTGCATGGTAAGGATTTAATATGCTTTGTTTTATACATTTAATCAAAATAAAACAATAATTTGGTTTGTATTACTTGCAATCTTTCAGTATGATTTTGTTGACGAAGTACAAACTTTCTCCGTGGAACACGATATAGAAGCTTTAGGGCAAATATGTGACAGAACCACAGAGCGCGTAGATCACATTATTCAACAGACTCGACGACTTACTGTTGCTGACACAGATCGTAGACGCATGCGACGTAGACGACGACGGCAAGGCGATGATGTCGTAGAGGGTGATGAGGATAATTAAAAGTTTGTAAATTAATTTTGAATTCTTGTTAATTTCAATTAAAAATGTATAAGACATTGTTAATTAATTTTTTAAATGTCTAACCTTTTTAAAAGTATGGTAGTTTTTTACTAAGAAATTTGACTATATACTCTTGAAAACTTACACATTTAGTACACAAACAATTTATCTCGATTCAATTGAAATTTAGAACATATCGTTTACACCGAAATTATATTAAAATCTTCAAAGAAACTAACACAAGTATTTGCTAAACATAATTTGAGTTGTCATCCAATAATAATTCTTATTCTAATTCTAATTCTAATAATAATAATAATAATAATATTGATAAAAATAATAATAACATAATAATACTAATACTAATAATAATAATAATAATAATAATAATTACAATAATAATAATAATAATATATACTAATAATGATAATAATAATAATAACAACACTAAACATAATAATAATAATAATACTAATAATAATAATAATAAAAATAACAACATAATATTAAATTAAAACAAAGAAGTCGTTGTACCCGGTACACGACTTCTTTCCACGTTGGACGGGACTTGGACGGTCAACAAGTCCAAGCTGATGTGGAAGTCGTGTACCCCGTACACGACTTCCATGCAAGTCGTGTATGAGGTACACGATTTCATAGTAAATCGTGTACCTCATACACGACTTCCTTCCACATTTCCAGAATCACTCTATTTTTGACAATATTTTGCCCCATCACCCTATTTTTGCAATTTCTTTTCACCTCACCCTATTTTTGTCAATAATTTAAAAAAAAACCATATTTCTTAAAATAACCCCAAAATAAAGGAAAAGAAATCTAAACATATAAAAATAATATAATATAAAAAAACGATAATGTAGACTTCTTAGTTTCTCCCCCTACTTTTTGTCGTTTATATCCCCATTCCCTACACTTACAACTTGCAAAGTGGTCTGTTTCTAATTTATCTAAACAATAA
This sequence comes from Cucumis melo, assembly GCF_025177605.1. Taxonomy (NCBI): domain Eukaryota; kingdom Viridiplantae; phylum Streptophyta; class Magnoliopsida; order Cucurbitales; family Cucurbitaceae; genus Cucumis; species Cucumis melo. Next base: position 7,492,668 of record NC_066862.1, on the reverse strand, counting down.
TATCCAAAAGGTGTTGGGATAAACACCTTTAGCTTGGATGAATTATCCCTCTCTTGTGTGAACCTGATAGAATACTAATCAACAATAATAGCAATAATAATTAAAGTATGGACACAACGAATTTAACGTGGAAAAACCCCCTCAATGTGAGGAGTAAAAAACCTCGAACCGAAGTAAAAATCTCCACTATAATCTTTAATGGGTACAATAAAGTTCTCCCTAGTCACAACTAGAGGCAAATATCTCAAGAATAATAATCCCGACAACAAATAACAATAACAGTGAGAAAAATTAGAAATATCTCACAATATGTGGTAGCCAATTATCTACTAGAATCTGACTGTAGATAGCTTCAAACAAAATCTCCACCGTTCAAAATGAAGACCCTCGTGCCAAGAATATACTATCAAAATTTCAACTCAATCGGACCATAGATCGATCCCCAAATAGCTGAAGATCGAAACTGCAGAATATTCTTTTTCTATTTTCTCTCACGCCAATTGCCGTCACGCACACCCTTTCTTTTCTTCAATTGCATAGAAATTAATTAGCCCTAAATGAATGGGCTGGGCTTTACTACAAAGGGAAATAATAAAAGCCCATCAAAAGGAACTAATTTAATTATTAATATTGTCTTTAGTGTTTTGTTTTTGTTTTTATTTTAGAAATTATTACTGATGCAAATTTTTCATTAAAAATTTTCTTTAAATAAAAATGTTGATATGTTTCAATAAAAGTTTGTATATTATGCTGAACAGGTAATCATAACTCCGAGGTGTGGTTGGAAATCTCTTCTTCTTATTATACTAAAAAAATTGCATATTATTACAATATATATATATATATATATATATATATATATATATATATATATATATATATATTCTTAAAATGATTAGTCTTATTATTCATTTATTTTTTATTTTTTACAAGCGAGTGCTTTCAAGATAACATGTTTGAAAGAGATATATAATACTGACGAAGAGAAGACAAATAACCGATGTATATATATAAACTTCACAAAATAAATATATTACAACAAATATGTAATATGTATAGTCACATATATTCCCAATAAGATCACAGAACCTAATGTTAAATGACCGATATTGATCATAATTAAGATAAAGACATTTTATTTTAGTACATATATATATCTTTGAATCATATACTGTAGTCTAAAGGAAAAGAAGAAGTATTATGGGCGCATAAAGCTCCACTAGTTAAGAACATACCCTTCGATCGACCTCACATGCACCTTCAAATATTACTACTATATGTTGAGCTAATTAAGAATAGAAGCAGGAAACGTGAAGAAGGTTTAAGGTTGAAGAGGGGTTAGAATGAGGGGAATGCCATGGGCGGGCCTCAAAGAGAGTAAAGTAGCAGGAGAATGGGAGTAAGAGGGGGAAAGTGAGAGTGAAAAGGTAGAAAGAATTAGGGTTAGGACGATCTTATACTCCATAGAAGATAAGTTTCTACCAATGCACATTCTCCCTCCAAAGCCGAAAGGCAAATATCCCATTTTGTGGTTGCATCCGCCATGAATGGTGTCGTGTTGGAACCTGCTAGGATTGAAGTCGTTAACGTCGTCGCCCCATAGGGTCGGGTCGTGATGCATTGCAACAACGTCTATCCATATGTTGGTCCCCTTTGGGATCTTTATGTCCCCTAAATCAATGTCTCCTTTTGCTTGTCTTTGTATGTTTGGAGCTGAGGGGTATAGTCTAAGTACCTCATTCCATACCCATCCCATCTGCATCCACACAGTATTAATCATATTTAATAATGTATGAATTTTTATGTTGGGCCCATAAATTTTAAGAACTGCATTTCTAATACATTATCTCAAACATATTATGTAATAAATATGTTCAAAAGTTCTAAAAAGTGACATATATAGTTAACTTCAAACTTACTTTCAATTTTTGATAGCTGGACACTATATCTAATTGAAAAGTTAGAGAGTGTTATTGAAAACTAAAAGGTTTGTAGTTAATTAACCTCTTTTAAAAAAAATTCAAATAACATATAAAATCAATATTTTTTACTAAAAAAGTAAATTAAAAACTAAAGAACTAAGATCCTGTTTTAATAACCATTTTATTTTTTATTTTTGGTGAAAATTAAGCTTATTAAATAGTTTCTTCTCCCGTAATTTATTTATGTTGATTTTAATATCTATTTCTTATCCCTAATTTTAAAAAAACAAGTTAAAATTTGAAAACTAACAAAAAAAAAAAAAAAAAGGAGCTTTTAAAAAATTTAATTTTTTTTTTAATTTGACTAAGAATTCTAAATTCAGCCTAAGAAAATAAATAAAAAAAAAACTTAATTTTTAAAAAACAAGAAAATGAAGAAAAAAGAGAGAAAACTATAATTAGTAAAAGTTTAGATTTTATTATGAAATATGTAAATATTTTAATTAAAAATGGTATATTTTGGAGAATGGTTCAAAGAGAAAAGAAAATAGGAGAATATGAAGTAAATAATGTAAAATGCAAGCATTTGTCCAAGGTTAGTTGGTTTAAGTTTGAAAAAGAAGAAAAGGGAACCTTTTTGAGGGAAGAAAGCATGGAGAAATCAATATCTTTATCACCAACCACTTCTTTAATCTCCTCTCGCAAAATCCTTTGCCAATCGGGAGACGTCGCCAACAACAGCAACGTCCAACTAATAGCCAGCGCCGTGGTCTCATGTCCCCCAAAGAAAAAAGTCTTACACTCATCCACCACTTCTCTCGGACTCAGCGCCTCCCCGCCCGTATACTCACTCCCAATCAACCGGCTCAGCAAATCCGAATATCCCGATCCCGAACCCGACATTTTCCTATTAGATATGATGGACAAAAACAGGCGGTCGATTTGAGCTCCCAGTCGCTTGGCGGCTAGGGTTCGGGCTGGGTAAAGAAATAGGCTGCTGAATGGGACCCCCACGTAGCTACTGTTCTTGAAAAGAGTTAACTGTAATGCTCTCAGGTTGTTCAATGCTTCTCCACCGCCGCCGCAGTTGGATATTCCAAAGCTTGCTTTTGCTATTATTTCGCCCGCGGTGGCGGTTATTTGTCTTTCCACCTCTATTTCTGACTGCCCTGATTTTACTAGGCTTCTCCATTCTTCTAGCATTTTTGTCGTCGACTCCACCATGAATTTTGTCATTGCCTGAATTAATTAATTCACATTTTCTTTTGCATTTAAATATATATGATAACAAAAATGATAAAAATAAAATTTTAGATTATATCAATAATAGAAATAAAATTTTGCTATATTAAATAAGAGACAGGGTAGAAAATTATAATTTTTTATTTTTAAATTAAAAGTTCAATTTCCTATCCTATATTGTTTATAAGATTCTTTTTATTGATATATAAGATTCTATATATTCATTCATGGAAATTTTATTAACATAAAAGAAGATGATAATGTATGTTTACAGATGAGAATTCTTAAATTATCTATTTTTTCTATTAGATTTTAAATTATTAAAAAGCTCATGATTTTTGTGTTTAGTTTTTATTGGATGATTTCTTAGGTTCAAAAATGTCATATTTTTATTTATAAATTTTGAGTTTTATTTTTATTTGATAAATACAATTATTTGAAATTAATCAATTCCAAGTTAACACTAAAAATAAAAGTAATAAAAGGAAAATTATAAAAAATAGAACCATTACATTTCATAGAAAAATCGGTGTAATAAATTTTATATTTTAATGATTTTATTTTATAAAATGTAAGTATTTTGTCAATTTTTTATAATTTTTAAAAAAATCCAATATAAAATGTACTTTTAACTTAATAGTAAAATTGATAATAAAAATATAAAATGTTGAAAATTAAAAATAAAAATAAACGATACTAAAAACTGAAAAAATGTGGCCTTATGAAACTAAAAAAAGAAAAAGGTTAAATTAACTTGAAGGTGAGAGAAATGGGTATTAAAAAATAAATTAAAAAAATCGTTATTTAATATAATATTTTTTAATTCCTATAAAAGAGACAAATATTACAATCTTGTCAACAAAACCATCGACTAATCTTCTAATTTATTCGGTCATTCATTATACAGATATTATTGGTCCCGATGGTATGTTGTCATATCTCCACCATCAATATATTAATAAACAAATAAAATTTGTCTTTTCTTAATAATACTAATATTTCTATTACCTAATTTGTTGGAAGATTTATACTCATTTCACCATAGCTTTAAACAAGTTTGAATTTAGAGATCAGACAAAATGTTGGATTGTGCAAATCTAATACCTCAGTTGGCTGAAATATAACTCAACTCATATAAAATATAATCTAAGATGAAAAGTTAGTCGAATCTTCTATAAGTATTGTTGAACTAAGAATAGTATAAATATTGGTTACATAGATAACTTAGATTAGGAGTGAAATATGAGTCAAATTACCTTCAGATTGGTAGGGTTGAAGGCAGGAGTGAGGATATGGCGATGGCGAATCCAGTTGTCTCCCTCAGTCATGACAAGGCCATCGCCAAACATGGGTTCTCGGTCGTTTCTAAAGACTGCTGGCTTCCCCCAGCTCTTACCCAATACAGCTTCGGATATCTTCTTCACAAGCTGTGGATCTGCTATGTACAGAAATGGCTCTGTCCCCAACCAATATACAAACTTCTTCCCTGTCGTAATAACACGAAAACGAAACTATATTCTTAAGGTGCATTTCTATTAATTTTCTTATTAGTATTTTAGGAAAACAAAGTAAAAGTTTTTATTTATCAGCTACAATATTGAAATTTACCATTCAAAATTCTAAACGCATGATATTAAAAAGTTGAGAGCCTAAAATTTTAATGGCATTGATTATAAATATAAGGTAGGTTATTAGCTAGTTCCTAATCTCATGCATCCCTTTAATGGACAATAACTGTCCAAGCTGCACAAATAACTAAATAAGGATAAAGATGCAGCTCAGATATAGTCCATTTTTTAAACTTTTAAAAATGATAAACAACATAGTATTATAATATGCACATGTCTATATGTCTATGTGTGCTTGCATGCACAGTGAAGTTGAAGTGACATTATGTTAGCTCTTATTTATATAATACAAATGAAAACAATATCATAAAAAAATGAGCAAAAATATTGATGCACCCATTTTTAAGCAAATTGATAAAATATTTTAAAAATAAGTAAAATTATACTTAAACATAGTAGTTGAAATACACTTTACCCTTAGGTATTTTACTAATAATATAATCTTTTATCCACTAACTATATAATATATATTATCATTCATGCATAATAATCAATCATAAAAGTAACAAGAGATCATTGCTATTTAAAAAATATGGGGGGGGGGGGGGGGGGTTGTTTGATTAATTACCATAAGAATTCTGCCATTGAGCAAAGTGAGGGAAAATAGTTGAATGAATATCATGGGACAAATTATTTGATGATGATCCATTAGTGACAGCAGTAGCAGCAGCAGCAGCTTTCATTATCTTCTTCATTTCTGTAATATTCCCAAGAGGGAAACTAGGAGAAGGGCCTTCAAATCCATTTCTCTTCAATTTTCTATGAGCCAAAATTGGCAAAATCCAGCATGAAATCACCACTTTCCCAAACAATACCATAATTGAAACCCTAATCATCCACTTGATTAACATAATCAACACACAAATCAACTCCATCTTTTGTAATTAAAATAAAGAAAAAAGTACTTTAATCTACTTATAAAAATGAAAACAAAACGAGAGAGAGAAGGAGAGAGAGAGTTCTGTGTTTTAAAATTTGTGTGTGTGTATGTGCTAATGTGGTGGATATACACAATATGATTCAAAAGTTGTGTTGGGTTTAGGGTTTATATAGAAACAAAAAATGATAAAGAGGGAGTTGATGGGTCCCAGTGGGGAATAATTGTGGGAATATTTGACTTTCCACTACTGAATATTTTTATTATTTTTATATATAAATATTAATTAAATTTATAATTTAGTATATAATTTTCTTCTAGTGTGTGAATGTGTTTGACAAAATTTTATTTGACTTCAATGTGAAACATGTCATTATTTCTCTTCATTATAGCAACTATCTACTTCCATTGTTCATCTTTATGATGCAATATTTTGTTTCATTTTAAGCATCAAGTTTGCCTCTGTGTTGATCTATTCGTTATTAAATTCTCTCAGAAATTTCTCGATTTTATATTATCTTTAATGTTAGGTTATGTAACTAAATCTAAACTTACTAATATTTTTACATGACAATTAATACATTCCAGTAACAGTAATGATTCCAATAACAGTAATGATTAGGTGCATCTGATCACTATAATCTACTTTTATTTACCACATGAATAATTTTTTTAAAAAAAATATATTAGAAAAAAATTAAATTGTTACGTAACAATATTTCATTTGGGACAATTTGGAGTGTATACACCTAATTATTTATTTCCTTTTAATAATTAAAATCACATTTTCTACTAAATTAAAATCGATTAGTTTGATGGTATTGACATACTTTCGTCTCTTGAGGTTAGAGGTTGAATTCTCACATACAATTTTTTCATAAAAAATGGTATTTTTTTTAAAAAAGAAATCCCATATAGAAAATACACCAAAAGGCAAGAATCATTAATCAATTTTTTAAGTAGTTATATTTTGTCAATTTTTGACCGTATAAAAAATAAAGCTATATATATATATATTTCTCTCTCAAAAAAGAATTCTTATTTTCTCTCTCTAATTTCCAGCCTCTCCTTCTGATATTTCCATCTTTCGAAGTTGCTATCTTCGTCTTTCGAATTTGCTATCTTCGTCTTTCGAATTTGGTTTACATTTAAAATATATAAAGAAAAAAAATAATTTAGAAGAAAGTAAGATTCTCAATTAAGATTAGAAAAATATAAAGACAAAAATAATGTAGATGAAAGTAAGATTCTCATTTAATATTAAAAAAATACAAAGGAAAAAAAAAAAAAAGATAATGTAGATGAAAGTAAGATTCTTAATTAGGATTTAAACAAGTTTTAGCACTTAAATTAGGAATTTTTTTAATATAGGAATGGAAGATTAAATCTTCGATATTTAAAAATATTAAACTTTCAAGTAGAAGGTCACGTCATTACTAGCTAAATTTACTATAAATTTACATCAAAAATTTTATAGATAAGAAAAAAAAGTTAAAACTATTTACAAACTACAAGAAAAATAACTTAAATGGGTTATAATTTTTTTAAAATTTTTATTATATTTTATAAAAAAATTTATTTTATTTTTTTGCTAAAATGATACGAACATACACTTTATTTATTTATTTGGTGTATATATATATATATAAGAAATTAAGTGAAAAATTGTTTTGAATAGTTTCGAAAATGAAAGCAAGTTTGTCTGTGGGATTATGACTTTGAACATAACACATATTATATTGTTGTTACTTTTTAAAAATAATAGTTATAGAACTCATCTAATAATTAATTTAAAATGCTAGTTACCTATTTATTATTATTATTATTTTAAAAGAAAAATTATGTCTATAAAGACTACTCCTAACAATTTGCTCTTCTATGTATTGTTATCTAAAACCTTCTAATTGTTTTTTTTTTTTTTAAAATCAAACTAAGTTCTTAAAACTAATTAAAAAAAAGAACAAAAAAGATATGGTTTGAAATTGAAAAAAAATAAAAAAGCACATAAGTTGGGGAAAAAGAAAGAAAAGAAAAAAGGTAGTGTATATATGAGTATGCATGGGATGGGGTTAGAAGTAGAAGTAGAAGTGGAAGTAGTAGTAAAGAAGTTTGTGGTATTGTCGGTGTTGGAAGAGCAAATGTTTTTAATTTTGTTTAGTGAAAAATGAAAATGTGTTTAAAATGTTTTTAATTAAATTGTTTTCATTTTGGATACTCATTTCCATTCCCCTTTTTATGTTTTTATTTTTTATTTTATTTCTTTTACCCTTCCTTCTTCCTTTTGTTCAATTAACTTAAACACAAAAAAACATCCTTGGCCCTACTGCCCCCACACCCCCCAACTTTTTCTTTCTTTCTTTCTTTTTTCTTAGATGCTGTTTCTTTGTATATATTGTTTTAAATAGACTTATTCTGTAGCCCACAAAAACTTAATTTTTAAAATCAAATCCGCACCAAGGATTTATCAAGGTGGAAAGAAAAAAAAAACTAATAATAAAACTTCCAAATATAATGAAATATTATAATTTATTTATAATAAACTACTATTTATGTCACAATCATATTTATAGAGAGGTTTATATATATAGATATATAGGTGTCAAATTCATTTTTATTTAATAAATTTATTTTTGAAAGAAGAATAATTGGTTTTGGATCATATTAGACTATCGTAAAATAGATGGATGCAATGATTATGTTTAAAGAAATAGGTACCGTAAGAAATCTGATTTCTAACAACGTGTTTTCGTCGTTAAATCCGTTTTTCGTGGAACTTATTTCTTTTAATATCAAAATTTCTTTTTCTTTTTTATCGGCATCAAGACAAAATAACCTTAACAATTTCAGGTAGAAAATTACAAAACTTATTTAAGTCAATTTTCTTGGGATGGATTGTATTAAAATCAAATCACCTACGGTTTTGTTTGATTACAGAAAAAGAAAAATATGATTTTCAAACAAGTTGTTTTCATTTAAAATCATTAGATAAAGATATGTTTAAACTACCCCTTTTGAAAAAAATGTCAAAGTTGCTTTAAACGGTAATTTATTTTTAAAATTAAAAGCACACTTACAAAATTAAACCAAACATATTTTTAACTTTGAAGTTAATTATAAGTTTTTCTTTTCTTTTTATGTGAACAAAAAATGACTATAAATTGTAATATTTTACAACAATTTTTGTTCGTGCTATTATTATTTTTACCTAATACTGCATCCAATAAGAAACTACCATGTGGCAACAACTATTTCTTTGAAGAATTGATTTTAATTTTCTTTTTGTATTTATAGAAGGGAATGCTTTTTCTTTTGTAGGTATTGGTTGTGAATTCATTTTGTTAATTATTATTGCTTAATAAATTTAATTTAGAGAAAAATAAAACCAAATAATTGGCATTTGATCATTTCTAATTGAGTGCAGTTCGATTACAAAATAAATGGTGCAATGGAGATTACTTTTCACATTTTTAACGATTATTATATTTTTAGGTTAAAGTTTAAAAGAAATACAGACTATAAGAAATCAAGCTTTTAGCGACACAATATCTTTATCACTAAATATATGTTTTCGTTGCAAAAAACATTTAGTAATAAAATGTTTTTGGACGCTAGAGAACTTACTTTATTTATTAATACTAAAGTTTTTTCTTAAAGAAAAACAAAACAACCTTACCTGTTTTAGGTAAAGGAAAGAAAATTATAAATATCATATAAGTCAATTTTCTCGGATCAAAATTATATTAAAATAAAAATTATAGATCAATTTAGGATTTGTTTAGATTACTAAAGAGAAGAATATGATTTTTAAAGAAGTCGTTTTTATTTAAAATCTTAATTAGATAAAAATATATGTTTAACCAGTTTTTCAATAGTTTAACTTCAAAATAATGATTTACTTTTAAAATTAAAAGCACTTACAAAGTTAAACCAAACACATCTTTAACTTTATAAACAAAAGCATGAATTCTCACTACAAGAGACGTGGGTACTCCCGACGCACAAATACGTCGGCGAAAATGCAAAGTACGTTGGGAAAGGATATCCCGACGTACAAAACGGCGTCGGGAAGAACGTCGGGAGAAATGCGTCGCGAGAGGCTTTCCCGACGCCGGGAGATGCGTCGGCATCGACGGCGTCGGGAAAACCTTATTCCCAACGCCGTCTATGCCGACGCATCTCCCGGCGTCGGGAAAACCTATTTTCCGACGTTTTTTTCCCGACGTTCATTACGTCGGGAAATATTTTTATATCGACACTAAAGATGCTTTTAATGTTGTTTCTAAACCGACATTAAAGATCTCTTTAATGTCAGTTTAAAAACGACATCTTTGCCTTGTTCTGGGCCCATTTTTTTAATTTTATTTTTATTAAAATGTTTCATTATTGTCCATTTTTTATAAACCGACATTGAGTCCATGTAGATAAATATTTTTTTACCCCAATAAATCAATAAAATTAATATTATTTTAGAAACTATAATATTTGTCTTTTACATTTGTATACACAAAATGGAATCTTATATTATGTTTATATATTCTACAACGGTACATGAAACAAGATCCTAATACAAAACTTAAATAAGAAATCTTAAACGCCTTCTCAAACCTTCAACGATCGTCTGACTTTCTACACAATTGTTTAGTTTTGAGTTTGATATGACTTCAATCATTCTACAAGCAATATCAAGAACACCCAACACGTGGATTTTGAATCTTCAACTGGCGGAACTATGATCAGCCCTGTTGTGGAACTTGGTTCAGTTCGTAATAATTGCAATTTCCCCGACTACTGTATCAAACACCTACAACACCATTCAAACATTTTCTTTCACCAAACTGAATTCTCCTACTTAAACCATTAAAATCAGTTTGCATAAGTAAATCTCACCCTCTATCAAACACTTTTAACTTTACCCAATTGTATTCCACTTTCATTAGAGCCAAACACTTTACCTATGGGTGAAAATGTAATGATATTCCCATTTTCTTTAAGAAATTATTCACTGCCTTTCCAACAATCCATACTGAATCATAGCCAAAAATCAAGGCAAATATTTAAAATAATGCAAGGAAATAACAGGAACCTTAAATTTTGCAACAAACTTAATCCAAAAGAAGTAAAACTTGCAGAAACTATAATCGACAATGAAAAGAAAAGAAAGAAAGAAGAAATTGCTCACCGCTCCAAGAACAAACCCAAGCAAACATAGAACCAGAACCAATATTTCCCGATACTTCATCTTCCTTTCCTATTTCTGCAACATTAACCACATAAATCTCAACCAGAAACAACATCCATGCAAACAATAAAATCATCAACAACGAAATAGAAAATCAAGCCAATTTTATAGCAATTGCAACAGAATAAAGAAGAGAAACTGCAGACCCTACTCACATTTTTTATTTGAACAATGTAAAACAGAGTTAATCCGATCATAGTATTTTTTGGTCAGCATGATCTAGCACACACCTAAGCTAATTTTCATAAAAAAAAACCCTAAACTAATTTTTATCAAAAAAAAACCCCTAAAACATAAACTTAAACTAAATAAATTTACATATTTCACTTACCTAAAGTGGCAGACGGCGACGAGGAACAACGGCGAGGGCGGTCGGCGACGGACGGCGGCGGAACAAAAGGATTATGCACGGCGGCGACTTCTTCTTCTTCTCCTTTCTTTTTCTCCTCCTCTCGGTTTCGGTTCTGTGAATACAGAACTGAAACGAATTTAAAGAGGATTTCCCGACGCAGTGACGTGGCGTCGGGAAATCCCTCAAAATGCGTCGGGAAAAGGGGAATTCCCGACGCTCATTAAACCCCTTTTCCCGACGTTTCACGCGGCGTCGGGAAAAACCCCTATTCCCGACGCCTCTCCCGACGCACTGTTCACGGCGTCGGGAAAAGGGGTTTTTCCCGACGTATTCTTGCCGACGCCTTCGTGGTGCGTCGGGAAAGATGGTTTTCCCGACGCAGCTCCTGACGCGTTGTTGAGGGAGTCGGGAAAGCCCTTATTCCCGACGTTCTTTATGCCGACGTGATTTTCGGCGTCGGGAATGCTCCATTTTCTTGTAGTGTCTTAGATGTTTTTAACTTACAAAGTTTTTTTTTTCCTTTCTTCACGGTGTTCTAAGACTTGTAATAGTTTCATAAAAGAAAAAAAATGATTTTCACACTAATGAAACCGACAACAAGGTATTGCATTATGTTAATACGTATCAAACAAGAAATGGTTTATATGGATTAAAAAAGTATATCTATATGAACAAGAAATGAATAAATGGGCAGGTAAAAAGATGACACTTTTAAAATAATTAAGTTTTGAGTACAGATATGAAAAATAGTAACCCAACAATAATAATAAAAAGAAAATTGTGGTTATCATATAATCGTTCTAGACAATGATCTTTCCTCAAACGGCCCCTTGCAATTTCACCCTTGATATTTAAAATTTGTTTAAATTTAGTTCATGGATCTAATATTTTGCGTTACTTTTTTACTAAATACCTTTTTTTTTTTTTGTTCTTAGTGCTAATGTAGGCTAATAAATTTAAAACAATTATAATTAATAAAATTTTACTATTTTTCATCATTTTTAAATTAGATTTAAAATTGGGATCTTTTAAAAAAAAATAACAAAGCGGAATAAACTCACGTACTCACAATGAAAAATATAAAAAATGTCTTGTCAACCACACTATCAATAACGCGCGTAATATATTTGGTACACGATCGTTTAAATTTGGCTAAACTTATTTTTCAAGATTCTTTTGGTACACAATCGTTTATTTTTTTAAGATTCTTTGAAACACGATCGTTTAGGTTTAGCTAAACGATTTTTTTTAAATTTTTTTGTACACGATTATGTAGATTTTTCTACACAATCGTTTATTTTTTTTACATGATCGTTTATGGCTACTTCTATCTAAACGATTCTTTTCAATATTCTTTATACACGATCCTTTAGATTGGGCCAATTTTCGCACACGATCGTTTAGATTTAGATTTAAAAAATAAGAGGAAAAGAAAGAAGACGATGGAAAGAAATCACAGTGAAAAAAATGAAAAGAAGAAAGACGATAGAAAAAAATTGCAGTAAGAAAAAGAAAGAGAGGATGACAAACTTGAAATATTTAAAAAATGACTAACTCCATGAACTTTGTTACATGGACCATAAATATAGCAGCGATTTGTCATATTTATGAAAATTTTCCTTTAAAATTTTACTTCGTAATTACTTTAAATTAATTAATGAAAATCAATGTCAAATTTTCGTGATTATTCGACACAAAAATGAGATTAAAATGTAAAATATTGAAATCTGAAAAAAGAAAAAACTCAAATCTTAAAGTATAATCATAATAATTTGATACTTAGATGCCAAAATCGAAATTAAATAACTAAATTAATGTATAACATATAGAAACTCGGAGGACTAAATAAAAAGTAGGACTCAAAATTAATATATTTTTTTCCTAAAAATGAATGAATTTTTCTATTAAACCGTCGCTAATACATATTTGAGTGTCGTCAAAATGAAAAAGGTACAATATTCCACTCTATGTTGTTATAGGAAAAAAGAAATGATGAGGGTATCAAAGTTGTAATTAATTAAGTAATCTTACAGATACTTTGTATTATTTTCTTCTATAACATATAAATATATGAAGACATAACAAAAACATGTGACACTTTCAATAAAAATAAAAAAAGCAATGAAAGCAACAGAAATCATTTGTGAAATGGGGGCAAATAAAAATAAAACAGAAAAGAAATGATTGAAATTAAAAAATACACACACACACATATATATATAGATATAGATATTATATATATATATATATATGAAAATGAACAATTATAATCACATGCAAGAAAAAAGAGCAAGTCCTTAGCCAACAAAATAGTAAAATGTGGCTCCAAAGTGGAATAACGGTCAACATTTCCGTCATTTGACTGCGTCATGACATCGCTCTAACACGCCGCTTTTTTTTGGGACCCACGTGGAGTCCAGGTGGACGGCAAAGATTAACTCAAAATCTCATTTTAGTTTTTGAAGACTTTCAAAGGAGACCAACTTCAATGACTTCAAAATTATAAATTAAAGGTAGCGTATGACATTTTTTTCTAAGATTAAAGTGGGTTGGCTGAGTCAGCTGGGTTTGGATAAAAATCATAATGTACTTTTTATTATTTTAGATTCATGATATTATCACAATATTCATGTAGTAGTAGGGCCTATGATATAAGTGTATGCATGATGTGAAAAAATTGACTTGGTCTCATCATGTACTACACACACACACACACACACATTATAACAATATAATGAGAGGTTGGTGAGTTCAAATTTGTTTGAAAGCAATTTATCGTACCTTTGTCATCAACTTTGTACCTTAGCTTTGTATACAATGAACATGCTTGCATGTTAATATCTTTAGAATGATTTGCATATATGTAATCATGAAAAATATGAAACAATGCACATTTTCAGGGCAAGGTAAATAAATAAATAAATAAATAAAAGTTAATTATTTTGAGATATTAAATTATATGTTTTCGATCAGGTCATGAATGAAATACACCCTTCCTTTTTTCTTTGAAAAACGTCTCCTAAGATGCCAACTTGAGCTACTCATAATTAAAAGGTTTAAGTAAAACATTTTATATTGTGGTTAATAATATTTATTCTTACACATTTTAGTCCTTTGAATCCTATTTTAATCTTAAAAATTTATATTTTTAAACTTTTAAAAATATTTGTTTTAATCCTTGAACTTTTAAAAAGAGCCTATTCCATGAGACGGCTTTTTATACTTAGATGGTAAGACTACAAAATAAGATAATAACTCTTAATCATATAAGGTTTTAATTTTTAATTAAAGGCTAAATGGTATATTGAATGTTTTATCAAAAAACTTAAAAAGTCACTTCGTCTTCAATATTTTGATCATCATCACTTTGGCGCATTATCATTTTACTTTCACTTCCTCAATTCACATGCCGGATGCAATTCATCAATATACAAATTTTTAAGTGCATGAAGTTTGACATATTTTGTGATTCATTAGGGTGCGTTTTTTTCTCTTCCTCTCAATTCTTTAGTCTTTCTTTCAATTCTTTTTTGGGTTTTATGATCCATTGTAGAAATATTTATATGCAATTCTACATAGTTTATTTTCTACATATGTTGTATGTATTTTATTTTTCTAGTTTATTATACTCTGTCATGGATGTTAACATCAATATATCAATTCTTATATACATACATATATATACTCAATGTCATTATTTTGATTTGCTTCAAGATTTCAATTTGAAAAAAAAAATCAAGAATGAGGAGTAGGGAAAGGAGATGCGAAAGTTTTAAGTTTTTTGAAAAAAAGATTAATTTTTAATTTAGGTTTTCTTTGATTCAAGTGTATGTTGAATTAATATTATTAATATAGAGTCTAAAATAAAATTCTAATAGCAGAAATCAAAATAAAATTTTCAAAAGTTTAAGGATTAAAATACACAACTTTTAAAAGTTTATACACCAAAATAAAACAAGAAACAAAGTTGGAACACTAAATGAGATTTGAACCCATATTATTTGATTGGAAGCAAAAAGATATGAACAAATAATGATGAGGAGGAAAGTGGTTTTGGTTGTAGATGTGTTTTGTTGAAGAAAAGAGATGATGCATGAATGTGGTGGCGTAGGTAAGTACTTTTAGCATTAATCTTAAAATTAGATAAATTGGTAAGAATTTTAAATTTTCAAAATTTAAAGATATGGAAGATAAGCATTAGTTTCAAAATAAGTATAATTAATTAAAAGCTAAGGGATTGGGAGAACCAATTAATTAATTTTTTTGGTTACATTGCAATTTTAATCCCTCATATTTTATGTTTGATTAAATCCTTAAAAAAGTGTATATCAAATGCTAAAACTTTTCATTTCATTTCAAACAACATAAATAATTCTTTTTCCAATTTTTTTTAAAAGAAAAGTTTGTCATTATACTAAAATAAATTAAAATATTTATAAATATAAAAAATTTTATTTTCTATACAGAATAATTATATATATTCATCTGTGTTATGATAGACATAAATAATAATTTATTACTCTTATAAAAGACATATTATGATATTTTATTATATCTATAAAATATTCTCAAACGAGTTGGTCATTTGAAATAATTTTCTTTTTTTAAAATCAACAAGTTATTTATTAAATTGAATTATGTATATAGTAAATTATTAAGTTTTCACATTAGTGTTTAATAGGTTCATAATGATATATTATAAACATTATAAGAGTTTATAGGAAGCCAATTTAGTACAGACTTAATAATTCATGAACCAACTTTACAACTTAACCTAAGAAAAAAGAAAATATTTAAAATGTATAGCATTTGTGAAACCAAATATATAACTAAATCTATCGGTGACGGACTCTATCGCTAATAAATTAAAAGGTTGTTTGGATCGTGAATATCATTTTGTGGATAAGATATTAAATGTTTGGAATTTGAAATTGGAAATACTTTAAAAATATTTTGATTCCCTCTTTTCGACAAAATTTTGAGATTTTAAATTCTTTTGCATTTCTAGAAAATTTGAAGTTTCTTTTTTAAACAACTGTGTTACCTCAATATTCAAGTTTAATTATACACAAGTCAATAGTTTCACAAGTCAATGTCATTTTAGACAAATGATTAAACATTTTTATATTTTACTTTTTCTAACCTACTTTTGTTTATTTTCAAACCCAAAAAATAACATATATTTATTCATTAAATTTTCGCATAATTTCATCTCAAAATGATATTCACAATAGACATCTAAATGCTATCTTATTTTATAGAAGTCGTGATCAAAAGTAATCCATCATAGTCTATTAAGCCACAATCAAAATTTCATTAACTAGTTACAACCATTTTTATCAATTTTTCTAAAACTTTCATCAACGTTGATATTTTCATAAACTACATACCAGAATATTTCTATCAATATCGATAATTTCAAACCTCGATTATAATTAGATTTACTATTATCGATACATGAAAAACTCAAGTTAAAATTAGTCCTAATACCACTTTAAAATAAAAAAATCAACCCCCAATCCAAGAATCAAGTTAAAATAATTAAAAATGAAAAGAAATACAATAGAAACCACCAAGAATGAAAAAAAAAATATGCATTAATATTAAATCAAACTTTAACATTACAAAATATTTGGTTGGAAAAAGAACTTAACAACTAATGAAAAGAAAAAAAAAACGATTTAATGTGGAGGAAAAAAACATTAAAAAGAAAAAGAGAGAAAATGAAACTTCTAGTTCTAACCAATTACAAATCAAATATTAATCGCAATAGCAAAAAAGTTCAATATATACATAGAAAGTCTCTTCAAATCGCAGTCCAACCACTACAAAAATTTTACCTATTTTTCTACATAATTTGTAAATGATATCACTGTTTATTTATTTATTTTTCGAAAGCACCTTCTTATATTTCCAATTAATCCAAATTTTGATAAAAAGATATGTATATAATTTGGTAAGAAAGTAAGTTTGAAACATTATGATACTTATCATTTATGAAAAGAGAATGCATGTGTTTGAAGAAGTTTTGGACAATTGTTAGCAGCAGCTAATGTTTACCAAACATTATTTGGTTTGAACAAAACAAAAATATAAAATAAAGTTGAATATGTTAATAAGTTCATGTTAAAGGTGGGTATATATATATATATATATATGTAGTAAATCTTTTTAAGAAATTATAAAGGAAACTAATTATGGGTCAACCAAAAATCTTGAGTCAGTCAAAAGTATTATTTGTAGCAAAATTAGATGGTAGAAAGGTCTTCAAGTTTGACATAACTGAGTTTTCATGGACATCCAAATTAAAGAAAAAACCAATAACTTTCATTTTTCCGTCCAATTTTTCTTTTTCCAAATAAAAGTATTTGAGAGCAAAGGGGAATTCGTATTTTTTTCTTCAAATAATGTATTTTCCTTATGCCCAAAGAAAAAACGTAGAAAAAACAAAAAACCACTTTTATTTTCTACATTTTATTTGACTTTTCAAAACTTCAATTCAACTATTCAAACCTACAAAATGTGGGTTTTATTTGATTTAACTTTTTTTTTAGTACTTTTGACTCATAATTCAAATCTTTGGAAAAAACTAAGATAAAAAAATTTGTAATTTAAAACATCAAATACGGTTTTAGTTTTTTAATTTCCAAATTTATAATAATATAATCACTTGTATGAAAATTTTCAATAAAATTAAGTGTCATATATATATATATATATATATATATATATATATATATATATATCTATGATTTTTCATTAAATCTTATATTTCACCTTTTTTGTTTTTTATTTTTGTTTCTTTTTCTTGTGGCTTTCATATTTTCTAAATAATCATTTGAAGTGGTCCTTCCAAAGACAAACTAATTTTTCAACACTCTATTTTTAGTTTTCAAACTTTGGTTCAACAAAGCATATATATCATCGATGATGAAAATTGTAGTTATAAGCTTTCACTTTGAAATATCAAAAACTAAGCAGTAACAAAAAAAAAAAAAAAAAAAATCTACATGTTGTTACATATATTAAAGGATTAAATTGTTACAAATTAAAATATAACTAAGTCATACTATATACTATAAGGAACATGTAAGAAGAATCTTTTTGGATCAAATTTGTTTTTATATTTTTTATTATTATTTGTCGAGCGGTTATGACTTTTTAAGTTTAATTGTCCATTTGAAAGACAATGAGACGACTCCTTCGACCTTTAGTTTACAAAATAAATTTATATGTTTAAAATATAAAATCTTAAGTCCAATAAGAATAACTGATACAAACTCTTAAAAATAAAATGCAATAGATGTCTGTTGGATACATCTCATCAAGATGGAGTTGATTACACAAATCAAATTAGTGCATTGATTATTCTATGTACATGTAAAAGAAAAAACAAAATAAATGTATTTACATTCTTAAAAAAAATACTTTCATGAGATTTTAGAAAAAATACGAAAGAGGAAAAAAGAATAATTGAATAAAAGTAGTAATTAACATAGCATAGTGCTTCGTGTGTGATTTTGCAGTATCTATTTGTACTAGATAGAAGATTTTTTCAAAAGAGAATTGCTATGAATAGAAAATAAAACTATTTATAAAATATAACAACTAAATAAATAAATAAATTGACAAGAAAGTGCTTTGATATTTTGCTATTTTTAAAGATATACCTCATTATACCTTAAAAAAGATAATAATATAAGAATAAGCTATCGCATTATCTAGCTTCCAAAAGTTTTGGACAACTAAAACAAAATTGCATACTTGATCAAATAAGAACTTCAAAATTTCACAAATTCACATGAATAAGTTCAAAGACTAGAATGACTCACTTCAATAAATTATGTTAACAAGTTTATCATTAATTTTTTTTTAGAAAAAGGTAATAATCTTATTGTTATTATTATGGATGAAATTCTCTTAAACCTCTCAACATTTCATAAAGTGACAAACCACGATTTAACCCTGTAATATTCTCCTAATAGTAAATTATTAACTAAATAAACACTAGAAGAGGATGATTTGAGTTTATGGTCTCTTGCAAATAATGTTAACTATATTTTTCAAGAAGCAAATGATACAATTTTCTTTCAATTCAAATAGAAAATGTCAAGTGTACAAACCATTTATGAAAAATACTTCCATGTAAACCCCAAAAACTAAAACCTTAGCTCTATTGTGATTGAAAAGTCTCTCAATGATCTGATGACCAAAATATATATATATATATATATATATATATATATATATTATTAAAAAAAACAATATTTATAAGGCCAGTGAAATTCATGTATTCTAATAGAAGAAAGAAAACACAATTTTTGTTCTCAAGATTGAAAGAAGCTTCCTCCATATAATACACTCCTCAATGAGCTACTGATCTGAATTTTCAAATTCAGAAGTCATGGAAAAGCATTAGAGCATCATCGAGCTTCACCAGCGATGACCGCAGGAGGTTTCTGACTTTCTCAAAATGATGCATTTTTTTCACCAGGGGTTTGTTGTTGTTATCTTTTGGAAGACTTAGAAGCTGGAAAATAGATGGCAAAGCAAGAAGTCAGTATTTTAACTTATTTATACGAAAACTATATGGTAACCAAGCCGACCGCAAAACTATATTTATATGAAAATTCGAGTTTTTTTCAATGCAGACAGCGGATGGCTCTAGCGGCAGCAGTTTCATTGGACTGAATAGTCTAATGCGCGTGTTTGAGCCTGGGTGAACAGAAATATTTTATTTTGAATATGTTTACACACAGTTAACACAAGTTTCCTGACACACTTTAGGCCTCGATCCAATAATAATGAATTCGGCTCCATGGGCGAGACGAAAACCAGACATTATTAATGTTAACAGGAAACAGAGCCCCGAGTAAACCAGTTTATATTGGCTCCGTGCAGTTCAGTTAATATCCCTTAAGTAAACCTCCATAGGGCAGTTCGGTTTGAGGTTAAAACCAAGCAAAACTGAACCGATTACACGCCCCTACAAAGCGGGTTTCAACTCCAGTTCACATACACAAGTATCCTGCAAGTTCACATACACAAGTATCCTCTCGTGCAACCACAAGGGTGGTTTTATAGCCATTACAGATAAAAGTTGGCAAGTAAACCACATGCGGCATATCCTAAAATGTTCTGATATGGGACACCACACGAATAAGATGACAAAGGATAAAGTAACCAGATCAGTGATAAAAAACATACTTGTGGTCGATATCACAGTTAAGTCTAAAGGACCATGGGTGTGTTTGGTGGGCAGTCTTGAAATCTCAAATCTGGGAATGTTAAGACCGGCAGTTAGGCTGAGAGGTTTAGGTAGCTTGGACTTGAAAAAAAAACTGTGTTTTAAGTGCTGGTTTAGGTTAGCTGGGTGTAAGCAAACTGTATTTAGAGTGCAAACTCATGAAGCTTGGGAATGAAGTGCAGATTAATCTTTAGTTTTGAAATATTTCGCTTTTATTTAATTATTGGTTATATTTTAAAATAGTTTAAATTTGTCATTTTAATCATTTTAATACAGTTAAATTTAAAATAAACAAAAAAATTAGAATATTTATTATTTTTAATTTGAAGTAGAAATTTGACTAAAATTATAATTTTATTTCATTTATTATTTAATAATTTGATATTTTGAAATAAAACTTCGCAAGCGTTTGTCACTTTAATTAATTTGAAAATATTTATTTATTATAATATGCTAACTTCAAATTGAATTAAACTAGTATTTTAATCCCAAATTCAAGTTTTGGAAAATTATAATTCTTTTATCAAATTATATTTTGAAAATGTTATTAAAATAAAACATAAATAATGGTATATGCAATATATATTTATATTTTCTACAATAGTACTAATATATTTGACTCATACTTGAGATCATAGTAGATATATTGATTTTCGCCAAAGAAAAATAGGAAAAAAATAAATAAAATCTCTTAAAATAAAAGAAACATTAACATGATCAAAGACAATCTAATAATAATTTTAGAAAAAAATCCAAAAGAAGAAACAGAAAAATGAGTGTTTTAAAGAATAATATTTGTGATATGACTTACAAAATGAGGGTATTTTCAAAAATACATTTTTACTTCACCACTTTTGATAAAAACTTAAAATAAACTCAATGATAAAATCTTCTTAAAATAAACTCAAATAGTCAAATGTGTTGCTTTAAGAGTATTTTGAGAGTATTTTATGTATAAGTTAGTTTGTTTTGTTATATACCAAAAGTGTTTTGTATGTGTTTTTCAACATTAGTTGGTGGTGATTGGAGGTTAGTTTGTGGCAGCCTCCTGAGTCGGTGGGCAGAAGTTCACCAGTGGATTTGCCACCGGGAGTAGCGGCCAAAGGTTGGCCAGCAATAGTCACCAAAGGTTGTCTTCGGAAATTGACCAATGGACCTTCTAAATTAAATTAGGAAAAAAATGAAAAAAAAAAAAAAGAAGAAGAGGTAAGTTATGGGTTTGAATAAAGTTAACTATTCAAACCCTCAAACCCATTGGAAAGAGTGTAGGAAGCTGGATTCCTAAACGCTTGTTCCAAACAAGGGATTGGACTAAGGATGCCTAACCTGTCTAATCCCAACCCTTGAAACAAACATCTTACGAAATAAGTGAATTTTCTGCATATTAACCTCTTTGTTTTCTTCGATCTCATGAGCCAGTCGTAGCTGCAAGTTCAATGAAGCATGATACATCTCATCCAGAACGTGTTCCCATAAGTTATATCTGTCTACTCTCCACAACAAGCATAGTGAATGTCTAGGTACTGTTATAGCCACTTTCTGCAACAAAGATAAAATTGTTTCACTATGAAGCCCCAAAAACGACTAACAAGATAACTCATTCAAGCTGCAAAAGAACATGAGTAGCGTGTAGGTAGAAACGATACACAGAAATCAAGAAACAAAGACAAGATATAAGGAAATTTAAGTCAAAGATGTGCAGAACTGCTAATAAAACTACATCCTATCCTAATAAAAAAACATATATTACCTGATTAAATATTAACTATGCCTGTAATATTCTTTTTCTAGTTACATCCATGTCTGATTACACACAATTATCTTGAGTATTTATTATTTAATTAGTGTACTGAAAACCAATACGTCTGATGCCATCAAGATTCGAACTCGTAATCCAGTATGATAATTTGGCTTCCTCCATGGTCACTCCTTTATGTTTTTTTATTCTATCAATGACAGTCCCATGCTTTCTCATTGGAAAAAAGGGTATGGTAGTATCTTTACTTCATGATTCGTAAATATGTGAATTTGGATGCAAAAACACATGCTTACAGAGAAAAGGTTTACCTCCATGTATAGGTACTCGTCCTTCCACAACCTATATAAAATTTTAGGTGCCTCATTCTTATCAACAAACGAACTATCGGAGATCTACAGAAAAAGAAATGGAATATCTGTAAAATGATTAACCAAAAGAATAAATGGCCAATTTCAAAATACTGAGTAAAAAAAAAACAATTCCTAGTGATCTTGACAACGAATTGTAAGGGCAGAAAGCCAACCCATTATATTATTAGTTTTTTAGTTGAATTCACAAGTAAATTATATATATTTCAAGATAAAATGTACACATTGCAATGCATGTGTTCTTTTATTAGTAGTTGGACAATCTTGAGTGTAACCGACAGAACACTCTTTACCTTTTCTGTCTCGACCAAGCCACCAGTTTTGGACAGAAATCTGAACATTCTGTAAGCATCCCTTCCATATCTTTTCAAAACAATTGATTCAACCTGTAACGAAGAGAATTCAAGTTTGTTGGCTATAGATTAATAAATCTCCGCAAGTGCAAGGGATCAGAGAAGAAATGTTTCCCTCAATGACCTTTTGTGAATTATTCTATAGGATCTATTTTGAAAGCCAGAGCCCCTACTTACAGTTGGGTTCCCATTTTGGTGGGCTTGGTTTTTCCGATGAGTGATTTTTATGTATTCTTTCATTTTTACTCGATCAAAGTTGTTATTTAAAGAAATTAAATACTAGCTCACATCAGAGATTTCAATCTACTGATTGCAAGATGAAATAGAATCTAGGAACCAAGAAACATCATTTCTCAAGACTCAAGAGAACAAATGTGTACTTTTCACTAGATGTATGAGAGTGAGGGAGAGACCTCATCAGTTTGAGCTTGTTCAACGATCCTCCGTAAATCTGTGCAATCACAGGTTTTTAGAAAAGCTTAAACTCACTCAGAAGTGTGAAAAGTAAACACATTGGGAAATCGACAGTGGGTGAACATACTGATTTTATAATCATCCATCCCCGGACAACCCAATGCAGCGAGGGAAGCTTCAACCCGATCTAAGGTCATACTCCGTCCTACTTCATTCTTCATTACCTCCTCATATATGTTATCCAATGATAAAGGTACTGCAAACAATTGAAACTTTAAAACAGGACACATAAAGTGCACACAGGTGAATCGGTGATAAAGGAAAAACATTTCTAATAGTTTCCAATCACGTCATTTTATTATATTTCTTGAGCCCTACCTTTCATGATTTAGTCTTTACAAAATGTATTAACCATGCACCCAACCGTTTTAGAAAAAAAAAATTCAATTATTCGAAGAATCAACTCACCTTTAAAAACAAAGTAAAAGAAAACATTAGAAAACAACTTGTATAAATCGTCTATATATTTATATATATAAACAAACTTGTATAAAGCAATCAAGCCAGCATGTTTTCACCAATATTTTATTTTTAAAAGTAGAAGTGGTCTTCAAAAGAGTCTCCAAACAATTTCTTAAAATTCAAGACCCAACAGGAAAGGAAGGAAAAAAAAAGATTCGTGCAATACGATGAATGTGCATCAAGATCGAACACTTACATAACTAAACTCTATGAGGAATCTACAGAAGCATTAGATTGTACCTGTTATCTCTGTTTTCACAATTTTTTCAGAACTTCGAGTAGCCTCCAGAAACGCACTCAAGACATTTACGACTCCGTCATCAAACTGTGATCTAACATGTTCAACGCAAGCCTAGAGCCATACAAAGATATTGATCCAATTACTACTTGAATGTAGATAACAAGTACATTTCCAAAATTATCACAATGAAAAAGGAATCGCTCAAAAGAAGGAAAATAAACATAAAAGTAAAGGGCAACATGGGTGGTCAATTAAAACACTCAAAGAAGCTAGAACTTGTGATTTCAAGTACTGTTTTTATTTCACGTTCTTGTATAACATTAGCAAGCCCATCTTGTGACCACAGTCAGTATTCAACTCCAATAAATCGAGTTTACAGTTTACACAAATCATATAGTAACATTCATTCTCTCCCCATCTTTTTAGATTGGAGTCTTTCGTTCAATTCCTCTTCATAGGCTCAGGGTCTCATAGGTCACCCCTAAGGCTTTTAGGTTGTGCTTCTATATTTGTTCTACATATTATATAAAATTAGAAAAATACTAATAATAATATCAATGTCCATGAAAAAGTTGCACATTGAAGTCTTCTATCAATAGGCTTCAAGTGAGTAAATTGCTCATTTTTGTCATTTGTCCGTTTATCTTTCCCATCAACCAACCATTAATGTGAATGAAAGTAAAGAGGCGTGACATTCCTTGTAACAGTGTACGTCATATCACCTAACTAGAAGGTATAAAAATTCCTTAGATAAAATATAAAATAATACTAACCTTATGTCTAAGACATCTTATAAACTCGTCATAGTTGGCACGCCAAAGAATAGCACCATCTGCATGTCCAGAATCTTGTGCAATCTCTAGTTCATCGTGTTTGCGCTGAAGAAAAATTATGAGCAAGACTAAATGTGTTTCAACCAGGTAATTTGATATCGTATAACATTCTCATGCATACCTTCTGTCCAGAAATTTGTGAATAATGTTCACTCTTTTCTGCTTCTGGGTTGGTATCACCCATTGAAAATCTTAGAACTTCCACTGGACGTGCAGCTTCTATAAGACGTTGTTCTAAGGTCTCTGGGACCTCAAATATCTGTAACGAATCCACTTAATAACACAAAGGTAATAGTTGACACCATATTGCACAAAAAGCTTCAGACAGACAATTACCTTGGCAGCCTTGGCACCTCTTTTTCTAGGAGGAGGTTGTTCTTCAACTTTGGGCGAAAGAGTTGGTTCTGGGGCTGGACAGCGTTCAACGAAATGGGCATTCAAAAGTTTAAATAGACTGTCATGTACAACATCTGGAATTGGACGGTTTCCTAAAATGCAGAAACGATACTTCAGAAACGAAACATTTGTAATAGTTGATGTATTGCAAGAAAATAAGTGTTACAAATACTTTCTCCAAAAAAAGTACAAATGTGCTTGTTCAGTAAGTTTGGCCAAACGTATCACAGTTTTAGCCTTTAGGAAATAAAGGCCAATTTTACTTTTCTAAACAAGATGAAAATGAAAGAAAAACAAGTTGAAACAAAAAGAAATATAATCGATAAATGATACCCCAACAAAGTCAAGTGGGGATAAAAATTGGCAATTGGCTAGAATCAGAGAAACAGAGTAGTTAGAGAAAAGCTTTGACATTCTTCCCCCTCATAATGAATCATAAAGTTCCATTTAAAAATAGAAATCAATATCTGATCTGTAGACACTGAGAGAACATATCACAGTAAACGATACTGCAGATAGAAGAGAATAATAACATGCAAAGAAAAACACCAGGTAACTAACTTGCCTGCACGTCCACTCGACTCTGCTCTTTCAACCATTTGTTCCATTGAAAGCCTACCATTCTGCAGCAGACCCTCGAGAAGTTCTTGACACTACAAAATCAGAAACATAAGTTGAGAAAATAACTTAACTTGAATCTGGAAATTTCTCGATAAGACATATTTTTCCAATCTGAGTAAATGAACTAACGTTTTTATCTTGCCCAAGCTTTTGGGAAGCAATTGCCAGGAATTTGGAAAACCTCATACGATGAAGTATATTACTAAACAATGCCAAGTATTGTGTATCATCCTTGGGTGCGTCTCCAAACTCACCTATATAAGCAATTCCAGAAACAGTGATAAGAAGCACAAATTGTACACAAGTGGTGTGCTTTCTGAGAATACAAACTACCTCTTCAAAACCCCATTTATCCAATAATGTGCCGATGTGATTCCCGATAATAGCTTCCTATCAAAGCTAATAAGTTTAAAAGACGAATGGGCTTTAGACAGTGTCACTGAGCATAAATAAATTCTACCAAAACACTATTTATAATCCCAGTTATGTGGAACTCAATTCTGAAGTCCAGATACAATTTAAGATAAAAGGGTTTCTCTGTTAGCTCGTGAGTGTTCTTTTGCCAATAATTAACGAAGCTTCAATTAACTTTACCAAAAAATACAAAAACCCAGAACTCTCTACCTTCTGTCACATCAGTGAAGGCTTGGACGCAATTATGTTGGATGAGAATAAGAAGGGAGTTGTTGACCTGTGATGGGGTAAGTTCTGTGAATCGTATAAGAAGTCTCAGAGTCAGAGGTCCCTTTCGAAGCAGGGTTTCGCACACTTTCTGTCAATGCACAAACAATACTGATGAACAACGATAATACGTAGAAGATGAAGAAGAAGCTGATAATTTCTGAAGCAAAGATTAGAAAAGAAAAGCATACAGCGACAAGATTTCCAAAGTGTGCAGTCATAATGTGGACGGCATATTTGATGCCGTACTGAGTCATCACCATGATTTTCTTCTTTAAGATTGTTGTCCGTCTATGACATCCTTGAGTACCAATGAACAATTTATAGTTAATTATTCCAGAATAACTATAATAAAAGTACAGTAAATAAAAATTGACCCTCGGGGACTTTTGTACTCTCTTGCCATGTCTCGCACTTGCAAACCAACGTGAGGAAGGTCATGAACAAAGTATCAACCAAATATCTTAGAACAAAGAACAACAAACACTTTGTTCATCAAGCAACAATGTAAAAAAAAAAAAAAGCAATTTCTTTCCTCAAGAAAAAGCACAAAGCAACGGAAGAAAGTTTCTCATCAAGCCTACAAAGAAAAGGAATATTACAGGAACTGCCATGTGATGAACGCTGTCACTGCCGTCGTTGGTACTTGCGTCACCATCGCTGTCACGAAGGTTTCAGTGTCTCAAAGTGTAACAACCCAACTCTTTAAGACTACCATCAGGGTTAATACTCACTACCTTATGCATGCATAAATTTGAAAGCAAACTTTTACAACCAAAACGAAAGAATCAAACCATTTTATAAAGTAAAGAATTTCAACTAAATATAAATTTCAAATAACATAAAACCTGAGTTCGGGGTACCCCTAGAAATTATAGAGATAGAGCAAAAGCTGGAAAATTATAGAAGTGTTTGATAACGAAGGTACTAGAACCCTAGAAGTTTAAGCATTTAAAACAAACCACAAGTACTTTATGTGAGACAAAGAATCTGTATCAAATATTGGCACTTCTCAGATACGTATCTGACACACAATTTGGCGTATTTGTTTTTAGGTTGACCTTTTCGTAAGAAAAAAGATAAGCAACTCATCTAATATTTCCTAATCGAAAAATAAGCAGTATGTTTAGAAAGCTCACAACCCCAATTCAAAACTAAAGGGCAAAATAATAATTTAAATAAATAACAGTAGAGTCCTCACAAAGTCTTGCAAAAAATAACCAACTTGAATATCTTCAACAATTTACCGAAGAGGTTCTTCATTAATCTTTATACTTCTCCCTTCCATGTAAATTTGTCCCTACCACTTTGTCCCAAACCCTAGATCTTTCCAACCCTTCAACCAAATCCTACACCACTACCCAACCAGATACTATACCTCTCCGGAAACTCTACCCAGTTGTCACCCCAGTGTTGGTAATCCTCATGTGCAATTGATATTTGAGGTCAGTGAATCCTCGGCTCTATGCAAGGCTTTTCTCAGGGTACCGCCCAACAACAACTAGACATGCTTCGACAGAAAATTGCGGCATTTGACGCAACGTTAGGGCTCCTACAAACACTCTTAGTCATGGCATTCCTACAATCTTACCAATGGATTCCGAAAATCCGATAACTTCTTTCCCTAATTTGTCCTCTTTTTATGTCTAATACAGTGGCACTGTCTACAAGATTTTTTCCAGGTAGAAACTAAATAGCCAGAACTATTTCTTATGGTCCCAATCTATGAAAATGATCCTAGAGGGGCCACAAATTTGGTTTCTGACAGGGGAGGTACCCCGTCCTCCACAAGGAGATCCCTAGGAACGCTACTGGAAAGGGGAGGATTCTCTTATTCGGGCCACGTTAATCAACAGTATGGAGCCACAGATTAGCACCCTTGTTGTATGCTGCGGCTGCTAAGGACATTTAGGATATAGCTCAAAAATTGTATTTGAAGCATCAGAATGCCTCTCGACTTTACATACTGCGAAAACAAGTCCATAAATGCAAGCAAAGGACAATGGATGTAACATCTTATTTCAACAAACTTTCTTTGATTTGGCAGGAAATGGATCTTTGCAGAGAAATAGCCTGGGACTGTCCTAATGATGGAATATGGTACGCTAGAATTGAAGAGATTGATAGAATCTATGACTTCCTTGCTGGCCTCAATTTAAAGATTGATGTAGTTCATGGGTGTAACAGAGCCAGAAACCTATTCCTTCCCTAGTGGAGGTTTGTTCTGAAGTTCGCCTTGAGGAGGACCGCACAAACAGCATGAGTACCCCTGCAATTGATTCTGCTGCCTTCAATGCAACGTCCTCTACTCATGACAACAAAAAGCATGATGGCAAATCGGTCCCTATTTGTGATCATTGCAAGAAACAATGGCACACCAAGGAACAGTGTTGGAAATTACATGGTCGTCCCCCAGGTGGTAAGAAAGAGCCTCCCAACAACAAACAGAATTCAGGGCGGGCCTATGTGAGTGAGTCTGCTGGACCTTCTCAACCACTTATGAACCATTAGGGTTTCCACGTAAACTTGTGTGTTATTTTTTGTCCTAACTTTCAATACTTTCAATTGACTATTATACTTCAATATCCCTAATTTTGTTTTTGTTTTTTTTGTGTTGTATTTCAATGTTTGTATTGTTTTTATTAGAAAAACAACTTTCATTGAATACAAAAAAAAAAACCAGCCCGCCAATCCACTCTAACTAAAAGGAGGGGATCTAACCGAGTAAAATGTTACCAATGGAATAGTTACGAAAGGTCATCGAAATCGAAACCCAAAGGAAAACGTGAAATCTAATCAAAGATCAACCCTCACTATGATTTCTTTCCCTACCACGAAACACTCGATCGTTCCTCTACCCCCAAATGTCCCAAATAACAGAACACACCACCGCAATCCTTAAAAAAAAAAACCTTTCTCCCTGAAGGGCAGATGGAGGAGGAACTCCTCGATCACCACATGAACACTCTAAAGGCCGACATCCTGTAGAAAAAAACTCCACATGACCCATGCATATTGGCAATCTCAAACAAGACGACCAAGGTCTTTCTCCGCCTTCCGAAAAAGCAAGCAACAAAAAGGCCCAACAAGTAAAGTCCTCCCCTAACAAGCCTATCAATAGTGTTAACCTAACCAAGTAAGACTTGCCAAATAAAGTCAATGTTTGTATTGTATTTTAACCTATTGTCATTAACTTGATGTTTTATGATTTCCTGTGGAGTCAGTGGATTGCATTTAGTATTATTATGTTAAAACTTACCTATATCTTGGACACACTTTAATGAAAAAAAGGTATCTTCAACATGTCAGTATCTTAGTTTTTTTCTTTAGAAGTATCTTAGTTTTTTTCTTTAGAAATTGACGTATCATTATATCCTATCATAGTTGTAATTGTGTATATGCTTCATAGTTAAAAACCAACATCTAAAAACATGAAGACAAGAGTTGAAGCATCTATCTGATCCCAAGGGCACAATTATGGATTCTTCTGGTTGTTCGCCAGCTTTTTTTGTTTTTATATCCTCTACCCGGGTCAGGCTATGCATTTATGTCCAATTAATGCAAAATACTAGTGGGACATGCATAGATCAACTAATCCTAAATGGCCATCTAGTGAACTGATTGAACCCATCCTAGGCGGCCCGAAAGCACACGAATATAGTACGGAACCCGTCGGCACCTGATAACATAGCAGGGAACCCGGTGACACCCGATTACATAACAATGTTAGGAGGGAAAATCGTCACCTACTTACTTAACATTCAAGATAATACTAGCTGGTCCCACATCATAATCATATAGGTATCAAATAACATCACTTATAATCTTAATTGACAACATCCCAAACATACCAAACAACTCTAAACTTGAAATACTTGCCGAAATTCCCGCCGAAACTGGTCTCAAACCTCTTAAATCACCAATGTATCCAAAAACTGGGTGAATACAAGTTTAATACAATATCTAACAAAAAAAAAATACACCCAATCTTTAGTCTAAACTAAACTCAGAACACAACGGATGTTAACCAATCAAACCCAAAAGTTAATGGCCATTCAAGGTATTCCACTAAAATTGTAGGAAACCACGAAAATCTTACCCCAATCTAAATCTTCGGTGAGATATGGCGGAAACCGACAGGTGAACGGGAAATTCCGACGGCAGCGACTGGAAACTCCGGCACGCAACAAGGAAGCTGGCGACTTACGTCGGCGGCTTGCTGGTTGTGGTCGGCGGCTGGCGTGACTGAAGACAGGGAAGAGAATAGGTGGTCTGCGCGAATGGGGGAGTAAAGGGAGTGAGGTTAATCTCTTTTTTTTCTCTCTCCTTTTCTTTAAACCCTATTTATATATACCGGAAAACATAAACGTGCAACATCGACAACTTCCTTTCTTTTTAAATTTTTTTCTTTCTTTTTTAAATTATAAATTTTTTTAAATAATATATTTTTTAAGAGTAATGTAAAAAATATGGTAGGAAATAAAATATTAATAAAAATATGATAATTTGGCGAAATTGTGTATCCGTAATAGACGGGTCCACGATTTCAATGATCTAATTTTCTTTTATAATCAAAATAAAAAAAAAGTTATGGCAACAATTAATTTTGTTAATATCGGTAGATTGCAAATATTTGTTTAATATATTTTTTAATAACATATTTGGTTAATATATACCTTTTTAAAAAAAAAATTGAATATTGAAATTTGAAATTTGGAAAGATATTTAATAAGAAAAATATTTTTAAAAAATGTGTGGGGTTCACGTATATCTCATTGAAGTCGTGGACCCCGTTTACAACTTCCAAACAAAGTTGGGATGCCCAAATTACTTTATTTTTGTCAATATTTTACCTTATATCATATTTTTGACATTACTTTTCAAAAATATATTATTTAAAAAAAATCTGAAATTATATATAGAAGAATTATCCTCAACAGAAAAAAATTGTAAATACAGTAAAAAATTTCAATTCAACTCTAAGATAATTTCGTTATAAGTCGTAAATAGTTTCAATGTTTTTTATATTTGAAAATGCCTCTTATATATTTATTGATTTGGAAAACAAGTAATCTCATTATACATATATTTGTTTTTTGGGCATTAAATATTCAACATTTGAATTTAACAAAACCTTACGTTTTTATTGAAATCTTTCTTTTAAGTGCAACGGCAACCTACAATTATATAGTAGGAAGATAATTACAAACATATAGTATTATTAGGCGTTGAGCCTTTGTTAATTGTAGTTGTATAATTGAGCCACGCTGAAAACTATAAAAATAATAATAATAAATTAAATTAATAAATTGCATCGACTCAAATTTAAGTCTAACTTACAATGTCATGAAATGAGTTTCAAAATTGACAAAACTCTATATAGTTATTTATTATTATTTATAAATTTTTTAAAACTAAAGTTTGGATTTTGTATATAGGAGTAAAAGAGCGAGGGAAAAAATATTGTATTGTGATAATATTTTAAGTAACTTAAGAAACAACAAAAAAAAAATTGAAATGTAGGGTCGTTGTTTTAATTACAATGACTTTTGACATCTCTAAAACTTCTCCATTTTTCTGTTTTATATTTTTCAACTTCCTTTAATTTTTTAGGTATTTTGAAAAAATTTCAGATCTTTTATTAACATGTTCACCATCAAACCTGCAAATTTATCATAACGTATTAGTGACCATATAACAATTTAAATAAAAATTAAATAAACCATGGTAAATCTAAATTTTGTTTAAGAGGTGTTTTTAAAAATTAAGGATTGACATAATACAAATACATGTTCACCATCAAGTCTATAAGTTTACCAAAATGTGTTAGTAATAATAGCTTAGACATGGTTTCAAATTGAGAATTTCCAAAAAGTATTTTAAGTGTTAAACTAAACGACTCGACAAAAATTGATCGATCTACCAACCGACCCTTATTCATTGATGTTGAGGTGGGTTTGAACATTTAATAAACTGACTATAATTGATTTGGGATTGGTTTTGTCTAAGAACCGACTCCGACCGATCGACAATCATCCCTAAAAGGGATAAAGAGATTTTTAAAAAATTAGTTAGTTTTGGTCCAATTTATGGTGACACTTCAACACTTCTCAAATTTTTATTCAAAATTAATTAAAAAAATTAACTGATTACCTTTTAAACCTATACTTAAAAACTCAGGATCAAATTGGTTCATTTAAAACATGAAAGACCAAATCCACCTATTCTTTTAAACTTAGGACCGAAAATATATTTTTTCCAAGAAAAAGTATTTTGTTTCTCATTTATTTATACTAGTTAGGATTTTAAGATATAAGGTCTTTTAAAAAGTATAACAAAGCGGTAAAATATTTACACTGTATAGAACAATTTCGAAAACGAAAAAAGCCCACACGCCACCATGGAAAATACCAAAAATGTCCCGTCAACAACGCGCGCGTAATATATTTGGTAAACGATCATTTAGATTTTGCTACAATTTGTTTTTTCAATTCTATCGTTTAATTTTGTTACACGATCGTTTAATTTGGTTATGTTTAAATTTGGTCACACAATTGTTTATATTTGGACCCAAATTTAAATGATTTTTTTTCAAAATTTGGTTTTAAATTTGGCTAAACGATTTTTTTTAATTCTTTTGGTATTTAAACTTGTCTAATTTATTTTTTAAAAATTTGGCTACTCCAATCTAAATGATTTTTTACCAGATTCTTTATACACAATCTTTTGGATTTTGGTATATTTTATGTTGTTTAGGTTTGATTACTCAAATTTAAACCACGTAAAAAAAGAGATGGGATCCTTGTTTGTATTAATATTCTCTTTCCTTAATTAGTAGTAGGACGTATATATCAAAAATTAAGTGAAAGAAGATTATTTATACACGATGATCTTTTAGATTTTGTTATTTCTTTCAATCTTTTATATTTAGTACACGCTCTTGAACAATCAAATAAAAGTTTTAAAAAAATCTTTTATATTTGATACACGATCTTGAACAAAAAAAAAAGAATGAAAGATGATGGAATAGATGAAAACGGGAAGAAAGAAAAAAAGAAAGACGATGAAACAGTTTGTTTTTATATTATATATATATATTTTAAAACTCCTTAAATTAATTTAGTAAATGTTTATTAAGAAATAGAAAAATATTGTAAGCGGAAGGGCAAACCTGGAATATTTAAAAAATTACTAATTTTATGAACTTTGTTACACAGGTCGTAAATATTTTGGTGTTTTGTTACATTTATGAAAGTTTCCTTTAAAATATTGTAGAATTATCTATTGAATTTTGTTACACTCATCGAATTAAATTAAATTAAGAAAAATTATAGTTGACACAATATTCATACTAATAAAAAAAATTAGGTGTAATAAGTTTTTGTCTTTTGGTATTTTTTTTATGGAATATAAATAGTTTATTTTTATATTATTATATTTTTAAAACTCCTTAAATTAATATAGTAAATGTTTATTAAGAAATATAAAAATAATATAAATGGTAACTTTGTTGAAAATATTTACCAACATAGAAAAATTTCAAATTCTAGTTTGTTAGTTGATTAATAGAATCCCAAATTTTGTTACATTTTGTAAATATGATTTACCAAAAATAAATATAATACATATTAGAATGAAATTTGCGAAAGAAATTTGATAATTTCAATGGTTGATTTTTTGGAAAGATAAGTAAATATTTAGGAAAATTATCAAAAATAGAAAATTTAACAAAATATTTACCTTTCTTAAAATAAATGAAGTGAAATGAATTTTGTTTTTTAATAAGTATTTTATGAGAATTATATATCTTGATGGAAAAAAAAAGTAAATGATAAGAAAAATAAATAAGTACTTAATAAATTAAGTATTGAATGGAGGAAATTTTCTATTTTTGATATAAATATTTCCTTGTGATGTATTTTATGATATCCAAATAATTGATTCACTAGTCAAAGCATTTTTTAAGACTGTTATATATGTTAAGAAAAATAAGGTTAATGCAATGTTCCCTACTACACCACCAAAACACACACACACACCACCACCGCGACCAAACAAGACAAACAATTTATGATCAATAACATATGTTCTTTGTTCTTTAAGAAAATTGCATTATAAAATATATGATCATACGCATACTGTGGAGGATTTTTACCGGACATAAAATGAAAAGAAGAAAGTGATTAAAAATTGTTTTGGAAAAATAATAATAAATTGAATAGATAGATAGTCAAGGGCAAAAAGAAAAATTAAATAATTTAAATGATAAAATAGAAATTTCATAATTAAAAGAGCTATAGTAAAATTAAAAATAAAATAAAATAAAATTAGAAGAAACTACTCGGAATAAGAATATGCAATATTTAAAGTCTAACATCTCTTTAGTCTAACTCCTCCGAATCGCTCCAAAGTCTAATATGTGAAAGTTCAATTCCTCCAAATAGGAGCTTACATGCTTCGCATGGCCGATCGAGTCTATTAATTCGTTTATAGTACTGCTGATGGTACTTGAGGTCATATGGAACAGCTTGTCCGTTTATAAAGGGCTCCCCTATCAAACACCAAATAAACCATGAATACACATTAAGACAAACGTACAACTAATTGGTTGAAGATGTGAGAAATAAATATAACTAAGAATCAATTACCTCTATAGTTTTTGTTTTCAATATCAATGTATCTATCAGAAAAGACCACTTGGACCTTAGGCAGCTCTAAAAAAAGAAGGAATAGTTACGACTTCAGAGAATCAACAATACAAGAGACAAAAAAATGGACACAACGATGGTATATTTATATATATCTTTGATTTTGTGAGAAACTTCTTGAGAAACAAGGCACCCAAATAAAATGGTGAATTTAGTTGAAACAAGATTACATCTTCATCCTAGCTTCTTCCTCACTGTATGAAGAAGAAAAGGCACAAATGACTACCGATACCATTTATCACAAAAGAACTAAGTTATTACCAATCGTGACCCAAAATTCCATTCATAATTCTCAAACTCAGAGCATAGATATGTGTATAGATAAACAGAATTCGTTTTAAGACAAAAAGTTAAGGGTTCTGAAATAAGTAATATAGTTAAAAATATTTCAAACATTGGAAAAAACTAAAACTTGAAAAATCACTAAACTCTTTGTTTCCTTTCTGCACATTTTTCTTCAGCAACCACTAGAAATGAACCAATTCATTGCCACTCCGTTCTAAATATCAAATTATAATCACTACAACACCAAAAGAGAAACATTAAGAAGAGAAAATAAATAAAATAATAATAAAAAAAAAATTTAAAAATTGAGAGAGATTTCACCTTCCAACAACCATGGCAAGGGTTTTGATATAGATGTTGATCATCTCATCCCTCGTGAGTTTAGCCCTTGGCAAATCCATGACAACGAGCCAGT
The DNA here is from genome assembly GCF_025177605.1 of Cucumis melo. Taxonomy (NCBI): domain Eukaryota; kingdom Viridiplantae; phylum Streptophyta; class Magnoliopsida; order Cucurbitales; family Cucurbitaceae; genus Cucumis; species Cucumis melo. The sequence goes on along the minus strand of NC_066862.1, from coordinate 7,456,565 downwards.
GTTCGAAATCACAGCCATAATCCGAAAATGTGGGTGGGTCGTTAGAGTACTTAGGTTTCGGGTCAGACGTAGAAAAGTCCCTCACGCTCATGGCAGAAGAGAGAAACCCGAAATCAGCGGCGACTATAGCAGCGAGGGGAAGGAGGCGGCGCAGAAGGGAGAAAGATGAGCGAGAAGAGGCTGATACGGCGGTTCCGGTGGCAGTAAGGAAGGAACGTGAGAATGTAGAACCCAAAATTAGGGTTTTAGGGAGAGAGCGTGAGAAGAGCTAGGATCGCCATGGGATTATTAAGGATGAAGAGAAGAAACAAAGATGATGGTTTTGGGATGGCTAATCTAATTCACTCTTTAAACAAAGAATTTGGACGGCGGCGGGATAGAATTCACGAAGAAAGAAGAAACCTTTTTTTGGGAAGAAATTAAATATATATAAAAACATACATATTTATTCTTCTTTTTTCTCTCTTCCCTAAATTATTCATCCAATTATTCTTTTATCAATAATTATTTTTTTCAACTATACAATTAGTTTCCTTTTTCTTCCTCAATGATATCTTTTTTCCAAAATGCAACGTTTTTACTTGAATAATTATTTTTTTCTTTTCCGTAATAACTTTTTTTTTTCATAATAACTTTATATATATATATAATTATAATTATCAAATCTGAAAAAAAAAACCATTTCTCCAATTTAATTAAACTAGTTAGTAACACGTGCATTGTACGTGAAATTTATCGTTTTATTTTAGTATATAAAAAAGTTAAATTTGTATAAATAGCATAGTATGAATTTGTATATTCAAATGTAGTAGAATCTCATATTATTATAACATATATAATTTTTATGAACATGAAAGTAAACACACAAAATAATTTTAACCACCAAACTTTCATAATCTGTCATAATTGATATTTTCTTTATCTTAAACCCTTTTTCATTTTGTTCTGGCCAGAATTAAAAACATAAATTAACAAAATATCATTTTAATATTTAGCTTCCTTACGATGAAAGAGAGAAAAGTTAGGAAAAAATTATAATACTAATTTTTTAATTAATTGTAAAAACAATGATTGAATTAAAAAATAATAATTGAAGAAGAAAAACAGCTTTAAAACAAACCTCTTCCTCGATCAAAATGAGTTTCAAAATTGATAGATTTCTTTCTTGACCACAAGATTGGACGTTTGTTTTCTGAAGAACTGTCACTTTAATTCTCCATGTTTTGTTGAAAGACTTCAAATCTCTAATCAAACAATAGGATTCATATGTCGATATTTTTCAAATTAATAGATTTTCAAATGTAGAAGATTTGAAGAAGATACCCAATAATGTTATTAAAAAAAAATCAAATGAGCCTTTTATATAATAGTGAAAGTTAAACAAGTGTTACAAAAACTTGTGACATTTCAACTCTTTACATTTATATTGTTAATTAGAATTAATGAAAGATATTTAATTTTTAATTAATTTCGAAAATGTAAATAAAAAATCTTCAAACTTCTCACATTCTTCATACTTTATTTTTTTTAATACAACTTTTAACATCCTAAAAGAAAACTGTTCACACGAGATTTTCGGAGAAATTTGATTCGTGGAGTTGAACTTGTGTTGATGTTGTATTTACGTTGATTTGATGCGATGTAGTTCGATCTCGAGAATTTGATCCTTTGATTCTCTTTCAGCTGGATGCTTACGCTTGATTTGAGGAAGCGAAGCACGTGATGTTCTTGAAGTTGGAGTTTTGGAAGAAAGCTTGTATCTTCAAAGGAGAGGGTGTTCTTGAAGTTGGAGACTTGGAAGAAAACTTGTATCTTCAAGGAGCTTCAATCTTCAAGGGTATTCTTGAAATTGGAGACTTGGAAGAAAGCTTGTAGCTTCAATCTTCAAGGGAAGCTTGTAGCTTCAATATTCGAGGGTGTTCGACTATTGAAGGTGTTCAATTTTAGGAGTTGAGGAGTCTTCTATCTCTTGGGAGAATTCTTTCCAGATTTCTGAAGTAAAAAATTTGCCTCCCCTACAAATGAAGAGAAGGGAGTTCCCTGGTGGGCTTTTATGGACTTGATGTCCATGAACCATACACATGGGCTCAATCACAGGTCATATTTTATTTTGGGCTAAATTAAGTTTATTTTTTGGGCTTAATTGAATTTTAGTCTAACTAAATAATATTTAATTAAATCAAAATAATTAATTTGATCCAATTGCCATGATAAAAATACATCACATCGTTAGAATTGTCCAATTTGTCCTAATTTTTAGTTAATCCCAAATTATTTCAGTAAATGATGTGGCAATTTGTGATTGGTTCTAAAATTTCTTATTCATCGTATACATTATTACAAATAAAGTAGCAAGAGACCGTCCAAATGAATTTGTTTTTTTTTAAATGAATTTTACCACTAAACCAAAAGAAGATTTAGAAAACAAAACCTAAAAACAAGGATACAAAGAAGAGGAAAAAGCTTCTCAACTTTCAACCATTTATATATATCATAGATTCATACTATGGTTTTCTTTTTACAATATGGATTTTTCTTTTTGTAATTTTTTTTAAAAAATTATTAATAAAGAAGGTTATTTTCTTATTATTAGGACCAAATCTTCCAAATCATTATTTTCAATAAAATTATAATAATAATTACATCTTTAGTATTTTTACTATTTTGTTTTCTGGTACTTGTATTTACTATTCGTGTTAATTTTTATTTTTTTTACTTTGTTGATACATAAATTTGATTAATCTTTTTTTTAAAATGCTACTAAGATTTGAAGTTTTGAACAAACCAACAATAAGAAAGGAATGATACGTTAAATCCCTGTTGAACTTACAAATTTACGACGATGAGTTTTGAAGTGAGGATATGTAACGCTATCTATCTATGCAATGATAGTAAGGAAATAGAAAGTTCACAAACTATTCATCTTCAAATCACAAAAAGACAAATTTACGAAGAAAAACCTAAACATCACCCTAAAAAGTTTACTTAAATTATAACAAATTTCATAATTTTCGTTACTTATCATTTGAAATGAATTATCACAATCAACAATGATTAAATGCCAATTCAAAATTTCAAATCTTTTATAATATAATAAAGTAAATTATCTTAACAAATCACAATTTTAACCTCCAAACTTTTAAACTACACCTAAACAATTAAGAAGTATATAGTGACTCACTAAATGTTTACCGTGCATGAATGGACTACCTATACACATGTATGCAAACCCTCTATTGGATAGTTTTTTTCAACTAACATTTGAACTAAACAGGATGACAAATTTATTAAAATTAACGTAGTAACCAGAGACTCTCATAAATAACTAGAATCTTCCAAATACGACTAGAAGGCTCTCCGAAAAAACTTTATAGAACAACATACTATCGTCCACATAAAACAAGTGGAGTATCCTGACTAGAACACTCCCTTGAAATTTTACACTCGATCATGTTCCCATTTACAACTTCCACATTAATTCGATAGGACAAACACTTAGCAAAAAGAATAAAAAGATAGAAGATAAAAGATCACCTTGTCAGAGCTCCCTCTGAAGAAGAAACCTAAAGATTGTCCAAAATCAAAAAGCTAAACTTTGTGTGGAGATCCAATCAAAATATTGTTTTAAGTTGTTAATCAGAAACTGAGTTTGGTTTAGTAGTGTTATTCTAGCCTTCATTCCTATTATCATAATACTATATGACCAACATCAAATAAATATAGTATAATATAATGTGAAAAAATAGAGAAAAAAAAACACATATGTTTACCTTAAATTTGACAAGTTGTATCAATTTTGACCATAAACTTACAATTTGATAAATTTAAAATAGTTGAATCTAAAAGTGTATGGTTAATTTTGTTTAGTACAACGAACAATAAAATTCAAAGATAAAGTAAATCATTAGTGAATTACGACAGAATGCATCGACAGAATGCACTCATGAAGATGATCTTCATAAGTCATACAGTAAAATGAAAGACATGTGTGTGGGTATAGTTAAAACCGATACAATAGACTAAGTCTATTGTTTGAATGAAATTATAGGATTAAAATTGTTAACATATGTCAAGTTTAAGGTAAAAAGGAAATTGTATACGAATATGTAAAAGTTTGAGACTGAAAATTACAAGACAACTTTTAAAAAGTCAGCAACATATTCATATGAAAACTTTAAATATTTAATTTAGTGTTGAAGAACTCAAAGATTGAGACCCACATGCATCAAATCAAATCAAGGGGACAAATATATGTATGCAAAGTGAAGTTCATAGTGACTGTGTGGATGGATTTCCTTTTGAGAAATTACTTTAATTTTTTTTAGCTTGAACACATGTATTTTAAAGAAAAAATATTTGAATTACAAACTTTTGACACATGTTGTAAAATATTAGGTATATTAGTTGAATTATGTTCGATTAAACTTCATTAATTACATTCATAGTAGAATAAATATTTTATTCAGTTAAATGTTGATTCATAAAATTTTCTAACTAGAATTCCTTCGTTGATTTTTCAAATCATTTTTTCCCTGTGCAGATATGTTTCTATAAGCATTCAATTTTTCATTACAAACGAAATATGGCACTAATTGACTAACATCCGTTTTATAACAATTGATTATTGACATTGCACCATTCCTGTAAATCATTATCTATGAGTATCTTGTGGTACAAGATTGTTTGAAAATAGGCTTAATTTAGATTAAAAATTATTATATTGTATTTCAATATTCATAAGAGAAATATCTCGATTTTATATTTAGTAGTGATTAAAGATCGCTTATTCATGTTTGTTCAATATTAGAATATATATATATATATATATATATATATATATATATATATATATCTAAATTTAATATATAGTTTGTATTAGTTTAAATCAAGAATTAATAAAGGTTTACATTTAAATCTTAAACTTTTTGTTTGTGTTTCAAGTTACACGATTTCTTAAATTTCGTTTTAGAAAATCTTACTTTATCGATTAAAATTCTAAACTTTCACAAATGAATTATAATTTAGATCTTTAGTCATAATTTCTTTTAAAAATTGGTACATGCGTTTAGTTTAATCTATCCATTTTCTAAAATCCATATGTGAAGAAATATGTACGTATGGAAGATTTTCAAAGATAATTATAATGAAAAGTATAAATTGATTTGATTTATATATGAAAACTGTGATTGAATTGACTTAATTAAATAAAAATTTAATGCAATATTGGTGGAACAAAATCTAGAAGTGTAAAATTGATAAAACTAAACTTGGATTGTTAAAAGTTTAAATCGATACTTTTATTTATTTATATATTTATTTTTTCAAACAAAGTGCTGACTTTGCATAAATATATATATATATATATATATATAACAATGAGATATATATGCATGTGAAGGTGGAGCTTTCAATTGAAAACCCAGTTTTAAGCCCATTTAAATGCAATCATATTAATGTTGGATCCTTTTCATAGTTGTTTTCTATTGCTCACTCGCTAACTCCTAAAAATTCAAATTCAATTCATAACAATTTTATCTTCCTGTGTTTTCACTTTTCTTAATAAAAGTTATTTTACATGATTACGTGATCAAACCAAGATTAATATTCTCGTAAAAGTTTTTCGATAAAACAAATCAAAGGAGGAACGTTAAAAACACACAAACAAAGACAAATGAACTTTAAGAAAAAAACAGTTTACTCGCAAAGAAATAGTTTATAAATCAAATGGGTTGTGAAAGAGAGAGGGAGAGTTGAACATTGTGACAAAAAGGAGAGAGAGGGAGTTGAACAATGTGAGAGGGGAATTAGATAACCCTAATCCCTAATTATTTTAATCTATGAGCTAAACGTGGAGTGGACTATAATAACCCCCTCACCTCACTCTAGTATCCACCTCAAACAGCACCCAAGTACTCTCATTTTGTGGAGTTCAAAATTAAATAGCATAAAGTTTAACCTCTGCCTTTGCCTTTGCCTTTCCTATTGGAAAAGAACATAATGCTAATTGATTCCCATGATATTGAAATATTGAGAAAGATAAGCGCACGGTAAAGAAGAAGAGGAGGAGGGGAAAAGGAATAGGAATATGTCATTTTCTAAAATGTACAAATTGCTAAGTTTCTTCCCTGCAATATTAGCTGTTTGATTACAACTTATATCTGTCTTTACAAAACAAATAGCACCATCTCCCTTTATACCAATTTTAATGCTCTCTACATTATCTCATCTTTAATTCGTGTCTTTTTCTTTTTGTCCTCGTTATAACCATCAAACTTTTAAGTTTTGATTAACCAACAATTGAATGCAATGAAGTACAAATGTCACGTTCTCATTGCCTGTCATGCCCAAAAAGTCAAGAGTTGATGGGAGCTTTAGATCAAGGCTTCATTAGATTCTTCAAAAAAAAAAATCACTCGTCTTTTAAGATTATAGTACATTTATGGTGACAACACAATTAAATATATATTTGGGATTTAAAAAATAATTTCTTTTTTTATTCGATTCGAGAGAAGTATTCTTGACGCAAGTTTTCTTTTTACGTTAGTTAACGTATGTGGAGGAGGAATTCAAACCTTAAACGTCTTGAATGTTAAAACTAAAGGAGTTATATATATGTCGAGAGATACCAGATTTCCAATCTTACTTTTACGTGTAAAATAAAATGAAAATTAATAATTTTATAAAAGTAAAGTTATGAAATTAGGCTAATAATTAAATTAGTCCAAACACAATAAAAACATGAACACACAAGGAATAACAGATATAAGGTAATAAGCTAGTGGGACAAAAACTAAACTAAACCCACTTGCCTACCTTTTCTTCTATAAATAACCTACAAAAGGACTATGCTAATTAAGACAAGCAAAGTTTAATTTCTGATATATACATACATACATATAATTTAACCAAGTTCTCCTTTTTTTTCCTTCTTCTTCTTCCATAGTTTCAGTGTATGAATCTTTGGTGCAGGTGGAGAGTTCCAAAGGGATCGCATTGATCCAATGTTCGTCTTGTCTTATTGGTGATGTTGGAGTGATCAATTCCCAATCGATTATTGGATCGTGCGATCCCTTAGGAATCTTCCATCGATAGCTACCTCTAATCCTCATAATTTCTCCAGGTATGGAAGACTAGTTTATTCTTGTTATATATATATATATATATATATATATATATATATATATATATATATATATATATATATATATATATATGTATGTATTATGTGTGTGTTTCTTGCTTTCCTTCATCTATTTAGTGTTTTTCCTTTCTTTTTGTTTGGTTAAGCAATGAAAGTTTGGAATTGTATTACTTAGTTGTATATAAGCTGATTGATCATCATATCTATCTGCAAAAGAACCATCACCTCATGCTTTTGTTCTGTTTAATCTCATCCATTCTCTTATAATAATATGCTTTATGCCCTTTAGATAAAAACGTTTTTATGAATAGTTAAAAGGCATGTTTTATAATTATTTTGTACATAATATAAAACTAAAAAATTCCTTAAATTTTATCTAGTTAAAGCGTACAACATGTTATCCAAATTAGCCTTATTCACGTCTTCCTGCATTCATGGCATGCATTCTTTATGAAAAAAATTAAATACCAAAGAAAACCAAGAACATACGACTATATTATAGAAAATTATCGTGTCGCAATTTAAAAAAATATATTTTATTTTTGTGTAAAATCATAGAGAAGCAAATTGAAACTGATCGAGAGGAGTAATTTTAATCTTTGAAAAAATATAAATTGTGATTATTGTTAGGCTAACATATTTCTCTTTCCGTGTCATTTTTTTTTTTAAAAAAAACCATTCAACTCAAAATATTTGGAGAAATTAATGAATGGGAATGGGTATTTGAGTGGAGAATATGTTTAACTCAATAATATTTGGGACAAGGATTCAAAATAAGTTGTGTTTGTGTGCGTGTGAATTTGATTGTATATGATCTACATTTTAAAAATTAATTGGATAAATGTTTGGGAAAAAGACACCTTTTTGATCGGGCCGGGTCAGACTCATATGGGCCGGATACTTAGACGGACAAGGGCCAAGCCCAAAATTTTTACGGAGTGAACCTAGTGGGCTTTCGTTCGCCTCGCCCATTTGCCTTTTCTTTTTTTTAAAAAAAAAAAAAAACAATAAAGTTTTACCCTCAAATTTGACAAATTCTACCATCAATTTACAATTACCTTTTACTATACATTATGAAAGTCATGAGTCTGACATATTTATGGTTATCTTTGGTTAAGTTATAATTAACGAAGGTCTAGCAATAACGATAACGATAACAATTATATGTCATATATTTATATTTCTAGGTACATTCAAAGCGAACAAATTATATTTGAGATACAGCTGATTACGATTTATCTTATCAATGAAACTCATTTTAATTACACTAATTTTCATTGCGGTTTGATAAACGTGGACCAATATAGAAAGTAAAAAAACTTACTTCTCTTAAGCAATGTTTATTCTTGTGTATTCTATCAAAATTTTCAATTATAGTTTGTCACATAACAAACATTTTTTACTTTTCTTTCATGCGAATGTTTTATATTTGATGTGTATGTGATAATGAGAATGAAATGCATAAACAATGAACCTAAGTATTTTTCCTTTAAATATAATATAGTTAATGTTATCAAATTCATTGATTATATTTCTAAATAATATAAGCATGACCATTAAAATTTGGATATACGTCTTCTTATCTCTTTTTTTCTTGTACGGTTGATTCAAACCTCTCGAAGATCAAACATATGTATCTTAATTAGTTATGTTTAAATTAATTGGGATGTAATATATTGTAATTTTCTTAAAAGATAGTATAAGATTATATTATGTATATTGATATGACACAAGTTTCACATGTAGATAAATTAATTTAATTAGAAAGTCTAAGATTGAAGTTTGAAATGTCACCCATGGCAGCTTTATCAGTTTAATGAGCCCCGTAATCAGTGGCCACCAATCTTGTTTACTTTAAATAGAACCATGATTTATTATTATTATTATTTTCTTCTTTAGGATATGAGTATATAATATTGTATCTATATATCTTTAGTTTTAAAAATATGTCTATACAATTTTCAATTCTTGAACTTGAATTCATGTACTAAATTCTATCTTATCAATTTAAAATTTAAAAACAATTTTTTTTGAGTTTTATAAGATTATTTTTATTTTTATTTGGTGTGAATGTTAAAAATTCACGAGAAAACGGTATTAATAGGAGTCTATCAATATCTAAAATTTTAATGTATTTTATAAATATTTGAATTTATTTTGTTATATTTGAAAATGTTCTTAATATTTAATTTTTGAAAATAGTTTTTTTTAACAGTATAATGCACACAAAAAAATCTATATTTTTACATGAACAAATTGGACAAATATGTGAATCGATCAAAACATGAAACTTGGTTGGTACAACATTTTCTTTTACGAACAGTACTTTCATTTGACTATGTAGAAAAGTTTAAGAAAGTTTGTTATTGAATTAGGTGTTTGGTCCTTAATTCTTTCCTAACAAAGCCAACAAATTTTTGTTTTATTTTCTTTCATTTTCCAATTACTACATCTTCCTAATTTTGATTTTTCTCTTAGCAGAAATTAAATGAAATTACACACCTGAACACAATCATTTTAAGTTTTTAACAACTTTGATTTGATTTGATGATGTAAACCTTGCAAAAACCAAATTTAATACCTAATGAAAAAAAATACGACATAATTATTATGAATATGTAATAATGTAAGAGTTGTTCAAATACAAATATTAATTTTTTTTATCCATTTTGTCATACTTTAGCTCTGAATAACAAAATTGTAAACACTACGTTGAAGAGTACAGGAGTAGTATGATTATACTCTCAATACAATAGATTAACTAAATTCTTATTTTCTTTGTTCTTTTTTTACATATTTAAATTAATTCTTTTAAAAAACAAACAACACAACAAAAACTAAGACTAAGACAATATGATACAAATCAACTTTAAAAAATTAATAAATTCGATCTAAAGTGGAAAATCCTTCCACGTTATAACACGAGACGACCATGATCTACCTTCTAATAATTACGTGAACACGTCTTATAAATTTGGATCGGCACACAATCTGTCCCTTATTTACCTCCAAAATTTTCTCCACCAAATATGTACCTTAGTCAAATTGATATTGTTGTCCTTCAATTATTTGTCTAACTTCGTATGCTTCTAGAATGGAGTTTCAAGGGGAAGCTAAAAAAAGCATATTGTTTAGAAGTCTTTAAACTCATGTTATGTGCTACAATTATTTAATCACTTTTACTCTTCCCATTTTATTTGAGGGAGGAGATTTTTTTTTTTTGATATTTCCAATGATATATAATATTAATAATTTTTAGTTTTATGTTTCTAAAATTCATGCCTACTTTTTTTCCTCTTCAATTTTGTACTATAATTTTCAAAGAAAACTATTGAAGTTTCGATTTTTCCACAAACCCTAGTAAGAGTTGAGTTGCCATACACGCTCCCTTCCATCCGCCTTTTACTCACTCTTTTTTAAAAGAGTTTTAATTTATAAAACATCGATAGATAAAAAAAAAAAAAAAAAAAAACAAGTGAAGAATAGTGTATATAAACTTACTTTTCAGAAGCCAAATATCAATTAGACGAGGATTTAAGATTCCAAACTAATTTCAATCGTCAATTGTAAAGATATGAAAGCTATGAAATACAATACCAATATTGAAGGTTTAAAGAACCTAGCTCAACTAATATATACAATACATGTCTAGCAACTTAGAGGTATGTATTTTGAATTCTTCACTTATGCACTAACAAGATATTGATTATCATCTCCAGAAAGATTTAGAAATCTACTTCTTTCAACTTATTAAATCAATATGCTTTTTAAAAATAGGATAATATTCTAATATCAATACACAATTTTAATTATATGAAAATAAAGTTATAGTGCGAATACAAGAAGTAGGACAGTAATAAGTTAAAAATTGTGTGGAGGAAAAAAATGGGACACAGGAGCCATCAATGTCGACTCATTTCCTTTGGAAAAGAACTTAGAAATTCATCAAAGAAAGTGGGAAAAATAGAGAAAGTAATTTGTTATAAATAAAAATCTTTATGCCGCCATTAATGGGGGTGTCATTGACCTTACTGTATGTGGATTGTGGTGCCCATGGAAAGCCTCCTTTTTGACTACTTCTTCCATGGAATTTAGTTAATTACGATATGGTTAGAGTATTGGTTGAGCCCTTAATAATTAGGGTTCGGTGCACAAGTGAGAGTTAATGGTTGGCTTTAAAATTTGATAATATTTTTAATATAATATTTTTTATGAAAAAGGAAATAACATTTTTTTTTTTTTTGTTTGGATTCTGGAAGAATAATTCTAAAATATGAATTACATAATGTGCTTTTAAGACTGATTTCGGTTTTAAAAAATGCCGAGAAAAGTTTGTGTGAAGATCAAAATCATATGGCATTTAAAATGGTAAAGTTTGTGTAAATGTGAAAGAAAAAACAAAGCGATATAAGTGATTATGTTAATAACCAGTTTTTCGCAAAAGTGACTTTATTAAAGGATTGAATAAGAATTACCTTAAGACAAATTAATCACTATTTGACGACAATCTTTTTCGTGATTTGAGGTCATTATTCAAAAGCTACATTTCTTTTTTCAATACCAGAAGTCATTTTCGAATATATCGTTATTTTATGTTTGCATAGATTGATTATTTCGACTCTTTCCGCATCACTTTCATTTTTTTAAAATAAAAATACTAGTGAACTCTAAGCTATATATAAAGATTTTAAAAAGTATTTTTGAACATCATAAAAAAAAAGTACGATGAAATAGAGCTGATGAAAAATAATTTTATTTTGTCCAAAAAGAGAGATTTAAGAAAGAAAAATGGATCCAAGGTGAGCTGGTCACACGTTCCAATTCAAGAGGTCGGAGTTTCGATCTTCTATCCTGCAGTTGTTGTATACTAGAGAAAAAAAAAAGTATAAATCGTTTATGACCTCTAAATTTTGTCCTTCTATTTTTTTTTTTTTAGTTTGTTAACCGTTTCAATTAACCTCTAATTTATTAAAATCTATATTTATTGTTAACTGTGACATGTATAAATTTTCATTGACCTTGTTAAACAAGAAATTTTGACCAATTAAATCGTGTGACGTCATTACACCAAAATTATGATGATTATAATTTAATTAGATTTGGGTAGTCAAGTTTTCTCATATCTAACCCAGTTCAAGCCTATGATGAAAAATAGAACCAAAGAAATAATGGGCTTGAGCTACCAAACAAGTGGACCCAAGCCCGAGCCCACCAAGCAAATTAGCCTAATCCCAAGCCCACCTAAAAGCCCATAAAATGTCTCTATAAATAGAGACATTTGCTATTCATTTGGGGATCTTTGGTTAGAGGAAGAACTGAAACTTGAAGAATTGAAGATTCAAACTTCAAAAAACTCTCAAGACGTGTAAGTTCTTATTAACATCGAGGTCATTATCTTCTGAAAGATTGAAAACTTGGAAAATCAAAATTTTCTTGAATTCCAAAAAATTGAAGCTCGAATTGACTTACAACTATAACTTCCTAAAGATCGAAGATCAAAAAGTTCTAAGTTTAAATTGTATGTGAGAGAAAACTTTAAAGGGATAAATACTAGAGATTGTATCCATAATACCATATAAATCAATACAAAGTTCAATTTCACGAATTACATTTCTTTCGAAATCTCGTGTGAACAGACATATGTTTAAATTTAAGATTTTGGAAGAAATTTGACCAAACGAATTAAATTAGAAGGTAAAATTTATTAAAAACTATCTATTTTTTCTCCAAAACTCAAATCTCTCGCATCCCCTCTCTGACTGCTTGTCCTATATTTATTTATTTTTTTAAATTAAAATCTTGAAGCAAATCAGAATAATGATATTAAGTAGATTAAAAAAAATAAAATAGAATTAACATATTGATGTTAACATGGTAAAATAAACTAGAAAAAGAAAGTAATTATAACATATGTATAAAATAAACTTAGATAAATATTCTCACAATGTATCACAAAACCAATAAACTTAGATAAATATTCTCACAATGTATCACAAAACAAAAAAAAAAGACACCTCAATGAATCATAAAATATCTCAAATTTGAGGTACGTCTAAAAAATATGTATGTGAGTGAATTGTATCTTACATGTGAGTTGAGAGAGTAAATAAAATGACTTTTTGAGGTTTTTTTTTTTTTTTTTTCATAAAACATCAACTTACCCTATAAATACAAATTAAAACCCTAAATTGTTAAAAACGACTATCTTATTTGGAAGCCTTGTCATCCAAATATATAGAAATCAACTTATAATTTCGTTAAAAGAGTTAATAAAATCTTAATAACAAAGATTAAAATAGACTGTTTTTAAAAGTTAAAGAACTAAAATAGATTTTTTAAAAAAGTTCAAAGACAACCTATGAAACAAAACCAAAATGTTCATGTATCAAAATAGTATTTAAATCTAAAATAATTTAATAAAAGTATAGTTAGTTGAAATATTAAACAAAAGAGTAACTATTGTTTAAGAGTGAGTCATCAAGATTAATAATTGAAACACAATTAAATACCCAACCAATTCTTGAGCTATCGAATTGATTTCGTTTATTAATTAACATCACCTAAAAAAACGTATCCGACGGTCTTACAAGTCAAAGTCTTCAAATTAATTAAAATACAATAAAATTGAGCACAATTTAATCAAAGTACTTCTTTTGACTTTGAATTTCATATCTATTTTCTTCTTTGGAAAATAATTTGTAAATCCCTTTTTCCTAATATAAAATTCCAATCTTTTCTTTTCTTTTTCCCATTGTACAGTCCCCTTTTTAAACCATCTATAAATATTCCCCATTGTTCTCCATTCCTCATAAGAAGATTTTCTTTGGGTCACCAAGAAATATAAAAAGCTAATTAAGCTTTTTTTTCTTTGCCTAAAGTCTCCCATTAGTTAACCCTCATTCTTCTAATTCTCTTTTTAAGCTTTGATAAAATGAATTATTCTACGTTTGGCTTCATCATTCTCCTTCTTCTGCCTATCTCTTTCCAAATAACATTAGGTATGCTTACAAGTTTTTATTGTGAAATAATGGCGTATAGTTTTTTCATATATATATTTTTTTAGTATCCCTAAGTTTTGAAAAAAAAATTATTTTATATATTCTAACTTTGGAAGTTTGTTATGAAAGATGGCTTAAATTATATATATATATATATATATATATATATATATATATTTTATGAAAATTATTATTTGTTTAAACATATAAAATAAAATAAAAAATTCCCACTTTTATGGTGGAATGGCTTATGCAGGGGACTCGAGAACGAGAGACAGCAACATGATAGAGTGCAAGAGTTTAGAGAAAAACAAGTGTGCATTTGCGGTTTCATGGTCCGGAAAAAGGTGTGTCCTTGAAAAGTCAGTGAAACGCAGCGGAGAAGAAGCATTCACATGTCGGACGTCCGAGATCGAGGCCGACCGATTACAAAACATTGTTGAAACAGAGGAGTGTGTCAAAGGTTGTGGACTCGACAGGAACACTCTCGGCATCTCATCTGACTCCCTTCTAGACACTAGCTTCACTCGCAAACTTTGTTCCTCTCGTTGTTACAACCATTGTGCCAATGTTGTCGACCTCTTCTTCAACCTGGCCGCTGGAGAAGGTGACTTTGGCTTAAACATTTACGAACTGCTTTTGATTTTTTTTTTTTTTAAAAAGTAAATAGTAATTTAAGTTTAACGTTGGGTGTTTTAATTTTTGTTGTAGGTGTTTTTCTTCCAAAGTTGTGTGAAGTTCAAGGAGGAAATGTGAGAAGAGGAATGTCGGAGATTAGAAGCTCAGGGATTGTCGCACCGGGACCAATTCAACCAGTTTCTTTGTCTATTGCGCCGGCAGTTGCACCAAGACCGATTCACGCGATCTCTTTATCAGCTGCTCCAGCAATGGCTCCGACGATGAATGGAGCTTAATCATCTTTACATGGAGGAAGAAAAGAAAGAAAGAAAAGAAAGATCATAATTAATATTAGAGAGTTTTAATTTTGATGTTATAGAAGATATGAATTTCTACATTGTAGTATAGTGTTAAGAGTGTGTGATAGATAGAGTGTGGAATAATTGGGCTAAAGAGCTACTGTGGTTTGTTGGTGTGGTGGAGGCTCTCTCCATTTCCTTATACTATAATGCAATGAGATTTAGATGTATCGTATGAAATAAAAATTAAGTTTAATTTTATATTGTTGGTGAGAAATGTTGGTTTCAATTATTTGAGCAATGACACATCATATTGCCGTCTTTATTTATAACATGATAGAAAAATAATAATTCAAAATTTTTAAAATGTAATTATGAATACAATTGGCGTGAGATTCAATTAGTAAATCAATCGTAATGAGTCTCAATTGCAAACGTAGTTGATTTGCTTTTCATTACATTTACTTATACATGTTGAGGATACAATTTGATTATGTGATTGAGAATTTATTTACGTTGCATATATATCATTGTCTTCTTGTTGTTGCCACTGTCATTTGAGTCTATCCAACGATTCATACGTTTTAAGGAGTGTAAATGAGTTGGGTTGGGTTACGAAGATTATTTTTGGAGATTTCAACTAGAATAGCTTAAATTGATATATCATTTTACATAATGGGCCTTTTTCATTAAGAAATTTCATAAATGTCCTAAATGAGCTATAAAATTTCACAAATGTATGTCCTAATTTACCTTATTATCCCTTTCCATTAAAAAATAAAATAAATAAAAAATAAAAAAGAAATGTGCAGGGGATGCTCTTTAATTATGGTAATATTATAATTCTACTGTGGTAATATTATAATCAAAATTACTCTTTAATTATTTTTCTTTGGTGATTTTGTTAAAAGAAAATTTCCTACCGATCTCTCTCTCACTTTCCAATCTCTCTCTCCGTCCATTCTTTCTTTCATTTTGCATTGCTTTTCATATATTCTACATAATTATAGTATATATTTAATGTTCTCTAGTATATGTAATGTTGAGTAAAACTGAATATGGTTGAGATGTAGGGACTTTGATGAAAAAATTGAATATTCAAGGAATTATATGAAAAAGTGGTTAAACAAGGAATTATATGAAAAAGTGGTTAAATGGAGAGGATATGTTAAACTGATTTATGAATAATATATATAAAATACTACATTGTACATTTTATGACTGAAAGCTTGTGTTTTCAATTTGTTAAATTGGTTTCTGTATTTTATTTCAAATATTCATATTATATGTAAAAAATAATAAGTTAGGTTTAAAACAACAGTGATTATGTATGAAGGTTAGTATATTAAATATAATAAATTGAGGAACATTGATTAATATGTTGGAAATTTATGAAAAAAATATGAAAAATAAAATAATTGAACTAAAAACTGGAATATAAATATTTCAAATAAAATTATGAAACAACATACTAAAAGTTTAATAATAAGAAGGAAAAACTAATTCAATAAGGAAAACTTATCTCTTTCGGTTATATATGGCCAACACGTCCATAACGACCATATTTAACACGTCTCTTGAACTTCATTTTAAAAGAAATTCTAATCTTCTTTGGCGACCAACTGAACGTTTTACATTTGATGGGAGGATGACACTTCAATTTCTGTATTATTGAATATATGCATTAGTATATTTGTAACAAATCACATAATATAAACGTATTATGCAGTAGTATATATATAATAAATCAAAGAAAATACTAATCGAATCGAGAAAAAATAAAGAAAACGATACGAAACATGAAGGAAAAAAATTAAAAATTCAGGACATTTGTGAAATATCATGAAAAAATTAGGTGATTTCTCTAAATATATATATATTTTTTACTAACCCGAATTTTTGGGTTGGTCAAATTGGCAACCCAAATAACCCAAAATAAGATTTTCAACCCAACCCAACTCTTAAATTTCAGGTTGGATTGGGTTAGGTTATCGAGTTATTATTATTTTTTGTAAGTATCTTATTTATTAACTTAAAATACTTAAATTTGCTTATAACACATTTTAATAACTAAAATTTCATAAAACTCAAATGTTATATATCCAAATTCAACATATCTATTACAAACTAAAAAAAAACTTCATATTAAT
This sequence comes from Cucumis melo, assembly GCF_025177605.1. NCBI lineage: Eukaryota > Viridiplantae > Streptophyta > Magnoliopsida > Cucurbitales > Cucurbitaceae > Cucumis > Cucumis melo. The sequence goes on along the minus strand of NC_066862.1, from coordinate 7,439,359 downwards.
ATAAATGAATTATAATATTTATAAGTTGTTATATATATTTTAATAATATTAGAAATTTGGGTTGGGTTGAGTCAAACTCAAACTTTTTAAAATGTAACTTGAACCCAACCCAATCCGAAGAAAAACATAAAAAAATCCAACCTAAACCAATCCATACAATTTAGGTTACGTAGTCTGGATTGTTCGGATTGTCAGGTTATTTGAACATCCTTTAATTCTTCTATTGTAATCGAACAACGTTGTAATGGTAACCGTATCTTATAGTGAGTTCCACGTAATTTTCAAACGCCATTAAATTGATTACTCTCTAACGCTCTAATTAGATTATGTTTGTATGTTTATTCTGGGTTTGACCCTCATGTTTCAATATATGATTATGGAACACAAGTAAACAATAAATGTAATCAAATATGACACACTTTCTCTGATTACATGTCTCTTAAAAGTAAACATGGTCTAAATCCAATCTAATATCTTAAAAAAAAAAGCAATCAAGATAATGATCATAAAACCAATATTGTATCAGTGGCAGATACAAGAATTTTATATAGAGATATATTCATAGATTCATAAATTAATTAATTTAATACGTATTACGATTGTCTTTTATGACTTTTCATGTTTTAAAAGCGATCCATGAAAAATTTATTGTCTAACTTATCTAATAAAGTTTTCTCATTATAAGTTACAAAATAATCATTCATCAATTGATTTCACCATTCGATTATACAGTCAAGTCATCACAATATTCATAACAAAAAATGTTTTCTCTATAGTAACTGCTATTGCAACAAGTAAAATCAATACCAAGGTGCGAGCAACCGATAAACTAACGAGTAGACTTTATCTCTTTTGGTAATGACCATCAAAATCAGAGATATGTCTCTTTTTTAGGAGGATGACTCTATAGTCTCTATTGTTGTTTTTCTTTTAAAATATCTCTTCATATTGATATGTTTACTTTACAAAATTTGTATTAAACAATATAAGTATTATGATTTATGACATAAATTTAAAAATATAAAAACTAAAAAGACTAAGAACAATTTAAACTCACTGGCACTACAAGAAATCAAGACTTTTCCGACGCCAAAAAGGACGTCGGCACAAAGAACGTCGGAAATAAGGATATTCTCAACGCCGGACAAACGAGTCGTGAAAGCCGCATCGGAGAAAATCCTATTCCCGACGCCACGCACAATGCGTCTGGAAAAAGGGATTTCCGTCGCCGTTCCGCCACCGTCTGCCACCTTAGGTAAGTTTAAATATAAAATTTGTTTAGTTTTAATATAAGTTTTAGGGTTTTTTTTTTTTTTGAGAAAATTGTTTTAGGATTTTTTTTTGGAATAGATTTTTGTTTGTTAAATGTATTTTTGTATAGAATGTATGTAATTTGTGGTTGAATTGAAATTTGAAGGGTTTAGGATTTAGGATTTATAGTTAAATTGAAAATTGAATGTCGTGAGGTGGGATGGGGTGGGGGGTATTATAGTTAAATTGAAATTTGAAGGGTTTAAGGTTTAGGGTTTATAGTTAAATTGAAAATTGAATTGTTGGGGGGCGGGTTATAGTTAAATTGAAAATTGAATTGAATGGATGTTATAGTTAAATTGAAATTTGAAGGGGAGGTTATAGTTGAATTGAAATTTGAAGGGGATTTAGTTAATTTGAATTTTGAAGGGGGTTATACTTATATTGAAATTTGAAGGGGGATTTATTAGCTAAATTGAAATTTTTGTAGAGGGTTATGGTTGAATTCAAATTTGAAAGAGGGGTCTGGTTGCATTCAAATTTGAAGGGGGTTTATGTTTTGAATTGAAAATGTAATATCTGTGTTAAGATTTGTTTTGGATATCCTCCAGTTATGGTAGTCTGTTTGTGTTGAATAGCTTATTGAATGTTTGTTTTCTATGTCCACAGCCATTATGTCATTGTTATACCCACGTAATAATTTTACGGAGACGGACGCTATATTCCGCGGTACGTATATATGTCTCCATTATTCATAAGTTTTTGCAATGATAGTATATAGTGAACATATGGATATATGTACTAAACTTAGTTACTTTTATATTATTGTAAGACCGAAGGTGTAGAATGACGCATACGCACCTCGATGGGAGACTTTTTGTTATGTTTGCGTTTTTTTGTATTATGAGAACTACATTTTTTGTATTAAACTTACTAATATTTTTTGAACTTATTCGTATTATTAATTTAATTTTTTTAATTTTTGTTTGTATTTCTTAATTTATATTGAATTTGTTTTAATTTAATCTAAAACGTTGGAAAAAATATTTGAGCAATCCGAATGTCGTTGTGAATGTTCGAGCAAAATATTTTAGGAAAAAAAATGAGAAATTACATATTTAAAAAAATATATAAAGAGGAATTCCCGACGCACAAAAGACATCGGGAAAAAAAACGTCGGAAGAGGCATTGTCGATGCCGCGTCATGCGTCGGCATAAGGTCCGTCGGAGAGGAACTCCCGACGCCACTTTGGGCAATGCATGTTACGGCGTCGGGAGAGGCATTCCTGACAGCGTGTTGGTACGACATCAGGAATGCCTCTTTCGACGCCGTGAAAAACGTTGGCATATCCTTTCCCGACATTTTATCACTTTTTCCGACGTTTTTGTGCGTTAGGAGTACCTCGTCTCTTGTAGTGTGGTGAATGATACGATAAGTATATTATTCTAACGATGGACGAAAAACAATTATCTTGTAGTATTTGATAATTTTGAAATTAAATAAAATAAATAATGTGAATATGAATTTAAAAACTATATTAAGAAAATAATACATTTTTCATAAAATATTCTTGGATTTTCATAAAATATTCTTGAGAGTGAAATTCAAATTGATTTGAAGCATGACCTTACAATTGAAAAAAACTTGAGGGCACAATCACTACTCTACCACCTAACTTTGATTTACATAATTTATCATACAATATGTATAGTAAAATATACTTCAAAATTAATATTAAAATGTAAAATCGATAATTTGAGGGGAGCATGCACACCATTGCATTAAATGAGATAATACTTTTAATTTATTATTATTATTATTATTCAAATATTCTTTTTATTTTTTAGTCTATTACTGTGTTCAATAAATTTAATATTCTTCAAAGTTCAAATGTAGCAACATATAATCGTCTATTAATAATAGACACGAAAAGATTACTATCATCCATCAATATTTTCGCACGTGAAACTTTATATCAATTAAATCTCTAAACTTTTACTAATGAATTAATTTAATAATCTCTGCATCCAACTCACTCATAGTTTAATTCTTTTTTTTATAAAACCAACCTCTAGAAGAAATCTGTGTTTGAGACTCAGGTAATATACAATGATATAACTATAGGCATCTCTCACAATAATTTTAAAATATGTTTCATTCAAATCACATTTGGAGTTTTATAATTTGAGTTATATTTTAAACTTTAAGGGGCCATTTGGGGGAATGATTGAGTTATGAGGAGTTAGGGTTATGATAAACCTAGTATTATGACAAACATATGATTATGATAAGATATGAAGGGTTATGGAGGAAATGTTATAATAAGATTTGTTTGGGAGAAAAGTTACGTGGATAGGGTTATAATCGTGTTATGATAAGATGTGTTTAGGGGAAGAGCATGTAGGTAGTGTGATGGAATTTGTTTATATATATATATATATATATATATTATTTATTTATTTAAATTCATATTATAAATCAAATACACAAATTTCATATATTTAATTTACTAAATCGTCATAGTTTTCGTAAAACAATTTGCTTTAATTTCTTTAAATATGACTTTCATTTTCAACTTTTTTTCGAGTAATCGTTATGTGCGAATATTTTTTTTAAAAATTCATATTCTAAATCAAATACACGAATTTCTTATATTTAATTAATTAAATTGTTTTAGTTTTTGTAAAATAATTTACCTTAATTTATTTGACTACAATGTTCATTTTTCAACTTTTTTTTAAGCATACGTTACGTTTCAATAAATTAGTTTTTATGAATGTGACATACAACTCGTAAACATGTAAATAAATGCAAATAACAATTGAAAATATGAAGTACTGGAAACAGAAAATAACAATCAACGTTTTTACCAACTCTAGTTTTGTTTTCTAGTGAAAAATTATAATGAATCTAGTTTTAGGTTTCTCTCAATTTATTTTAGTCTACTTTTAATATATTAATTTTAATTTTTATTCTTATTAACGGTGATTTATATACTTTCAAAATATTTATTGTAGTCATTTGCAACAATTATTGGGTAAAAAATTCATGAATCTACTACCTCTGTAACAAAAGATTTGTTATGTTAATTTAACCAAGTTTAATTTAAAAATCAAAATAACATTATGAAGGTGGGAAAATATAGACAAACCACCTCTAAATGATAGGTTTGTTGAAATTACAGTTCCCCAAATTTTTAATTTAATCAAATAGTCCTTATAATTTTTTTTATTGTTGTAATCAATTTATGGTAGTTTGTTAAAATTTTATCATTTTTTTTATTGAATTGACATTTCTTAAATATTTAAGCTAATTAACAAAATACAATGACGTTGAGATTGATATCAAAATTTTAATTTTATAGATATATTGATATGAATTTGAACATATAGTTGATTAAAGGTAATTAAATTAAAATTTTAATTGACAATAAATTACCTAATTCAAGAGTAAAGGAAGAAATTAAAATTTTAATAATGTAATTGTATCAAATTATTAATTTAAAAACATGTTGTATTTTTTAAATAAAAAGATTAAAATTAACAAAAACTCATAAATACAAAATTATAAATGAAAAAAACAAAAGATCCCGAAAGAGTCAAGAAAGGGTTGAGGGGATAAAACTAGGGTTATAATAACCCTTCTCCTAAACGAGAGTTGGGTTATCAACTCTTCCCCCGAATATACTCTTCAAGTTTTGTTGGAAATATTTTATATTCAAAGGATTAGACAATAGTATCCATACATGTATATATTTCTTTAAATTATTAGAAAACAACAATAGGCATCTTTTACAATAATTATAATTAAGCTCTAAATTTGATTCCTAATTTCATTTAACTCACGTTTTAAAGTTATATAATCGAAATAATATCTTCTAAACTTATTAATCAATACTTAGGTTGCATCACTGCACATGGTTTAAAATGAAAGTTGTCTACATTTGCATTATCAAATCATAATTATTACATATTTTTTTTTAAATTTTTTTAAGTGTATATTTTTAATTTTTATATATGACTTGTTTGACAACTAATGATTTAAAAGCTAAGTTTGTGTTTATGCAATTTCTTCAATGTTCAAAATTACAAATATAGTTTTTAAACTTTTAATTTTTTTTAATTTATGGATCAAACGTATTAGGTATAAAAGTGAAAGTTTAGACATTCTAAATTCAAAATTTATATCAAATGAAACTAACATACGTCAAAATTTGGTAAATTAACTTAATTTAAACCAAAGTAGTCCATTTTGAAATTTTTTAGTTCAATAGTATAACACAAAGCAAAAGATTTGAAATTTTGAAATCTTCATATATTTATGTTAAACTAACTATGACTCAAATTTGGTCCCTTCCAACCTCCAAAAATGACAAACTTTATTTCCATGAATAATTTCTTATTTATTCTTTTCCCCAATGTATAGTCCCATATGCAAACAAACATCTACTAAAGCCCCCAATGGCTCATAAATAGCATTTCAAGAACTCCATACTTCCCAGTTTTTTTTGGTTCTCTTAAGTCTTTCCCCAATCTCTGCCAAAATGAATAATTCTAAATTTTGCATTAGCAACCTTGGCTTTCTCCCTCCAAGCAACATTAGGTACTCTTATATATATATATATATATAGTGTAACTTTTTAGTTTAAACCACATTTATATTTTTACAAATTTTCTCCTTCAAGTGATCTTTGTTTCTGTATAAATTGTTCTTCTTTAATGGTTAGTTTATTGTTGATTTTTAAAAATATTTTGTTATTTATTAACATCTTTACTATAAATTTTGAAAATTAATACATTCTCATATATTGTATTTACTTTAATAGTTTTAAGATTTATTGTAAATATAAGGATGATAAAATTGAATAAATTTTAGATAATGGAGCCGAAATATCTTTTTTTGTGCCCGTCACACTCGATTGATCGTAGTTTGTCGAAAAGAAATCTTCTTAGGCCATTTCCAATTTTGTTTCATTTGTGATGAGAGCGTAGGATGACATTTCTTGTATAGTAGCCACAAGTCTTATAGAAGTATGAAATAATTTTGTAGTTCGGAAAGCCCAACACAATTGAAAAAAAAAAAAATAGAGTGGATGCAGGGGAAACAAGAAAAACAAGAAGCATGAAGAAGATAAAATGCGAAGATCTAGGGATAAACATGTGCGCATTTGCAGTTTCATGGTGGGGAAAAAGGTGTGTGCTTGAAAAGACGGTGAAACATGACGGAGAAGAAGGATTCACATGTCAGATATCAAAGATTATGGAAGTGAAGAAATTAAGGAACAGAGTCGAAACAGATAAGTGTGTCCGACGTTGTGGCCTCGACAGGAACACCCTCGGCATCTCCTCCGATTCCCTCCTAGATACTCGTTTCACTCGCAACCTCTGTTTTTCTCACTGCTATAACCATTGCCCCAATATCGTCCACCTTTTCACCAATCTCGCCGCAGCTGAAGGTACTCACACCTTGTCTGATAACTGTTTCGTTTTCGGTAACTGTTTTAGTAGTTGCTATAGTTTTAGTTTGGTTGATATTGTTTATTGTAGGTTTGTATCTTCCAAAACTTTGTAATGCTGAAGGAGGAAATGTGAGAAGAGAAATGTCCAATATTAGAAGTTCTGGGATAGTTGCATCGGGACCTATTCAGTCGGCTTCGATTTTGATTGCGCCCGCCGTCACACAAGAGCCACTTCAGTTCAACTCTATGTCGTTTGCTCCGGTCACAAATGGAGTTTGATCAGAAAAAGGGAATTATAATAATGGAAGAAGAAGAAGACTAAAAAGCTTTGGGTGTTCATGGTTTCAATTTCACCATGCTTACCTTTTCATTTTATTTTCCATTCTTTTGACTGTGGTCTCCTCTTGTAACAAAAATTATATGTATTTTATGAAGTAATCATAGTTTTTATTTTATATCCAGAAGTAGTAAACTATATGTAGTTTGAACCATTAAAAAATTATACACAACATCAACGATATCTTATTGAATGAATGTATCTTCAGCATAGACATTTGTATTAACTCATCAAAATTACCTTAGCTTTTTTAATAGGGTAACGGTAAGATAGTCGAAAACATTTGTAAAAATTAGATTTACCATCCAATATCCAAATGATTGATTTTTCATTTTTCACTCTTGTAAAAATAGTAAAGTTGGGAACCAACCCAATTTAAAAAAGAAATTGAAACTAAAAAGTCTAAAATGCCATCGTTCATACATGAACTTTGTGATTATTTTAGTTAGCTTGAGATAATCATTTGATAATTTGATTTTTTTTTTGTCTATTGTTTATGTTGATTGTCTTATGATTGTTATTTGATTAGTTTCTATATTTTGACATGCCTAAATTGTTATCTGCTATTGAATGTTATCATGTGATTGCTATCTGATTGTTAGCTAATTAATACTTTATACATATTGTTATTTGATTGCTAACAATAGTTGTCTGATTACTCGATGATATTATTCATAATTCACATTACTATGCAAGTATGTCAATTTTTATGGATATAAGAAGGTAAGTATATCATAGTACTAAAGCCATAACAAAAGCAACATAAAAACTAAAACACAAAATCAATACAATAGAACATATTTGAATTCCAATAATCTCAAAACAATCAAATGATAACAATGATAGTAATGAGTTAACAATCTTATAACAATTTGATGGAAATCAGACAGTGATCATAACTAATTAAGTTACGATTCTCAATCTCCAACTAAAATATAAACAAAAAAAAATCAAATTAGGTCCACTTATCCACGTAAAATTGAAACTTAACATCTTACTTTACACAAAAATATTACTTTACACAAAAATAAAAGGCAAAGAACTTATTATATGTTTTTTTTTTTAATAATTTAACAATATGTTTGGATCAAAATTTGAAAATTTAGAAACTAAAATGGCAATTTAACATTAAGTTCAAAACAAATAATAATAAAAAAAAACCCAAAAACAAGAAGATAAAAAAATGAATTTTATGATTTAAAAGATCAATATTAATTATCGAAATATGAAATTTGTTTATAAAATCTCAGAACTGAAACTTAATTAGACCTGGACTTGTACTTGGGCCTTGATTTATGAATCAGCCCAATTTTGAACGAGAAGAAACCGACATGTAGTTTTTACTTTATACCCGTTCGCATAAACCTCGCCGTCACGCCGTTCGTTGAGAAAACCTCGTCGGGAATCACCGGAGCCGTCACCTTCCGATCCTTCCGGACCCTGTTTTCAGGTGAAGATGGTGAGCCAAAGGCAACGGCTTGCACGGAAAAAGTACAGAGAAGGACACCCAGAACTGTTCCCGAAAGCAGAGCCAACGCCACCAAAAGACCCGGACAAGAAGAAGAAGAGTAAATTCAAGCGCAAAAAGGGAGAATCGAACTCAAACAGAGACCCAAATAAACCCCACAAAAAGGGTTTTAAGAAACACCCTCTTAGAGTACCTGGGATGAAGCCTGGAGAAAGCTGCTTCATCTGCAAAGCTAAAGACCACATTGCTAAGCTTTGCCCTGAAAAGGCTCAATGGGAGAAGAACAAGGTTTGTCTTTCTGGTTTACCTTTTGTGCTTCTGGAGTTTCACTGTTTACTCGATGTATGGAAAATTTGATCATTGGATAGGATTCTCTTTCAAAGTTACTATAGTAAGGAATGTGGTATCTGTGACAGTAGTTAGGACTGGATTCTGCTCTCCAATTTTGGGGAGAATTCTTAACTTAGTTGTTGCCATGCTTAGGGTTCTTCTATCAACTATTGTCACTTTGGAATAGATTGTTAGAGGTCTTGGGGATAGAGGGACGTGGATTATTTGGAAGAGCTCTGTGATGATAATCTTTTGGGGAAGTGGAAGGATTGTAATCAAATGGTTTCTTAAGACAAATATGGGGATATGCCTTCAAAGTGGGAATTCTTTTTAGGCCATGTTAATGGTGTTTAACAAAGGTTTATGAAGCTTTCTATACTGGGGTAGGGTGTGGTTTGTTCGTTTATTCCACCTTTGGTTCTTGCAGTCTCCAACTTTCTTTCTATGCTAGGCTGAGCTATATTGTGGAAGATTTGGAATGAAAGAAATACAAGAATTTTTCAAGACAAAGTAAGAACCCCTGTGGATGTTCTTGATTTAGCTTTATCCAATGCACTTTTTGTGTGTAAAAACATACCTCTGTTCTCAAGTTACAATTTAAATTTCCTTGTATCTTTTTAGAGGAGTCTTTTGTAATTCCATGATGGGCTCATTTTGTAACACTTGGGATATTCCATTCATCAATGAAATTGTTTCTTATCCAAAAAAAAAGGCATACGGTCCTTCCTTTATGCCTATCAATAGCATTTAAGGTTGTTTTTGGCTTTTGCATTCAAGGACATTAATAGCAAAGTTTTTGTATTATCGCGGAGTCTTATGTTCATCTCTGTTATTTGATTCACAGATATGCTTGCTTTGCCGGAGACGAGGGCACAGTCTCAAGAATTGTCCAGACAAAAATGAAGAGACCATGGATAAGAAGTTATGCTATAATTGTGGTGAAACAGGACATTCACTAGCTAATTGTCCACAACCCCTTCAAGATGGTACATTTTATTACAAATTCAAACTCATATTTATCAGTGCTTTGCATAATATGTAGAATATTTCCTTGTGGCACTTGTATTATCTTTCCACACCAAGTGCCTTTTGTATATTCCCATGAAATGAAGTGCTTTTGCGATACAAATGCTCTGGAGCTCGTAAGGCTTTATTTTTTTTATTTTCTGAATTATATGTATCGTTTTACATATTGAATCTGCAGGGGGAACTAAATTCGCCAGTTGTTTTATTTGTAATGAAAGTGGACACTTAAGCAAGAACTGTCCGAAGAATACTCATGGGATCTACCCTAAGGTATTTGGTTTAACCTTCACATATTTAACTTCCATGTGATTAGCAATGGGCACACACCAGACTCTTGGCTTCCCTGTAATGAATTCTAGGTTTCCCCGTAATCTCCTTGTATTATACAGCATTTAAGAATTTCCTTGGATGATATTCTGCAGGGTGGTTGTTGTAAAACTTGTGGAGAAGTCACACATTTAGCTAAGGATTGTCCAAAGAAAGGAACCCAAGTGTTTGATCGGGCAGGTGTATCTGGTTACAGATGTAAGTATTCTTGCTTCTTGTTTCTTATTTATATTTTTATTTGTAAGTTTCCAACTTTGTTTCTGTCGTTTTGTTTTTTTGGGTGTGCTGTTGTGACATGTTTGTTGGTACAATCTAAAAATTATAACCTTTTTTAAAAAAAAATTGTCATAATTTCTTCATTTGTATTATTCTTTCTTTATCATTGGGTTATTATGTACATCAAAGAATAGAGCTTCGAAATCTGTCTAGACAGTTTTCTTGAAGATAGTTAACTCGATGGTTAAGATGTCTGTTCATAACTTGGGCTATGAAGTTGTTAGACTTCCTTCTCCCTGTCAAGGTTATACGACACCCAAACACACACCAGTACACAAATACACACCACAGCAGCACTACAAACACACAATAATAAGCCGTATTGAATATACTCAGATCAATGGAGTCAAACAGAAGTTATTTATATATATATATAACGGAAGAGCATTCATTACAAAAGAGTTCTCACAAAATGATGTGCAGCCAAGTAAGAGGCTGTTCTCTCCCACTCATGAACTAGGAAGTCCACTCAAAACATTCTTTCATCATCCCCCAGCCCTAGCTAAGCTTTCACTATATATCCTTCCTCCCCTGCTGCCACGTGCCCCCCCGGGGACCACTGACCATTCCAACTACCCCTTTGTCTAGGTTGAAATGTCCTTCCTACCCTTCTTTCTCTTTCTATGATAAACCTGTGTGACTGGTGGCCTAGCAGAAGTCGAGCCTATGTTTTGTTAGTAGATTTGTTCTAGTTTGCTAAACCCATGAGCTTACATAAACTTTAGCTTTTATACTAATTGGTAACTGTTACGAATAATTAACCTACAAATCAAATGAGTTACACAAGCCAAAGTTTCTATAACTGGTTAATAAGGGCATGTCTAGATTAACTTTTTAAACGCTTAAAGAAGTGTTTGAGTGAAAAAAAAAAATGTTAGTAAGATTGCAATTCCTGGTTTCCAAATTGAGTTCCTTGAACCTAAACTTGTTACTCTTGTGTTATTCTCTTGCCATTCGAGGAGTTCCTCCTCCATCCACCCTTTAGAGAGAAATGGGCTTTTCTATGGCTTGTTGTGTGTGCTGTTTTTTGAGACATTTGGAGGGAGAGGAATGAATGGGTGTTTCGTGGTAGGGAAAGAGATCATAGTGAGGTTTGGTCTTTGATTAGATTTCACATTTCTCTTTTGGCTTTGATTTTGAAACCCTTTTGTAATACCATTGGCAACATTTTAGTTAGTTGGATCCCCTTGTTTTAGTTGAGGTGTTTTGGTGGGCTAGTTTTTTTTTTCCTTTTCAATGCTTATGTATTCTTTCATTTTTTTCTCAATGAAAGTTATTATTAAAAAAACATGCATTGTTTCATTTTCCCCAAACTTGGTTTTTCGAATAGAACAGCAAAGCCAAAGTTATTATAACTGAGCTAACCTTCCCCATTTGTCTGAGATACGAGGGTCAGACATAGAAATCATGACCTTTGGTTCTCAAGGATATCATATCATTTCACCCACTAGTGGTCAAGCCTGCTTGGAGGAGCATCAAATAAGATTGATATCATGATCTTCATTCCTTTTCTAGGAGTTTGCAGCTGTTCTTTACTACCATATTATTCATCAAAGTAAATGATTCTGAAACTTCCTAAGGCAATTCTAACCAGTCAAAATACTCTAAAGTTTTTTGCCAGTATTTGTTTTCACATCGATAATTTCTTGAACACACAAAAAATAGTATTCCACAGATGTTTCTATAAAACATGCTCTACTGGAGAAAGGTCACATTTCTAAATTACTACTCCAAAAGCATCATCTCATGAACCAATTTGTGGACTAAAAGGGTGGGTTATAACTGGGAATGAGGAACCAAGACTTCTGGATTGATTAACTTCTGCTAAAACTATCTATAATAATATCTGGAAAAGCTGAAATGGAACATACTATTATGAGTAATTATTTATTTTCTTGTCTCAGCATCTGGATACGTGGAAATGCCAAGACGACCAGAGACGAAGCTAGTCAGTGGTGATGATCTCGAGGATGACTTCATGATTGATGAAGATCGTTTGCAGATCAAAGATGCAAAAATGGGAAAGAAAAAGGGTCCTAAAGTTGTGAAGTTCATGGATTGATTGAGAGCTGTATGAGATAAATTGATTTGTTCTCTTGTGCTTGTTGTAAAGACTCTTTTGCACACAAGAGAAAACAGGGTAGTTTTGGAACATTCGCCCATTATTATTTATAGGTGTTTCTCTTCCCTCCCTAATAGCAAATTTTAAGGGTGAAAAAACCCGCCCGATTCGGTTCGGTTTGGGTTGGACCGGTTAATAACAATTGCGTTACCGAACCGAACCGAACCGATTTGATTCGGGTTTAAAATTAACCGATTAGGTTACAATTTTTCTTTGTCTGCGTCGCGATTTTATTTCCTCTCCTCTTCGTCGACTCTTCTTCACCTCTTCGTCTGCAGACTCCGTCGGCATCTTCTCTTCGTCTGCAGACTCCGTCGGCATCTTCTCTTCGTCTGCAGACTTCGTCGGCATCTTCTCTTTGTCTGCATCTTCTCTTCGTCGGCATCTTCTCTTCGTCTGCATCAGAGGTGGGTGTGTTTACCTATTCCATCTCTTCGTGTTCACTCGCCATTCCATCTTTTTGTGTTCACTCGCCATTCTATCTCTTCGTGTTCACTCGCCATTCCATCGTTTCATTTTTTTGTTTGTTTGTTGTTATTGGATGTTCATATAGGAAATTTGTCATCTGGGTTCTCATAAATAATAAGAAGGTGTTTTTCCTTTTTTCTTTTTATTCTTCCCCTTAAGTGCCTTTAATCTTACATCTCCTTTTCAACTGAACAATGACTGCAATTCTTATTAAGTTTTGGTCAATGAGGTTGGACTAACAAAGAATGAAAACTATGATATGATTGATTCAAAATCCACCCTACCCAGGTTCATATATGCATACATTCATATATAATTATACTTTTAAAAGAAACTGCAAAACATTATTTCGATGTTGTGATATATGATACTAGGGGTAGAAAAGAAATAGAAAGAGGACCATAGGCTTACCCAGAAAAATAGTAATTTTTCAATACTACAAAATTTAATGTTCCAATCTCTACTACTTCTATATACTCTTTTGTATGGTTATGGAAATTGACCCTTATGTATCAATAATTTATTATGCTTTAAATTTGTCCCTATGTACTTCAACATTAGGTAGTGAATTTCTCTGTATTATGATGGAAATTTTTGTTTCTATTCATGATGTTGGTGTTTAATCTATACAAAATGTGAAAATATGAATAGATTGATGATGTTTATAATTTGGATTTGGCAATTAGAAAATGTATCCCATCTCGTTGAATCTCTTGTGTATAAGTATTAGTTACGGTAAAGAGTGAAAATGTTATGACATAAAATAAAATTGGTTTGAAGAGTTTTTGTAAAGCGGAAGAAATAGTTAAATAAACAAAAGCAGCAGCAGTAGTTAAATTCATGGTCTCATTTTGGACAAAATTGGATTGAGGTGCAGTCAAGAAAGTTGACATTGCTGCTGCAATGCATTTCATGATAAAAGCTCAAATTTTCTATTTCGCATGCATTTTCTGTGTATATGTGATTGGGAGAGAAGGATTCGGGTTTGCCGAGCCTGGTATCCTTGGGAAATTCCTTTTTTGTTGTTGAATGGGTGAAAAGCAAGAACGAAGTTCAATTTTTTCATAATTGTGCTCATCAGTATCTGGATGATGGTCCCTTGTAGTTTCCTGCTTCTGTAATTGAAATTTTTTCTCTTTCTTTTTTTCTTCTTCTTGTGTCTCTTTCTGATACCTTTGGATTTCAAGCAAAGAATATATACTCTTAGAATCTAAAGGATATTCAAGTGGGAGGTATATATATTATAAATATAATATATTTATCATCTGCCCCTTTATGTTTTAGTATGGAGTTTGGACTATGTTTGCAGAAACACAGAAGAAAGCTTTTCATATCCCTTTGCTTAAAAGGATTGTATTGCTGTCATTTATCATTTTGATCATATCATTTCCAATTATTGAATTTCATTTAATATTTCATTATGTGATGTGAAGTCTAGAGACCTTACAAGGAAAACAAAATGCTCTTGAAAAGCCTTAGGCCCTTTTTGAATATGTTAGCTTAGTAATAGTAACAATCAAATACCAGGAATTAATTCCTTTAGTTTGATCTGACATTGGTTTATTTGCACTTGGCTTTTAAAGAAATGTTTCACCATCACATGTTTTCTACAACATCTTCTGATCAATCCATTCTTTACGTTACAGCGACCATTGTTAATTCCCAAACCCTTGAAGAGGTTTCAAGGTTAGAACAGGTATGCTTTGTTTTTTGTCTTCTACAGTCCCTCCCTCCTCAAAAGGAAAATGGAGGAGAAAAATCAGAGTTATATGAAAACTCGTAGTTATTGATTCGAGTGTCAAAAGACTTTTGAAAGATTGGAGGAGCATGAACCTAGTTATTTGCCAAAGGATGATATTTCTACTACTGAAGATTGAGATAATGCAAAAGTGTTTGTAAAGTTCCTAAAGACCTTTTCAGAGGTAACAATGAAGTTTTCTGCATCTATGTCTGTGACTTCAAACATATTTTTTCATGAACTTTGTTTGATCCAAGAAATAATTCGTGAATACTCATCGTATGAGAATGCATTATTGAGTCAAATGACATTGAGCATGCAGGCAAAATTCAACAAGTATTGGGGTATAACTACAAGTGAGAAAACCAATTTATTATTGTATGTTTATGTAGTTCTTGACCCTAGGTACAGGCTAGCTTATGTGAATTATTGTTTTAATGAATTTTTGGAGGAAGATTGTGCAAAAATATGGACGAATAAGGTTGAAGAAGCATTTCGTCGATTGTGTGATGATTATTATATGAGAATGTCAAAAGAAAAATATTCACAAACACAATCATGTACACCTATCGAAGGATTTGGCTTTCAAAGTCAAAGTGAAATACCTTCTATCTCATCTAGTGGATCTTATAAGGCCCGTGCTACTGTTCATGATAGATTTAAACAAAGTAACAAAACATGTCTAGATGATGCTAAAACAGAGGTGATTCGTTATCAATTTAAATTGTTAACTTGTTAAATATCGAATCTTGTTTTTTTAGAGTCTTGAAGCTCACTGATGGAAGCACTTTGGGTTATACGAACAAGGTGGTCTCGTGAAGATGTTCATTAATTCATGCCTTCACAATTGTAAACTCTGTTGTTTGCGTAAGAATTTGAAGGGCCAATAGCTTCTCTGCTTTTGATTATCATTTGGGAGATGGACGAGCTTGTGTTGTCACCATTATCGTTGCCTTTGAAGCTTTAGGTTATATAATTTTCTTCTTTGATTATTTATTCTCATGGTTTCCATTTTCATTTTTAGTGTGAACTGTGAGAATTTATATATTTAATTCTATTGAAGTGTTTTCAAAATAACTTTTTCATTCATGTAAATTATACCCATATTTATTTTATTTTATGCTTCATCAATAAGGAGGAGGAGGAAAGAAAGAAAGAAAGAAAAAAAAAAAAAACCCGACCCGACTCGACCCATTCGGCCCGACCTGAATGTGGGTCGGGTTTCATACTTAACCGTACATTTCGGGTCGGGTAGGTTTTGAAGAAAATCCGACCCGACCCGACCCAATTACACCCCTAGCAAATTTATTATCATCGAAATAATGTCGCAAAAGGAGGGTCATTATTTGATGACTTTTTTTTTTTTTTTTTTGAGAAGCAACAGAAAATAAAAAGGGTAACTTTTCTTTTCTTCTTTAAATCTCTTATTTAATGGAAAACAAGGGTTAAAATGATAGACTATCATGTACGATGTCAATGTCAATATATATATTATAAAAAAAATCTAAATGGGTAAAATATATATTCTTGTGTTTTTTAGATAAGTAAATATGACTATTAAACTATTTTTGTTGCACGCATACACATATATATATACACACGTGAAACTATCTAGTTATATTTAAAAAGAGTCATTTATTATTTTGGAGAATTTATTTTTTATTTTATGTAGATTTTTCAAAGTTTTACCAAAATAAGATTGATCACATGAAAACTAAATATCACTTAAATATTGTCTAAATTGTTCTATTTTGTATTGAGTGGTGTAAGTGTTATATTATTTATTTATTCTTATGCAAGTATTGTGTTATTATTATGGAAATAAAGGGTAAAATTAAAGAAGTAAGTGTTTATTTTGGGGAAGGGGAAAGAATGGTGCTATGTTTTAGGAAGAAATGTGGATGAGGAGATAATTGGGGATTGAAAACAATTGTGAACCTTAGTTTTATCCTTAAAATGACTCCTTTTTATTCTCGTCTCTCTCCCCCCTCATTAAGGATCTCTCCTTCTACCTTTTCATTTTCATCTCTCACATTTCTCCTCTTCTCTCTTTTGTTCCGTTATTATTCTTCCTTCCCTTCCCTTTTTCCATACACCCATCTTTCTCCTCCTTTCATACACATTCTTCATACATAAAAATGGTGATCTTTCTCTCTAGCATCTCTTTCATGGCTAAGTGTTCTTGTCTGCAATTATTACTTTTTCCCTCAATCTCCCACATGTTTATCGTCATTATTATTCTTGTTAATTAGGTTAAATTACAACGTTTGGATGGTTACTAGAATTTGAGATGGTGTGATTGTGACATAGAATAATGATAACAATAATCTTCACATTGTTATAAGTCATCAAGCACACCGTTTCAAGTCTCAACTTATGTTGTTCAATGTTCTGATGCATTTCTACTTCAATAGTAGTTTTAGAACATTCATGAAAAATGGTGGGGAATGGTTGAAATAATAGATATTCTAAGACCAAAGTTTAAATGTATTGTTTTATTGCTATCGTGTTAGAGGAATGATTAAACATAAGGAGCGAGAGATTTATTCCTTCGATTTTAAGGAGTAAATGGTAATTGAGCTAAGCTCATGTTGATAGGAAATAGAATATGTTGCGTTTTTATAGGCACTTTTAGAGTATGATTAGATTAGAAAAAAAAAATAATAATGGAGAGATATATTGGTTGTTATGAATTAGGCAAACGCTGCTTCTGGAATGGCTGTAAGAGATGAATGCAAGCTGAAATTTTTGGAGTTAAAAGCCAAGAGGAACTATCGGTTCATTATATTCAAGATTGAGAATCAAGAAGTTGTTGTGGAGAAACTTGGAAGCCCTGAAGAGACTTATGATGATTTCACTGCTGCTATTCCAGCTAATGAGTGTCGCTATGCTGTCTTTGATTTTGATTTCACTACCGATGAGAACTGCCAGAAAAGCAAGATTTTCTTCATTGCATGGTAACCTTCCAACTTTTCTTCTCTGTCTGATACATGAAAAGCTTGCATTCTACTATTACCTTTCATATTTCGTAAGCATTTCAAAACTACACTTGAAAGAATTTGTTAGAATGTTTGATAAAAATTGAGACTCGAACACAGATGCACAGTTTGACAGGTGGAGGAATTTCTACCCAAAGGATAGTTTTGAAACAATAATGAAGTGTCAAAAGTAATACGACTTTTACTAGAATAAGAAGTTTATGATATTCTAACAAACATTATTCACAACGCCATTACTTGATTTCCTCAAGGAGAGAATTTCAACATACTTTGGTAAAATTTCAACTTCTCAATCAAATTTTGTTACATAAACTTAACCTTAAACTTGAAGACAAACACATGAACTAAGGTTATCTATGATGTCTCTGTTTTGAAGGTCACCTGACACATCAAAAGTGAGAAATAAGATGGTTTATGCAAGCTCCAAGGACAGATTCAAGAGGGAATTGGATGGAATTCAGGTGGAATTACAAGCCACAGATCCTAGTGAAATGAGCTTCGACATAATCAAAGCTCGAGCTTTTTAAGCTCAGTTTTCCTCCCTCCCTCTCTTTCTCCATCTTCATTTTTGAGACTAAGCATAATTAATGTTGTGACATTACTCTTTCACTTTCTTTTTTTTTTCCTTCTTTTTGTACTTTTTTAATCTTTTTCACAGCCTTGTTTCTTTTTTGCTTCATGGGGTTTCACTGATCTCTAAAGCTGTATTGATGATCTGTTGTAATTCTATATATATATATACATAAAGGGAGTTCCTTCTTTCACTTAATGTTTTGATCAGAAAAAGATTCCAACTTAAAGAATAACATTTAAGAGAACACCCAAATGAGTTTTTGTATGATTCGATCATATCATTGATAAAGCTTTCTGTATTAAAGTTAAAAAGGAGAAGGGCGTCTTTCTCTATGGCTGCTTACTTTGAGTATTCCAGAAACTTGTCTCCCATTTTTCCACTTGTTTGATTGAATTCTCTTTTCTTCTAAGAACAAAATGAAGCGATGCGGGATCATATGGAGGAGGCATTGTGCATGGGTTCGACTCTGCAGGCCTCTTCACTAATGACTCTGTCATGAATTTCTTGGTGAGCCCTTCAGCTGGACAAGCCATGGCTTCAGAACAAAGCTCGATTGCAGTGGGCGGTACCGTTGGCTTGAAAGTAAGGAGTTTGGAATATTCACTTAGAAGATGGAACATGTAGTCATAGACATAGTCCATCTTCAGCTCCTCTTGGATGAAACTGCTAGCTGCTTTACCAATGGCTTGTGCCTGAGTAACCACGATAAGATACATAATCTCGTACTCGAAACTCAAACCGTATAAGGAGAATTTAACCCGATACTAATATTATATAAAGCTAGTAACCGGTTTGGACTATTGTAGAATTACCTTTTGCTTATGGCTGTTGCCCCAATCAACTGCAAATTTTATAGACTTGCACTTGTCGTCATCCTTTACAGGCCAATAGTGGTGCACTGGCATCAAACCTCTCGTGAAGAAGTCGTAGTAATGGGGCTTTACAATTAAGGTAACGGAATCACAAGCAAGAATGTACTTTTCACTAACAGACCAAGCTGATCCTTCTATATAGATTTTATATCTGCAAATGTGTTTCACACAAAAGAAACACAGAGTTGAGTTGAGTAAAAGATTAGCTAATAACATTGGACTGAAGAAAGAAAGAGGCTTCAAATTTTACCTATGAAGGCATTGGTTTGAAAGATCTGATTGCTTGTATCCCTCCTGGGATTCTTTCGTCCAATCCTGAAAATTGTTTTTCCAAGCAATATAAGAATTCCTGTCCTAATTCCTAACCCAATATTATGAGCCAAGCTCGATCCACTTTGCATTCGAGTTCTGTTCTAGTTTATAAGAATTCCTATCCTAGTTTCTGATCTCGAATGAATCCTAAAGTGATTTTATATTTGACAATATTTAAATGTAAATTGATACCTGAGCAAATACACGAGCATTCCAGTCTTGTTGGTCAGAGACATTGCATTTGAGTAGATCTTTTCGGGTGTCGGCGACCTCCGGATTTCCTTTCCAGTATGCATAAGGCTCTCTACTCTTCCATAAAATCCTTTTATTCCCTTCTTTTAGATCCTTCAACAACGGCTCCCATGGCTTTATATTGATCTCTGGCCTACAAAAGTCGGCCACTGTATTAACTATTAATTATTAAATCATCACAACACTGAAAACCTCAAAGGAAACGACATTCTATTGAATTCAGATCTCATGTTACCACTAGAGTCAGAAGTTTAAAAAGTTCATTTTGATCTTCTATAAGACAACTCCCATGATCGGTTTCAAATAATCATTGATTCCTAAGAAGCTAAAAAACTTTAATTTAGATAATGTATCATGTCGAGAGTCGTCTAAGAACCAAAGCTCATGGACAAGCTTCTACGTCCCAAAAGGAAAAGTTAAACCTCTGGCTCTAAGTTCTGCATCAACCAACCATTAACCAAAGGAAAAATAATCGATTCAAGCTTGCTTCTGACACAACTTGGAGGCCGTACTAATTCTGACACCACAAATATTACACAATATTCCAAGCAGGTGTCTGTAAGAAGTTCGTATCCTAAATTTTTAACAAAGCAATAAGAACAAACATTTAATTCCTGACAGCATGGTGTAATGTAAGAGCAAAAGTCAAAGGTTGAACTCACCATCCCCAGAAGGACCAATCAGGAAAAACAATATCCAACGTGGGATCATCTCCACAATAACGAAACAAAGGAGGTGGGGTAGGCCCATCAGGCCCACTAAAATGGCTGCTCAAAATCACAGGCCAATCAACGCAATCAAACATAAGATCCAAATCAGCCACTTTTCCGGGGTACCTCCGTAACAGCTGTAGAATCCCCCACAGCGTAAAAGTATCTCTCGTTTGAAACGACTTCTTATAAGTCTCCACGTAAGCCTTCCCATTCAGAATCACTAGCCGGAAATTCGCCGTCCGTTGCCCAGCCTCCACCGCGGCCCTCGATATCCCCGTCCGGGCCCACGGTCTAAGGTCCTCGTGAATCCAACGGAAGTACTCGGGGCACGTGGTTGAAGATGGACGGTTCTCATGTTCGTCAGTAGTCCTATTGGTGGGGTAGTTGGCAGGGCAGGCTCCTCCTGTGATGTTATTGAAGGAAGTACAATCGAGTGCGAATTCGACTTGACGTCGTCGTCGTCGGTGGTTTGGGTTTTCTGGGACTTCGGAAGTGTCGTTAGGGTAATATTGGGATTTCCCGCTCCCTTTTATTGTTAAATTGTACGCTGCCGTCTGAAATAAAATCGGATCCAACCAATTTTCATTAAATCTTTCTGCCGACAAATTTAACGGTATCCCTCATCTCTTGGAAAAATTTAACTATATGTCTCATCCATAGTGTTTCAACCCTAAATTTATGCAACAAATTTTAAAGCAATTGATACTCCACAAAAGTAGCTTTGAATTTGAAGTGTTTTTGGACCCAGAATGTGAAACCTAGAAAAAAAAACATACCTACTCTTCAAATATATTGTAAAGTTGATCTTTTTTGTTCTTTCTAAATTATTTTATAGATATAAAGGTGATGTGTTAAATCATAATACATAAATATATTTTTTTTAATAAAAATTGTTTAAAAAGCTTAGCCGATAACTAAACACTTTCAATTTTTTTCTTCAGAAAACTTATTATTATTATTTTTTTAAAATGGTTACTTTTACTTTATCATTATACACTACATTTATTATATTTCATTTAGAAGAACAGACACTTACAAAATTCCTAAATCTTCGTAGTAATCAATCCTGAGTATTTATTAAAGTTCTCTATTCGAATCTTTCACCCATTCTATCGTTTCCTTTAGTAAAATCCACGTTTGAAAAAATCTATAAAAATTTGAGAACCGATCCATGAATAATTTCAAAAGATAATCAATAATGAAAAAGTTATGAATTTAATTGATTGAAAATAAATCTCCCAAATTTGTATAATATATATATATATATTATCATAATTTAAATGGAAGCAATTATTTATGAACTCAAATTATAGATTATAAATAATATTTTGTTTAAAAAAAAGTGGTGTTGAGAAGAACGCGTGGCAAAATGTAAAAATAAAGGAGGAACAAGCGTCGGAAAAATAGACAGACTTATTGTTCCAAGGAAAAATTTAGAGCCGACAGTTCGGCCAATCCAAATGTTACTGCACCACAAAACGACATGTCGGTTTCTTAACTTTTAGGAGAATTTTTTTTTTTTATAAAAAAATTAGTTATGAGAAAAAAGATGAAAAACGGAGACTTACAGAGGAATGAAGGAGGCGCGTGGAGAGGAAGATGCCGGCGAGAAGGAAGAGAGAGAAGAACAAGAACAAGAGAGAGAAAGTGGCCGGAGATTTTATAAACGGCTTGAATATATGATCGGAAAAAGAGGCGTAATGCGAAAACCTGTTGAGGAAACTACTGCTGGAGCCTTCTCTCATTTTAAAATTTTCTTTATTCTTTCGACCTTCACTCACTCATTCTTCATTCCCCACATTCTGGCTTTATAGACCCACCGCCGCCGTCGTCCGGAGAGATTAGAGAATGTGGGGTTTTATGAGGTGGGATGGGTTTGTGGCTTTCACTCAAATCATACGTTGAATTAAGAAATTTTATGTAAACATATAATATAATAATGATAAATACCCTTTTCTATTCTCAAAATTACAACTTTAGATATATTTACTCTTTTACACGTGTCTAATAGTCATAGGTAGTAAATTTTAATATTTATAGGTGATGTGATATTTTTATTATATGGGAATACAAAATCAAATTGTCACTAACGAAAAATTATTAATAATATAATGTTTATCGACTATTTCTTAAATTATTTTTTTATAATCTTTTATATCAAAATGAATTAAGATTTCCGGATGATTCATCTATATCAAAATGGTAAGTTTTTCTACTAGTAACTCTAAAAGTTGTATGTATGCTAAAAAATAACTACATTCTATTTTGATTTATTTGTGACTATTTTTCTACGATTATTGTACTTGAAAATATATAGGTAAACATTAGTTAAATTAAGTTTAGCTTCATATAATAAATTAGGTTGAAAGTTGTTTGACATCTTGAAGATTGGCTTTTGATATATAAAATAGTACTTTTTGCAGCGGAGGGTACACCAAAATACAAACTCCACTTTTCCACACATATTTTAAAAAATTTCATATACTTTTAAAAAGAACAAATTACCACATGATGTGGTAACATGCATTCGGTTATCTCTTCAAGTATTATATTTTTTCTAGAGTTGCACTCGAGTTTTTTTCGATTCGATATCTATTTAAACACCAAATTTGTCTCTATTTATTTATTAATTAAACACATATCAAACAAAGTCAATTACTTATTAGTAGGGGACTTCCTTGAGAAGTTCATTTTCTTTCCCTATTACCTAATTATTACCTAATGAAGGATGAGATATGATCTATGGTATGATTACATCTTTGTTCATTTTTTAAAATATTTATTTGAGTTTGAAGAGGAACATAATGTTTAGGATTAGTTTATATGTGTTTTAAAAGTTTTGTATTTGTGAATTATAAAATTTAAATTTAAGAATTTCTTATTTTGGTGAATAATTTGATATTACTATTTTTTTCTTTTCAAAAAGTGATGTTACTTATTTTATTTGGATTAAAATAAAATTCATTTGAAAATCTCATTGATTAAAAATATTCTAAAAAGAACTAAATGGTAAATTATCTTCCAAAAAATTTAATTTTAAATGTTCTAAAACTTCAATCACTTGTAATTAAATTGTAAACTTCAATCATTTGTTAAATTCTAATAGGCACAAAATTATTACAAGTTTTTGTATTTATTGGGAGAGTTGATTTTTTTTTGTTTTGTTTTTTGAGGACATAATTGTAAAACATATATACTTCTAATTGTGAGAGAGTGGGTTGAAATTGTGTTGTGAAATTAATTGTTGATGTAGTATAGTTAATTACAATTTAATTGTGAGAGTTAAAGTGAAGTTGTAATGTCAATACATTGGCTTTTGTGAACTAATTCTTCAATTAATTTTGAGAGAGAGTTTGGAACTCTATTAATAATTCAATTTTGTCAAACAGGAATCTTAATTATATAATTTATTGAGAGAACTTTCATCACCTTAATAGTTATTGTACTAATAATTGAAACAAAGTTAGTTCGATAATGACAACAATAGAAAGAAATGTATCTTTTCAGTTAAATTTATTTTCGAAAAGAAATACAAAAATGTCTTTCTTTTTTGTTCCTAAGTTTTGTTACTGATTAAGTTGGTAAATTTTAAAATTTAGTTTCAGTTTAATTCGGTATCAAAATGTTATAATTTTACCATTGAGATTTGAGTTTATTTTAATGTTGTCTCGAGCTATGTTTTAAATGTTAACCTCGATTTTTTCAATAAATTTGGACCTTTTCATCTTTAATGTATTAGTCTATTAATTAATTTAAAGGAATTATAATTTGATATGCCGCTTTAATATTATTTACAACAACTTAAGAGGTTAGTGGGCCAAAATGGCCCAAAGTATAAATCTTGAGACTTGAAACATGGAACCCAAATTAAAACAAAATTCAAAGAGGAATCCGTGGAAATGACAAATATAAGAATGGAAATTGTCAAAATAGCAAACTGTTTTTTTTTTTTTTGATTTATGGCAAACCTAACTGCCTGGAATAATTTTCAACTTTTTTCGACCGAAAATGCCCCTCAAAGGATGAGAACTGTTCATAATCAAATACAGTATATTTAAGGAACCCGAGAAATCAAACAAAACATTATCACATAGCCGATTGCAGTGTATCTGTAAACACACTCACTTATGATAACTATTAACCAAATCAAATAATTATTATATTATTTCAAAGATCCCTAACCATATTCAATTGATTTCAATATCCCCTAATTATTCCGATTTTTCCCTTCAATAATTATATATTCAAACTTTAGCTACCGATTTTTTCCTTCAATAGCTATTAACGCAATGAATAGGTTCTAAAATTTTAATGCAATGAATTATTCCTTCCTAAAATAATGATAAACATGATGCAATAATTAACCATATACAAAAACATTAAAAAAAAAGTAACGGAAAAACATTTAAAACATTCAAAATTCAAATCTCTAAAATTCAAATTTAAATTCCAACCATTCCCTAAGATTATGGCAAATATAATGGGAATACTTAAGTTTAGATTCAAATCCTAACTATCCCTAAAATCATGTCAAATAAATTGTGATCTATTTTTAAGGTTGCCAACAAACCGGAATTAATGGAAACCAAAACACAAGATTCACAGAAAGACAATCTCAAATTTGAATATATATGAAAATACAAAATTCACCGGAACGTTCATGGCCATTAAAACATAAATTGCAACGAAGAACGGAGCAAAGCATATTCTTTTTGAAATTTTAACATCTTTATATTCTAAACTACTTTAGAAAAATAACTAATATTGCCTTCCCAACATTATATTCATAAGATTATGCTATATACATTTTATTTCTTTGCCCTCGTCTACCATATTTTCGTAATATCCGACCATTACATTAAATTAAAACGTGATCCCTACAAATGAAACAGGTACCCGTATAATATATGAAACAATAATTTAATTTAATATTCATCCCTCCTATATACAATCTACCAGTGAGTACTTTATTCGATAAACGTGTTCCCTTTGAATTTTTTCCATGGCTTTACAACGAGTGAAGATCGTATTCGATGGTAGATGGATTGAGTCCTGTCGATATATTGACTATCGCCTCATTGATGTATATGTTCCAGTTTCATCCTCGTTTCAAGAATTTGCAAATGGGCGGTGCAAACCGATTAAAAAACGAAAGGCGTGCAGATGACGGAAAAACGGCGGTTGAAAAGCGACGGGCCTGAAATAGTTTCCCACTTTTTTAGTCCGAAATTACCCCTCAACGGATGAGAACTGTCCAGATTCAGATACAGTATATTTAAGAAGATCCAAAAATCAAATAAAAAATCACATATTCGATTATAGTGTATTTGTGAACACACCCACTTATGATAATTATTAACTAAATCAAAAAATTATTATATTCTTTCAAAGATCCCTAAAAATATTCAATTGGTTTCAATATCTCCTAATTATTCTGATTTTTACCTTCATAATTATATATTCAAACTTTAGCTATTAAGTTTAGAATCAAATCTCAACCCTCCCTAAAATCATGCCAAATAAAATGTGATTTAATTATGGCAAATATAATGGAAATACTTAAGTTTAGAATCAAATCCCAACCCTCCCTAAAATTATGCCAAATAAAATGTGATCTATCTTTAATTTTGCCAACCAACCGGAATTAAGGGAAACAAAAATAGAAGATTCAGCGGAAGACAATCAACCAGAATTAAGGGAAACGAAATTTGTACTAAAAGAAGAAGGTGGAAAGCGACGGTGCTGGTGGAAAACAAATGCGGGTGGAAAGCCATTTAAAAATTTGAAGAATGTTAGAACCGGAGAAAATTTGAAGAAAATTTTGAAGAAAATTTTGAGAACTTGGTATTTTTTACCGATACATGCAGAAAACAGAGGAAAAATCCAAAGGTTGAAGAAGAAACAGAAGCATGAAACGAAATAACTCACCCATACTTTGGGTGCTGCAAACCGATTAAAAAGGAAGGACGTGCAAACAGTGGAAAAGCGATCGGAAGAGAAACTGATGGTGGAAAAGCGACGGAAGAGAAAGCGACGGTGGAAAAATGGAAGAGAAAGCTACGGTGGAAAAGCGATGGTGGAAATGCATCGGAAAGCCTTTACAGAAGATGATTTATTTTTTTGGGAGGGAAAATTAGAAAATTGAAAGGAGTGCATAATATGTATTAATTACAGGGTATTTGTGGTTTTTCTTACAATTGTATTTAGGTGTCTATATTGTAAAGTAGGTAAGGGCATTTAAGGCATAGTTATCCCATTTATTATGTGGAAATCAACTGTTTTGCTATTTTCACAATTTAAAAATAAATTTGTCATTTATCCAAAGTAAAACTTAGATTTTGCTATTATTCTTGTCGCCCCAAATTCAAATGATCAGCAATGAAACATGGAACCCAAATTAAAACAAAATTCAAAGAAGAACATTAGGGATAGCTCTAACTTTGAAGAGAGTTGAGACGAAGACGAATCCAAGCCAACAAGGTTAGAAAAGGTAGGAAGGAGTTGGATAAGCAGTTAACGGTGACTTTTCTAGTTATTCCCGCTCCAGTGGAGATTGCTTGCTTGATGAAAATTAGTAATACTTGGTCTTGGTCTTTGATGAGGAAGTGGTGGGAGGGCAAAGAATGGGTGGAGATTAGGATATAGTTAGGATATTCCACTATCTCGATAAACCCATTTCTAGTTCTTTGGAAAAGGTTTATTTATCGTAAGAAAAAGAAAGGATCGCAACGTCCTACTTAACTAGTCCATCAACCTATAGGATTGCCATTAGTCCTTTTAGTCCGATCTTTACAGTCAGACCAGTCACTTGGACTTTTTCCCCTCTCCTTTCAGTCGAGCCCTCCGCTAGGAGCAAAGAATTTGCGAAAAACCTCTAACAAAGGAGGAGAAAATGGATTCGATGACTTTTCGAGATGGGAATTGCAATTCTTCTATCATCGCCTCGTGGGAGCCCCTTCTTTTCTTCTGAACTTCACAACCAGTTCTTCCATTTCTGAATTCAACGTTGGAGAATTGGCTAGTAGAAGATCATAGATCATACTTCTCTCTTACTTTTCCAAAAAAATGGAGTCAAGTAATAGGACTGATTTTTTCTTTACCGTGAGGTTATGAAATACTCGAAGATAAGAGGTTAATATCTAAATTTATTCTCTTATAATAGCTGTTCTTTACAGGGGAGGTAGGGTAATCTGTACCAAGACTATGACCGCTACTAATGCACATTATCAAGGTCCTTCATTCATTATCATAACTTGAAAGATGAATTTCAAGCTTCTTAATGAGAAGAAATTTTGATGGATGATTTTGAGTAGGAGGAAAACTTGATCTTCCTACTAAGCCAAGTGGTGACGTCTGCTTACCAGCACATTTCTTCTTTAGAGAAGGACTTGAACCTTTTATAGACTATCAAATCCATAATGCTCGCAATACTCATCAGAAACTCATACTCATGGAGAGGCCATGACATTTTTTTTCATATTGAAAGGTGTTCTTTGCTGATTCAAAGAGAAAAGAATCAAAGCCGGAAGACCCAGTATCCTCAGAAAGGCAGATTGCTAAGGTGACCCCCAAGCGCCTCAATTCGCAAGGGCAGGAGGCTACCACGGATCCCTCACGAAGAAAACCACTGCTGAGATGAGATTCGAGCCATACATAAGTAGGAAGAAGAGGCGCAATGAAATATGCGAGGAGTTGACCTAACTCCAACAATCTAAAAAGCTCCCAATCCAATTGAAAGGACAAGAGCTCTCTACCTCTATACCTTGTGTTGAATTTCCAAGCCACCCGATATGGGTTGTAGGCAAGCTTTTGGCTCTCTGAGTTGAAATCCACCGGGCGCGTATAAAGAAGAAGAAGAGGCGCAATGAAATATGCGAGGAGTTGACCTACTCTTCGAGATCAAAAAGCTTTCTTCATCCCTCTTTTGCTTTGAAATCAAGCTCCTAATCAGATCTGAACTCTCATTTGTGAGCTAAACTCAAAGTACAAAGAGACTATCTTAGAGTCAGCAAGCAAGGGCTAGAAGGAGAGGAGCGAAAGTGGCTCGACCGTAAGGAGATGACAGCTGCAATGATCCATTTGCAACCTTCCCCTTATTCATTGAGGCGGTAAAGAACTTAGGTTCAAACCCCTTTATTACCAATTAGATAAGATATCTCCTCCAGCTCTATGCCATGTATTACATATTGTATAACAAAGCCCATGCTCACTCCACTCTATCTCATCTGGTCCAACTCTATGTGCTATATAAGTCAAATAGGAAGGTTTGAGATCGAGTAGACCTCCTAATCCTGCCAATGCTGGCTCTGGCTCCAAAACATCTACCACGGAAGGGCTCATCATCATGCTCTTCTCTAGCTTATCTGGTGAAAGCCCACGTAGCGGTACTCTACGTATAAGTAGAGTGATATTTGTCTGAAAGAGGCTCCTTTTCACTGGTCCTCCTAACCAGAGCTCTCCCTAATGAAGAAAGATTCTCTATCTTTTCATCCTGACTCTCTCAAATTTGCTTAGTTTCGGGATTCCTTTTCTGTACAAAGAAGAAAAGACGAAAAATTAAGAAGTGAGTATTGCCTCTTTCTTGCGTCTACTAATTGCTTTTGCAAAATGAAGTTCAAAATGAATGCTGTCTTAGTTCGTAGCAAGAAAACAGAAATGAAAGAATAGTCTTAACGATCATTGATCATTGATAAAAGTTCTGAAAAATGCTTATTGACCCCTCATCTTGACGTAGAAGTCCATTTGGCTCCTCCTCTTTCAATCGAGCCCTCCTTTGATTTTGAGTGGAATATACTCCTAGTAGAGGGGTTCAGATGACTGGAGAGACTTTCTTTTCTTTCATGTTCCTAGTCCCACTCTGCGGTTCCACCGCCTCAATGAACAAAGGTTCTTCTAGGCTTGAGTTCCCTTTCTCTAGATCTGATGGTGGTGGGCAGTTTGTACCTTTGCCTTTCATCTCTTGTATCCATTTCTCCTCGTTCATGTGGAAGACTGACATCATCTTCTCAGTAAGAAAATCAAGAATGAAATTTTGCGCTGAATTCATGAAATTCATTCTCTATAACTCTTAAAGAAATGAGATTCACTTATTTTTTGTAGGGTTGGATGAGTTCGTCCTCCGAAAAGAAAAGGTATACCATCGATCTGAAGGACTATCCATATTAACCTGTGGAATTCCATCGGAACATGGGAATCGAGTCATGGAGTCTCGCTCCCATAACTCTTGATGGTTATAGGCTATTCAAAAAGTACAATCACGTACGGATTGAAGTAGAGTACTCGGCGTCTTGCCTAAATTCCCCCTTCAATGAGAACTTCTGACATCAAATACACCAACATAAATCAATTTAAGCCATACTTTCTTTTCAAGGATGAGAATGAATTTCCTTTTTCCCCTCCTTTGGACTTCTCCTTCGTAGCGATTGAATGAGATGAATGAACCGGTTCGAAGGGTCTCATTAGATAAGGACACTAAAATTAGTCCAGAGGACGATCGTCCAAACCCTTGTTTATCTACAGGTCTCATTAGATAAGGACACTTTATTCAATGATCTTTGAGCCTTTGTTTTTCCTTCTACGTCTGAAATCTACCATACGAACTTCTTCTTCTCTGACGCTATTTGTCTGGAAAGAGGGCTATAAAGAATCTCATTCCTTTCTCCTTCCCTGTTTCTGAGATCAATATAGCCCTAAAGAAACCTAGCAGTTAAAGTCGCATTTCTGAGCTAATATTCCACTTCATCCCTGACTCAAATTCTCCTCAAATTCTTTGATCCTCACCTTTTAGTCGAGCCTTGTTCATTGAGGCAGCTGTGTGGGCCCTTGCTCGCTTTGGTTCTCCTTCTGGGGTGACCAAGATGCAAGAGCTTGGACTCAACTAGCCGTTGAGATTTTATGGTGACCAATTGGGATGGAGATTTTAGTCCAGTGTAGGGGACACCTTCTTCATGATCTAGGTAAGGGTCCAATGTAGTCGGCGCTAAGCTACTGAGCTTCGCACCCTATAGGGAAAGCTACATCCACTGCACCGCACCCTACCTCTTTCAGTCTGCCGATTTATGTTCCCAACTCATACGAGAAGTCTTCCTCAACCTAAAAAGTCCCTCTCAGCTATAATCGATAAGTCTGACGTAGTCTGCTCCCTAACTGGAAATGGATGTTCCAAGTCTGCCTCTCAGCCAAGCGGAAAGATCAAATTACTCGGTCGATACGATGAGGCATCCTCAGCAATTGACAACAGACTCTACTTCTTCAACTGCCGAAGCTACTTCCTCCTTCGACTCCGCAACTACGGCTCCAACCCCTTGATCTTCCCCGACTACCTCAACGAACAAGGTTGAATGAAGAGATCATGAAAGAAAGAAGAGAAGGACAACTCTTAATTAGAATCAGAAAGAGAGAATGAAAGATCTCTTTTTGAGAGAAATCAACTGACTTTCTTTTTCTCAAATTCTTTGAGCCTCTTTCTTCTTTTGAATACGAAGTTTGAATGTGGAAGGAATGAAATGGCTTTCCCGATTCCAAACCTACTAAAAAGAATCAAGCCTAGCCTCAATGAACAAGGGCTACTTCTAGTTCTTCCACAACTTAATCTACTGCTTTTTTTCAAGGGGTGTCCAAGGATAATTGGAATATTTCTGAAAATCATAGAAAGGAATGAAAGAAGTTGATATTGACAAGTAATAAGTAGTGAAAAAGAAAGCCTAGGAAGAAAAAGTCAATGGAAGTCTGCGGAGCAACTTAAGATAAGAGGGCTTCCTTAGTAATAATGCCGAAGGTTTCAGAGGACCTCTGAATTCTGATAATCAATTGGCTAATGAAAGGCTTTCCCAACCTAGAAATTCTAACTAAAAGTCTTGCCTACTTCAAGGCTGAGGGTAGTCCTCGACAACCTTCTTCTTTTACTGGCTTGGGAAAAAGAAAAACTGAGCATTTACTACAAAAAGAAAGGGATTCCTTACCACTGATAGAGAGAAGGAAGGACAAGAGCAAGCCTTGGTGATATTGATTCGGCATCTTGACTTGGAAATCCTTTTTTTGATTTGAGGCTTGGACATTGTATGGAATTTAGAAAGAGGAAGGTTATGGCGAATGGTGTACTGATCAGGGCTCAAGAAAGTCTTCTGCCTTAGACGTGGATGTAGATGTAGACATAGATCATCCTCTTGGCTAAGAAGAAAGATCGAGACTTATGGACTCTATCTCTTTTGAGAACTTCCCAACTCCTACTGACTGAGATGATTTATAGACTGACCTCTATTCTATTAGTGTTTCCCGGTGGTTGCCCTTACCTATTCTTTCCCTTTTTTTGGCTTTCAATCAAATACAGAACAAAGGTCAATTCCCGGCCTAGGTTCTTCAAAGACCTCGGTTGTCCTCTGGTTAAGGAATGTCTTCTTCTGCTGGTTTAGGACGAAAAAAGATCCTGACCTCAAAAGGAAAGGTAGATCTCTCAGAACGAAGAGCAAGTCCTTCTATCAAATTAGTGGAATATCTCAGTCCTCCGGACCGCTCCTACTCCGTCTGGTTCCATATGAAATTTAGAAGACTAAGACTCAAATTAGTGGAATATCAGAGTCACTTGGACCCGTCCTTAGTTGTATATTCCACTCTCTCTTTATCGAATGGGCTTTGAGCCTGGCTTATATATCTTTAGGTTTTAATGAGTTCTCCCCTTATTGAAAAAGATAAAGCATTGACTTCGATTCATACTTAAATGACTTAAAGGAAGAAAGCCTAGGCTCCCAAACACAGAAGTGCTAGTTCCGAACGAAGAAGAACAATATTTTTTTTTGGTGGTGATCATTTTGGTTCAAAAGAAGATTGAAGGATGCCTTTTCCATTGGCTTAGATTAAAATGGCTCATAATTCATATTGAGACATTCCTGCCAGATCGAAACCTGCCGACAGATGACCCTATCAGTTGAGATGAGTTGCATTCTTGGCCGTTCGATCGATGACTTCTTATGCCTTACGCTGATTCAGGTGCGGTTTCAGCCATTACAATACTTAAATAGAATGCAAGGGAAGGGTTCCGAAAGGGATCGAGACGCTGCCGTTGATTGACTTTGGTGTGATCGATTTTGGTGTGATCGTTTTAGTATATAAGAGAAAGGCTGCACATGAGACTATCCATTTTCTTTTTCCTGGTGACGGTGTGAGAGTAGGAACTCTTGGTCTTTTATCCCTAAATCCTTAATTGTGGTTGAAAACCCAGTGTTAGCAAGTTAGAATATCCCTTGTTCTCGTAACCGGTATGTAACAAGTCCCGTAGAAGCTCGAACTCTTTCCGTTCTTCTTGGTAAGTGAATAACTATAGTGCCTTAATGTAATTACTGAATGAGTGGATTCACTGCTTTACTCCTTAGCCTTGACGACTCTCCATCTATCTACATTATTATGGCTTTCTTTCTTTCGTTTTAGCTTTGAGAGAGAAAGGATCGACTGACGTCTCAGAGCGACTCTAGAAGCACTTCCATCTCTTGACTTACTATGCAAATACACATCTAGCTTTCAAATAATATGGTTTCTTATCTAGAGGAAGTCAAAGACAGAGAAAGATCAAGCCTAGCCTCAATGAACAAGGGGTGCCCTTGGACTGACAAAATGCTGATACGAAGTTTTGACTTCAACCTTCAGACTTTGTGTACTACCCCAAAAGCTCTAACCTAGCTGTCTTTGATTCATGGTTATTTTATGCGTGCCATCCTTTTAGCTATCAATGGAATCACCGCTCTTTAATAGCATTTTCAAAAGCATCAGGATGATACCTTTCTTCTTTTGAGATGCCAAGAATATACTCTTTCTTTACCAGAAAACTCAAATCATTCTGCCTGATGATGACTATTAAAGAAGCTTTTATAGAAGCGACAAGATAATCTTTCTCTTTCTGGTAACATAGAAGAAAGAAAACCTACTCGCTTATTGTTTTTTTCTCACATCTCGATCTCCGATCGAAGAAAGAATCTCAATATTCCCTCTCTCAATTCAATGTCTTCCTTTCAGTTTCTAGTTAGTATTAAGCTACGTAGGACCAATCCGAACTTCAGAAGTGAATAAAGAATCCCTATTGTCTTAGTGGAATGAATGAGGTCCGACTGTCCACTGAAGAAAGTCTAAAAAGATATAAGAACATAATATCTAAAGACAAGACTACTCTGCTCCGCTTCTTTGCTGAAGTTTTGGAACGGATTGACATCGTATTGGAATCAATAGACTTGGTATAGGTTAGAAGTTAGTGCCCTAAGGCAGTGAGACTAAAAAGGCTCGTTTTTCGACTTCCTTATGAAAAGCATATCTTTTCTGATCTTTATCTACCGAGTGCGATAATTCTGTCTCTTTCTTTATGTCAAATTATCCTCTCCTTATCAGTTGAGCCTCTATCTGATCAAATTCTTTGAGCCTTTTCTCGCGGAATTTTGCATTGAAAATAGGTAAATAACTACTTCACAAAGTATAATACGCAAAAGTCTAATTTCGCTGATTTTTCTTTCATTCTTTCATCTCTGCCCAAGATAAGAATCCTTTGTCTGAACCTACTAAAAGGAAGGATATAAAGAGAGAAGGAAGTGGAGGCAAGGAATAAGACAGAAGAGAACCTACCGCCCCGTGAGAAACCTCTACTCCATGGAAGAAAGTAGGGATCCCGCTCCGTCTTCTTGGAGATTGGAGATAATAGAAAACCTTCGCTAACCCTACTTAAAGGAATAAGATGAGAGCATCCTATGTAGCTTAATTAAGACTTCGATCATTCTTTGAGCCTTCAAATTTGAAGAATAACGACTTTCACTTTCACTCAAATTCTTTGAACCTCTTATTTTGTTTTGGGATCGAGTTATTTCATAATTTAAGGGCTTCTAATAAGGGATAATGACTTTCGTTCTCAAATTCTTCTCAAATTCTGTGATCCTTTACATTTTGAGTCGAGTTATTTCATTAATGCACTCCTTCACAGAATAAGAAATAAGGACTTCGCTTTAAACTCTTAATGGAGCCTTTGATTTTGAGTCGAGTTATTTAATAATGCACTCAAATAGTGAAGGGATCAGGACTTCGCTTGAAAATTCTTTGAACCTCTTCTTTCTAACCTTAGTCGAGTGGCTTCGCCCTTCTCGTCTCTTTCTTAGTCGAGTTTCTTCGAATTGCCCCGTGGGAGTCGAGTTATTTCATGACCTCCGAACAGGTGAATATGGATTTTTGACTCGTATGAAGTAGCTTAATTAGGTCGGAGTTGAATATGAATATCTCATTCTCTCCTTTCAGTCGAGCCCTTTATTCGCAATTTCTTTGCTCCTTTGGTTTTCCATTAAAAGCCTAGCATTCAATGCGTGGAACAATTCAAGAAAATGAAAGAAGAAAATTCCTCTCTTGCTGACTCAGCAAGGGCAAGAAGGAGAGGTGGGTTTGCTCGAGATTAGCTTGCTTCTGATTTCCCTTCGAGCGAGGCTAGCTTCTCGTAATCATATTCTAATAGAAATAGAAGTCGATTTGCGCTCCTCGTTTTCTCTGGTTTTTTTGAGAAATGCCTTTCCTTTCAGTCAAGCCTCCTCCCTTCTACTCAGACTCTGAGGATGGATGTCTTACCCATATCGATTATAAGCCAAGGCCTATAGGCAAATTCATTACCGTGACCCAAGAACCTGAGATCTCACTCCCTACTTTGAAAGTAAAGGATCTCTAACCTCTAACTCAACTGAGACAAATTCCTATCATGTTACCATAATGGATCCCTCAATTGGGACAGATTCCTATGACTCTTCATGCTTCCTTTCTTTATCGGTCGAGTTGATGATCTCAACTGAAAGAATGGAGTTTCCTTCCTTCGCTTCCTTTTTGACTCAGCTAGAACTAGAAGTTTAGTTGTCGACTTTCTTCCTTCTCTCTCCGGTCTCGCTCATCCCTTAGAATTGGGATTTAACTCGTTCATATTAACAAGACCTTTCATGGCTGGATGCGTAGTGGGCTGAATGGGGTCGAGCCACTGACTAAAGGGAGCTACTTCTGAAAGAGGAGCAAGGATAGTAGACTTAGAAAGAGCCCCGATCAAGACTGACTAGTTTACCCCTTACCTTCGAGATCTAAGAACACGACTGTAGATTGATTAAGCTGCTTGCTCTTTAGCGCCTAGCTTTGCGCTTTCTTCGTCACCGCCACGTAGAGGTATTCGACTCTCAAAATGGAAGAAAGAGTAGGGAACGTGGAATCATCCCTTTCAGAGAAAGAGTCAGAAAGAGAAGATGGGGCATAGAGAGTGAAAAGCAAGGCTATTTGCCTAAGATCGCACATCCCTCTCCTTACAGTCGAGCCGCCTTCGTCCCTCTCCTTCGCAAATTCTTTGCTCCTCTTAACTCCTCTAAAATTCTTTGAACCTCTCCTTACCTTTCAGTTGAGCCTCTCCGTCTCCAAATTTGCATGGCTGAGCAGTTTGATCAACTGTTAAAACTCTCTCTCCATCTACACCTTAAAAAAGGTATTGCCGATCTACTTTTTGATCTTCTTCTCTCTAGAGTGATTACATCTTTTCTTCTTTCAATTCGAACTCAATGAATTAAGAATGAGAATTAAACTGTCAGTCTTATCTCTCTTTGTCTTTCATTCTTTGTGAGTTCTTTTATTCTTTTATGAAGTAATTGTTTTTAGTCATGAACGAGTAGGCAAGATCTAATTGAGTCGACCCACTGCGTAATGTAGAAGGAAAGGTTAGAAGTAGCTTTACCTTAATTAAGGGAGAGAGATGAGGCAGACCAAAGGACGACGAAGAGTTGCCCCAAAAGCCTAATTCATCCCTTTCTTGCTTGAAAAGATGATCCTGTCACATTCAAACTCGGGATCCAAGGTGTAGATTAGCTTTCTTGTGGACCTACAGGCAGGAGAAGAGCCTTAAGCATCATAATTTATTGACTTTCATCTTTTAAGAAAGTCGGATCCCTTACCCATCAATCGTCCGCGCTCACTCTGAATTATAGGGGAGGATGATGAGATGATATTGGTTCAGGATCCTAGACAAATCCAAGATGAGAAAGACAGAAAGATTTCTACCTTCCATTATAAAAAAGGTCAGTAATTCAAGATCAGTCTCGATCCTGTGGGGGCCCAAGCATAGTTAGAGAGACTGGGAGTCAGGAAGTATGTTTATTTCTAAGTCGAGGCTCAAAGAA
Source organism: Cucumis melo (assembly GCF_025177605.1). Classification (NCBI taxonomy): domain Eukaryota; kingdom Viridiplantae; phylum Streptophyta; class Magnoliopsida; order Cucurbitales; family Cucurbitaceae; genus Cucumis; species Cucumis melo. Next base: position 7,402,678 of record NC_066862.1, on the reverse strand, counting down.
GTTAAGAAGGATTTCCCTGCCTAACCTTAGGTGCTTTTCACATTTAGCTCCAGAAGAGTTCTTGAAAGGGAAGGTTATGAGAAAGGAACCTTTGAATTAATAGTAGGGTGAAGGAAGTTGAGATTAGGCTCTGAAAGGGGAATGAGAGAGAGAGAGAAGTCAGTTCTTGAAGTGAAAGAAGTTCTACAATATTTGATGTAGAACAAAAGAAATCAGGATTCCTAGACCTAATCCATCAATAAGTAAGGTACCAAAATAGAGAGGCACGCTCGTGCACGCACTAAACTCCATGAGGCAGATGCTTAGAGGCATGAAGAAGAAGAATGTGTTCGAATTTGATGAAGAGGCAGAGGTCCGCGGTTGACTGAGAAGTCAATTTACTTCACCTTTTGAAGTCATAAAAGCCCACGTAGCAGTTGAGGAAGATGCAGTGGTAGCTAAGGTAGTGGAAAGATCTTGAAGAAAGAGTAGAGGATCTTAACGATCAGAGGTTATGAAATAGCGAGACGAAGAAGATGCCTTATTAGTCGATTGGGATAAGCCTTTGTTCATTGACTTTGCCAAGGCTTATAGCGAGCCTTTCTTTGAACGAGAAATCCTTTTCTTGTTCTGAGCTTGATCCATAAATAAATTACCACCAGGCTTCAGGCTTAACTTAAGAGATTGCATGAAAGAGCATAACTAAACTAAGCAAATGAAGAAAGAACTTTTGCTACCGCCTCCGCTGCAAGAGCTGAAACTTGGAATGAATACTCTTTCTCTTTTATCGAGCCAGATGTCTTCCCTTATTTCGAATTCTAAAAATTTCACATAATAGAATAGCCTTTCATATTTTTCTTTTCGTACAGAAGATCGCCCCACACCAGAACCCGCTCATACGATTATAACCTTGCTGCAAACATCCCATACTACGGGAAGAAAGAAAGGGTTTGACTGATAAACAAAGGTATTGACTGGATGTCAAAAAAGAAAAAAGAGTAGAATCGAGTCAGACTAGGTTTGGACCCGTAGGCTTTCTTATTGCAGACTCAGTCCTTTCTATCTCTATAAAACTGCTCGAGTGCGAATCTACTAATTAGTGTGATCTTCAGTTTTGATTTGATGATTTTAAATCTGATTATCAATATCTTCAGTGCCTCATAATTAAGTAAAGATTGATTCTCAACATTCAATTAGTTTATAAAGCTCTTCTTTTCTCTTTCTCTTAGATCTCATATTAAGAATCTCATAACCTTGATAAAAGAGAAAAATGCTTTGCACATTTCTAAAACATAAGAAAGAAAGAATCCTAGGCTTGAACTTAATCTTTCTCAAAATGCATGCGGAAGATAACCGAAACTCAAATTGTTTGAGCCTAGAAAACTTTGCTAAAACCCGTCTGAAGGACTCTGAAAGAGTCTGATTCTTTGTTGCTCTAAAGGAGTTTTTCTCTTCTTTTTTATCCATATGAAATTGACAGTTTCTATAATTTGATTATCTAACGAGAAAAGATGCAAAATGACTTATTTTCATTCTTTCTTTTTTCTCAAATTCTTCTCAGTCCAAAGGATTCGTTTTCTCTTTTTTTCTTCTCCATAAATTCTTTGCGCCTCTTCTTCTTAGTCGAGTTGCTTCACACCTTTTAGTCGAGCCCTTGTTCATTGACTGAATTTTTAGCCTTCTACGTCTGAAATCTACCCTAATATTCCTGAAGACTACTCCTCCGGATTTGAGAGTCCTTCGCTTTCAGACTCCTAACTATGAGGTGGACGTTCTAATTGAGTTTGCATGCATTTAAAGCATAAACTTAGACTGCATACTGCCACAAATACTTATTCTGACTTAAACTCGCTTCCTTGGTCTCAACCGAGTGAGATAGGGTAGTGATTATCTAACTTTCCCCGATCAAGAATCCTCTCGAGGCTTTCACGAATACGAACCGGGTCGGTCAATCCTTCTCCCTTAGAATCCAAAGATAAATATCGGGTTTCTCGACCTCGTCTTGAGTCCCTCTTCGACTTTCATCGATGGCATCCTTATCTTTTCCAATAAAGCAAAGGGCAAAAGAATATTGAATGACTCGTCCAAAGTAGCTTAATTAGGAGTGAATTCCACTTAAACTTATGGCGTCCTAAACTTTTAACATTTCTCTTCTTGTGTCTCTCATCTTCTTTCAATCGATCCCTTTCTTCGTCAACTCCTCAACTCCTATGGAGCCTTACTCTCGATCCTTCTTACTCTTTCCGTTCTACTCCAGACCCTATGGTATGGGGTTAGCATATTCTCTTTCCTATCTGGATAGACTACTTCATCCCCGACTAAGAGAAAAAGCTAAGCCACTGAGAGGGAGATCTTACTCTTTTCATATAAATGATGGAACCCGGTATAGGCTGATAACCTGCCACTGACTTAGAGAAGATCTAAAAGATCTGACTTATTCCTCCCCTACTAAATCTGGATTAGAAGCTTTGTTCGCCTCGCCTACTCTTGATGGGATGGATAGTTGCTGCTGTCTATACTAATCAGACTGATTATCTACCCGATCCCTTTTGGCTTGAGATAGACTGATCTTTTGACTCATGAGAATGCTACCTTCTTCAATATTCAATGTCGAAACTAAAGTAGAAGAGATATTCATTAGCTACCCTAATCGGGGTCGGGAGCTTCCTTTCCTGCCTACTCTCATTCTACAACTCAATCGACATCCCTTCTTCTCTACCCGTAGGTCTGAACCTTTCTCCAGATAAAAGGCAAACTTTCAGTCTCTTCCCTTCGCGTCTCTCACTTCAGTAACATCTACAACTTGGTCGATCCTAGTAATCTTCGACCCTTATTCTCTTTCCCTACTCTTATCTTAAGAAAATGAAAGGGACACTGCGGACAATTCTCTTATGTCTACTTTGAGAAAGATATCTTCTTTAGATATTATGTCTCTTGAGATCCGTGTGGAGGCAGGATAAGAGCCCATTTTGTTGGAATTTATGTCCTAAAACTCGTAGTTTGTAGTTTAAATTACATTCTATTCAATAAAGTGATTATTGAGGATTTATTAATGAAAATAGAATACTATAATCTTGAATCCAATAAACTAAGGTCAAGAGGCTATCTAGTGTAGACTTGAACTTTATGTAGAGAAATAAACTTGGATCAAGTTCGAGTATATAGCCCAAACGATCTATAGTGAATGAATAAGGTTGGATGCCTTATTCTGGAAACACTATGGATACGACTCGCTTTGTAGTTAGTACAAATGAAGGGATCCTAAATCGTTCATGTAGAGACATGGAAATAGGGGCATCCTATGTAAAGAGTTTACATAAGACTGGAACCAAGAGATAGTCACTTTTAAGTTATAACACTGTTGACTATATAAACTGACTATTTTGATTATGATGACCTAGGTAACTTAATCTTAATCCTGAGCTAACTATGAACTTCAGTTCAAATGGTATTATCCTTAGATCTGCATGGGTGAGGGCAGCTCAATGGTGCTGGTCCAACAAGCCTCCCATTTCAAGGGTAAGACCGGGTGGATAGCTAGGGACATAGGGTACAAGACGGAAATCACTCATACTCGCTTTAAGGTCAGTAGACAGGTTGTTCTCTTAAGGACTGAATCCAAGTCTTGAACAAGGGGCCCTACTCTCTTATTGGCCCAAGAGGGATTCAGTTTATAGGTTGGACCTTAAACCAATTGTTCAATAGTGGATCAGTGGGACTTAAGGAACAAGATGTAGCCTCGAGGGTAAAACGATATTTTGACCCAGTCAAGATTATGAACAACTTGTGAAGAATTAACTTACTAATCATTGTTATATTAGACATAAATATATCTATAGTGAGGGGAGTGCAACTACGAGACTTTAGTCGAATGACTCGTTAGTTAACGAATGTTGATTAGCTTGGTTTAAAAGGGTTTAGCCATTTAATCTTTGATCGTTGGAGCCAATGATCTATAGGTCCATTAGGTTCCCCTGCTAGCTCATACTGAATTAACTTAGAACAACATGTTGGAATAATTCAAATTGTTCGAATTATGTAAAGAGAGAGAAATTGACAATTACATGTGATATAGTCGTCGATTATAGCTTTGAGCAAGAGCTTTATGTTTAATGTGATTTAAATATTAAAAATATAAATAGAGATTCAGATCCGAAAGCTCAGAATTAATGGAAATGGTCAAAGTTGTAAAAAGTCAAAATGTTGACTTTTGACTGACTTTATATTCAAATGTGATTTGAATTTGGAAAAAATGAATGTGGATTCATGCTCAGAAGGTTGGAATTAGTCAAGACGAAAAAATGACTATTTTGCCCCTTGACCAAAGCTAGTGGGAAAATCCAACATTTTGTTGGATAATTCCACTAACCCTTAGTGGGCTATGTGGAAGCTTATGGTGATGACACCATGCCCACTAAGAGAGTGGAATGGTGATTTATTCCACTAAATGTTAATGAAATGCTAGGTGTTGAGATTTTGGCCAACTAATTACATGCAATTTTGGTTCCTTAAGGACTTTGTATCATAAGAGGATATAGAAAGTTTGAGTGGAATGAATGATCCTAGGCTTTCTATTCCATATTCAGGATAGGTCAGACTTTGATTCCTTAAGGACTTTGTATCATAAGAGGATATAGGAAGTTTGAATTTCAAGGATAGGCTTGAATCTTTTTAATAGGTTTCAAGTCCATACTCCAGCAAGAACTAAGATACAGAGAATGACCGCGCATGAACTATGAAGTTGTCTCTTTCACTCCGATCCCACATACTAAGAAAAAAAAGGGGAAGAGTTTCGAAGAGGTTAGAACTAGCCTCAAGCTATCTATTTGCATGGATACGATTATGAGTAGCTGAGTTGACAAGCTTCAGTGGTCTTGACCCTTTTGAAGTGGAAGAGAGAAGGAGTCTTCTTTACTGAGTCTGAGAAGAAGAAGAGGCTTGGGTTCGGGTATCATAGGCTCGAGGAGAGGATGGCGAATGAGGAAAGGGTTCAAGAAGAGAGCCTGCCCCAATTCCTATCTGGAAAGGACCCTTTGTTCATTGAGGCGGTTTTCCCTTCTCCTCATCTAACCTCTTATATGCAGATGGAGTTTAAAGAGTTCACCCCATGGGAGTTAACTTTCTCAATATGAAGTTTCCTATGAACTTAGTTAGTTTGGATGATAGGCTTTCCTTCTGCTCCGTGGGCTTTGAGGCCTCAATGAACGAAGATGAGAATTGGATGGAGAATTTCTCATTAAGGAACTGATGAATTAAGAAGGTGTAGATCGCTCTCCCCTCTTGGGCGAGAGATCCATCTTAGACTATTTGAGTTCTTTGGCATGGAATTCATCCTTCTACTTTTTCTTTGGTTCCGTAATCTTTGATCATTCACTATTTGATGAATCTTTCCATTGAGAGCATTTTTTGGTTGAGCTCCTTTATCTCCTATCCCTCGGGGTTTGTTAGCCCTGATTCTATTCTTCTCGAGTGCCTTCTCCTGATTCCCCATACTCTTATTAAGAGAATGAAGCCAGTTCAGCCTCTTCGAGTCAAGCCATTTCTTTGCTTTACCTTTATGCCTGCCTCGACAGATCTGGAATCTTCGAAACCAGGTGGAACGACTAATTCTCTCTTCTTGAGTGGATAGTCGAGGTGGGGCCTTCGTCCTTTCATTACATCCTTTCGAGCTCTTCGCTCCTCTAATTTCTCGAGCTATCACTATTGCTTCCTCGTGGTCATATTCACATCGAATTCGATTAGTTCTTATACAAGACAATGTCTTTATAATAATAGATAAAAGAAAGTTGACTTATCCCGCTGCACCAAGAAAAGGATCACCCCCTGAGACGACTACAAAAACCTTCAGGGATTCCACTGATGGGGGGATAACCCCTGCTTAATCATGGAATTGAGACTTCTGAGCTAGTGTGTCCTCCGATGAGAAAAGTGACTGAGGAACTTGTCCAGAACGGGGATAATAACCTAATTCTAAGAGAAGCCTCATTTGATCAGTGTTGGGGTTGATGTCCTAAATCTCGTGGTCTTGTAGTTTGAAATTGTATATCTTATAAAATTTTTTATTTATCTAATAAAATAAAGTGTTTTATTTTATTTGACATTTAGTTGCATTAACCCACAAAATCAATAAACTAACATCCAATGTTATCTTCTGTAATCTAAACATGTATATGGAGACATACAAGTGGTTCATGTTTAAGTGATAACATAAATGGTCTGTAGTAAATGGATAAGGCTGGATACCTTATTTTGGTGACACTACGAATACGACCTACTTTGTAGTTATTACAATTATTCTAAAGTGCTACAAATGATTTGATCCTAATCATTCATGTAGAGACATTAGAGCGGGAGTATTCTATACAAAGAGTTTGTATAAGATTGGACCATGAAATAAATAGTCTCTCTTATTAACACCGTTATTATTGAGACTACATTTCATCAGGATGACCATAGGTGACTTGACCTAAATTCTGAGTGAGTTGTGAACTCCTGCCTATGAAAGCGGTCCTTTGATTTGTATGGGTGAGAGTGGCCTATGTTGCCGACTCAATATACCTACAATTTTGGGGATTCGTCTGATTGGGGAGCTGAGAACACAGCTACACAATAAGGAATTCACTCATTCTCTATAGATAGAGTAAGTAGTGAAATTGCTCTCTTAAGGGCTGATTCCAGGACTTGAACAATGTGGCGCCACACTCTCTCTTGGTCTGATAGGAGTTCAGTTATAGTAGGACTATAATTATTGTTCATTAGAGGAATCAGTGGTACTTAAGGAGTTAGATGTAATTACAGGGGCAAAACGATAATTTTTGGCCTAACTGTACTTACAAGCAATTTGTGAAGGGTCATTGCGCTGTTGATTGGTTATGTCTAATGAACACAAAAAAATATATCTACAGTAAGAAGAGTGCAATTATTAGTCTTTAGTGGAATGACTAATAGTTAATGAAATAGAGATTAATTTAATTAAAAAGTTTAATTAATTAATCCCATAAGGTCCCCTTGTTAGCTCAATAAGGATAAATGAGAATCAAATTTATTTTGGTTTAATTTGAATTGTTCAAATTGATTATAGGGAATAAATTATACATGATACAATTAATATAATGTATTTGATACATTATAATATAAAGTTTTTACGAGAAAAGTTAATATTTTGAATATGATTCAAATAAGGGAAACTTTTCTAAATATAAAAAACTACTGAAATACTTACGGTCCGTGTAACAAAGCCCATCAATTTAGCAATTTTTTAAATATTCCAGATTTTCCCTTCCATCCTTTTCTCCTCTTTGCGATTTTTTATCGTCTTCTTCTTCTATGCTCACGCGATTTCTTCCATCTTTCTTTTTTTTTTAGATTTGTGTAACCAAATTTATTTCTTTTTATTCCTGTTTCTTTTTTTTTTTTCATTGTATCGTCTTTCTTCTTTTCTTTTTTAAACAGATGGTGTATAAAGAATCAAAAACTAAAAGATTGTGTATAAAGAACAGAAAAAAATCGTCTTTTTTCTTAGTTGAGTTGCTTCGTACCTTGAATATGAATATGGATTTCTGACTCGTCCTACGTAGCTTAATTAAGACTTCGATCATTCTTTGAGCCGTTGAATTTGAAGAATAAAGAAGGAGTTTTGCTTTTTCTTTATTCAATGAGCTTTGATCCTTTCGTTTTGAGTCAAGTTATTACAAAAAAGAAAGGGCTCCTTCACAGTTGTTTCGCTTCACGCCTCATCTTTTTTTTTAGCCTCTGGACTCTGAAATCTACCATATTCACTCTCTCCTTTTAGTCGAGACCTCATACAAAAATTCTTTACCCCTCTGCTAGGAGTATATTCCATTAAAAAACCATATTCATCTTCAAAACTCTCAAACGGTTCTTAGACGAGTAGACGAGGATGCGCCATCCAGCAGCGGTAGAATAAGTTCTTGCTTAGTTATGCTCTTTAATGAGATATGTTGAGTATCTTGAATAGGAATCTGTGTCTCCCTACTAATTAATTGGAAATCTTCCTCTTTAGTGACTCCTTCGATCCTTCAACGAGGATGGAAACAACAACATAAACTTCCCTTGATGCCAAGGACAAATGCGACTTCTCTTTCTGCCACAACAACCTAACCACTTTAGGTCGGGTTGCTGGATTAATCTTGATTCTTAAATCATGATCATGAACCCAACCTTACTGAATTTGTCCAAACAAGAGGACAAAGGCAAGGAAAAGAGGGAAGCCCCACCCAGTTGTAGGAATTCATTTGAACCCCACTACGCGATTTCGAAACAGCTTTAGTTAGAGGCCAAAGGCTGAGGAAGAAGAATCTGTGTGTGATAATGCTGTTCTTAGGGCAAAGCATATTATTCTATTTCTTATCATGAACGACCGATGAATGAGGGAAGGAATTCGATAGACTAACTAACTAATCTGGTACAATTAGAGTTCTCTGAACAGCGGCTTATGTGCTATCAATTCAAAGATAAGGATGCCTTGTTCAAAGAATATTGACCTTGATGCCTGCTGCTCGATCATTACTAGTGATCATTGAAGAATTAGAACTCTTGGATAGTAGATAGGAGCCTCATAGCCTACGGAGCGAAAGGAAAGCCTACATTAGGGAGAGCAGAAAGGCTGGATTCAATTTCGAAGGAGCGGCTCAGTTCAAGGGTTCCAAAGAAGCTCTATTTTCTAAAAAAAACTCTTATCGATATCTATGATTATGATTTGAGCTCTCCCATCCAGGCCTTGCTTGAAAATGGGCATGACTTCCATCCTGAGTCAGACTTCTAGATCTATACCCTTTTCTTCTAACCTCCTCTATTCTGTCTTTCTTGAGTCACTGAAAGAAGTAGCTATCTCATATCAGCAAGGTGCAGATACATAAGTACTACTCGAAAAGGGAACTAACCCGTAAGAAGAGGCAGACAGTATTCTCTCTTGAGGCTAGAAAGGCTTTGAGTTGAAATTTAGGGTCAAGACGACCCCTCCATTAGGAGTATTAATACCGCTCTGAATGAGTTTTATGAAACGTCTTAGGGTGGTTCTCTCTTTCCAAACAAGAAGTGTGACTTGCATTTGAGTACTCTCATCTTTCTCATTCCCCGAACCCAACTGGACCCTAACCAAAGTGAGTTTAGCACAAGAAGGAGTGGTTGAGGGTGAGTTAGTGAGGTTCTTGAATCCACACAGAAGTTTCAGAAAAATCAGTAGTTATGGCTTTTCAAATTATTTGAACCACCTTTTTTGATGAGACCTTCTTCTGAAATTGGTATGCTCTTTCTAAACCTACTTAAAGGCTCCGTAAGGAGTTGACCTATCTCCCTGCTTTCTTTTCTTCCAGCATCCTAGAACTGACTCCAAAGGATGAGTCTGATTCCTCATGCAGAACTTCCCTTTTGGAATTTCAAACCTACTAAAAAATTTCATATTGATGCTTCTATATCCAAAAAGTACAAGAAAAGCAAGCTTCTATTTTGATGCCTTTTATCCGCTACTTTCATCCTCCACAAGGAGGTTAGAATAGGGTTTTCTTTGTTTCACGTAGAACCAGTTATCATTCTCTTATTCTTTTGATTATCGTAAACTTGTTCTCTATCTTCCATCTCACACCACATAGAATTTGATAAATGTAGAGTCGATTCGTCACAGGTAGGTCACTATTCTCCGTTGAATAAGAGGATCTAAAAAGGCGAGATGGAACGAAAGGGTAAAGCTTCGAGACCAAGTAGAAATCCTAAAGTTCGGGAGTTTCAGAGTCTCAAGTCTCACATCGAGCCTGACTCACCTAAGAACGAAAAGAAAAAGAAAGAAGAGCCACTTCTTATCCAACAACGAATGCAAGAACATCAGGTCTTACCTTCATTTCTTGAGATGTGTGGGTCGTCAACTCCTTACGGAGCCTCTACCGGTACATGGGGTTGGCTGAAAGGGAAGACCGAGGTGGGGAAGCTTTCAGACATTACTGACTTATTCTATCTGTCTTGAGTAATGGAATTGCATAACAGCAGTTGCTAACCCATATCGGATGGATCAAATCGACCGAATGTATTCTCTTTGGAAGTGAGATCTGAAGAGGAAGAGTACGTTAGGGAATAGGGCATGGCCTAGTCTCAGTACACCAAGCAAGAGTAGACTGCCTCTTTTCAATGGTCGGACAGAAGATGGTTTTCGGCCAAACCAAGGCATCCTTATTTACCAATAATGTCTATTACTTAATGATTAGTGTTCTAAAAAACGTCACCGATCGGACGAGTTAGATAGCCACTGCCAAGGGTTTTAGTCTTTTTACAAGTTTGGAAAAGTTAACCAATAAAGGTTAGGCCTTGTGAGATCTTCAATCAGCATCCTCAGCAACAAGAGGAAGAGTAGACTAAATCTTAAACAAGAAGAGTGACTCTACTGAAGAAAGAAAGTCTGCTGTTGGAATTCCTTCAATCATTTCACTTTTTCCTTCAGTAATAATTCAGTAAAGAAGCTCCGTGGTCTAGGTTTAGCCGCCTATTAGCCTATCCTTTTGAGTCTTGCTACTTCTATACATTTTCAAGCTTGAAGAGTAACCTTCTTCTTCTTTCTTCTCTCCGACCTCAGATTATATGGTTAGTGCTGGTTGTACTTTATGTAGAACCTGGATCGAGTATGTGAGTATGCCTTGGGGAGCAGCTTTACTAGCATACATGTACTCTGCTTTGTACACTCGAACTCATGTGGATAGTAGCGGAGCTCCACGTTCAGAACTTACATGCTTTGCCCCTTTCTTTGATTTAGATAGGTCTTCGAATTTTCATCCTTTTTCTTTTTAATCTTTACAATGAATCGCTACGCTCATAAAACTAGAAAAAGGCTGTTAAATAAAGCCACAGTGAGAGAGATCTTGTCTTTCCTATTCGTTACACGCGGTTAGAAAGAAATTGAGAGAAGGACGGAGCAACTTCTCCTAGGGTTCGGTGGAGAAGATCTTTTCATAAGTTGCAGAGTTTCCTAGCAGAGTAGAAAGTGAAACTGCCTATCCTCTGAAATGAAAAATCTAATGATTCCTCTTCTTTCAGTCAAGCCTCTCCTTCTTAGTCTAGTTTCTTCGAACCCTATTGTTTTGAGTCTAGTTATTTCTAATCTAAGGACTCCTTTGATTTGATAATGAATGAGTTTCACTCTAAAATTCTTTAACCCTCTCCATATCATTTGGAGTCGAGTTATTTCTAAAAATCAAGGGCTCCTTCAAAGTCATTTCGCTTCGCGCCTCCTTTTGTGTATATTCCACTAAACTAAACCAGTGAGGACTAGCTTAATTTCAAAAAATAGTCGAAGGAAGAAGGCTCGTGAATATGTTCTTATCAATGGCAATTTCTTTGCTCATAACGGTTAATGAAATATGAGAAAGAAAGAAAGATTTAGTGGAATGGATCAGTGGATAGGCTTTCTTTGAACAATGTAGATGTGGAAAAGATGGAACTAAAGGGAGTGAAAGTAGCACATAAACGAGTTTAGATGAAGGAGGCAGCTAGACCAGCACTTGGCCTAGTGGGATCAGAGTTCTAAGAGTTCTTCCTCTTCTCTCTTTGAATTGAACTTTAGTAGGTCAAGCCACTACGAAACCTTTGGGAGAGTTCTTTTTCATTCCTCTTCTTTCTTCTTCTGAATTATATAGCTTTCTCAAATTCTTTGAGCCTCGTCAATCTGCTTTGTCAACCTCAAGACGGATGACTGTGAACCCTCGGAGTTGCTCGCAAGCTGTTCTCTCTTTTAAAGCTTTATTCTGAGTGAGTGGGTAAAGAAAAAGAGTGAGAGACATGGCATCTAAATCTTAATGGAAAGGATTGAGAAAGAGTGAAAAATAGAGATTGATCGTAAAGAAATCGAATTAATGAGTAGAAGGGAAGGAAGAAAAGAAGTGTAATTCGGGAGGTATTCACTAGCCTCAGTTAACCCAATTAGTTAGGATGCAGCTTTCCCGATAGGTAACAAGGAGAGAGAATCCCTTTCATATCAAGAAAGTAGCTCAGAAGTCCCAGTTGAAGTAGCGATCAGATTGAGGAAGAGTCTGCTGTCGATCTTTCTTTTGCAGTTGAGAATTCTAGCTTGGTTAGTTCTTCATTCGATCGTAAATGAGCTAGATCTCCAAGGCTTAATGCGAGGCTTTGAATGACATCAGAATCCCCAGAAAAAGATCAACCGGCCTATCGTGAGGCCTTGGCAAAAAGATGAGGCTCAATGCACCCTACCACAAATGAGTCGACTTTTCTTTCTTCAACAATCAAAGCTCCTTCTCCAGCAACTAAAGCTACAGCTACAACTTCTGTCGATCTTTCTATTGTGCCCTTTATTCCAAATTCCAATATTTCTAAGCCATAAGGTTTCGCCCTTGAGTATCGGAGAAAGAAGAATGAGATGTTTAAGGAGATTTCTTTCTTTCTAAACCGAAAAGGTACTTCATCTCTATAACCTCCTCAATAGGAGGAGACTTCCAACCAGAGAGAATGAGCTCATCCGTAAAAGGAAGAGTCATAAGCTGCTGATATGGATGCAGAGTAGGGGCAAAGAATTTGCAAAGAAGCTTTCCTGATATCTTTCTAAGCCTTCATCTGAAAGTGAAAAGGAAAAGTGAAAGGGTTTGATTGAGTTGGGTAATAGGGATTGAAACCAGTCTTCATGCTTAGGGTCTATCTCTTTGCCTTAAACTCTTCTTCAACTTAGATGAGTAAATGAAAGAAAGAAAGGACTAACAAAGAAATCAGAATTGAAATTGTCTTCTTTCATAAAGATTTTCACTCTCACTATAAAAGAAAGAAAAGGAGAGGAGTGAAGGCAATAAAGTTGACTACGTTGAGAAGAGCTAAGCTTGAGTGAGTTTATGAAGGAGAGAATATAAAAGTGAATAGAAAGCCTACGGCTGGGTCTCGTCAGAGGCAGACGAGGCTGGATTCAGTTGAGAAGCAAGAAATTGAAAAGAATAAATCGAGGAAATTTCTCTTTCTGAGGTCTAGTTGGTGGGAACAGGTTTAGCTTCTTTATCTTGGTCGTGGAGGTTGAAGTAGTCTCGATTTTATTGGAAGGAGAAGTTCAATCCCAGGTTCTTTGCAAAAGGTCATTTTGTCGACTACAGTACCACTTATTAGTAAGAGGCCTATAACCGTTAGACATCCCCTCCTGACCCTTCAGAGGAGGAATCCTCTTGTATTTCTATTCCCTTATTAAGCATAGGCTAACTGATCCTTATCTACCGAGAAAACTTCCTTCTAGCTAAACCATTAATAAAAGAGAGATTTGACCCGTCCGAAGGACCTCTTTTATCTCTTTAGATTAGATTCATTGAGGAGATTCTTTCTTGCTAGGAAAAGGGTACGAAATTCAACTGCGTATTCTGGGTAAAAGAGTCCCTTTTCAGCAGTTTCAATTGAAGAAGAAGTAGGTTTTTCTTTTCTTTGTTGCTTTCTTTAGTTATTAGATTGGATGATTGGGAATGTAGAAAGAAAGTGGAAGTGAGAGATTCATTAGTCGGCTCATAAGCTAAATAGAGGTTGATCAAGCTAAACTGAAGTTCAAGGATCAATGAAATATGATTGATGCTAAGAAGAAACTGATGGCTCAAAGAATTTGAGAGAGGAAAGCCTACTATAAAGATGGGGAGGACTTTGAAAGCCTAGGGATAGATAGAAAAAGAAAGGAGAGACGAAACGTATCTTTTTTGTAATTCTGACTCTCACTCTGAAAGTTGTCGTTGAGATCCTGCCTACCTTCTTTAACAGCGAATCTAACCTCTTTTTTGTTTTTATCTCATTTGAAGCTGGTTTTCATCTAAAAATCTAGGGAATCTGCAACTCAAATTCTTTGAGCCTTTGATTTTGATACGCTCAATTGCTATTTACTCAGAAGTAGGGGCACACCTAGATCAAGAGGCCTTGTTCATTGACTTTTCGCTGAGGAATTCAATTGAAAGGAATGAAATTGCTCTACCACTATGTGGCCCTCAGAGGTGTAGTATAAGAAGCTTGCAAGGATTGAAATATAGGGATTAGTGAATTCTCAAAAGATTCAACCTAAGACTTTATTCATTGACTTCCTTTTTGAATTGTTACGAAAGGAGAAGTTCGTGCTCCTGTGTCGGATGCTAGCTTAGTTATTTGATTGGGGTGTGTAAAGCAAATGATAAGAGATCCTTTTCTACCTAGCTTGAATTGCTAAAACCCCATAGAAGGATCATAAAGAATAGGAGTCTTCTTCGGGTTCAGACGAAGGAGCATCTTCATTTCTTTTCTTCAAAATGAGAGGAAAGCTAAGCACCCCAAAGAACAAGGGGTCTTTGTCCATTTGACCACCTTTCAAAGTAGGGAAAAGAGGAAAGCTCCTAAACCTACTAAAAAGAGGATCATATTCTATTTTGATGCCTCCTTCTCCGCCACCAGGCCTACTAAACCTACTAAAAGGGCTTAAAGGTTTAAAGCCCACGAAGCGGAAGAAAAAGAAAGCTAGCCTAAAGAAGTGAAAGGAAGAATCAGATTCAAGTCATAAGACGATAAAGGAAGAGGAAAGCTTAAAGCAGAAAAGCCTATGTTAAGGAACGTAATCAATGAACAAGGGCTTCTTTGCGGGGTTTGACTCTTTGATTTATGTGTGACCCCTTTGATCCTATCCCCCTTGTTATGCTGCCCTCATTGTATTTCATTTCTCATTCTCACTCTTCTTGCTTTACTGGGCCATGCCCCATTCCCCCTTCTAACTTACCTACTCTTTCAGGTCGAGCTTCCTCACGGGTGGCTTCGTGGACTCTGAAATTTGGATTTTCGAAGTTTCCTTTCATACTCCAACTCTGATTCAACCATTTTTTTAGGGTTTCAGCCCTCTTCTTTCAGTCGATCCCTAGGCCTTTTTCTTCAGATTGCTTAAAGAGAAAAGAGAATATTACTGGGTGGGTGAGACATGTATGGACCAGTAAATCCATAAAAAAGAAGCCTTAGGCCTTTTATAGGCCTTGGAATGAATAAGCCATGAAAGAGCTGACCTCATTCCTCTTCTTGTACATCAAATAGTTCTCAGTTACAAAATGAGAACAATTATTCCTATTTCAGTCGTATCCTATCGCATAGTGCGATCGATTTTTGATCGCGCTGACTGAAACAACGAAGATTCGAAAGAGAAAGATCTCTAACCTTGCCCTATCGAACATTTTTCGCTTATTATGAGTTTGAGTACACTTCCTTCCCTAGCTTCAAAAAGACTATCTCATATCGATTCCTAAACTGCGATTGAAAGAGAGATGCAAGCGTAGAGGGAAAACCTAAGAGGGGAAGTGTTTTAGGATAGAAAAACTCAAGTGAAAGAGATGCTATCTGCGTATTGCGTACCAGAACACAATTGGGATTTCTTTCTTCTTTTTGAGCTCTTCCTCTTTATTTGCTTCTACCTCAACGAAGAATTCTAACTTTGATTCTTGGAAGAACTCATTCTCTAATTTCTTTTATGGATGTTCATTGATTTTCTTCTAAAAAAATACCGACGGAATAAGATGGGAGCATATTCCAACCCACGAACTAGTCTTTCCCTTTTATAGAGCCTTCCCTAGCTTTCAATGAGGGTTGGGTTGGAATATGAAAGTCACTACTTCAATAAACAAGGGTAGGCTGCCACTACCTCAATGAACAACGGTCTTCGCTTAGCCTCGAAGGAGGACTCAATTTTGACTCTTTCTTTGTAACGATTTTGATGCACTTACTGAATTAGATATCTTCCATAACCTTTCTAGAGGCTAAGGGCTCGATCTAGCTCATTCCTGACGAAGCACGGATTGAGTGGATGAACTCACGGATGTGAATACCTTGTCCTCCATGGCTACCTTCTTTTATGAGAAATGCTACCTCCTTATAAGAGGACATTTGATCCCTAGGCGAACCTTTCAAACCTCAAAGTAATACGAAAGAAAGCCTTCTCACCTTTATCTTATCTTTCTGGTAGCCTATTTGGGGCTATGAGTAACCTCGTGACAGGTCAATTCCCACTATGCAGTAGGTTTTCCCTATGAAAATATGAAAGTCTTGTTGTCAAATCATCCCCAGACAAAAAACAACTCACCCGTAGAGGTCAGATGGGCAAAGCCACGAGGAGTCTGACGAGAGGGAAGTATCTACTCGTATGAGTAAAGGCAACGATTAGTTCAGTAGAGGCCCAGGTGAGAGACTGAATGAGAGGCATCCCTTTCAGAACAAGCTATAGCCCTTGTGTTCTTTATTGATTAATGAGCAATCTTGCTGAAACTTTGCCTTCTTTATTTAGATCTGAAATCAAAGGCATATTAAGAAAAGGATGAACTTCACGAGTCTCCCATCTTGAAAAGAGAAAGAAATCTAATTTGACTAGCACAAGCAATGGAATGATAGATTTTCCCTTAAATTAAGGTTGAGCAAGGTCGAAGCAGAAAGAGCCTTCTCTTTCTACTATGATTCTCGATTCTGCTATACCGAGGTCTTTCTTATATCAAATGATTCACTCCTCAAAGGTTCCAACAAGAAGGAGTGAGTAAAGGAAGGGAATAATAATAGGACTAAGACAAAGTCTTGGAAGATAGGGCATGAGAATAGGAACCAGTCTACTGAGTTTCAGGTAGATGAAATTGAGCTAGACTGGTCGAGTGCCATAACTCAACTTATTAGGATCATGCTTAGAAGGAGCTATCCCTTTCCTTCTTCCATTAGACTCATCAATCTCCATCCAAGCTAGACGGGCCCCCCATTATTCATTCTCGAAATTAGACTGAGCCGTAGCCCACTACGCGGGCACATTTAGAGTCATTCTCTCTTGAAGAATCGAAAGTAGGAGAAGTGTCCCTTGTTCTTGTTCCAGTTGCTGTGGAAGCAGAGGTTGCAGTTCTTGTGCCTGCTCTTGGAGTTTCTCTTGTTCTTGATTGGTAATCAAATGAATGAGAACAGTTTTGAGGTTCCCAAACTCCCTCATTGAAAGAAAAAAGGGATCAACTTAATCTATTGTAATATCAACTCACGAAATCTTTCCGAGTTCACTCCACTTCTTCTCATGGCACGCGGACCTCACTTCCTACCTTTTTGATCCTTCAGCGCATTGTTGAAATCTTTGTTCATTGATAATAGAGTGAATAATCAAGGATATTCATCATCTACGCTTTGCAAAACCAGAGACAAAAAGAGCTGCATCTACCACTGACATTGGGATAAGAAAGGCTACTAAACATAATGGTACTTCTCCTCTTCCTGAAGGGATAACCTCGAGTGGCTTCTTACTCAATGGGGACTTTTGTTGATAGAGTCTATTCACACCATGAGTGAACTCCAACTAAGCAGCAAAGACTCCACGCGGTTTCAAGTAGCTTTCTTCCACTTAAGAAGACTCAAGGGAGTCCCATTAAGATCCTGCCTTTAGGTAGAGCGGTAGAAACTCATACTTCTTTCGATCCTGAGACTGATGAGTATGAGGGAGATTGAAAGTCATAGCTTGAGGGTGGTAAGGAACCCCTTTCGAAAGTAGTTTATTTCATACCAACTCTTCCTACTCATCCACATAACGGTAAATCAGGCCTAACAGGTTTTTATACAAGGGCTCGATCTTATGCTGAAAGATATGATGAATTAGCCACTAAGGGTTATTAGAGAGGCCTCATTAAAGCAACTGCGCAGGCACAAGGAGGCTCCTAAACCCGCCACTTTCTGCGCTCTCCTTAACTCTCTCGCTTCAAAGAGAGATTCTCTACTATTCACTGGTATTCATTCAAGACAGCAAATTGAAGACCACCCTTCTAGCTTTCAATACTGGATTTACCGATCCTTATGTAATGAATGAAATACTTCTTTTGTTCCACGTGATCAGATTTCTAATAACTAGTCTTTTGGGTAGAATTTTGATGATTGGATTTTATCAGGACTGATGGGGCTCGAACCCGCAGCTTCTGCCTTTACAGGGTGGTGCTCTGACAAATTGAACTACAATCCCAAGGTGAGAGTATAGGAAGAAAGAGTTAAGTTCATTCACTCATCAAAGCAAAGAGTTCTTTGGATTGATTGAGAAAAATCCCATTTGACTTTTGAGCGTGATCACACGATGAATGATTGAATCACCCTCTTTCACTAAAAAAGGATAAGGTAGACCAAGAAAAAAGAGGCACAACACACAGAGTTTCAGCCCCTCAGAGGTCTTCCATTAAAGAAGAAAGTACAAGAGTCAGCAATCATAGAGTTTTTCCGAAGTGCTCAAGCTACTTGATGGAGGTGACGATGCCTACTACACGGTGCGAAAGCTGCTCAGCTCGAACTGAGTTGAGTAAGGGAGAAAGGAAAGACCTGTAGCAATTACTGTAGAGGTTCTTGTTCCAACAGGATCAGTTGTGGATGCAAAAGTTGAGAGAGTTGCCTTTGAGAAGCCTGAGCCTTTTGAGTGGAATGAAGTTGAATTAGTGGCAACCTCGGCATTTGCCTGGAGTTAGGGAATTCTCTTTGTTCTCATTCTCATTCTCATGTTCCAATAGTTCTTTTTTGGTAGCTATTTCCCATTTCCAAGGGGCTTGAAACTCATTGGTGTACATGTCCCAACCTCGTAGTCGATTTGACTTCTCACTCTTCAATCTCTTCTTTTGCGTGTCCCTAATAAATGACTGAAAATCAGAGTCTCATATCTCGACCCCCATCCATCTACAGAGCGATGAAAGTCTCACTTTCTCTTTCACCCTCACTTTCGTGAAAGATGAGAATGAGAAATCAATCTATCTATAGTTAGCAGCTCGAGAAGAAGCTCTCCGGTCGAAAGCAAGGACTAGCCTCAAGCAAGAATTATGAATTCAGATAGAACAAAGGGGTAGAAGTCTCGACAGAAGGAAGAAGAGAAGAGGCAGAAGATCATGATTCAGAGAAGAGGAGGTGTGAGAAAGAGGTCAGAATCCGTCCAAGTCCCCATTGAGTGGAATTCTCTTTCTTTTCTTCTCTTTCTAAAGTTGCCCATGTAGCTACACAGTAGGCTAGTTCTACAAAGAAACCCCCTTGTGTAAAGCACATGTACATAGATCCTTTAGGTCCTTTCTTTTTTTTATCTTTTCCATCTTTTTTGCTGAATTTGAGCATGAAAACGGGAGCTACTTATCTACTATGATTATAATATACTAGACTAGAACAAAAGAGTGTCAAACCACGAACAAGAAAAAAAGCCAAAGTGAGAGCCCAAAACTCATGAAATTGGGGTGGCTAAAATGGGGATAGAAGCTCTATTCTCTGATTAGGATAGAAGAAGCAAAGGAGAGAAGCTTTCCTGAGATCTTTCTCTTTCAAACTCCATTTGAGAACATTAATTCAGATAGAACTCAATTTCCATAGGTAAAGGGAATTGGTCAGGCCAGATTGGATTGAATAGGCTTTCTGAACATTAGTATCTTGATCTATCTTGATCTATCAAAGGAAAGAGAGTTTCAAGAGGCCGACGACCACGTAGTAGGGGTGCTGATCCTTAAAGAGAGGGATGAAAGGAAACCTCTCATGCCTTCGAATGAAGGAAGGCCGACCGATGAAGGCAAAAAGATCTGAACTCCTTTTCTTCGTGATCCGTCGACTGATTATTCCTCAAGACAACTAACTCTTGTCTCAGTTCTGAGCGCGGGTCCTATTCTATCCACCCCTGTGAACTCAGCGTTTTAGTCTGATGCTTTGTCCCACTCTCGCATTCTAATGAATGGTACTTCTTTTTTTTTCTCTCTCTCTCTTTCTCCCTTTTCTCCTACCCTGGGAGAAGAGAAGCTTGGGCAAGAAGAGGGAAAGCATATGATCAACCTTTCCACTCAATTAGGTTACATCCTTCTGATACTAATTTCTATCTTTGATTCGGAGCTATTTCTTCCCTCTCTGCACTGGTCCGTGGTAGTTTAATTTGTAGGTCTGACCTTTCGCCCTCTTCCTATTCCCGCTGAGCCTGATCCATCCGAAATCTCATGAATTCCTGTCAGTATAAAGATTTCGCTCTTGATCCAACTCTTATTTGCAAGAAAGGATGTGTCAAGCAAGATAGTCCAATAGTGAGAAAAGTCTACAAATTGTACCATAGTACTGAGGAATGAATACATTATGGCTGAATAGGTGGGTGCTCAGACTATTAGGCTGAAGGCTATAGGATTGGCCAGAAGGGGGAGCTTCTATTACTGAATTACTTTTGTGATTCCTTCCTCGGCAGCCAGCACTACTTCAACTACAGCTAGAACTCCTACAAGAAGGGCTACGTAGGCATCGAAAGAGATCGGTCGCTGCCTTCTGCTTGAGCTACTAATCTCTATCTCGCCCAAATCAATCCCTTTCCATCTGGTTGAGCATATTTCCCTGCCGAATTGAGAATGAATCTGACCTCTTCTTCTCCACTCTCGTGGCTTCTCTTGATCCTTCTTCTTCGAACTCTGTAACGATCGGTATGATAACCTTTCTGTGCGAGTGTGCCCTTACTGGGGATGAGGATGCCTCTGAATCCATCAATAGAAAGTGGACAAATCCTATTCAAGAATCCTACGTACTCCACCTCTTTCTTCCTCTTCTTTCGATTCTGACTAATTCATCATCCATCAATAGGCAAAACCTCTATTTTCTTTATCTGTTCCCTTAAGTCAATCTTTCTCATAATGCCAGATAGAGTTCTCCTTTTCATTTTTTACTATCGAATACTTTTTATTTGTGAATGACCGCTTCGTGGGTGAAGAGGCCAGACTACTCTTCATGTGACTACAACCTCCACTTAGAGAGATTCCCTAGCCACAACCTCCACTTAAAGAGACCGACTGTCATCTATGAAAGTGGAAAATCATGATTTCGAAGGGGACTACATTCTAATGCATGTCTATCTATAGCTAGCAAGTCCCTAGGGAGTGAAATTCAAATCTGGACTAGACCTCCCATAAAAAAAAGATTGCAGCCTAAAAGTTTGGGGCTAGTCCTTGATCTTCCCTCTGACATCTAACTCTCTCCGTCCGCCACAGGAAAGATCACTTTCCGACAACTACGTAGGCTAAAGATTGAATGCCCTTGCCTCTTTGCGACCCTTTGGGTCAAGCGAGTGCCTTTCTTTTCTACTGCGTAGTGGGTACAGATCAACAGATTGATTCTTCCATAGAGGTACTCAAAGTGGAATCGTAATTTGAGTCAGAAAAGGATGAGTACTTATCTCGTATTCTAAGCGATCAAGGGTAGGGCCTTGAATGCGCGCGAGGACTTCCTCGGATTCTAATCTCATCTTTTTCGATTTGACCTATACCGTCAAAAGAAGGAAAGCAAGGGTCGGAAGGTTGAGGACAAGAAGAGGAGTCAATGAACAAAGGCTCATTTCATAAGGCGAAAGGAATTATCCCTTCTTATTCGACGAAGGAGCCTCAATGAATAAAGACTCAAAAAAAGGGCTTTGCGCTGATCCTAGCTTTTGACATTTGAGTATATAGAATAGGGCAGGGCTTACGCGAGAGAAAAAAGAAAGAGTCTCGACGACATAGCTCTATAGCATGCAACCGATAACAAAGCCTTAGTGGATATTCATCCATTCCTTATCTTGCATACATTCTAGCATAATAGCTTTGAGAAAAGCAACTTCCCGAACTGTTGTAACCCCAACATCAACTTCTAAGGGCAACTCAACTGAAACTTCAAAGTTTCTACAATCACTTCTACCTAGGGAAAAAAAGAAAAATCAGACGCATGGTACGTAACCGACTTTCACTCCTGTTAATCGAGCGAGCAAGCTTTTGCTTCTCAAATTTTTTTAGCCTTTGTTCATTGATGCATCCTTCTTTATTGAGAACACCTAGAACACAATCAAACCCTGAATTTTATGATTTAACTCTGGAGTCCATTGGTCAATAAAGCAGCCATATAGCTATCCCTTGACTTTTTCCATTTGAGCTACGAGATCAGAGGTCTCTTACCCCACTATGCGGTAAAAGAGCAAGGGGATCGAACCATTCCTAGACTCAACCTATATAAAGACCCACTGCACGAAAGGCATCTGAAGCAGCTCCGCTCGAAGAAGAAATCGACCTAGTGTCTTAGCCGGGGAAGGAAGAGAGAAATTTGAACTAGCTTTTCAAGGGAATTGAAAGAGGAAGAACTCTTCTCTAAAAGGTGCGAAGGACCAAGCTGGATTTACGCCTCAATGAACAAGAGGTTGGCCTAAACCGCGGAGTGGGATCTTGTTTCTGAAGTTATAAGGCTCTACCTTTCGTACGAGAATATTTGGTGCGATAAGCCAATGCTTCAGACGTCGCTCTTGTTAATCAGCGGAAAGATGCCTTTCTTTTTCCTACTAGGATTCCCAGCTCGTTTTCATGAGTGAAAAGACCTTTATTTCACACCTTGTACCCCCCTTTATGTTTCATCTTTCGTTAACAATCAATGAACAAGAGCGTGAGACTATATGAAGGGTAGCAAAGAGTAGTGGATAGAGATGTGCTTCCAAAAGCTATTGTGAAAATAAGTTTAGACGAAGGAGACCATCTTGTTCTTTCGGTGGAATCTGTCCCTTGAATGAGACCGAGTTCACGCTATGCCAGGAGTCAGATCTTGAAAGGAAAGATCAAGAACCAAACCTCGAGGACTTTTGCTAGGGCTAGTCCTACTCGATTAAAAAGACCCTATACTTCATGATATCAGCCCGATCTTGAATCCTTTCGCGCTTGGTAAGAAGATAAGAAGACAGACAAAGAGAGAATTAGGAGATCATAAAAAAGATCATGAAACTGAAATAGTTATGAACACCGCTCCATGGGTTCAGATGAATGAGAGCTTCTGAGAGAAACTGAAAAAACTTAGTTTCATTATTCTTCTCATTCGTAAACCTTGCACAAGATCTCTTTAATTTCATCTCTTCTCTCTCTCTCTCTTTCGTAGGTCGAGTATCATCTCACCTCTTTCTCTTTCTCTGAAACTCAAATTAACTCTCATTTTCTATTTGTCCTTCTTTTTTCTCTCCAACATAATTAAGCCCTTTGACTCTTGATCATGAAACTGAGACTGATTTTGACCCTCTCCTTTAGAAGTAGAATGAGTCTTTGCACTCATGTAAAATGACTGCAAAATCAACCCCTATCCAGCTTTATATAAAGGCTCAAAGAATTTGAGAAAACCTAGAATTTTCTTCATTTGAGCTAATACCCCCTTAAAGGAATCAGACTCATCACTAATACTGGGGGCAAGGAAATGAGAGGAGAATATTGAGAACCTACTATTTGTCAGAAAGCTATATGGAATCCTTAAATTCATTAATTAAGTTAACCTGAACTTTTAGTTTTGGACCCTTTCGCACCAGTCTGTGGTAGTTTATTCCTATGGGAGTTTGGTGCAGCCGAGTGCAGAGGAGAGAACTTCTTTCCCCAGATCAATAATGGACACCACTCGGGCCGCTTAGCCGAAGTCAAGTAGATACCTTCTCGTTCTTTCTGTAGGGTAGATATAAATAGTTGATAGATAGCGAGCAGAAGACTGCAGAGTGGGGTTAGTTATCACGGATAGTCTTAAGGAATGCCAATAGGAAGTCAATGAACAAAACAAGGGGTTGGGGAGGGGAAATTCAGGGCCGGGAACGCTTGATAGTAGGTCACTGGGTCTTCTCTCTGAATGAGTTGATGTCTCCAATCGGTATCGGTAATCAATGAAAGAACTATAAGATAGTCCTTATCAATCTTTGATGGCTAGGAAGCATATGAGGAAGAACTAGTTATAGTTAAGGCTGCATTGAATCTTTGACGGCTAGGAAGCATATGAGGATGCTGAAAGCAGTAACAGTTTTGGCTAGTAGGAGTTGCTCATAGTCCCTTACTATACTAGTCAAGGAATTGAAATCCTTCTTTTCCCTTTTTGCTTCACTATCCTTTCTCTTCCTTTTTTAGTTAGATAAAAAAGGAAAGCCTAGCCAAACAAAGGAAGAAGTACTACTTACTTAGACTACCAATTCAGAGATATTAGGGACATGAGTTGACTTGCAAAAGAGCTACTTTGCGTTAAGAGCCTACTTCTTTCACTTTTGGTCCAGAGATAGAAGGTCGTATACTATTCTTTCCAGATATGAAAAAGTAGTAGCTATGGAGTTTACCTCTTCCTTCTTCTTATTCTGAGTACTTCTTCTGTTTTGACATCTAAGACATGAACAAAGGAAGGAGGAAGAGTTATATTCTTCCCATCTACTCTATAGAAAGATAAAGTCAGTGCGAGAGTGGAGTTCAGAAAGATAAAGTCAGTGCCAGAGTGGAGTTCCTCCCTGCTCGCTGGGCTTTTGCTGTTTTGAAGATAGGCTTGATGAGAAATAGTAGGTTTGGAAGTTTGAAGCCTCAATGAACAAGGGAAGGGTCTCATACGAGTTATGAATAGGAATTAGGCAGAAAGGTTTCAAGTCAGATGAATTAAGCTAGTCCGAAGTTGACATAATATCTAAAGAGGAATATGCTTGACCTACGGAATTGAAGGAAGCAGCCAATATGGATCCCCTCGACCTAGAGGGAAAGGTTTTAATATCTCAGAGAGGAAGCATAACGGCTATGGATAGGATAATCCATTGTCATTTCATGATCAATTTCCTTATAGGTTGAGCCATTATCTTTAGTCGCTGTGTAATAGAAAGCGTCGACGCAATTAAAGAAAATGGAAAGGTCCTTCGGACTATCTTTCCATTTGATCCACGAGTTTAAGAGGACCAAGAGCAAAGAATTTGCGACGGATTGATTAATGGAACTAAAATACTTGGTCTCTCGTTTGTACCGACATGAAGAGCTCTTCCTCAACCTAAACGGGCGGGGAATTTCCTAATTTTTGTCTGACCCTTACCTAGCCTCCAGCTTCTTATTGCAGACTTTAGACTCTCAAATTCTTTTAGCCTCATGGGTCTCACTTTATACCTTTCTTTCTGAATAATCAGCTTGATAATCGAATTCCTACTAATGGAACTCCTTCCACTAGTAAACTTAGGAAAGCCATGACTTGGGAAAGATGTACTTGATGATCACAGTTTAAGGAACATCTTATGGAAGAAGTAGAATATGGTTCAAAGGATATGGGAGGACCTATAAACCAATAAACAAAGAAAAGACACTGTAGCAGAAAAGATTAAAGAGTACCTCCAAACAAAGGGATGGCCGAAGGAGTATACCATTCAAGAACTATCGAATAAGTACTTGAAACTAGGTTGGATAACGACCAACCTACTGTCGCAAAGACCCATAAGAATAAAAGAACTCTGAATCTCATTCATCTTCTAAAAAAAGTCATACGATAGCGTTGGCACCAGAAAGACTAAAAGGGGGCCAATGACTTCTTTGGTCTTCTTTTCATAGATAAGTTTAGAGAACTAGATGCACATGCCATGTATCCCAGAGAGCCGAGGAGGAAGCATGAAACCATTTTCATGCCTTACTCACACTTTTAGACGGATAAGAGATTACACGCTAAGAGAAAACCTTCAGGAAAACGACTCCATCATTCGAAGTGGGAATCACCTGCCCACTTTCTTCGCTAACAAAGGACCCTGGGTGGAATGAGCCCCTACTCACAACCAAATTGAGAAAAGATGAAGGACGAAAGGCAATAATTGAAAGGTAGACAACTCCTACTTCTACATGCTCCAGAGGAGTCTGATTCCATATTCAATCAAAAGGGATTTCAACAATGACTCAACCTGAATGAATGATCCACGCATAAAGTACAACTCGAGAGAATGAGAGATAAAGCTTTAACTACCATCAGTGGGCTAGTTCCTCTTCATATCGGTCGAGATATTCTAACCTCGATCTTCAAGTGAACCATCTCTTTTTACTCT
This sequence comes from Cucumis melo, assembly GCF_025177605.1. Taxonomy (NCBI): domain Eukaryota; kingdom Viridiplantae; phylum Streptophyta; class Magnoliopsida; order Cucurbitales; family Cucurbitaceae; genus Cucumis; species Cucumis melo. The sequence continues at coordinate 7,376,934 of NC_066862.1, read as the reverse complement.
ATCATATTGGTTGAGATACTCTAACTCCACTCCGGAGGCTCAATGCAATATGAGTTGTCATAGGTTTGTTGTCGCTTCTTCAGACTGGTTTCTTAGCTCAAATTAAGAAAATGAAAATAAAGGTAAGACTGAAAGGTGCGAAGCAGCTCGACTAAGAATGAGAGGTTCAAAGAATTTGAAATTGAATAAAGGGAGAAAACAAGTCCTTCGGACTGAGAAAAATTTAGTTAAAAAACAACTATTATCATAAGATAAGACCAGTCTATAAAATCAACTTTTGAAATGAAAAAGAAGATTTAAGTGAAACCTACGACAACTCATATTACATTGAGCCTTCGGACCGCTCTGTTAGGAGTCCGAAGGACTATCCATAAGAACCTATGTCTCATTGATAAGGACATATTCATTTTCAACTTCGGACCCGTCTTCTGGAATATGAAATTCCTTTCTAGGATGAGTTGGATCCCTTGTCATTTGCTTAACACATTCATTCCTTGCCTCCTAACCCGAAACGGAAGAGAAGAGCACCTATCCTTTCTCATCAAATGTATGGTCTTGCCTTTGTTCCCATCCTGTAGTAGGAGTCGTTTTCTTCTGAACTGAGATTCTGATTATCTCTTCAAAGTTATTCTTCTTTTCTTTTTAATAGTCTTGTAAAGAAGTCAATGAATCAAGGGCTCGACTGAAAAGAGAGGAAAATCAGAGAATAAGAAGTCCGAAGGACTCGTTCATTCCATAATTCTTCTTCTTTTGAGTTGTCTTGTCTTAAGACTCCTAAATAATTAATATGGATTTCCCAAATTCTTTGAGCCTTATTCATTGATTTGTTTTGAGTTTAGTTATTTTTAATTTGAAGGGCTCCTAATCAAGGGATAAGGACTTCGCTTTCAACTCCTAACGAAGCCTCAACTTCCTAACCTCAGTCAAGTTTAATGAGGCTTGAACCTCTCCTTTTGTTTTGAGTCGAGTTATTTCTGCGCTCCTCTCTTTCTTAGTCAAGCTTCTTCGAACCCTATTGTTTTGAGTCGAGTTATTTCATTAATGCACTCTTGAACAATCGTTTCGCTTCGTGCCTCCAAACCTATAGAATGATGAATATTTATTCAGCCTCCGGACCACTCAAAGTCGACTCCCATAGAGACAGAATTTCTCAAGTCTGATTCTAAATCTACGAAAAGGATTCAAGCTTATCCATTTGCTTCCCCGCGCCGAAACCAACTAACTCAAGGGGAGCTGACTCTTTCTCTTATGCTTGGTCTTACACCTTGAAAATGGTACTTCTGACTAATGCTACCTCTTTAGACATGGAAGAACTCTTCCCCGACCCCTATCAAACAACAACAAAAAACTCGTAGTTTGTTCTAGGGTAATGGGCTACTCTCAGTTTACGGATGAGCTCATTCTCTTTGTTTGAAAGTGTACCGAAACGTCTCATTCAACCTCTTTTTAGATATTGATATTATGTTCTTCTGATAATGGAAGAAGATCTCATACCCAGCTACTAGGTATCATTCTTCTTACTCACCTACTATGGAAGGTAGCTACTACTCCGTATCCACTTAGTCAAGGAGTTCCACTTCTATTCTATGGCTTCTAGGACAACTGTATAGGAGAGCAGCACCATATCCAACTAACTTACACACTGGCTAGGCCCTCTATTTTATGGACTTGGTCGAGCTATTACTTAAGGCTAGTCCTTCTTTCAAACTCAAACCACTCCTCTCCTGCCTCAATGAATAAGGGAAGCACTTTTTGACTCCCGACTGAAGACGCTTTCTAAGCTGAAATGGGGCCTAACCTAAGATTTCTTGTTCGTGCTGCCTTGTCTAGCTTCTACTTTCTCTTATGCTTCCTCTTTAAATATTATGTAGTTACCTTCTTCCGAAACTGGGATAGATTCCTATCCAATCCCTATCTCTGGAGTTCTCTCAAAGTGCTGCCATATGGGGACGATGCTCCTATTAAGTTGAGTTTCTTTGCTCCTCTCCCCGATCCCGAAACTAAGACTGATGACTGACGACTTTCCTTTGACTACTAAGTTGACTCTACCAGCCGATCATGATTCAGTCTCCCTTAAGAGAGAATTCAAGGACGTCGAATTTAAGAGATGGGGTTCCTCTATCATTTTTGACTTTATGGTCTCACATTTCATCCTTTTATGACTCAACAAGAGCCCTGCGAAGATTTGAGTGCTTTCATACCTTTTCCTATAATGAATGTTAGGAGAGACCTACGGGAAGAGGAGGAAGTCAATTAACATCCATAAAGAAATAGAAGAGGCTCAATGTAATATGAGAGAGGCTCAAAGAATTTAAGTGTACTTGCTGGAAACCCTGTATGAAAATCCTCATTCAAAAAGGTCTTTCCCGACTGGTCCTTTAATATCCTTCATTCAATAAGTAGGGTGCTCGAAATTGGTCTTAACCTCTATTCATCTTGGCCTCTCCCTTCGTGGTGTGGGCAGCACACACAGGAAAAGAGTGCTTCGTCTCCAAGAAAAGGTATTGAAAGAAGGACTAGAAAAATCATCGGGGGTTACAATTGTCTAACTCAAATCAGAAGAGATAGAGGAAAGTCCGACCATTGAATAAATTGAATAAGATGGCCAAGAAAAAAATTCCATAAATCAATCCTCCCTCCGATGGAGTCATGAAACAAGGAGAATTTCTGAGTTGCACTCCTGAACTCAAATTCTTTGAGCCTAAACAGTCCCTTATTATTGAGGGCTTTTAAACCTCTCTTTCCTAACCCCACTCAAGTTCAATGAGCTTTGAACCTCTCCTTTCAGATTCTTATGGATTTCTGACTCATTTGGAGTAGCTTATTTAGGCCTATTCAAAGGCAAACTTTCAGTCTCTTTTCACATTCTTTGAGCGTCTCATTGATAAGCACATATTCACTTTCACAATGTAAAAGCTCAACCGAATACAAACTACAATGAACAGGAATGTGGACCAAAAAGTTTATTAGGCCTTTTGGCATAGATGAGTTACTTTGACTTTAAGTCCTCAATCTCGATGGGTTGCAATATCTTTGGGAGGAAATTTAAAGATAGGATTAGATTATAGCCAAAATCCTGAAACTAGATTTTTTATACGAATAAGAGAATAGATAAAAGTGAGTGTAGTGTGTGGCGCTCATTGTAGTATCCTATTAGTAGTCGTGCCTCATATTCTTTATTTTTTTCATTGGGGGCCCTCTCGCTTCTCTACTTCTCTCATTTGATATTGCTCCTCGTCTTGCACTCCCTCCTTTTCCGTCTTCTTCCTTTGATTTTAGTAAGTTCACATCTCCTTTTGAGTCTGAGCCTTATTACAATTAATTTTTCTTAACAGCCCTTTCTCGTATTTGAAATAGAAGGGCCATTGGATGAAATAGACGGACCATTGCAAAAAGATAGTAGCTTCCTTCTCTTTGCCAATGACCATACCTGTGGTATAGGTATTACTGCAAAGTTGAGGAGTCTCGTGCCATCTATCTCTCACTTTTGAGTATGGAAGATAAAGGTAAAGTGTGGCTTTCTCATTCTCAGTTTGTTCTTCTCGCCTTAAGGCTAGGATGATATACTTCTTCTCTTTTTTTATTTATAGGAGTCAGAAAGATTCAAGCCTAGGATCCATATTTGTATTATTGTTGTTGACCGTTCGCCTCCTCTTTGATGTCAGTGTAGGATAGAGGGTAAAAAATCTTTGGATTCCTTATGAACTTCCAAACCTACTCAACAGTGAAAAAATAATGGATTTCTCAAGATCAAGAAAATCTCAGTTAAATATAAACCCCTTAGGTAATAATCTTAGTTATTTGGTTAATTGACAACGCACAAATGTAGACCCAGCTAAAAGAAAAGCAGTGGGACATATGCCAGAGCCAACCACAGCGAAAGAGTTTCAGTCATTTTTCGAAAAATTAAAGCTTCTTACATGAGAAGGTTCTTAGCAGAATTAGCAGCCTTATCGACCCCTCTTATGGAATTGCTAAAGAAAAAGATAAAGTACAGATGGGAAGAGGTCCACAAGCCTTTGCAAAAATCAAGGAGACCTTAGCGAACGCCATAATGATGATGGCTCCAATAGTAGGTAAGGAAAGTTAGGTTAGCTATATCTTGCTTTGAATAAGAATGCCATCTTTATAGTGCTAGTGCAGGATGATCAAAATGGTCAATCAAAGGCAATATACGTGGGTAGTAGAATTCTCAAAGAAGCCAAAGCCTTATACACTAAAGCAGAGAAAAAGAGTTTAGCACTTATATATTTCTATGCAGCCAAAAAGTCCAGACATTCTATTCTAACACATAAAGTAGGTTAGGCTAATACGCCCACGTAGCGGTACTTACTATCAAGGCTAGCGTTATCGGGTAGGATAGTGCGCTGGTTGTGACAACTCTCAGAATTGGAGATAGAGTCCTTTTTTTGTGATCAAGGCGATAAAGGGGCAAATGCAAATCTACTGGCCCATCAAAAAACCGAGCTTTCTTCAAATATTCCTGGTGATCTCGAATGCAAGATTAGAAGTGGGCAATGGACCTTATACTTTGATGAATCATCCATAGTGGTGTACGATTTTGAAATCATCAAAAAGTCCACATCTTTCTCCTTTGAATTTTCCTTTCCATTCTCTAACAAGAGTGAATAATATGAGGCTTAGGGAATTGTTTTCATAAGGGTTCTCGTTGGATCTCAGGCCAAAGTAAAGGAAGAAGTTAAGTAAAAAGAGAAATGTGAACTCGAATTCTTTGACTTAGAATTTCAGATAGAGGCTCGACTGATAAGGAGAGGAGTTGAGCTTTCAATAAAGAAAGTCAACTAAAAAATGAAGTCGCTTCGATCATTCTTTGAACCTTGGACTTGTGAATTTCACTGATTTGATCCACTAAATCCAAAATTCCACCTTCCATATGACTATACTAGTATCAAGACCGGTCGTTATCAGATATCAAGAGTTTTCCAAAGATTACTATCCTGTTCAAATCTCGTTTTTTACTCAATTCAGTTTGCTTGGATGCCTTTTTTCATTTCCATCAACCAAGGTCAAGACCTGCTAGTCCTACTACGTTAAGGGAGAGCACCCAACTTGCTTGTTGACACGTTATAGGAGTCAGAGGTGGGAGGATTGACCACGTTCGCCCTATGGTAGTGATGGTTGGTTTTTTAAATATTATGTCCTTTGAGTGCCTTTTGCGCGCTTAGCCTCGAAAAGAGGTGCTTCTACAGCTTTGGTGCTAAAACCTCAAACTAGGCTCAATTCGGAAATAGAAACGAAGAAATTCCCACTTCACTCATTCTTCTGACTGCACTAGCATCATCAGATACGACAAGATCGATTCTTCTAACTTCGACAGTCTTGTAGATTATTTCATTCCAAATCGTTGCCCCTTTTCTTATCTATATTCGGTAATTATAAACTTTAAACTTTATATTCAAATATGATTTGAATTTTAGAAAAATGAATGTGGATTCATACTTGGAAGGTTAGAATTAGTCAAGACGGGTAAAATAGCAAAAAGTCAAAAAGTTGACTTTTGACTAAGAAAAGTCAAAGTCAAAGTTTGACTTTGACTTAAATTGGTTAAATGACCAAATTGCCATTTGACTAATTTCTTTATTAACTAAATGTTAGTGGGAAATGTGACAGCTTATTATGAATTAGAAGCCACTAATTTCATTAAATAGTTAATGGATTAATTAGGTATTAAGATTATATGAAATAAATTGGATGCATGTTGCATGTAATTCTAATATATAAACTTCTCATTACATAATGAGAAGATGATGATTTCTCATAAAATCTCTAAACGATACACCTTCTTCCTTCCATCTCTCTAAAAGTTTACTTCACATAACGAGTCCCACAACTCGATTCTTGGTCCTGAGATTAGTTGGTCAACATAATGGTTGTCCTTTGCTCGTGATCTTCAGGTAGAGAAGAAGCTTTGGATTGAAGAAGAAGTTGAGAACTAAAAAAGGTAAGCTCATTGTTTACCTTTTACATTCTTCGTTTAGTAATTGCATGTCAATTTCTAAATCGTTTTGATGCATATTGAGTAAAGCATGATCCTAAATCTTCCGTTGTGCATGCCATCTCTGATGTTTTTTTTTTTCCATCAATTATTCAATAACTCGACTCCAAATTATAAGGATACATAGGTTAGGACTTGAAAGCAAAGTTCTGATCCCTTCATTATATGAAGGAGTGCATTAATGAAATAACTCGACTCAAAACAATATGGAGATTTTGAGAAGAATTTGAAAGCGAATTCCTTATTCTTCCCATTAGAAGGAGCCTTTAGATAAATAGAAGAGGAGTCTTTTCATTCGTCCTTCCATGATCTTGCTAACTCGACCAATATGGGAGATGATAATATGACCTAGAGCAGAAAATCATAGAGAGGTAAAGCTATAAGTAATGGGATCGATCGGATTCATGCTGGAGGCATCCTTCTCACATGAAAGTCAGACGAGGGGAAATGAAGCGATAAAGCCTCTTTCAAGAAAGGACTCGTCAAGGAAAGTAGTTCTTTAAGCAAAGCTTATATTGTGAAGGAATCAATGAAAGAAGTCAAATTTTTTATTGAACTTTCTCTTCCACTGGCAGTCTATTTTTTGTCTCGCTCCTTCACACCTTGAGCCACACATCTCATTCCGCGTCTTTCTTCTTTGAATTGGAAGTCTTTACCTTTTCAAGTCAAGATTCTTTTCAATTAATGGAAAGCCTAGCATCCTCTTTCTTCCTTTTCTTTTACTAGGTTCCTTTTGACATAAAAATTCCATTCTTATTGGACTAGACTAGCTTTATATCTTTTTTGATTTCGGTAGCAAAGCAACAAGACAAACCAGCATCAAGATCGAGACCAATACCTTGGCCTTGGATAGGGTTCCAAACGTGCCTAAGCTTCTTCAAATATCCCAAAAGGTCATACTAACAAGTGCTAAGAATTTGCAATGGGGTTTTTCAGCTTAACCGGATTCTATAATTGAATAGCAGAAGAGCTACTTAGTAGTCGAAACTCAGAGAGATAGAGAGGGGACTCTCTCATACCTGCTCATTTCTAGGATTAAAGGTAGGTTCCTTGTTTTTGGTAGGAATAGTTCCAGCTTTGTTGTCCCTCGGTAGAGTGAATCTACTTAGCGAACTAGCAGGACGCGGAGATCAATTTTTTAATATGAATTCAGAGAGTGGATGGTTGACCGCTGCCCCTTTGTCCTGGAGGCGCTCCGGCTGAGGAGGGGCTTGCTATTGTGACCTTTTCTCCAAGGCATCCTTATCTTGGTAGGCTTTCTTTTTCTTCAGTTTCCTTTCACCCATCACCATTTTTTCTTCGATCAGAAGTTGGTCCAAAGAAGGAGAGTGGGCTTCCCCTCAATTCTTTGACCTTTGTTCTTTAGTAGCTCAGTGGTAGAGCGGTCGGCTGTTAACTAACTGGTCGTTGGTTCAAATCCTACTTGGGGGGAATTAGGAGTTCAAAAAGAAAGTGGACTTGTTCTATGCAAATTCTTTATGCCTTTGTTTTTGGACTTCTAAACAAGAAGAATCATGGGACATCGAAAGTAGGAAGTTGTTGGTGAATCTTCCTCACTCTTGTATAGGTCCACTTGCTTCCTTCAATTTTGAGGTTTGACTTCAGAGGAGAGGCACAAAGAATTTGTGGAGTTGAATAAAGTATATTCGCCAAAAGGAATTTGTCTCTACTAGTCGAATGAGAAGAATGAAAAGCAAAAAAAGGGTGACGATTTAGGTATCTGGATGTAGTCCAATGGCTAAAGCTCTGTCAGCTTCTTGTAGATTGAAGTTTCTTCCCTTATATAAGGGTTATAGGTAGGATGATCGAAATTGACTTCTAAACTACTTCTAGGTAATTTAGAAAGGGGAAGAAAGATCTCCACTAATTTCATTTATTCAGTGCCTGCGGTAAGGCGCAGCCCACAACAAACAAAGGCCTAAAGAATTTGAGTTTGTTGTAGCCCTCTTTTTGTAGACTAGACTTAGTAAGCATAAACTATTTAAGTAGGCTCGATCAAGGTGGATGAGCAGCTTTGCTCAGCGGAAGAGCATTTCTCAAAATAGAGTCTTAGTCAAGCGAGAGCGCCCAACCTATTGGGAAGGATAAGGGAAGGGAATCAAACAAAGAGGTCCTTTTAGGAACATGGCTCGATTCACTTGCTAATTCACTCGCAGCTTCGCCAGAAGCAACTAGTCCCTTCCACCTCAAGATGCTTAGTCGAAAGCGTCAAATAAAGCTCCAGATGAGTAGTTGTCTTTGTTCTTTGAAGCTTGCTTTACATGTTATGAACTAACTAAATTACTCTTTCTCTGCTGCAAATGAAGCAGAGCAGAGTCTGATAATGGAACTTGAATGTTATGGCATAGAAGGCTACGTAGAAGTTGAATTGAGTTCCATTTTTCCTTTAGTAGATCAAATTTGGAGGACGTGTCCGACCTATCCTAAATATGGAATAAAAAGCCTAGGATAGACTTTCGACCTTCAAATGCCCTTGTTCACTGATTATGCTTGCATGAGTATTCGTTTCTTAAATTCTTTGAACCTCTTTTATAGGTCGTAAAAATGAAGTTGAACCTTCGCTTAGAATTATAAGGGGTCCTCAATGAACAAGGACATATTCATCTATCCAGAGGTTATGAAATAACTCGACTGAATCAATGAACAAGGTTTTAGAGGAGTCCATTAGGCATGAAGCGAAGCGACTACAAAGGATCCCTTAAAATTAGGAAAGAAGAATCGTCTGAAAATTATTTGAACCTCTATTATTCTTTGAGTTCAATTTTTTCTACATCTACATTGTGAAAAGAAAGCTAATATATATGAAAATGCCCGCTCCGTGGGTCATCTCAAATTCTTTGAGCCTGTGTTTTTAGCCAAAGGACTTTTTTGAGTGACTTTATTCAATGATCTTTGAGCTCTTTATTAAATGATCGTCTAGTGGAATGAACTCGTCCTCTGTCCTATTAGTGACTTTCTTTATTGAAAGCTCAACTCCTTACATATTTCATTGCGTCTCTATCTAAATTTACATCTCGTCTTCTTTCTTTTATTGCATTTCTTCATTTCATCCTTAGGCTTTCTAGAGGCATCAATCTCGTTCATTGATAGTACTCCTTCGGATTTCGCTGCCCGCTCTGTCTTTCGCGTAGTACTTTCTTGATTATCCTGCTTTGCTCCCCATAGATCAGAGGTTAGGAGCTTTCTTCTTGACTATCCCGCTCCGTCTTCCTTCATCTTCTTGAAATGATATTATGGCCTTCTTTAGGCTTTCTGATTTTGACCTTCTGCTCTCCTTTCAGTCGAGCCTCTTCATTCTTGTTTTTGAGTGGTCTAAAGTGGAACTTGAATATGGATTTCTGAGTCAAGAGGACAGATCTTTTATTTTTGAGTGGAATATACTCCTACCGGAGGTTTTGAAGGAGTTGTTTCTCCTATTCTACATTCAAAAGGAGCAAAGAATTTGCGAAGGACTAGTCTTTGAGTGACTTTAATTCAATGATCTTTGAGCTCTTTATTCAATGATCTCAATCTAATGATTCATTTTTGCACTTTGGACATGTTTTTCTTTATTGAAAGGGATTTGGCCTTCTATCTGAGATTCAATCGAGTTCTTTCATAACCTTCGGACCTCCGAAGAAGTCTAAAATCCATATGACGAGCCACATTCGCTCCTCTAGAACTTGTGGAATGAAAAGAAAGCTAATATGGAATCCTCCTTAGTTGACTTTATTCAATAACTTGTTCATTGACCCTCTCCTTTTAGTCCAACCTCCTCTTTCTTTTTTAACCTCCGACGGTCCTCTCCGCCCCGTTTGAGTCGAGCTCTTTATTCAATGATCTTTGAGCCTTTAAAACAAAGGTCTTCAATGAACCGATCTGTGGGATTTTTTTAGCCTCTGGAGGTATAAAATAACTCGACTCCCACGGGGTGGTTCGAAGAAGCTTGACTAAGAAGGAGAGGAGAGGGGCGAAGCCACTTAATTGAGGTTAGGAATGAGAGGTTCAAAGAATTTTTAAGCTCACTCCTTATTCTGCCACATAGAAAGAGCCCTTATATTTAGAAATAACTCGACTCAAAATCAAAGGCTTCGTTAAGAGTCCCAAGCGAAGTCCTAATCCCTTCATGATTTGAAGGAATCCTTATATTTAGAAATAACTCGACTCAAAATCAAAGGATACAAAGGTTAGGACTTGAAAGCGAAGTCATGATCCCTTCACTCATTGGCCCAAGGAGGATTCAGGTTTATAGGTTGGACCTTAAACCAATTGTTCAATAGTGGATTAGTGGGTCTTAATGAACAAGATGTAATCTCGGGGGTAAAACGGTATTTTGACCCAACCAAGATTACGAACAACCTGTGAAGGATCAACTTACTCATCATGGTTATATCAAGTGTATAGAAATATATCTATAGTGAGGGGAGTGCAACTATGAGTCTTTAGTGGAATGACTCATTAGTTTACAAATGTTGATTAAGCTTGATCTAAAAGAGTTTAGCCAGTTAATCTCGAATCGTTTGAGCCCATCTATAGGTCCATTAGGTTCCCCTACTAGCTCATATGGATTCAACTAAGAATAATATGTTGGAATAATTCGAATTGTTCGAATTAGGAAAAGAGAGAGAAACCGATAAGTATATAAGATATAAGTCCGTAGATATAAACTTTAAGCTTTGTGTTTATATATGATTTAAATAAATATGAATGTAGATTCATATTTAAAAGCTTAGAAAGTTTTGAAACGATCAAAGTTGTAAAAGTCAACATGTTGACTTTTGACTTTGAAAAACAAAACTTTGACCATAATTTATATTCAAATATGATTTGAATTTTAGAAAAATGAATGTGGATTCATACTCGGGAGGTTAGAATTAGTCAAGACAGGTAAAATAGCAAAACGTCAAAAAGTCGACTTTTGACTTAGAAAAGTCTAAGTTTGACGTTGACTTAATTGGTCAAATTACCAAATTGCCCCTTTGACTAATTTCTTAATTAATTAAAAGTTAATGGGTAATGTAGCAGCTTATTGTGAATTAGAAGCCACTAATTCGATTAAAGAGTTAATGGATTAATTAAGTGTTGAGATTATATGAAATAAATTGCATGCAATTTGCATGTAATTTTCATATATAAACTTCTCATTACATAATGAGTAAATGATGATGTTTTCTCAAAAAGATTACTTAAATAATACACCTAACCGCCTCCCTTCTCTCTAAACGATTTCCTTCATGGAAACTAGTCCCACAACTCAGTTCTTAGTCCTGAGATTAGTAGGTCAACTTAGTAGTTGTCCTTGCTCGTGATCTGAAGCCAAAGAAGTTTTTTGGAACGACGAAGAAGTTGTGAACTACAAAAGTAAGCTCATCATTTACCTTTTATACTCTTCGTTTAGGTCCATCGCATAGCAATTACATGTTAGTTTCTAAATTGTTTAGATGCATATCGAGTAAAGCATGATCCTTTCTTTCGCTACTGCATGGATTTTGATATTTTACCTTCATGTGGTATCAGAGCATGCTTAGTTTTACTCATATGCATAGTGGGTTCTTACAATTTATATGATAAATTGCTATGGTTGAACTAAAATGGATTAGTTATGGATTTGGCTCTAAATTAAGTTGTTTATTTGCATTAATCATTGTAATTAACCCTGTTGATGGCTTAATTTATTTTTGCAAAGAGTTTGTAATTTATTGGAGTAATTAGATTTGAATTTAGGCTGTAATTACTTCATTCGGAAAGAAGAAGGAGCTGTTTCAGGCCTATCATTCACCCTCTCAACGATCGCATATGGTACGTGCATCGCTTGTGTCAATGAACATCGCTCTTACCAGCTAAATGATCGCGTATGGTACACGTATCGTTTAAACAAGACCCCATCGTTTATTTGCTAAACGATCGCGTATGGACACGTATCGTTTGCATAATAAACAATCGTATATCCGCTAAGCGATCGCGTAAGGTACGCGTATTGCTAACGCTTAAACGATCGTTTACCTTATAAACGATCACTCATTCGCTAAGCGATCGCGTAAGGTACGCGTAACGCTATCGCTTAAACAATCGTTTACATGCTAAGCGATCGCGTATGGTACGCGTGTCGCTGGCACCTATAAACGATCGTTTACCATTATAAATGATCGCTTACCTTTATAAACGATCGCTTACCTTTGACGGTTGCATTTTTATTTTCTTGACGGTTTTTGGAAAAACGTCAAGAAAAGGGTGGTTTAATAGGAAAACCGTCAAGAATTTTTATGAAAAGACGGACGGTAGTCAATTTTTCAGCTTTCTTGACAGTTTAAAATCGTCAAGAAATATGAACCTTTTCTTGACGGTTATAAATTGTCAAGGACTATCTTCTAAATTCTTGACATTTTTAAAACGTCAAGAATTTTTATAAATTCGACATTCTTGACGTTTTTCAAATGTTAAATAATATGTAGTTATCCTTGACGTTTTAAAAACGTCAAGTAATATCGATTAAATTCTTGACGTTTTAAAACGTCAAGAATTTTGATGAAAAGGCGGAAGAAGTAATTTTAAAGTTTCTTGACATTTTTAAAACGTCAATTAAGAGGGTTTTCCTTGACGTTTCAGAAACGTCAAGAATTACTAAATAATTGAAAAAAAATAAAAATATAATTTCTTTTAAAAAAAACCTAATTTCTTTTTTACTTTTTAAATAAAAAACTAATTTCATTTTTTTAAAAAATATAAACCCAAAATTTCCCTTTCTTCACAACCTAAACCCACGAAAACTCCTCCCTCGCGCGCCCCCCACACTCTCATCTCTCTCACATTTCTCCATACCCAAGATTTCTTTCCTTTCTTCTTCCTTCTTCACAAAATTTCCAAATCCTATTTTCTCAACTGCGTGCCCTAGTGCCCACCATCGTACATCGACGATTCCAGCTCCCTCCACCATCGTAAGTTCGTGACCCCGCCTCTGCCGACGTGACTCGATCCAAGTTAATGTTCGCTCTCCCATTTCACTCTAAAAGTAAGACGAAGTATCCAATAATTTCTACTCGTCTTGACGATTCTAAGAACTCAACTAATCAGGAACTCAATCTCTCTATCCTCCGGTTCACATTCGGTACCTCTCTCTTTCTCTTGAATGTGTGCTTTCTGTAGGAATTTGAAGATTTGTGAACAAGTAATTTTTTCTGTGTAACTTTCCGTTGTAATGTTGTCTAGGGATTTTTGGGTTATTGGTGGTTTGCAAGTTCCTTACTATCTTGATGAAGCTTCAGGGTGAGGATTGGAAATTTCTGAGCTGAAAAAATGTACAAATGTTTGGTATATGTTTGTTTCTTTTCTTGTTGGTATAACATTTCTTCTGGAAGATAATTTCTTTACGTTGGTATATGTTTGTTTTTTTTTCTTGTTGGTATAACATTTCTTCTAAAAGATAATTTCTTTGTGTTGGTATATGTTTGTTTGTTTTCTTGTTGATTCTTCTCTTCGTTTTCTAATTCTCTTTTAAAGAATTTTTTTTCTTCTTTTGTTTCATTATTGCCTTTAAGAGTGCAATTCACTTATTTTCTCCTTTGTTCTGTCTCTTCACTTTTATTTTTTTATTTAACATCTCTTGTCATTCTTTATTGCTGTTTTTTTAAGTTCGACAATTGGGACTAGAGGAGATTCAAACTTAGCACACTCATAGGATGGTTGAACTTTTTTTTTTTTTTGCTGTTGTTCTACTGCTATTGTTAAAAATTTGGATCTTATATTTCGTTCCTAAGATTGGATGTACAATTTATTTTTTTGGATGGTTTTAAATAGCTTCACCCTTTTGTCTGTGTTTGGTCTGTCTTTTATAGTTAATAACATTATTTTTAATCTTGTAGTTTAAGCTTGCCAATGTTGATTAAGCTTGGTCTAAAAGAGTTTAGCAAGTTAATTTCGAATCGTTGGAGCGCATGATCTATATGTCCATTAGGTTCCCCTACTAGCTCATATGGATTCAACTAAGAACAATATGTTGGAATAATTTGAATTATTCGAATTAGGAAAAGAGAGAGAAACCGACAAGTATATAAGATATAAGTCGGTAGATATAAACTTTAAGCTTTGTTTTTAAATATGATTGAAATAAATATGAATGTAAATTCATATTTAAAAGCTTTGAAAGTTTTGAAATAGTCAAAGTTGTCAAAGTCAACATGTTGACTTTTGACTTTGAAAAACAAAACTTTGACCGGAATTTTAAATATGATTTGAATTTTAGAAAAATGAATGCGGATTCATACTCGAGAGGTTAGAATTAGTCAAGATTGGTAAAATAGCAAAAAGTCAAAAAGTTGACTTTTGACTAAGAAAAGTTAAAGTTTGACTTTGACTTAATTGATCAAATGACCAAATTGTTCTTTTGACTAATTTCTTAATTAACTAAAAGTTAGTGGGTAATGTGGCAGCTTATTGTGAATTAAAAGCCACTAATTCCATTAAAGAGTTAATTGATTAATTAGGTGTTGAGATTATATGAAATAAATCGCATGCAATTTGCATGTAATTTTCATATATAAAATTCTCATTACATAATGAGTAAATGATGATGTTTTCTCAAAAATATTACCTAAGCGATACACTTAACCGCCTCCCTTCTCTCTAAACGATTTTCTTCATAGAAACGAGTCCCACAACTCAGTTTAGTCCTGATATTAGTAGGTCAACTTAGTGGTTGTCCTTGCTCGTGATCTGAAGGCAGATAAGTTTTTTGGAACGAAGAAAAAGTTGTGAACTACAAAGGTAAGCTCATTGTTTACCTTTTATACTCTTCATTTAGGTCCATCGCATAACAATTGCATGGTAATTTATAAATCGTTTAGATGCATATAGAGTAGAGCATTATCTTTTCTTCTGCTGCTGCATGCTTTTTGATGTTTTCCCTTCTGAACCATCCTATGATAATGAGATTGCTTATTTTTTAAATGGAAGAGAATTTTAAAGAGTAAATAACAAACTATATGCTCGCTAGGAATATGTGAAGAGTGAAAAATTACGGTAAGGAGCATGTGGATTTGAGATAAAAACCAAGCCCTTCTTACTAAGTGGATTTGAGATAAACTTATCAGCACAAAAAAGATGCTTAATGAAGGGAGCTTATTAAAAATAAAATCCGGTTCAGCATATCACCTAAATGAAGGGAGCTTATTAAAATACGGTGCTCTTAAAACAATAATGTTTAATACGGCCATATCTCTGTGTGGTTCTATTTGCAGAACTAACGATGAATAAGAAAATCACCTCTTCCTCCATTCTTTGGAAATTCTGAGTACTTCGTGATGCTTTTGGATAGTCTTTGGCTTTTCCTAGAGAAGTTACTACATACTCAACCTTATTCTCTTGAGTCACCCATTCAAGAAAATAGCTCTTTTGTAGTTGCATATATCTTATGCTCTCTCTCGGGTGCTGTGAGCCCAAAGAAATCAATAGGTCTTAAAGGATCGTCCTAATGACACTTCCCTTGATCCTGTTATTTAATATGTTATTTCTTGGTGTAAATAAAATTTCTAACCTTTTTGCTTCATATTCATACGCTTCCCTTCTAAACCATTGAGATAGCTTATTATAGTTCCATGTTATATCGTTTTGTGTATTTCAAAGATCAATGAAATTGTTTCTTTAAAAAGAAAAAAAATAAATATCAATGAAATTGTGCAAAATGATAGTTACCAGATGAACCCTGAAAGTTGCCCATATGCCCATCTGGGTGAAGTTGAAGAGAAAATTCTTGCCCTATCAAAATCTGGGGCCTACAATACCCATTGAAGAAGGAATTAATCGCTCTTAAATTAAACAGTATTTCAAATGGCTGCAGCAAACTTAATCTTGAAAAAAGATTTAAAAAAATAGCACATTTATGGGTTGTTCGTCATTTTAATTTATTCCAAACTGCATGTAGCTGTAACATTTTTCAAGATAAGTTTATAATATCTTACTTCGTTAGCAGGCCATTGAATAAGCCATAGCTCTTTAGAGTCAGTTAAAGAAATATCAGTAAGAAATTCCCTTCTGTCTTCCTCAAACTTTGCTTGAGGTTTGTAGCCTTCTACGTTTTTAAGAGCATCTACCTCGCTACTTATACTCAAAGCTGATTAAGTCCCTGTAACACAACAAAAAACAAAGCAACAATCTGATATCATAGAACAAAGAAAAAAAAGCGCTCCCAGGCATTTCATCAAACAACTCACGTACAAACTATTTTAATAAGTTTCTTTTTAATGCCAAGTGAGACCACCCCCCCCCCCCAAATAAAAGAAGAAGAAAAACAAACATAATTTTTTATTCAAGTTGAACTTTAAGATGTAGATGAGTGATAACAAAATAATAAGACTTCAAAGCCTTAATTGAAAAGGGCAACACGCTGCAATTCGAAAAACCACCCTTCTTCCCACTACTCAGCCCGGGGGCAAAAAACCAAAAGATTGCAACAAACACCATCATAGGAATTTCATAAATGAATAACAATAATACAAATTAAGCAATCAAAACTCGACATTTCATGAAAAAATGGGTTAGTAATCAAAGAACACAACCACTGTACGAATAGTTGTGACAATTTCTCCGAGCTTGAGCTTGTACAAGATCGTGGTCTTTCCAGCAGCATCAAGACCAACCATCAAAATCCGCATCTCCTTCGTTGCAAAAAGCCTACTGAAGAGCTTGGTGAAGGTCAATCCCATTTCTCCTTTCCCTTAGCCAGTTATTTTCAATTTGTCTAAGAACCTAATACATAACAAAAAGAAACCAACAAAAGTAATCAAATCAAGCAGTCTAACAAACTACAAATACAGCAAAAGAACCTGAATAAAAAATTGGTTTTAGGTCCAACCTATAATGAGAGGGTGGGTCCCTTATTCAAGACTGGAATTCAGTTTTAAGGGAACAACCTATCTACTAACCCTAAAACAGGTAGGGGTGAATTTCGTCTTCCCTAGCCATCCACCTGGTCTTACCCCTGAAATTTGAGGCTTATTAGGCCAGCGCCATTGAGCTGCCCTCACCTAGCAGATCTAAGGATAATACCATTTGAACTAAAGTTCATTGTTAACTCAAGATTAAGATTAAGTACTTAGGTCATCATAATCAAAACAGTCAATTTATATAGTCAACGGTGTTATAACTTAAACGTAACTATTTCTTGGTTCCAGTCTTATGTAAATTCTTTACATAGGATGTCCCCACTTTCATGTCTCTACATGAACGATTCGTCATACTTAATGATGGTTTAGAGGATCCATTGACTTATAAAAAGGCAATGAATGATGTAGATTATTCATCTAACGTCAAGAAATAGCTAACTATGCAATTCCAAATAAGAGATTTAAAAACGTACAATGTGTTCTCATGGATCCAAATTGTTTGAAACCGCAAGAACATATTACTAGCCAGTCTCAAGCATCTTATATAGACAAAATGTTGCCTAGATATAATGCAAAATTCCAAAAGAGTTGGATTATCGTTAATTATATTCTAATATTGTCGTTGATGCTTCTATATCCAAAAAGTACAAGAAAAGCAAGCTTCTATTTTGATGCCTTTCATCCGCTACTTTCATCCTATATATTCCCACGGGGCGGTTAGAATAGGGCTTTCTTTGTTTCACGTAGAACCAGTTATCGTTTTTTTGTTCTTTTGATTTTCGTAAACTTATTCTCTGTCTTTCATCTCACACCACATGATTAGATAAATATAGAGTCAATTCGTCACAGGTAGGTCACTATTCTCCGTTGAATTAGAGGATCCGGAAAGTCTAGATATAACGAAAGGGAAAAGCTTGGAGACCAAGTAGAAATCCTAGATTTCAAAAGTTTTAGAGTCTAAAGTCGCATATCGAGCCTGACTTTCCCAAGAACGGAAAGAGGAAGAAAGAAGAGTCACTTCTTATCTAGAAACGGATGTAAGAACAGTAGGTCTCACCTTCATTCCCTGAGATGTGTGGGTTGTCAACTCCTTATGGAGCCTCTACCGCTACGTGGGGTCGGCTGAAAGGGAAGATCGAGGTGGGGAAGCTCTCAGACACTACTGACTTATTCTATCTGTCTTTAGTAATGGAATTGGATAACGTCAACTACTAACCCATATCGGATGGATCGGAACGACTAAGTGTATTCTCTTTGGAAGCGAGATCTGAAAAGAAAGAGTACTAAGAGCGCTTTCTTATTTAGAAAGGATAACCTTTGACAAAGACGTTCCCTTGAGGAAGCTGATAACGGCAATTTTTCCTTTCTCCCTTTCTTTAGCTGCAACAGGCCATCCAAACCAACCCAGGAACTAAACCAGCAAACTCCACACACCTGAAGGTGAGGTCTTCCAAGGTTGCCGATTGGATGCCTGGTTTTAACGCGTATCTCTTAGTGAATCACAACTCGACTTGAATGTCTTAAGCATATGCGAACATATCCTTTTTTTTATTCCTTTTGGCTATCTTTTGGTCTGAATGACTTGTTTTTATTCATATTCATCTCTAGATAAAAGAGCTAATATATATTCCATTCAACTCCTATAATCTGAAGGCTCCTTCACATTGGAAGAATAAGTCTTTCGCAAATTCTTTGCTCCTCTCCTTATCGTTTTAAGTCGAATTATTTCTAATCTAAGGGCTCCTTCTAAGTCGTTTCGCTTCACCTCTCTCCTTCCTAACCTCAGTCGATGGCTTCGCCCTCTCCTTATCATTTAGAGTCGAGTTATTTCAAAAAAGAAAAGGCTCCTTCCAGTAGTGAAGGGATCAGGACTTCCCTTTCAAGTCTTAACCTTTGTATCCTTATTTTCTTGAGTCGAGTTATTTCTAAATATAAGGGCTCCTTCTAAGTGGCAGAATAAGGAATGAGCTTAAAACTTCTACGGAGCCTTTCCTTATTTTCTTGAGTCGAGTTATTTCTAAAAAGAAAGGGCTTCTTCACATTGGCAAAATAAGGAATGAGCTTGAAAATTCTTTGAACCTCTCATTATTTGGAGTCGAGTTATTTATAAATATAAGGACTTCTTTGAATTTGAGGATAAGGATTTCGTTTTACCCCTCCCATTCCTAACCTCAGTTGTGTAGCTTCACCCCTCTCCTCTATTTTGAGTCGAGTTATTTCTAAATATAAGGGCTTCTTTGAATTTGAGGATAAAGACTTCGCTTCACCCCTCTCCTTCCTAACCTCAGTCGAGCGGCTTCACCCCTCCCCTCTATTTTGAGTCAAGTTATTTCTAAGTATAAGGGCTCCTTCACAGTCGTTTCGCTTCGTGCCTCCAAAGCCTTGTTTTTCAATCGAGCCTTTGTTTTTTTTTTTTAGCTGAGTCCTGACTCTCCTTTCAGTCGAGACCTCTAGACTAGAATTCCATAATTTTGAGAACCTTATTCTCTCCTTTCAGTCGAGCCTATTTCTCGTAAACACGGTCTTTCAATTCTAAGCTCCAGTGGATATTGATGGTATTCGTGAACCTCTTTCTGGATCTCTACTTTACGGAAAGAATCGTCCCATTATCCAAGGGACTTCGAAGATAGGTCGGTTCGTCAAGGGAAAGCCTAGGGTTGCACTTTTACCCGAAAGCAGCTTCCGTTGATGAATGGTTATAGAATGGTGGTCCTTATGAGCTAATGGTTCTAGACTTCTGACTTGGTGTAGCATCTGACATGGGTCGAGAGTGTGAACTGAGTTTCCGTCTGGGTATGCATCCTTGGATTGTTGTTCCATATTCAGCTTCTGTTGCAGCTGCTACTATTGTTTTCTTGATCTAACCAATTGGTCAAGGAAGCTTTTCTGACGATATGCCTCTAGGAATTTCTGGTACTTTCAACTTCATGATTGTATTCCATGCTGAGCACAACACCCTTATGCACCCATTCCATAGGTGTAGTTGGTGTATTCAAGGGCTCCCTGTTCAGTCCTATGCATGGTTCCTTGATCACTTTTAGTTTGATCAGGGAAAGCACAGAAAATGAATCTGCTAATTCAGGTTACAGATTCAGTCAAGAGGAAGAAACTGAGAATATCATAGCTGCTCATGGTTATTTTGGTCGATTGATCTTCCACTATGCTAGTTTCGACAACTCTCGTTCTTTACATTTCTTCCTAGCTATTTGGCCTGTAGTAGGTATCTGGTTTACCGTAAAGGTATTAGTAGTATGGTTTTCAACTGAAATGGTTTCAATTTCAACCAATCTGTAGTTGATAGTCAAGATCGTGTAATTCATACTTAGGTTGAGATTCCTAACCGTGCTAATCTTGGTATGGAAGTTATGCATGAACTTAATGCTCACAACTTCCTCTAGACCTAGCTACTGTTGAAGTTCTATCTATCAATGGATAAGACTTCTGTCTTAGTGTATACGAGTTATTGAAAGTAAAGGAGCAATAACCAATTTCTTGTTTTCTCAAGAGTGCTCCTTTTTGCTAAATCAAATTGACATCACTTTTATTTCATAATTTCTACATATATATATAGGGTAGGGGCAGATGTAGCCAAGTGGATCAAGGCAGTGGATTGTGAATCCACTATGTGCAGGTTTAATTCTCGTCGTTCCCATAATTAGATGGTTATAGAATAGATAACTCATACGATAAATACAGTGAATTTACCTCCATCCAAAGGACCATCCATATAATAACCGAAATTGAAAATTGAAGAAGAAAGAAATTCGGTTTTCTCTCTTATTTACTATGGCGACGAAGAATCAAATTCTCACTATATTGATTCCTTTTTCTACTTCTTCTTCCATTCCAAGTGCAGGATAACCCCAAAGGGTTGCGGGTTTTTTTCGACCAATTGGGACCCTTCCTTCACCACCCCCATGGGGATGGTCTACAGGGTTCATAACTACTTCTTTGACTACAAGATGCTTACCTAGCCAACATTGAGATCCGGCTCTACCCAAACTTTTCTGGTTAACCCCTGCATTCTCCACTTGTCCGACTGTTACTGAGCAATTTTTGGATATCAAACGAACCTCCCCAAAAGGTAATTTGAATGTGGCCGATTTCTCCTCTTTTGTAATCCATTTTACTATAGCACCTGCTGCTCTAGCTAATTGTCCCCCCTTCCCAAGTGTGATTTCTATGTTATGTATGGTCGTGCCTAAGGGCATATCGGTTGAAGTAGATTCTTCTTTTTTTTCAATCAAAATCCCTTCCCAAATTGTACAAGCTTCTTTCAAAGCATACAGCTTTTTGGATGTAGATGATGATACCAATACATATGGATCTGATATATATGGTACAATGAAGTATCACATGAGTGGATATATAGGAATCCAAATTTACCGAATCACTCATGTTATGATCTTCTACATCCTAGGTCTTCCCCTTCCTTCATCTGGCTTATGTTCTTCATGTAGCATTCAGACCGAATGACTCTATGAAATGACATCGATAGTTCCACATATTACGGGTGACGTAGGAGACATCTCTCTTTTTCCCCTCGAAAATCCTTAGAATTACCACTGCTTAGCTTTCCATTTGCCTCTGACCATCAAATGTCAATGAAAGTCCTCCTCTCAATAAGGGATGCTTCTGATTCTGTCGATGCTTGAAACAATTTAGTCTTCTTCATATTACTATATCTTTAGAGTCAATAATTTGATATGAGGAACTACTGAACTCAATCACTTGCTGCCATTATTCTTCAGTTTTCTGTTGAGGTCTATCCTATAAAGGTACTCAAATTAGATCGGTGATCGATTTCTAGGTTTTGTCGTCAACCTAATTGGTTACTTCTAATTACGTAAATCAATAGTTCAAACCGGTAGGCATTTCCCATTTTGATAGGAACTTCTGTACCAGAAAGAATGATATCTCCAATCATAGCCCCTCTGGGATGTCGAAGATCTCTTTTCTCACCACCCCCAGACAAATGTATACATTTCGATTAGGGTCGTATTCTGTGGTTACGATTCTACCATATATGTCTTTTTCATTCCAAAAGAGATTGGACGGTATAGACGCTTATGACCTCCACCTCTACGCCTTGTTGTAATGATTTCTCTGACATTACGACCTTTACCACAACGATGCTATCCATAGATCCAATTCTTTCCTGGATTGTTTACGGCTCCATTGCAACTCGGGCTCGAGCTAGAAGTTTTGTTTAAATGTATCGTCATTCTATTCAGTATTTTGATTTCAATTCTTTTCTTTCTAAGAGGAATAGGTTGAATAGTCCTTCAAACCACTCCGTTAGAAGTCATGAAATTCCATATTCACGTCTGTAATGCATTATATGTCCCACAATAGGTCCTATTCTTCTATCCTTTCCCATGAGTCAATATTTCGTAGTAGTCTCATTAGACCGTACATCTTTCTTTCGTAGTAGCCTCCTGAATGAAGAGTTCTTCCGACCGCCTTAGTGAATCTGGCTTTCATTCTTTCAAGGCATCCTTATCTTAAGCGTAGAAGGCGTAGAAGGCGTAATAGGTTGAATATGAAAAGAAGGAAGACAAAAAAGAGATCCCTGCTTTCCTCTTTTCTCCCTCCGTGGGCATCGACTTGTTCATTGATTTAATGACTTTCATAGAAAACCTTCCTTTGAAACCTACTAAAAAGAAGTTCATATGGTAGATTTCAAACGTAGAAGCAAAAACAAAGGCTCGACAGAAAGGAGAGAGTTTCCATATTAGCCACTAAATATTCCATATTCATTTCCTTGGACTGATTTATGGCGTAGAAGGCAATTATCAAGAGCAAAGAATTTGTAAAGGAGTCAGAAATCCATATGAATCTAAAAGGTGCAAAGCAGCTCGCTAAGAAGGAGAGCTTAGACTGAAAGGTGAGGTGCAAAGAATTTGCAAGGAGTTGAGTCCTTATACCTATTAAAAATTTTGAAGGCTTAAAGAATGATTGAAATCTTAATGTCCTTCGGACCACTAAAATAGTGAGACCAATCACCTGGATCCTTATTTATCCACTACCAAAGGAGAATCAACCCCACGGAGTGGAAAAGAGAGAAGGTTGCTCTTAGTTGAGGAGAGGCTTTCATATTCAAGACTTCTAGGAGACTTTCCCCTTGACTCAGAGTCATGATATCTTTTGATCAGGGGATAACGTCGCCTTATCCACCTCTCTAACCCCACTCCGTAGTAAACCCTTTCATTTTGAAGAGTTCAAAGGAGTCAATAGTGACCTGATAAAGGCTCCGTAAGGAGTTGACCACCCCACTAATTGAAGAAGAAACCCTACTAAAATAAATTCAGAGGAGTTCAGCCTACGGCTGGCCCCAAAGCATGAAAAATGGGGATTTGACAGTGGTGGGGATTGGATGTGGTGAAGGCCCTTCTCAACCCACCTGTCTAAGGACGAGAATACGGAAGAAAGAAGTATAAAAATATTTTTTCCTTTTAAGTATTGTGTGCTTAATTGCACTATTTGCCAAACATAAGTCTTCATTATTCATCTTTGAGTCAACCAAAATATGAGAAATGTCCATAACTCTTCATTAAAAAAACGATTACAATAAGTCTCTTGGTAAAAAGAAAAAACTAACCTTGAAATGTAAATAATGTAAATAAACTGGTAAATGTTAAATAGAGAAAACATAATGCAAATATTAGTTTTGGACGTTATTATAATTAAAAGAAGTATTTGCTACTCCTTCATTAAACATCATTTTTCTCTTCAGAAGACTCAAAGAAGTACGCCACATCCAAATGGGTCATGTTGGAAATGTCAAATACATCATCTTGAAAGGCAAAGTTTACTTCCACATTCTTCCCTTTTTCCTTCAATGAGGCTTGATAGAGGTCGACTAAGTGCTTGGATGTACAAGTACGAGTCCAATGACCATTCATACCACAACGAAAGCATTGATTTTCACCACTTTTAATTTTCTTATTTTGTGGAGTCTTCCTTCTATGATCATCATTTGTGGTTTTCTTGAAATCTAAATGATTATTACCATGTAAAGTATAATTACTTCTTCCTTCCACGGTCACGACCTCGACCACGACTACGACCACGACCTAAACCTCGACCATTAATATTATTTTAAAATATAAAATTCGCTTCAGGGAATGGTGTTGCTCCAATTGGTCGAGATCCATGGTTTTTCATTAATAATTCATTATTTTGTTCGGTCACAAGAAGGCATGATATGAGTTCAGAATACTTTTTAAAACTTCTTTCTCAATATTGCTTCTGCAGAAGCATATTCGAGATATGAAATGTTGAAAAGGTTTTCTCTAACATATCTTCATCAGTAACTTTTTCTCCGCATAACAATAATTTTGAACAAATTTTGAATAATGCAGAATTATAATCACTTACTGATTTAAAATCTTATAACCTTAAGTACATCCAATAATACCGAACTTTAGGAAGAATCACACTTTTTTTATGATCATACCTTTCTTTTAAACTTTGTCATAGTTCATAAGAATCTTTTATCATAAGATATTCAATCTTTAGTCCCTCGTGAAAATGATGTCAAAGAAAAACCATGGCTTTCACCTTTTCTTGACTTGAAGTCGTGTTTTCTTCTTTAATCGTTTCTCCAAGATTCATGGCACTCAAATGAATTTCAGCATCAAGCACCCATGATAAATAATTATCACCATTGATACCAAGAGCTATAAATTCTAATTTGGTAAGACTTGACATGGTAAAACTATAACAAATAACAAATAACCTAACTTATATTAGAAATTTAATAAACATGTCAAACATGCATTTTAAGAAAACTTAGATAAATTTCATACTATGCACATGATACAAAAATCAATGAAACTCATATATAATAATTCAGAACATGCATGTTAATGTACAATAATTAAAATTACAAATAAAAATTACATATACATATTATGAAAATTAACAACAATACACACCAAAAATGTTAATTTTACAACATACTTATACATAATATGTTAAAACAACATACTTAGGTAAATTGATAAAAACATTTAGATCATAAAAACAATTACAAAACTTATACTGTAACGACTCAACTCTTTATACTAAGCTGAGGTCATTACTAAAAAGAAACAATAACAATAGGCACTTTCTTGAAAAAAAAAGGAATACTAAATTTTCATTAGAAACAGAATACTGAAAGACTGATACATAGACGCGGAAGCAAAACTAAGTCCCCATATGGCATGTCACAGATCCTTCTCTGTCGCTCGCCAGCTTTCCTCTACCTTTACCTTTGTCTGAAATATTAAACATAGAAAGAGTGAGTATAAACATATACTCAGTAAGGGACCCACTACTAGTCCCGCTAGGTGTCTATTAACTTTCCATTAGAATCCTGTAAAGAGGTATCCATGAACTGGCAAGTTCCCGAACACGTGCAATCTGTGATCCCGTAGGAACAAATCTGGTCTTCGGTGAACCCAAAAGAACACCTAGGACAATCTGGTCTTTAGTGTATCCGAAGGAAACACTAAGACAATCAGGCTGTGAATGACCCCATCGAAACACTCGTAATCATGTCTATGTCAATGTCAATGTCATAATGGACTGCTAATCTCGTCGAACTACACAGCCATAAAAAGGTGGTGATCCCGAGGGACACCTATGTGGTACGACTTTAATAGACAAAGTTAACATAACACCTTATCCATAACATGTATCATAACATAACATCACCGTAAACATGGCATAACATAACAATATAGCATACTTAACCAAATATCGTAATCATAGGCATAACGCAGTCGTCTTCATCAACATACTACCAGTCATAACAAGACATCAGTCATCAACATCAATCATCAATACAAAGACAATCATTATCAATAGCATCAAATTATGCATTTTAGCTACCATCAATGCATAATCATAATTACATGCGGTCTATTAAATTCAGTTCGAATGTCTAGTAGGAGAATCTCTTACCTTAAGATTGTAGCCAAACAAAGTACTCCCTAGCTGACACTAAAAATTCTCCAATTAACTTGATTCTAATCATAAAAGGAAAACTCAGTATCTTAATTGATGGCAAAAACAACAGAGAGCATGCAGCAGCGGAAGAAAAGGATCATGCTTTACTCTATATGCATCTAAACTATTTAAAAATTAACATGCAACTACTAAACGATAGACCTAAACGAAGAATATAAAAAGTAAACGATGAGCTTACCTTTGTAGTTCTCAACTTCTTCTTCGTTCCAAAAAACTTCTCTGCCTGTAGATCACAAGCATAGGACAACCACTATGTTGACCTACTAATCTCAGGACCAAGAACCGAGTTGTGGGACTCATTTTTGTGAAGTAAATCTTTTAGAGGGAAGGATGGAGGTAGGTATATCGTTTAGATAATTTTATGAGAATCATCATCATCTTCTCATTCTGAAATTAGAAGTTTATATAGAAAAATTACATGCAAAATGCATGCAATTTATTTCATATAATCTCAACAACTAATTAATCCATTAACTATTAATGGAATTAGTGGCTTCTAATTCATTATAAGCTACCACATTTTCCACTAACATTTAGTTAATAAGGAAATTAGTCAAAGGACAATTTGGTCATTTGACCAATTAAGTCAAAATCAAACTTTGACTTTTCTTAGTCAAAAGTCAACTTTTTGAATTTTTGCTATTTTACCTGTCATGACTAATTCTAACCTCCCAAGTATGAATCCGCATTCATTTTTCTAAAATTCAAATCATATTTGAATATAAATTTCGGTCAAAGTTTTGTTTTTCAAAGTCAAAAGTCAACATGTTGACTTTTACAACTTTGACCGTTTCAAAACTTTCCAAGCTTGTAAATATGAATCTAGATTCATATTAATTTAAATCATATTTAAACACAAAGCTTAAAGTTTATATCTACCGACTTATATCTTGTATATTTGTCGGTTTCTCTCTCTTTTCCTAATTCGAACAATTCGAGTTACTTCAACATATTGTTCTTAGTTGAATCCATTTGAGCTAGTAGGGGAACCTAATGGACCTATAGATAATGGGCTAGTAGGGGAATCCACGTGAGCTAGTAGGGGAACCTAATGGACCTATAGATCATGGGCTCCAATGATTCGAGATTAACTGGCTAAACTCTTTTAGACCAAGCTTAATTAACATTCGTTAACTAAAGAGTCATTCCACTAAAGACTCTTAGTTGCACTCCCCTCACTATAGATATATTTCTGTCCACCTGATATAACCATGATGAGTAAGTTGATCCTTCACATGTTGTTTGTAATCTTGGCTGGGCCAAAATACCATTTTACCCCCGAGATTACATCTTGCTTCTTAAGACCCACTAATCCACTATTGAACAATTGGTTTAAGGTCCAACCTATAAACCTGAGTCCTTCTCGGACCAATGAGAAGGTGGAGCCCCTTGTTTAAGACTTAGATTCAGTCCTTAAGGGAACAACTTATCTACTATCCCAGAAGTGGGTAGGAGTGAATTCCATCTTGCACCCTATATCTCTAGCTATCCACTCGGTCTCATCTCTAAAATGGGAGGCTTATTGGGCTAGCGATGATGAGCTGCCTTCACCTATGCAGATCTAAGAGTACTACCGAATGAACAGAAGTTTATAGTTAACTCAGGATTAAGTTCAAGTTACCTAGGTCATTAAAATAATCAGTTTATAGTTTATGGCGTTATAACTAAAAGTGACTATTTCGTGGTTCCAGTCTTATGCAAACCATTTACATAAGACGCCCTCACTCCCATGTCTCTACATGAACGATTCAGGATTACATCATTTGTACTAACTACGGAGTAGGCCGCATCTATAGTGTTTTTCCAGAATAAAGCGTCCAACCTTATTCATACACTATAGACTATTTGGCTATTAACTTGAACTTAATCCACATTTATGTCTCTACATAAAGTTTAAGTGTATTGACAAACTTAGTAAAATAGCATCGA
Organism: Cucumis melo; assembly: GCF_025177605.1. Taxonomy (NCBI): domain Eukaryota; kingdom Viridiplantae; phylum Streptophyta; class Magnoliopsida; order Cucurbitales; family Cucurbitaceae; genus Cucumis; species Cucumis melo. Next base: position 7,349,115 of record NC_066862.1, on the reverse strand, counting down.
GACCTTAATTTATTGGTTTTAAGATTATAGCATTCAATAATAAATTTTATTGAATCAAATAACAAAGTACGAGTTTTATGACATAGATTCCAACATTAATTAATGAAATTGGGTTGAAACCAATTCAACCTTGATTGGGAAAAATCCAAGATTTAAATCTTAAAAAATTAGTCAATTAAACCTTTAAAGAAACCCCAAAAATTAAAAATTAAATTAACAAAATATTAATTTAATTTCCTTGGCTTACCAAGGTTAATCAATGGAGGTTGGAAAATCTTCTTATCCTTGATGGAAAAATTCCTCACTTTAAATCCTCAAGCTTTTCAAAGAGACCAATCTTAACTACAACCCGTGAGGCAGCGACAGTAGAGGGTTATCTTAGAGAAGAAAATGAAGAACTTTTTTCTTTTTCCTTTACTTTCTAACTTAAGCATTCCAATACTATTTATAGACCCAAATAATAACAATAATATTTATTATTATTATTTTCTTTTAGAATATATATATATATATATAATACAAAAAATATACATATATCTTTATTTCCATTATCTTTCCTCAATAAGTGCATTAAATGCACAAAATTTTAGGCATTTATAACCATTAATAATAATAATAATACTTATTATTATTATTATTATTCTCTCACCAAAATCTACAATAAACATATATATTTATTTAAACCATCATTCTCTTTTGTAAATAAATATTTATCATCCTCTCTTTTAAATAAATATTTTTTTTTTCGTCCAATCAAATCAATCATTTCCCTTCTCATGGATTATCTTCTTTTTCAAACAAATATAATTATATTTCATCATATAATTAACTTCACTTTTTCAAATTATTAATTAAATATATATATATATCCATATATATACTCAGTTAAATTTAGTTCCACCAAAACCAACTTTTCCTTCTAAAATCTCAAATTAACGTAAATCCTCAATTAATTTAATCAATCAAATCTTTTCCGATAAATCACTTATAACTTCCAACATGAATTATCTTAACTCAACCATAACTTCACTCCATAATCAATATTTATCTTTCTACATAATAATTAATTATCTTCAACAATAATTAATTATTAATTTATCTTTCTCCAAAATAATTAATTATCTCCCACAATAATTAATTATTATTTATCTTTCTCCAAAATAATTAATTATCTTCTTACAAATAATTATATTTTCCCAAAATATAATTATTTTACTTTTTCTCCCTTAATAAATATTCTTTCTCCAAAATACAATTACCTTTTCCTTAAATAATTATATTTCAACAAATATAATTATCTTTCCCTTTAACATAATAATTATATATATATATATATATATATATATATATATCCACATATACATATAATTATCAAATCTTCAGCAAACTTTCTACTCTACAATTTAATTAAATAACATCCATAATTATTTAATTTAATTCAATTTCGACAACACTAAAAATCTACAACTTTACTTAATTCTCTTAACTTACCATTTAATCAAAATCTCAACGAACACCACATGTCAAAACCACATGTCAAAATTATCTTAATTTTTGGGGGTTACATATACTAATATAAAGTAAACAACTAAATTATAGACACAAATCATAAAGAACCCATAAACTATACATAGATCTTAAAATAATTGAAATAAGAACCGAACATAAACAATCACATAAATCATAAAAAAATTAAGATGAACTAAATCATAATCTTATCATGAACTAAAAATATGTTTTAACAAACAATAATAATGTAAGCATAATATGTAAAATTACAACCTGCAGTAGGTATAAAATATTACATTCTCAAACATTTAAACTATGCATGATTTATACATGGATTGTTTCATACAATATTCGAAAAAAACAAACTAATATTATAACCTACCTTTTGCAAATGATAAAATTGTAGAGTGTCGTGCTGATAACGTGTTATAAAATAAAAGACCAAGAACTAAATAAGAACAATGCAAGAACACAGAAGAAGAAAAGAGAAGAGAGGGAGAAAAAAAGATAATTGAACTCAATTATAGTATGTCTTTTAGTATAAGTTACATTATGGAATTCGATGAGATGAATGTTACAATATGCAATTGAATAAAAGTTATATAAAAATTGTAACCTAGGTAGATTATGGATATCTACATTTATAATATATCATTATATTAACAATAAGAATAATAATTTTCATCGAATACATATAAGTTTTTAGAAGTTATTAAAAAATGCTAATAATTTTTTTAGAAAAATAAATGCTAATAGATAATAATTTTTTTATTTTTTACTTTTATTTTTCATCATCTTAAATGAGTTTTTCATTTAAAATTTCACCAGTTTAATAATTATTATGTCATGTCGTCTAAAATTTCTTATCCTAAACCAATTTTAACATTTATCAACAGTTAGTAACTAAATTTAAAATTGTGAATAGTTTAAGAGACTAATAAAACTTCACACACACACGCACACAAATGTATGTAACCCGGAGTTAAAATATATATGAAGCTATCTTGAAAGTATGCAATCTACATTCAAATTTAAGAGGTGAAAAAAAACAAGTTGCACAATTAACAAATATACAGATATATAGAACTTTTTTAGGGAACTATAAATCTAAAGAGCCAAGAGAATAAATTAGCAATTGCATGAATCAAGGCTCAAAGATGCTGCGTAATTTTTGTATCAGATGGTAGGTTCTAACAAGGGCTGATGACTAATCAAAGAAGAAAGCGATAGAAGCAGGTGACATTTTGATCAACGGGGATTGACTACATTTCAGCTGATCTGATGGAGCAGACAATAAAAAGTAACAGGATCCATGGTAGGAGCATTTGTGAAGAAGATGGTCAGAACTGGAGATTGTTTTCTTGCACATCAAGTGGGGATATGAAGATCCAAATCTCCAACCTCAAGGGAGAGATGATGAGCTAATGGTTTCGTATTCAAGTTTTAGAGATTATACATTGGAATACTAAAGCAGCAACACCAAAAAAGTACAGTGTTCCTCCATCTTCTGTTCACAACCATAAAAGCTATATAAAACTTCATTTTCAACATTCACAAAGAATAAATAGAAGAAAAGCATAAGGATTGCCATTTTGATGCTGATGAGAATCAGCCAGTTCCATAAGTAGATATGCCCATTTATAAAGACAGATAAAAAGTCATAAAAGAGAGACTATGCCACTAATATTTGAACTGTGCCTCAAGCTATTGTACGTCTCAATTCAACCCTAAAACTATCAGTTAGATTAAGTTCATTCCTCCATTTAGGTCGTAAACATGTTACATGATTAACAAGCATATCAATGTTTCCATTCAGTCCAAATCTCGTATTTGTAAAAGAATCAACTTGAAACATTTTATTTTAAGCCTAAAATGATAGAGGGAAGAACTTCAGGAACAGAAAAAAAATCCACAAAGTTAAAAAGACCGGTACATCCTTGTATCATCTGGATGATAATTTTAGTATCAAGAGACTGAAAATCTGCCTCTTGAATTTTTCATTTGGTTATTAATCATTAATCTCGAATTACAAAGAGTCACCCTAATGATCTAGCATCTCCTATATCCCTTGAATTTTGTCATTAAATGGGCATATTGCCCATTCTCAACCATTCGCGTTATAACTTTGTGAGCCTCGGCAAGCTTGCCTGCATTCCGCAAATAACTTACAAGGGTACTATATACAAGAAAATTTGGTCTGCAACCTCGGGATTCCATTTCAGAGAGCATAGAGTAAGCCTCCTTGAACTTACCCACCATACAAAAACCACGAATCATGGAGTTGTACGTAAACACATTAGGAAGCTGGCCCTTCATTATCATCTCATCAAAAAATGCCCTAGCTTTCTCGTGCTGCCCAGCTTCTGTATAGCTTGTGATCATCACAGTGTAGCAAACAACATCAGGAATGCAATCATGGTTTCCTAGTTCATCGAAAAAATATTTGCAAGCATCCAAATTTCCAGCCCGACTAAGTCCATTTATCAGCGTTGTGAAGTGAAGAATGTTGGGACCAAAGCCCACTTCCCTCATGTGGTTCAAAAGATTTAGAGCTGCAAGGGGTTTGTCTCCTTTGCCAAGAACATAAAGAAGAATGTTATAAGTATGAAAATCAGGGGAAAACCCTTTCCTGGCCATTTCATCAAGCAATCTGTGAAACTGATCCAACTTCCCCAATTTGCACCTTGAAAACAATAACACATTATATGTAAGAATGTCTGGGCCATGACCATCAAGCAGCATTTGCTCATACACCCATTCAATCAACTTGTACTGTTTTACAACAACTAGTCCATGAAGAATGGCATTATAAGAATGTTTATACGGCCTGAAATTGAATGTTTTTGATTTGATAAACCTCTCAACAACTTTCTTAGCCAAGCCTGCATCACCACAAGTACATATCAAAATCATAAATGTCCTTGCAGTAACAGGGTACCCTTTCTCAGTCATCTCGTCAAGTAGCCTCCACATAGCCTTGAACTCCTCACACTCAGCAAATATTTTCATGATCATATGATATGATTTCACAGTGTGTCTATAATTTTCGATCCTACTGCTCCATACGAAAAACTTGTACCCCAATTTTGCACACTGAGTTTTGTTTAGAACACTTGTACTTTTCAAAATCCCCTTCAGAACTTCTCCAACAAGCACCCCTGAGACCTGTAATTTCAGTTCATCTAAAGCCAAAAATGTGTCAAATCCAGGACCATCCTGTTTGAGAATTTCAATAACTTTCTCAGCATCAATTTTCGCATCCTTTAGAAAACTCCTTCTCAATGAAAAATCATCCCATCTACGACTATCAGTCTCAAAAGAATCTGAATTTCCATCAGCAAAGTAACTAAAGGGTTCCACAACAAACTGAAATCGATCATCACTGCAAAAGCTCCGATTCCAAATGGTTCGACGCACAATAAAAGAAGTTGAAAATAATCTGCAGACTATCCGCGAACTCACAAGCGATAAAGAGTTCATGATTGATACCCATTATCGCTAAAGACTCACAAAACTTAAGGAAAACAAGTAATCGAACAACAGAGCAAAAATAGGCAAGTGGGAAATCGCCGAAGCGTTTGTATACCCAAATTGGGAGGCACCCATTTACCATGAACACCCCCAATCTTGCATTCGGTTACGAATCCCAACAGAAGATTATCATTTGAGAAAAAATGTGCACTTTGAATTCCTATGTAACATCGGAAAATTTGAAGTTGGAATGAAAACTTATCTGGGGTTTTACGATTTTGCAGAGAACGCTTGAAAACTAGATCGAAGTTCCTTCTTCAGATTGAACGGAAGAGTGGAAGAGGAGAAGAGATGCCACTTGATTGCTAGGGTAAGGTAACATGAACTGAAACACAAAGCAACTCTCGAGACTTGTGGATTGTCGTTTCTGATTTCTCCACACGCAGCTTGCCTTCACTTCCCACCGTTCGACATGTCGAACTTAAATCTATTCTAAAAATATTTGAAAGAAAAGTAAAAGAAAATGGAAGTTTAGATTTTTATGTGGATAAAAACATTCTATTTTTAATTAAATCTATTTTTACAAAATGGTAGCCATGTTTTTTTTTTACATAAATAAATACTTTTTTATTTTTCAAATTTTGTTTTATTTCTTTTATTTTAACAAAATTATTTAATATTATGATATCCCAAATATTTTTCCAAAACTTCATAACCTTAAAATCTCTCCCTCTTCTCTTCAAAACTCTCTCAAATATCTCAATCTCCAAATCTATCTCCAACTCTCCCAAACTCTTTCAAATTACTTCCTCAAATTTCTTCCACACTCTCTCATTCATGTAAAAAGGTAAAGATCTCTTAAAATTATCTCAACTATCCCTTTCAAAGAACTTGGTCTTGATCATGTGTATATATATAGCCACGAATAAATGGAACATTTAAAAATCAAGTGTTTGTAAATATGGCATTTATTTTTATTTTTTTAATCTATGAATGTTTGATATTTATGTAATATTCCTATTATATTATATCTATCATTGATTTTTTTTAGTACAAGTAGAAGTGAGAAGTTTGAATATGGGATCTCTTATTCTTCAAGTATATATAGATGTTTGGTGAAATAAACTCTTGTTGGTAAAGTTTCTATCATTGATTTAATTAACCATATAAATAAATTAAAAAAAAAAGTTTGTGGTATTTAATTTTTATTTTACTTAGTAATTGACGGACAAAATTCGTCATCCAAATCCGTGCCAAATAAGTTACCAAAATGTACACCAAACACTAGTCTTATTGGTCGAATTCAAGGAGCAAACTAATCTTCCAAACAAAACTTATTTTCCAACCGAGGTACGAAAAGGGAGTTTGGAAGTTTAGAATTGTAAGTAAACAAAATCTCATGCAACATCAAAGAAAATTGTAAATGTGATTCAATTAAAAGAAAGTCTAGCTTAGAATATACCAATCTCTCTCGATCTAAAGAAATTGTTCATTGAATTACCATATGTAACGTTTTTATCTAACCAATTTAATTAAAGAAGATAACTAAATTGTCCCCAAAATTCTAATTTTTCTAATTCAACAAGATGTGAAAAGCATGCAAATCTGAATTTTTCCAACTACATTTAAGTTCAAGAGATCTTTGGACGGAATGACCAATTTCTATGCATCTAATTGAACATTCATTGGGTACAATCCTAAGTTGGGCTAGAACAATACCCATCTAATAGAATAACAAAGCTAACCTAATCTATTGCTTCTAACTAAATCTTGTAAAAAAATTTACGAGTCAAAGATCCAATTGAAAGTGAAAGTCATACATTTCCCATGTGTCCAAACATAAAACAAAGATTCATTCACTAACAAAATTGAATCAAAACTTACTGAACTAAGTTTAACCTCTCACAAATTCAAACAAATAAAGAGAGATTTCTAGAAACCCAAGTTAGAACAAGTACCTTAGCTTCCCATCCACGTGCCAGATGATGAGGAATTATTTGATCGGGAACTTAAGCTGACTGAAAGGTATCAGAAAATAGGGAGAAACCATTAACAAGTCACCTCAAATTGGATACCTTTTGACTTGGCGGTGGAAAATAGTATCTATAACATTTCATATGGCATCGCAACTCTAGGGACAATGCCGAGGTGCTAACGAATGTTCATGTGCATGACAACTTTGAAGTGTCGCAACGGAGTGCTCTTTTCACGAATTAAGGCATTCTCTGCTTTACAACGCTAAACATAGTGTTGTGGGGTGTCGCAACGTTGCAAGGTAGGCATGTGGCTTTTTTTCCTCGTACATAAACCTCAAGCTGATGACACTTGACTCCATATTTGCCCAATCAATTAGATCCAAATTGACATCAACACCAAATTCTACCTTCATATTGCTCAAATCCTATAAAATATGTTATAAAAAAACGTAAAATCAAGGAACGAGATCAAAATTAAGCGTATTTCTAATACTTTTAATAATTGATTGCATTGATTTCTAATTAAACCTATCGTCAATATATTTGTATAAATGTAACAAAATAAAAGGAGCAATTGTTGTTTGTTTGCTTAATTCTATTAGATGTGCTACTCATATATCTTATCAAATATAAAGACAAAATGATATATTAATGACGACTTTAAACTTGTGTTTACACCATTGTGACATTTAATATATTTATTTGCAATTACCTATACATCATAGATATTACCATGTCGATAAGACTAGAGTGAGTATCAATCATATCTAACAATAATGAAAAAAGGTTTTTTTTTTTGTCAATTATAGAAGCCTATTAGTAATCATAAAAGTTGTAATTATAAAATATTAAAATAGTCTATTTATGATTGATTCTATTTATTTGAATAATATATTGATGATAGACTATAAATTTTAAAGTCTTCATATTCGTAAATCGTTTATTTGTGTAACATATTAATTTATCAAACTATTGAAAATCTAAATCGAATTTAGCTTATAAACAATAACACCACTAGTAGGATTTTAAATTTCATTATATGTTTATACCCATATTTTTTACAAAAGTTAAAATAAATTTTATAATTGAAAAAGTTAATTTTCTAAAGTTTTTTATACGAACTTGACTAAAAATTTAAATAATTTGTTTTAAAGTGTAAAATATTATCAAATATTTAATTTAAAAATTAAGCTATTTTAAATAAATTTAATGTTTAACGGTGGTTTAAAATATTTTTAAAATGTATTTCAAATGATTTTATTAAATGAACAAGAGTTTCATAAAAGACATTTTTTTATGTCGATTCAAACAAACATTTAAATCAATAAAAGAAAATTATCATAATAGCATTAATGATAAAATTTAGAAGATTAGATAATTGCAACAGAAATTTGAGAACTTAAAATAACTTTTTTTATTTATTATATATATATATATATGTGAGATAACAATTGTTTAAAAAATCAAGTCAAATTTTGAAAAAAAAAAAACTTCTAAAAAATTGTCTTTTTTTCGAAATTTAACTAATAATTCAATAATTGTAAAAAGATGTGTAAATCATTGCAAGACATCAACAGAAAACTTAAATTTTAAAAACAAAAATATTAAAGAAAAGTATCGTGATATTATTTCTTTATTATGTTTATGTTAATTCAAAAAATCCACATATCATACAAATTAAAGAGAAACAAAGAACGAATTGAATATTAGAGATAGTGTGTGTCTATATATATATATATTAAGAAAAGAAAAATCCATTGTCAATATTTGTACATTATATTTATATAAATGAAAAAAAATCCTAAACATTACAAAATAATTTAATTTCAAAGCATAATGGCATGGTTTAAAATTAAATGTGGATTAAGGTGAGCATGTGCAAAACATAACTAATTAAATACTATAAAATATTTAATTTTAATGTATTAAAACCATTATCTATAAGTAATGCATTTAATTATTATATTATGGATCCATAATTGAACTTCTAATCATTTACATTATAAATAGATAGCAAATTTTCCATATTTTTGCAAGCAAAAAAGTTTAAACAGAAATCCAAAACACAAAGAACACATAATATATATATATTTTTTGGATTTATCAAAGAACAAAAAATTCTTTTCTTTTTGGATTGTTGTTTTACTATATCTCACAAAATGTGTAAGTTTTTTCTTTTCCTTTCAAATTTGACATCCAATTTTGCATATACATTTTTTTTAAAAGGAATATGTAAAACTATTTATGTGATGTAATTCAAAATAAAATTTAGAAGTTAATAATAATAATGTTTAAAATGGTAGCGGGGAGCACAAGTGATTCGAAGAAGATTGATATAAAAATTCAGGTTTGGGAAGATAGAGAGAAGATCAAAGCAGATAATAAGTAAGCTCTCTCTTTCCATTTTAATTTTATCTTTTCAATAATTTTGATTCTTTTAAAATAATTTTAGGGTTCAATATATTGACGTAATTTTGCTAATCGATGGACTATGTTCAATTGACGTCTGTGATGATTTTGAAATGCGAATTTAGGCTAAATTTTACTGGGCAAAGACTTTTCAGATGATTAAAAATGTTAAAATTAAATAAATTAGTTTTAAAAGTATAGGATTGAACATTAAATTTAATTTAATTTTAAGTACGTTTTAGAATAATAATTTTAGATATGAAAAAAAGTTATTTTAATGATTTTAAAATTACTCTCAAATATATATCATTTAATCACTAACACAAGGTTTAAATCTCCAAAATTCAATGTCTATTAACTAATCAAACTAACTTTTTCTATTCACCTTCGAGATTTAAAATATGGATGTTGATGGAAAATCAAATTATTAATTCTACCAAAATTTCAATGAAAATACTGATAAAATATTAATTTCAATAGATATTTCTAGAAAATTTATAAAAAAAAAGTCAAAAAATAAATTTAAATTAATAAATAAATATTTTTTTTTCAAATATGTAAACATGCCTATAACTTTTGTAACATTTAGATATTGATTTTTTGTGCTTCGTAAATTTTTTTATCATATAATGGAATCATCGATTCATTTCTCACATCGATATCTAATCCATAGAAATTTAATAAAAAAATATTTTATTTTGTCATACATAAAGTACCTAGATAATTTAGAAAAAAAGAATTTATTCTCTGATTTTTTTTAAAAAAAAATACTATCACATCTTTTAAGATTACCGAAGTTTAAGATTTTTTCAATTACTCTAAAATTTTAAAAAAATTTAAATCCAAATTTAAAAGTTGGTAACTTAAACTAGTAACTTAGAACATATTTGATTGGTAATTTTGAAAACAATAACTATGTGTATTTAGATGTGTTATGGTAGAATTAAATTTTAATTTAAATATAATTTATCCAAATATATTTGATAACATATTTAAATTAAACTTTTTCTTAGTAATATAATTTTATGTTTAAAAATCTTAATTCAAAATCTAAATGGACTTAAAACATCCAAACTTTTGTTTCTATAATCAACACTATTTGAACCACACATTAAATTCTTCAAAAACATATCTTCACCAAATTTCTAAATACAAGTAAAAGGTGAAGTGTTTGAATGAGTTGTGCAGAGCTGAAAGAAGGTTAGCTTCCACAGAGGCATGGAAGGACACAAGAAAAGCTGCTTTGGAAGCTGAAGTGAAGAAGATAGATGTAAATTATTATAATTTCTTTATATTTGATCGATTTTGAGTTATATATTGAATTTAAAATTAAGTAATGAATTTGGAAGCAAAGGCTGATTTGGCGAAATTGAGACTGAAAGAGATGGAGAAAGTAAAAAACAAAGAGGCAGAGACTCATAAGGCAGTTGAATCAAAGAAAGCATCCATTGAAGCTAAAAGAGAGCTTAGAAAACTCAAGGTTGAAGAGAGAGCTAAAATGCATAGATGTACCAATACTGTTCCTAAAAAGTGTTTTGGCATTTGCAACGACTGATTAATTAACTACTTATACATTCTTTCATTTTCCATTACCATTATATTATACCGTATATATATATATATATATATTATTTACAACTATTCACTAAATTTATATTTGGATTATGTATGAGCAAGTCAACGATAGTAAATTTATTTATACAACTTAGATTTCATTCGCTTGTTAAAAAGTTTTATGATGTATTTATAGGAGTATATTGCTCTAAATCCTTTAGGAACATCTTCAAAATCTATGTCTTAATTTTACCGTTTAATTCAAAATTATCAACAATGATTTACATTATATGATAGTTTTTTAATCACTTCAATCAATTGTTGAATGGGACAATTGAAGAGGGAGGCATTGTCAAAGACCCCTTGTTGGTTTGGTTGTTTGTCATTGACAATTACATAGATCATCTCTGTTTTTTTGTGGTTGCAAAAGCAAAGTTTCTGTAAACTGTCCCACCTTCCAAGTCATTCTAGCTGTGCTATGTGCCTAACCTTTATGGTTCTAATTACAACTCTTTCTTTGTCATACAAAATTTAATTGATAACATCTAGATCAACTTAAAAACATAAAACTCAACTAGTTAATATATATATTACAAGATGGTTTGGGGTTTAAATTTTTACATTCACGTGGTTCTCAAATTTGTATAAATTTGTTTATATTGTTACCTCCTCTGTATCTGTGTTTTCTTCTCACCTTTGCTTTTATAGTTATAGTATTTTTCAACTTTCACTCATATTTTTTACCTTCGAAGAAGCATTGATGAGTGGTTTGCAATATCTTTATTAATTTCAAAATATAAACTTAAATAATTTATTAAAAAACAAATATATGTAATTGTCTTTTTAGATTGATTTATTAAAAGAAACAAGTTTTAAAAAAAAATGATAAAAAAGAAAAAAAGAGAAAATTCCAAAAACATCAAATGTCAATTTGGCAGCCGGCCCGGCCCACAGATATTCCCTTTACTACCAACACAACCCTAATGAATCTTGGGAAGATCCGTACTCATACAACGCCGTTGTAAAGAATATATTCCATTTTTTATAAAAAGCATATTTTTCTTTTTTTTTTTTCTTAATAAAATTATCGTACATTTCCCTCTAATAACAATTTTACATGTTACTAAATTTGTTGATTTGGAAAAAAAAATTATCATTTTACTTTTACTTCTTTACATTTGATATACGTTTAAAATGTATCCTTTCAAATTGAAATTTATGCTAAAAGGACTAAATGAGTGTATGGCAAGTGACGCAATGCTTGCACTATCAATTTCAAGATCAAATATTTTATTCATTCATACAGTAATCTTGACCTATAAGAAAAAGTTAGAGATTTGAAAACACTATATACTTTTTTTTTTAATTTTTAAGTAGGGAGGGAAGTATAGCTAAAGTCATAATTTAACTAAAAACCTTTAATTATACATTAAAACAAGATTTTGGTCCCTTTGTTCCAATTGAGTTCTTTATATTATTTGAGAACAAAATATTTTGAAGATACAAATATTCTTCCGACATTCTATCTTCAAAAGTATTAATATGTTTCACTTTCTCAATTCAATTATACTCATTCAACTAAGAGAATCAAAAAATCAAATACAAGAGATTGATCTACATAGGTAAAAACCAAAGATAAACATAAATTGAACTCTACAGAATATATTTCTTCCACAACCTCATGCAAACACATTTATTATATTATATAGCGTGAAAAGAAAAATTAGTGTTGATTTAAGGATTAAATTGAAGATTTAGGTTTTATTTTCTAACCTTGATTATATGAGAGAAGATAAAATGTTACTATCAACATAGAAAGAAAAAGATATTATTAATTAATGGAAAAGTTTTTATTTGAGTAAATAAAATATCATATGGTAATGCCAAATGCCAACTCATAACAAGGCACAATGTATGTCCACTTCTCACCACTTCCCTTCTTATTCTTCCAACTATAATATCTCAACCACCTCTCCCTCCCTCCCTCCCTCTCTCTCTCTCATTTTTCATTTCTCTCTCTCTTAACTCAAAAATGGCCTCCTCCGATGAGCCCAAGAAAATAGAGTCTGAAGAATCTCCCTCGGAGCCCCCTCCGCCGGCTGCGGCTGAGCCAACCAAAGACGACGTGGCAGAGGAGAAATCAATTATCCCCTTACCCCCACCGGAGGACGAGAAGCCCGCCGATGACTCCAAAGCTCTCGCAATCGTTGAAAGTAATTTATAAAATACATATAAAGCTCTCAACTTTTTTTTTTTTTTGTGGTTATGTTTGAATTACAATTTTTTGCTCTGTTTTTTTGGGTGTGGAATGATAGAAAGTGATGAAAAAGCAGAGGAAAAAGAGAAAGAAAGTGAAGGCTCAATTAATAGAGGTAATTAAATGGAGATATTATGAAATAATTAATGAAAATATAATCAATTTAATTAACCAAATGAATAATTGTGTATTAAATTCTTTTTTTTCATGTTTTTGTGGTTATTATTAGATGCTGTACTTGCAAGAGTGGCAACAGAAAAGAGATTGTCACTCATCAAAGCTTGGGAAGAGAGTGAAAAATCAAAGGCAGAGAATAGGTGCAAACAAATCCTCTTCTTTCTTGTTTTTCTTTTTTAATTTTTCCCATTTAGCTGATTTTGGAAAAAAATTGTTTTATAATTTAAAACATATTTATAGAGAAAATTACAAAATAATAATAATTTTGTCCATCAAAAAGTTTAAAATTACTAAATTCCAAAAAAACAGAACAAAATGGTAAGTAAGATTGTCTTTTCCAAAATGGTTAATTTACAAATTTGTTCTGAATGTTTGTAGCTCTTAGGGTCTTGAATCTTAAAAATCATCAAATAGGCTTTTGTGACATCAATTTTAGGTCAAATAAGTCAATTAATTTTTCACTTTGTAAGCAATATTTTTTTAAATTAATTAATCTATCACACACAAGAATATATAAACTGAAATTTATGTCTAATAAATTATTCAACTTTCAATTCTAAAAATCTATTAGACACAACTAAAGGTTAAAGAACTTATTAGATAGAGATTATCTATCCATTTTTTTTACATAGTTTGGAGATTTATTTTAAGCACAAAAAGATTAGATATTTATTTAACACAAAGGCTTACAAATTAAATTTACAATTTAACTTATCAAAGAAGGTCAAAATTGCAAGTTTGATACCTACCTATGGTTTGGAGAAAGGTTAACTTTAGTCCCCATAATCTTAAAAGTTAGAAGGTAGTTCTTATGGTTTCACAAAAACTATTGTTTGAGAAAAACATCATAAGCCAATCTCTACCATATAGACTACTTACGAGTTATTTTTATTTTTATTTATTTTATGAAAGTATATAGAGTAAATGATTTGCAATTTAACCCTTTTGATATAATTATTTGCTGCATGTATGTGTTTTTCTGAATGGAAATTGTTGAGCAGAGCTCACAAAAAGCTGTCAGCAATTGGGTCATGGGAGAACAGCAAGAAAGCAGCTGTTGAGGCTGAACTAAAACAGATTGAGGTAATGAGAAAACAAAATATATGTGATGTGTTTACGATTTTAGTTCTAGAGTTTAGAAAAGTCCACTCCATATAAACTCACAACCTTAGAAGAGATTCCGTAATCTGTAGTTCGATATTTCTCTCCAATGATAAAACTGCTCTTGACGTCTTTGCTGTATATTTGATTGTGGATTTCATTTTTATTGATTATGTGATGAGAGCAGGAAAAATTGGAGAAAAAGAAGGGAGAGTATATAGAGAAAATGAAGAACAAAATAGCACTGATACACAAAACAGCAGAAGAAAAGAAGGCTGTTATTGAAGCAAAGCGTGGAGAAGAGAAGCTGAAGGCAGAGGAAATTGCTGCCAAACACAGAGCCACTGGAACTGCTCCTAAGAAGATTTTCGGTTGTTTCCAATTTTAAATTAAAACTATATTTGTGAAATTTGGTTTTTCTTTTTTTTATTATTATTATTTATTTCTTCATTGTGATGGGTGTTTAAATTTGTTTGTATTATTGTTTCTTTTAATTATAATATCTACTTTCTTTATGTATAATCAATATATATATATATATATAAATTGTTGTGATAATTATTAATTGATCTTCTTTTTAACCCCTGTTTTGGAAGTTATTTATTGAGGAAAGTTTGTGGGAATGTTGATGAATTTGAAGCAACAAAATGGATAAATTTTGTTCATTCTTTTGCACCTCAATATGAGCATAGCCATAGGTTGATGATAGTTCAACCCTCTCCTCTACCATTGTTGAACTTAGAGTTTTGTTTTTCCAAGAAAAAAAAATCAAATTAGATTTTTACTTCCAAAACAATTCTTACTTGAATAATGTTTGAATCGTTAGAAAAAAACCTCTCATTTCTAATGCAAAATTAAGTACAAAATGACAAAGGAGTTACAATAAAAACAAAACTAAAAAGAAACATATAAGAATTTATGCGGAAAGCTACAAATTTGAAAAAAAATATATTATGAAACACCAAAAAGAAATTGATTATGGGAAAATCAATAACCTAATAACAAGATCATTCTCTTTTTGTATCATTTTACACCGTTCTTTCCACTCTCAAATTAAAGAATACGACGGAGATTTTAATTAGAATTAACACACTTCAATTTAAAGTGTTCTTAATTGAAGAAATGTAAAACTAAAAAATTAGGCTCATTTGATTGTGTTTGGAGTCCATGACCTCTTTGAGTTTTTTTGTTGTGAAAAAATCTAATTGTTTAAATATATTTTGCTAAAAATCAATTTTGATTTTCCGTTACATAAAACTTTATGAAAAAAAAATATCAAAGAAAAGAAAGAAAAAAAAACCTATTTGGGTGTCTTTGTTGAGTAATTTGTGAACCAAATGTTATATTACAAAAATTGAATTAACAAATCAAATCTAGCAAGGGTATGTAGCAAAACTTCCTAGAAAGCCAAAATAATGATATTAAGAAATACCCATTTTTTTGACATGGTCTTTGGGCTTCATTTGGGGTTTCTTTAAGCTTAAACACAAATGGAACAACTTGATATGCAAGTTGACTCACCTTTTTTGTTCTGTCCCCTTTACACTATAAAATGGGAAACTTCACATAAACTTCCATATCTCATAAAAGAGCTAGAGAAGTGAAATATTAAGAGAAGAGGTTTTTACAATATGGTGAAGCTAACAATGGTTGGAAGGGTTAGAGATGGATTGCCAATTGCACAAGGAATTAGGTATGTTAATGAAGAGAATGATGATGTTTTTGGGTACAAAAAGCAAGCTGAATTCATACTCAAAGAGATCTCTAGAGGGACTTTATCACCTCCAAAAATGGTCATTCTAATGCATCATCACTCTTTCATGTACCTCCCCCTTCTCTTTACTTATCCTTTCGATCAATTGCTTTTTTTACCATCTAATTTATGCATTCGTGTTTAAAAGTAATTTTGAAATTGTTAAAATCATTCTAAAATACATTTTTAATCACTCAAACAAAAGTATGTTTAATTTCATACTTTTAAATGGAATTTTCATTGCATCATATAATCGATTTTAAATCATATTTATTTATTTATTCATTGAATGTAAAAATCAATTTATAAAGTTCACCTTGAAAGTTTAGTGAAAATTCAAATATTAACTTTTTTAGTTGGAAGAGTTTTGTATGTTTAGACTCATAACATTGATTCTTGTTCATTTTAAGTAACGCATGAACAAACATATACTTGTATTACTCAATCTTACAAAATCCATCTTAGCTTTTCAATTTTAAAATTCAACAAAAATAATCACAGTTAGCTACATGATTAAATCTAAATATCTAGATATGTTTTTTTTTTTTGTTTATTTATTTAGTTTTGTTGGTATTTAGTTACTTGGTGGAGAATGGTGTATGCTATATGACATTGTGCGATTCTTCATACCCAAGAAAGCTGGCTCTCCATTACTTACAAGATTTGCAAAAAGAGTTTGGGAAGTTTGATGATGCTCTAATAAATAAGCTTATCAAACCCTATAGTTTTCTCAAATTTGGTAACCTTTCTCTCAACCCTCTCTTCATCTATACATATATTAATTATTTAAATTTCTTTCAAAAATGTGTTCACCAAGGAAACATTATTATTTCTCTATAAATATGCTGTTTTCCTTTATCTTTTTAAAGAAATATTTGATGCCCTTAGTTCCCTCAACTCAATAATCAAAAGAAAAGAATATATCAATTATACTTTGTAATAACTTAATATATATCTATATATGTTTGTTATTCTCATTTTTCTCCCTACTTTACTTCCTTTTAAAGAAAAGTCCATAACAGGTTAGCATAAGTACTTAAAATTTCTTCTTTAATTATCTACTTTCTATTAGTATTTTTAAAAGTCGATCATTAATATTATTTATATTATAATAATGTATTTGGATTATTGAAAGATCAATAATTGAGACATATTTGATATATTTCGTAGATAGTATTATTAGCAATGTTAGAAAACAATACATTGATACAAGAACACAAGTCAATTTATGCAAGCTCAATGCAAATCGTCGTCAACCTGACCCAGATATCCTCAGTTGTTCGTTTTCTGAAATTTTAGAGAGAAGGAGAAAATTAGGTAACTATTTCTAATTAAATTTCTTATTACTCATTCGTATAATCATGAGTTGTTGAGATCTCTCAATTTTACTTTTTTTTTTCCCTTCTCAAAATCAATATAGCTATGAAACAATGATTCAATATCCTCGACGATGTTAAATCTTCACACTTTTAAAACGCACTACATTTTTATCTCAACTTTTGATACAATATAATAGATATGTAAAATTGAATTTTATGTCTAAATTCTCCTTTAAAGATTCAATTTCGTGTTCATAAGTTTGTGAGTTTTGAAAAAAATATTAAATAGGTCAATGGTCTATAGTGGCATAAAAAAATCAACAATCATATTGAATACAGAGTTGGGAGTTTGAAACGGTCTATTAGTATTAGATACACCTTTTAATGTGTAATAACTAAATATAAACACAAGTACTGGACCAAAAGTTGAAATAAGTTAACCCATGATTTTATATGATTATCATTTGATTAATGTTAATATATATATATATATATTATATTAAGATTATTGTTACGTTAATAACAATTCAGATATAGAGGAAAGATCAAGGTGTAATACGAATTCTCAAGGTACTTCCTCCTCCATTTGGGGGTCTCCCTATCTCGAGGTACGTTCAAATTGATGGAAGATTAATTAGTTTAATTTTATTTTAATTATTGGCAATTAATTAAAATAAAGTATAAAGCATATATCAAATTATTAAGCTTAATTAATTTTTGTTTATGTATATATGGTCAGGAAATTGGTCTCAAATGGACGCCAATGGTGGTAACCTTTGGCGTTGTGCTTATCGTTCTATGGGCTTCCTTTCTTCTATTCGACATCTCATTATCTCATCATAATCAATTTGTAATTTTATATAACAACAGAAAATTGTTTCCCTAATTTTAATTAATATTTCTTTTCTTCACATATATCACTTTCTTTATATGAAAAATTTATAATTATAGTATCTGTGTTTATTCTACATCATTTTGAAATACAATTAGATTGATCAGTCTTAACTTTACAAATTAGATTGTATTTGTTGGTTATAAAATTTATTGTAGGATCCATACTTCATTACAATTATAGAATACATAAATAAATGCCAATAATAAGCATAATTAAATGGATATTTCAAATTATCATTTATGAATTACATTTTCCTCGAAGAAGATGTGTGCTAAGTTTCTAACATCGTGCTATTTAGTCAAAGAGTTTATTATTTCCTCCTTTTTTCCAACATTATGCCGATAGAGACTACTTGTTCTATGCTCTTGAACTATTTTGGTGTTGGCCAAAACTTAATTTTACTTTTATATATATTAACTCTATGTTAATGAGTTTTTGAATGTTAAAAGATTAAAATGCTAATGTGAACGAAAATATAGATATTTTTATTTTTAAAATAAATTGAAAAATATTCATAAAATCCTATTATTGATGGATATTTTTTAAAAAATTAAGTTTACATATCAATCATTCATATTATAGTTTACGATAATCACATTTTGTTGTTTATTTTTATGTTTCGTAAATTTTTTTTACGATATAATAGAAATATTGATCTATTAATGCTGGCAACGTGGTGTAACCCTAGTAAGTATAAAAGTATATATATCAAAGAAAATATCGACATATAAATAAAAATGTAATAAGTTTAACAATATACTAAACAAAATTAAAACTTTCTTTTTTCGTTTTAATAACATCAAAATAATATATTACCTTTACGTTATTGTAATAAGCTTTGAACTATATATATTATATGTACTATGATTAACCAACAAAAATTCAAAGTTTGGAAAGAAAGTATCAAATGTATAATTTAAAATTATTTTTAAAATTTATTGACTAATATTTACATAAACAAATTTATTGCAAAAAGGCCAAAGTATCAAAATGAATTAAGAAAAAAGTAATAACAAAAATAAGAAAATTTTCTTCTTCATTGCTGAACAATTCAACCATTTTTTGAGAAACTTCTCTCCCATTTTTCCTCTTGTTTAATAGAATCTTCTTTCCTTCTAAACAAAAGTTGAAGAGATTGAGGATCGTATGGCGGCTGCAGGGCGCAAGGGCTGGATTCTGCAGGGCTCGTCACCACCGACTCCATCATCGACTTTCTGATAATCGACCCTTTTGCAGCCGATGCAAGTGAGTCCGAGGAGAGCTCCGTCGCATTCGGCGGCACAGTCGGTTTGAACGTTAAGAGCTTGGAATATTGGTTTAGAAGATGAAACATGTAGTCGTAAATGTACTCCATTTTCAGCTCCTCTTCAATCAACTTGCTTGCTGCCTTTCCGATGGCCATTGCCTGAAAAATATCACCGGCCATAATTTTGATTGTGTAAGTTGAAATTCAAATATTTACAATCAAGAGTGAGGGCGAGCGCATGCGGCATGTCAACTCGGTATCTTAATTATCTTATTAGTTTCTTACTATTAAATGATGTTTGTTAGAATTTGAAGATGTAATTAATCACATTACAAAGTGCTTTCAAACGTTACAAAAACATTTATATCAAATTTTCTTTGAATTGAAATGATAAATATAAACAAAATTAGTTGATTTTGGTTTCGTATATATAATTTTCTAAAACTTCAATGTAATCATCACCGAATCGACCATTTCCATCACTAATGACTATAATTTTCTAAAATTGATTTCTACAGTTTAAGTGATCGCTCCTAGTCGTCAATGGTTGATATCTCTAATGTCAACTACTTGTATATTATTTAAACTAAAAAAACAAAGGAAGGAAGTACCTTTTGATGATGGGTGTTGCCCCAATGAACAGCAAACTTAATAGAAGAACACTTGCGGTTAGAGCTAATGGGCCAATAGTGTTTCATTGGAATCAAACTCCTTGTGAAGAAATCATAATAACGAGGCCTCACAATTAGGCTTACTGAATCACATGCTAGAATATATTTTTCACTTACTGACCATGCCTTTCCTTCTATATATATTTTATACCTGCATCCATCATCACCAAGAATTCATAATATATATATATATACATATTTCAACTAATTAAAAAAATATAATCAAAATTGTTGTCAAATTTTTAATTTACCTATAAACACATTGGTTGGCCAAGTTTGAGTCTTTGAACCCTGCTTTAGACTCTTTATCCCAATTCTACATAAATAAAAAAAAAAAAAAACTAATTAATTATATATTAATTGAGTTATACTATAGTTGAAGATTATAGTTGAAGAACTAATTGATTATATTTGTGTGTGTGTGTGTATATATATATATACCTGTCTATATAAACGAGCACTCCAATCTTGTTTTTGGGTGACATTACACTTAAGAAGGTCTCTTCTTGTGTAAGCCACAGTTGGATTTCCCTTCCAATAAGCATATGGTTGTCTCTTCATCCATTCCATTTTCTTGTTACCCTCTTTTATATCCTTTAATATGCTTTCCCATGCCTTTATGTTGATCTCTGGCCTACCTCCAACATTCCCATTTTAATATTTGATAATCAACGCAACAAAGCAATGTAGTAATTTATTTAACTTACCATCCCCAAAAGGACCAATCAGGAAACACGATGTCCCACGTGGCATCATCTCCACTGTACCGAAACAGAGGAGGTGGGGCCGGCTTCTCTGGCCCACTGTAATCCTTTTGATAGATCTCTGGCCGGTCATCACAATTAAACATCAGATCAAGATCGGGCACTTTCCCTGGGTACCTACGTAGTAACTGTACAACTCCCCACACCGTAAGGTTATCTCTGCTTTGATATGCCTTTCCATAGGCCTCCACGTAAGCCTTTCCCTCCACCACCAGCAGCCGGAAATGGGCCTTCTTTTGGGCCTCTTCCAACATCGACTTTGTTATTCCTCTTCCGGCCCATGGTTTTAGGTCCTCGTGAATCCAGCGGAAGTACTCTGGGCACGTGGCCGGCATTGGACGATCGGGATATTGTTTGCTTTGTCCTTGTGGTTGTTGATTCATAACATTGGATTTTAATTCCTATATTTTCAACGTAATAAAAAGAAAATTCTTGTATGATGTCATCAAATATAATATTTAAATCTTTTTCCCATATTTGATTCAGAACACATTCATTTGATTGATGACGACTTAAGTTATTCAATTTAGTAGTTTAGCTACTAACAATATTAAATCAAATTAATAAAATATAAACTTTATCGAATGTTCTATAAATGCTAAATTATAACTCCAAAAATCAAAACGGTCAAATACATATATGACTTTACATTTTGGGGCAAATGTGTAACTTCAATATGCTTTGGAATTTTTCCAAAGTGGATGGCCGGAAATCACTATATTTTTCAAGAATGATTACTCAACTATATGTAAAACATATTAGTAACCAATTTAATTGCTCGAGAATCATTGCATCTTATATCATTTATTTATAATCTGAGAGTACACCTCCTAAATTTTGAAAATCTTTAAATTAAAATATGGAACAAGAAGTGAAAAAAGAGGTTTTAGTTCGAATTCTTAGCACTCCTCCTATTTCATATATATATATATATATATAGCTTTTAAGAGAAGGGCTTAAAATATTTTCACCAAAACATGGTTGAATTGTAGAAAGGAAAGTAGAAAAAGAAAAAGGGAAAGATTGAATTGCGTGGCTTAACATGAACTTACAAGTAAGAGGCTGAAGAGTCGGCAGGAGAGAAACATGCCGAGGAGGACCACGGCAGCAAAGAAAATGATAACAGAGGATCGAGGCGGCGCATTGGAGAAGGATAGCAGTTTGTGATCACCGAAGAAGTGCTGCTTAGGAAACTTGGTGCGGCGAGAATCATCTGATGCTCTGATCATTTCTATCTATGAAGTGTATGTATGGAGTTGAAAATTAAATAAGATAGCTGCCGGTGAAGGTTAGCTTAATTACGCTGCAGAGATTGAAATTTGTTATGTAGATATTCATTTGGTCAATGAACTAATTTCGTCTTTCAATTATATTTTACTTGTTAAGAAAAATCAAAATGGGTGCCTTGTCATTGTCGTTTGATTAAAAATATAAATTTTTTGAGATGTAACCAATTTACATGATACACGCCAAATACTTTTGTAGTCTAATTAATTTCCCGGGCAAAATGCAAATTTTGGAAAACGTCCCAGCAACTACGAGTGTAATTGTTTCAGTTCAACTCGATTTAAACCTCAAACCTATTAAGAACCACATGAATTGTCTACTATATGGATTGAACCACTTGAATTGATAGCCTATTGGCTTAAGTAGTTCGATTTGACGGTTTACCATGTTTACTAAATATCACTGGTTTTCTATATACACCAATCCAATCCAACGATTTCAAACTGAACCAACGTCGATTTCGGTTTAAGCAACTTTTTCAATTTTTGATTTTTTGCCTTGCACCCCTAGGAGCAACAGACTTACCATGTTTTTCATACAATAAGAAGGCATATTTAACTTAAAAGTAGTATAGTTTTTTAAAAAATTTTAGAAAAATATTCAAGTATTCTTCGAGTTGTATATGTGCAATTCATAGAGTTCTCAACAAAAAACTATCGGGGACAAGCTTTTCTTCAATATTTTTTTTTAATAAATACAACTTAAACTGTATCTAATCATTTTTTGCCTATGTATAAATGTTGGACATTATCATTTAAGAGCACGTGTCTCTTAATCAATTACTAGATCAACAGTAATTTAATTTGTTCTATGTCATCTTAAATAGCATGAGCTCATAAAATATAAATTTGGTTATGTTCGGATAAAATATATTTTAAAGCATATATCTTATTATATATATAACCGACCATATCTTTATATTTTGCGAAACGTTTGTGATTTCAATCCATTCTAATTTTTAGCTTACCGTGGTTGCATGTATTAGGCAATGTGATGGCCATTTTTTTTTCTAATCTAACTTAGCTTGTTTTAGATTTATTTTGGGTTTAGGCCCTCTTTTATATATGTATTTTTGTTTGATTTCTTTCAATTTCATAAAGATTTTTTTAAAAAAATAAACCTTAGTTGTTATGATTTGGAATCTTTATTTCTTATTTTTGCTAAATGGGGTATTTGGGTATTTATTAAATAATTATGTTTTTTAGTACAATTAAATAATTATCTTAAAAAACTTCTTTTTTTCATTTTTCTAATCATTTCTAATTTTCTAGCATATTTTTTATTGTTTCTTGCCAACCCCTTAGGTATTTGTGTATAGTATGTATTGTTGTAATTTCAATTTCTATGGATTACACATTGGTTTTGACAAAAGTTTAATTATGTTTTGAACTTCGAGCTTACTTGTTAAATTTGTCATAATTATTTTATGTTATGATGGAAAAATTCTTCGTTTTCTTTTTCTTTATTTTTAATTAAAATAATTAAAGTTTGACGTTTTGAACTAATAATAAAAAAACATTTCAGCACTTCTTTGTAGTAAACTTAATAAAATGGTTAAGTTAATTTAATTATAAAATGAAATTAAAAAAAAAAAGGGTTAAATAAATTAACAATACAGTCGTTTTAAAGCTATTGTTGGTAGCGAGGTTGGGGAGGGGACAAGGGTATACTCCCGTCTTTGTCTCCACAACATCCCCTTTTAATGTCTCCCATTTGATCTTATCTTCGATCAAACTTGTGATTTTTAGGAGGTTGTTTACCAACAACTCTAACAATTACTTATTATCTTTGTTTATTCAAAAAACAATAATTGATGAAAATTCAAAGTAAAAACTCTAACAGTTATCTATGTGTCAAAGGTACAAGTTGATGGGATCAAAATTTTAAAAATAAAAATTGTCAAAAAAAAAAAAAATTATGAACATTTCCAAAAATAACAAAATAGTAAAACTATTTAACAGAATATCAAAGTTCATTAATCTTTTTTTTTTTTTTATATTTTGTAAATAATTTTAGTTTTTTTATTTTTTTGCTATCCATAACAATTCCATTTTTCAGTATTATCTTTAAAATCACAAATAAAATACATTTTAAATCCCTTGAAATTAAAGTCTACCATTTTCAATATATTTTTTAGGATTTTTTTTAAATAGAAAATTTTGACAAATTACTTATCATTCATACATCAAAATCACTGAAAGACAAAGTTTATTATAGGGTCATTTAAAACATAGCAAAGAAATTGAAACTATTTACAAACTATAGCAAAATCATCAAATTCTCTTTAACTCATTTGAATTTTTTTTTACTATATTTTGTAAATAGTTTCACTTTTCTTCTTTTGTTATCTATGATAATTCCTCTTTATTATATTTGATTTTTTATGTGAAATATAAATATTTTATCAAATGTTGTTTTTCTTTTTTTTTATTTATAATTTTCTATTTTTTTATGACATGAACATTAATTATAGATAATCATTAGTTGGAATTAACAATAATAACTTGATTGTACATTACATTTAAGCCCCATACACAATTATGTACTTTCCAAATAAACATATATTTTACCTTTTCTTAAAATATTCCTACCTAAAAGAGGATTATTTGTTATTGCAAAATTGCAAAAGTAACCCCCAACTCGAAAATATAATAAGAATAATAGAATAAATAAGTAGCTAATTACAAAAACTAATTCCATATGGAATTTAAATAAATAAAAATTTACAACTAAAAAACAAAGTTAAATTTCATATAAATATCACCTATCACGTATCACGCTTAATGTAAGCCACACCCTCTTAATTATACGGCAACTAACAAAAATTAATTAATTCAAGTTTCAACTGCATATCAAATACACAGAATATAATCAATATTTGAGTATAACTTTGTTGCATCTATCTTCGTGCAGTTAACTTCAAGCATACAATAAAAAGTATCTAACATGTGAAAACTATAATTAAACAACTAAGCGAACTTCAGAAATTAGATAGATGTGGTGTTCTATATATCTATGTATTTTTTGACACTATTTAACCTATTGATACCTTTGATATTTGACGTTATAAAAGAGGAAATGTTAGTACATTAAATATATAAATCTAAAATGTGTTATTTGACTTGCAATCCTGGAAAATTTGCACAGTGGCCTACAATAAGAGTCTCAAAGAAATCAATGAATGATGACTTTTTGCTTATCATTATTGTTGTGTAAAACTATCACTTTAGTTCTAAATGCATTCTTCTTCTCTTTTCTTAGTTTGTCAAAAAAAAAATTCATTTTTTTTTCAAGGTGTCTTCTTTTTCCTTTCTTCTTTCTCATTTTTTACAATTTTTTCGTGTTGCATTTCTTCTTCCGTTCTTTTTGCTTTTTGCTTTTTTTTTTCTTTTGTCTTTTTTCTTGAAGTTTTTTTTCTTTTTTTTTTCTACAATATATTTTACTATTTTATTAATTTATTTCTTTAAGTTGAGCATCAACTAACAAACATATAACATAAATAAAGCGTAGAGAATCAATAATTGAGCAATCGAATAGTGTGTGTCTAATATCTAGTATCAAGTATCTAGTATATAATATAGAGCATAAAACATAAAACATCAAGTATATATCGAGCATGAAGCATCAAACAACATGCCTCAAGTGGTGTTCTCAATTGCAAACGGGTAAGTGGTTTTCAGGAGTGAATTGGTAAATCCACAATGTGCTAACACAAACAGAAGACTACTTTTCATTCATTTTTTTTAAATATGAGTCATTTTTCATTTGGACCTCTAAATGAAGGTCATCCATAGAAATCACCCAATAATCTTACAATTGCGTACAATCTCTAAGTCTATTTGAGTAGATTATTTAATTGTGAGGTTATTTTCCAAAACAGTACTCACTGCCCCCTCTTTGTATAAATTTGAAAATAAATAAATAAATTAGGGTATTAGAAGAAATAGAGAGAAAAGTTTGGGTAGACTTCTTGGGTTTTTCTCATTTAAAATAAATGGGTAGCATCTCTCTTAGAAACCCAATAGCTCACCCCTGTCTTTTCTTCTACGTTTTGCTCTTTGTTGTTGGTTTTTTCATAATCTCTTCACAAATATTCGTAAGTCTCTCTCTCTCTCTCTCTTTTTGACTTTTCAAAATCTACATATTATGTATTGATTTAAAAATATATATATAATATATATATATATATATATATATATATATTATTTTTATTAACAAATTTTGTTTTAAAAATATGATGATTATTAAAACGATGTGTCGGATGACTCCAATTTATGTTGTCACTTTTGCCGAAGCCGATTGGGGCGAGGATAGAAGTGGAACTACAAAATTACCCTCGAAAGGAAGTCGAATTTTCACCCGTTAATTGTACGGCATATTCACGAAGGGAGAAATGGCATAGTAGGAGAGGTCCCACAATAGAGAAAGAGGAAGAAGATGCAATTGGAGAGCGTCAAAATGAAAACACGTGTCCAGAGTACTTCCAATGGATCCACGAGGATCTAAAGCCGTGGGCTGGGACAGGGATCACGAGGGAGATGGTGGAGAGAGGGCGAGGGAAGGCTACTTTCCGGCTGGTGATTGTCGGCGGTAGGGTTTACGTGGAGAAGTATTTAGAAGCGTATCAAAGGAGAGATATTTTTACGCTGTGGGGGATCCTACAATTGTTACGGTGGTACCCAGATAAAATTCCCGATTTGGACCTCATGTTTAGTTGCGAAGACCAGCCCAACATTTTTATTGGTAATTATAGTGGGCCGGGGCCCAATTCAATGGCCCCACCTCCTTTGTTCCGGTACTGTGGTGATGATGACACGTTGGACATCGTTTTTCCTGATTGGTCCTTCTGGGGATGGTAAATAATTCTTTACATCCTATTATTTGTTACTATCTTAGATAGTAAGAGATAGTAATCTGCCTTAATATGTGATGATTTTCTTTTTTTATTGAATTGTAAAAGGCCAGAGATCAATATAAAGCCATGGGAAACACTGATGAAAGAACTCAAGGAAGGAAACGGAAGGAAAAAATGGATAAATAGAGAAAACTATGCTTATTGGAAGGGAAATGCTTTTATTTCTATGCCCAGATATAAACTTTTAAAATGCAGTCGCTCTACTCAACACGATTGGAAAGCTCGTGTCTACATGCAGGTATATATATTATCTAATCTAACACCATACAATAATTCTATTCCTATTACTATTAATAACGGTGTTAAATATAGCAAAATTTTAAATTCTATCTAAAATCTATAGATATTTATTAGTATCAATTATCTATAAATTCTGAAATTTTGTTTTATTTATAAATATTTATTTCCCTTTTTAAGTATTATAATTATCATTATTATGCCTAAAATTTAATGAATGGTTATGCAGGATTGGCATAAAGAAGTTAAACAAGGATTCAAAAACTCCAATCTTGCTGATCAATGTTTTTCTAGGTAATTCTTTTTGACACTTTACCTTTTCTGTTATGTTTTTTGTTTGGGTTAAATTTTGCACAAGTTTTAATATTATCTTTAAACTTTTCAAAGAAATATAGTACTCAATGTTAATGTGTAATATAGGACTTCAAACTTTGGAATTTGTCTAATATGTCGCACACATATTTAACATTTATTTAAAAATAATGAATCCTTTAATATAAAGTTGAATAGTATGTTTAATAGAACAGTAGATACAAAATTGAAGATTATGATAATGTATTAGACATTTAATTATTTAGATACGTTGTAATGTTTAAAAACTTAGTAAACATTAGTTTAATGACTAATTAAACATTGATTTGATTCTTTTTTTTTATTTATTATTATTATTATTATTATTATTATTATTATTACTATTATTATATTATTACTTTTGTGGAGCTATTTGATACACAATATGTAATTGAAGTATTTCTTTTGTTTTTCTTTTGTTTTGTTTTTTTTTTTTTTTTTTTGAGTGAATATATCAATAATATGAGAACTATTTTGTAGGTATAAAATTTACATTGAGGGGATTGGTTGGTCAGTGAGTCTCAAATATATCCTTGCTTGTGATTCAATGACATTAATGGTAAAACCTCATTTCTATGATTTCTTCACAAGAAGTTTAGTGCCAATGCATCACTATTGGCCAATCAAAGATGATGATGATATGTGCAAATCTATCAAATTTGCTGTTGAGTGGGGCAATGCCCACAAAAAAGAGGTACTTAATTTCATTATATCTAATAATTTCATTTTAAAATAATGATATCTATCATCTCTTTGTAAATAAACTTTTTAAAGGTAGACATGACAATGTGATTGATCAAAACTATTAGATTGTGTGAGAAAAAATGTAAAAATGCATAGAATGATCGACTAAAATTTGTGTTTCTTAAATGTCTTTGTTAGGCACAAGCAATTGGAAAGGCAGCAAGTAAGTACATGGAAGAACAACTAAACATGGAAAAGGTGTATGATTACATGTTTCATAGTCTAAATGAATACTCCAAGCTCTTAACTTTCAAGCCAACCATCCCACCAAATGCTACTGAAATTTCCTGGGACGATTTGGCTTGCCCTAACCAAGGCTTAGCCGCCAAGTTCATGATGGATACCCTCGTAAAACGACCTTCCTTCTCGAGCCCTTGCTTCTTGCTTCCACCTTTTAGTCCGATTGTTCTCGACTACATTCGAACCAGAAAAGAGACTCCAATCAAACAAATTGGTATGTGGGAGAAAAATATGCCCCTTTAGAAGACCAATATAAGACTTGTCATTCACTTTCTTTTCCAAACCTAAAATCATAGCTTAATTAACCATTTTGCTTTCATAAATAATACTACAATCAAAAGATGCATGTAGCTTTTAATTTGTTTCTACCAAATTAGTCAAAAAAAAAATGATAAGCTTAATTTAAAGAAAAGTTAATCTTCTTCCACGTTGTGAATCGGTGAAATAAATTTAACATTATATCATATAACATTTCTCTTACTTGTCGGCTGAGGTTTGGACACATAAACTTAATATTATATCACTTAACATATTTTTTTACTTGTAGGTCGGGGTTTAAACACAACCTCTTGAACAGCCTACTCTGATATCCAATTAAATTAATAATTAATACAAAATCTTTAAATTAATCAATAGATCAAGATAGAACTGTATATCATGTAATAAACATATTTCTTACTATGTTCTTCGTATTAGAATGAATGTTGCAAATTTAATTTTGGAAAAGATCAAATAATTATTTTACCACAGTTCATCACAAGTTGCAAAGCCATCAGAAATGTGTCCCTCAAAATCAAGGTCCCAATTGAGCATCTCAAAGCCATAGCCCTCTCTACTTGTTGTTCTTCTTCCCTCACCATCAAAACTTCCTTCCATGGAGCTCCCACTATTAATATCAGACACAGAAAGCCATTCTGCAAACAAGACCCTTGGTCGGGTTTCACTCCGCTTACTGCCCGAACTTCCCATCCCCTCCAACGGCGGATCTCGATTCGAGACCACTTTCTTCTTGAGATGAGAATTCCAATAGTTCTTTATCTCGTTGTCTGTTCTTCCCGCTAAATGCTGTGCTATTTGAGACCACCTAATTGAAATCATCATCCTAATCCATCAATAATTTAAACATGGTACCCGAACTAGTTAAAGATTTTAGATTTACCTGTTGCCTAACAAGCGATGAAGGGTCAAGATTTTCTCATCTTCTTGCTGGCTAAACATTCCTCTTTTCAGCCCTGGCCTCAAGTAATTGAACCATCTCAATCTGCAGCTCTTTGAGTTTCTTAATAATCCTGCACTTGTAATTACCAAGAAGGGTTCAAAATTTTAATGTTTATGAATACAAAGAATAATCGATTGGGGGAGTGGAAGGGAAAAAAGCATGCTTCACCAGCTTTAATGGGGACAGAGGTCCAGCAGCCATGGCCATTCTTGAGGATGAAGCTTCTTAACTTTTCATCTTCCTCAGGTGACCATAATCCTTTCTTCTTCACTTTTTCTTTCTCTGTTTCTCTACATCCCATCTCTCTTTCTCTTCTTTGATTTTCTACCAAGTTTTTATTGTTTAAGCTCTTTTCATCTTGGCTTCCCCTTTTATACTCTGTTTTTCTATTTTTACGTCTTCTCATTATTTTTCATTTCAACCATAGTAAAAAAAGAAACCTTTAAAATATGAAAATGGAACTCCACATATGTCCGCGTTATATTATTGATTTTAGATAGAATTCTCGTAACTTTGCTTCAGGACTGATTTATAAAGAAAGACGTTCATGATTGATGACCCACCACTTTTTTATAACATTTTGCTTACGTAATAACCTAATATCTCTAATGTTATATGTTATTAAATGTATGTTGGGTTTCTTTCTTTCATTTTATTAATTTTTTTTAAAAAAATTAGATATTGCGATAGGAATGGTTGTCCCATCTCGTTAGTATACAACAAATTGAGATAGTGGAATATAACGTAAGCAAAATGTTATAAATCATTTTTTTGTGAGTGGTGTAACAACGATCATAAATACGTATACGAGGAATCATTCATACAAAACCCAAACTATTAAAAATATTTGTCCTCACTAATTATATGTAGCAAGAAAGATATTAGGCTACGTCTATGGCCGAAAGCTCATCTAAAGAACCCTCCCCAAGAACAAAGTTCTATCAAGCTCCATATTATAATACTAAGGTAGAAAATAAAACAAGTAAGTAATGATATATAAGATAGTAATTCATCTAAATTAACAACTAAATAATATTAACTAAAATCCTAAACTTCTGCTTAGTTATTAGGTTATTTTTCAAAAATGAAAAATGGTTGTAAAGTTGTGAAGATCGTTGATGATGAAATTGAAATATCGAGTGTAACCGACAGTTTTGCAATGCAAGAGGAAGCAGCAGAAGAATAATCAAAATATTCTCCAACATCATTCCTTGACTTTTTTATCTTTTATTTTTTAATTTTTAAGAATTATCACAATGGGACCATAAAATAATGAGAAGAATTAATTAAGCTAAGCTTTGCGTTCTGTGGCCATAATTTGTTTGGTTAATTATAAGTTTAGTTCTCCAGATTTATAATTTTCCTTTACGTCCTTTTCTATATTAATTTTTTTTTTCTTTTTTTGAACTTTCACATTTTAAGTTCAATAATGTTATAAATTTTAACGTAGCTTTGTGGTTAATAGGTATCTAAATCCTCAAATTGGTAGTTCTTTTCCTTTTCCTTTTTGCCAAATTTTTATGAATTTAGATATAAATATTTAAAATTTAATAATCATTAGATAATTTTTAAATTTAAAAGTTTATTAATTTTTAAAAAATTAAACTTAATTTCCAATTATTTCTATTTTTATAAAAAAATGTAGCAACTTAGAAAAATCATAAAAAAGTTGGAATATATAGTAGTTTTGTTATAGTTACTATATCTAAAATATAACAATATTATATGTATTTATTGAACACTATGAACGACTTATTAAGGTTTAAAATCGAATTTGAAATTTGTTTCATATTAGCACCCATTTTTTTAGAAAACACAATTTCCAATAATTAATCTAGGGAGCTTCAAACGTGAGCTATATGTGTATATATATATATATATATATTCCATATGGAATTTGTTTGCAATTTAATATTGAGTTCACTATTTTGGAGTTGTTCGCCCACTGACCATTACTTAGCCACCGACAGAATACAAAATCTAGAATTGACATTTAAAAACCCTAAATGCTCCCATCTTTCACTTTCCCCATTTCCAAATTCTATTAAATAATTGAGTACTCGCGATTTTATATACCAATTACCTTCATATAATATTAAATATAGCATAATTTAAATATTTTTAAGCATAAATATTCTTTTTCAATTTTCACTCTTTATTACTATTATCAATAATAATAATAATAATAATAATAATTTCTTTTATAAGCATTTATTTGGTCTTCACTTGTTTGTCTCTATTACGAGTTTTAAGATTCCTTTTCTCTTTCGATATATAAAGTAGCTTATTTCTTATATTGCTTTTCTTCAATATTACTCTCGCAAAAATAAATTAGTAGTAAAGAAAATAAATGGGAAATTCGAAAAATAGACCAACTTGGAAGAGTCATAGAATTTTATGATTGTGTTTTAGGACAACATAAGTATGAAAATATAAATGGGCATCGCAAAATTGCCAAAAATAGAATAAATTCAACGGAATTGAAGAATTTTTTGATGAGTTTTAAATTTAAAGATATTTAGGACAAATCAGTAGATAAAATGTCAAAATTATCCCAAGAAATCCTTAATCTATTGGAAAATTACCAAAAAATAAGTTTTTTTTTGACACGAGAAAGACTTCTAAAATGAGTTGTTAGAATGTTGAGTTTTAGGATAAATTGATATATGAAAATTCTAAAATATGCTTAAGTTAAAAAGAAAAAAACCTAAAAATGAAGGGGAATTACAAAAAATAGACTAATTTCGAAGGGTTGTAGATTTTTTACATCACTTGAGTTCTAAGGACAAATGACGTATGAAAAGTAAAAAATATCAATAGAAAATTTTCTTTATTCTTTTCCTTTAAAAAACATAAAAAAGAAAAGAAAAAAATTTTCTTTTCCCACATTTTCTCTCGTCTTTCTCTAATTTCTTTTTCTCATCTTTCTCTAATTTCTTTCTCTCAAACTCTTTTGTCATTTCTTGACATTTTTAACTACCAGTGAACAAACTCTTTTGCTATTTTAGAAAATGTTTATGTTTTTATTATTGTTGTTATAGATAAACTTCTTAGTTTTAATGTTAATTGTTTAAACCTTAAATGTTTAACCCAAAATTAATTTATAATTATTCTAAGTGATTTAGGGTTGTTTAAAACATATTTACAAAAAAAAATTGCTATGGATTTCCTAAAACATGTGTACAATGACTCTAGATCACATAAAAGAAGTATATAATTGATTTAATATTGGAGAGAGGCGGAATCGTCACCACTAAAACATGTTTCTTTTTTATCATTACTATTATTGTTGTTGTTATAGATAGTTCTCTTAATCTTTTAATGTTCTTTTGGTAAAACGTTTAAATCTTATATATATAACTCAAAATCTTTTATAGTTGTTTGATGCATATTTAGTAAGTTTTTTTTTGTTATTTTTTTCATATCGCAAACTTTCAACGTTTAAATGTGTCTAATTTTAAATCAATTACATACTTGTTTTTATATGATTTAGAGTTCTTCTATAGATGCAGTAGGAAGTTTTTAGCTACTGTTTTTATCTCGTAAATATCCAATTTTAAAATACCCAACCTCAAATCAATTTTATCGTTGCTTCAGGTGATTTAGAATTTACAATTTGTGTCAATTGAGTTATGCCCATTTTGACATTAATTATTTGACTTAATTGCATTATTATTATTTTAAAGGAATATCCAAAATCTAATGAGGTGATGATTAAGAAAGGAAAATAATTAGGGCCTTTTGTTTCGTAAAGATGACCTTAGTTCTTCCTTTTTTTTTTTTTTTTATTTATTTATAACATAAGGCTTCTGTCATCAAATATGAATGGGTGAGTTTATCAAAACAGCCAAAGATGCACGTTTTGATGGCTTGATCAGTTTTCGATTCTTGCTCCCCACTATCTCATTCAGGCTCTCCCACTTCTCTCTTCTCGTTTCTCGAAGCGTTTCACTTGTTGTCTTCCTCCTCTCAGCCCCCTCCTTTATTTTACTCGGTTCACAACATCATCACTACCAGCGACTTACATTATTACTATGCGTGAGAAGATAAAAAAAAAAAAAAAGGTGAAGAAGACAACAAGTTATCGACAGCAATGGAGGATAAAAAAGATTAAGGAAACACGTCGAAGGAGCGGGAGCTTGAACTAGATGACATTGGTGAGAAAATTGGATTTGAATTTGGATTTGGAAGGGAAGTGGAGGTGGAAGACTGTAATTTTGGAACCAAGAAGAGCGAGCAAGGAGAGCAAAGCCATCGATTTTAATTCATTGGCTGTTTTTGGTAATTTTACATGTAGATGATGTAATTGGAAGGAGAAAAAAAACTTCTGTTTTCAAAAATCTATGTCAAATTTCATTCTGGACAACTCGAACAAAAGATTTTATTTGATCGGAAGTTTTGTATGATAAAAAGCATTGAACTGTTTTATTTTATAAAATCTGTATGAAAGATACTGAAAGTTTATTATAACGTTTTGGTTTTATCTAAAAACTATTAAAAGGTTAATGGAACTCTTTAGTTTTTAGAAGCTTGTTTGATTGAAAATTTTTCATCTCTCAAGTACCATTCAAAATGAATTTCAAAGCTTGATATGTAGGTCCGAATTCAATCTGAATTATGAAATGTGTAATAAATAAATGATGATGAACTTGGAGCCAAAAATTTCAGAGCTATTACCAAGATGCAACTTTGCGCAGCTCAAACAAATCCACGCTCTTCTCTTAACCACTTCCATTCACCAAAACATCCATATTTCCTCCAGCTTTCTTCGACGAACCACCGAATTTGGGATCATGGATTACGCTAATCTCGTCTTTTCTCATCTCAATCCCAGTTTCAAAACCGAAATTCAATTCTGGAACGCAATGATCAGGGGTTACGCTTTCAATGGCCCTGCTCACCAATCTTTGTCCTTGTATGGCGATTTGCTTCAAAGAGGACTCAAACCCCATAGTTTCACCTACCCATTTGTTCTAAAGTCGTGTGCTGATTTGGGTTGGTTCTGGGATGGAAAGAAAGTGCATTGTCGAATTCTCAAGACTGGGTTTTCATTGAATTCTTCAGTTTCTGATGCTCTTTTTAATTTATATGTCAACTTTTCAAAATTTACTGGACCTAAGGATGCTGCTGATGGGATGGCTTCTGATGCTCGCAAGGTGTTCGATGAAATGTGTGTCAGATCTGTTGAAGTATGGAACAGAATGATCTTAAGGTATACGAGTGCTGGGGATGTTAGTGGTGCACAGAAGTTGTTTGATACAATGGAAGATCGAGATACCGTCTCGTGGAATACAATGCTTTCCGGTTATATAAAGGTAGGAGAGGTAATGAAAGCAAGAGAGTTATTTGAAAAAATGCCAGAGAAGAATGTTGTGTCTTGGACTTCTATGATTAGTGCTTATGCCAAAGCTGGAGATCTTGCTACGGCCAGAATGTTCTTTAATAAAATGCCTCAAAGAAATGTGGTGTCTTGGAATTCCATGATTTCTAGCTATGTTCAACATGGGGATTTTCAGGAAGCATTGGATCTTTTTATCCAAATGTTATCAGAAGGCATATCTCCTGATGGGTATACTTTTGTATCTGTTTTCTCAGCTTGTTCTCATTTGGGCGATTTAACGTTTGGCACGAGGATACATTACTTGATTGATGATTTCTCTCAACTTGGAGTTATTGCTGCAACTGCGCTGATTGAAATGTATGCTAAATGTGGAGACATCAACAGAGCTTTTAATCTTTTTATCAAAATAGGAAAGAAAGATGTGTTTTTTTGGAACGTTATGCTGAAATCACTTGCTCTCCACGGACAAGCTCAAGATGCTCTGAAACTATTCTCTTTGATGCAAAAACAAGGCCTGAAGCCAAATGACTTCACTTTTTTAGGAGCTTTGTTTGCCTGCAGCCATGGAGGGATGGTTGAAGAAGGTCAAACCATATTTGATATGATGGAGAAGGAATATAAAATTAGACCTAGAATCGAACATTTCGGTTGTATCGTTGATTTGCTGAGTAGAAACGGGCGGCTAGAGGAAGCGTTGGATGTAGTAGACAAGATGCCATTTGAGGCTGATGTTGCAATATGGGGAGCTTTGTTGGGTGGTTGTAAGTTAAGAGGTGATTTCAAGAGAGCAGGGGAAATAGTTGAAAGGGCTAGGAAATTGAGATCAAAAGAAGGTGGAATCCATGTGAGCTTTTCGAATATGTATGCATCAGTCGAGCAGTGGCCAGAGGCTGTCAATGCAAGGGAAAAAATGGAAAATGATAATATTTTGAAGAAGACTGGACAGAGTAGTGTTATTTATGCACCCAATGGAAGATCTCATCTTCTATAAGATATTTTCAAAAGGATCAACAACTTTAACATTTATTTCTATTCTTTTTTCTGTCAGAGATCAAAAAGTTGGGATTTTTCACTCTACTGGATATTTAAATCCGTCACAAGTGAGAGTTAGAATTTAGTAAATATTTGAATTTTAAACTTGAATTAAATACTTTTGTGATAGGAGACTCAAATTTTAGCGCAAGTAATTGAACTTGCACAAATAATTGAACTAAATTCATTTTGACAAATATAAGTTTCATGCAAATTAGCTCAAATAAGTCTATTTATTAAGGTTAACTTAAAGTATTTTTAAACCATTGGTACAATTAAAAAAAAATTCAAGAGTTTAAACATTTATGAAAATTTAAAAGTTGGATACTAAATTTTACACAAACTTTTTCTGGATGAGACGTGATACACGTAAGTGGATGCACATATAGAACACTATAAATAACTATAATGTTATTACTTATTGTGAATAGAATGAAAAAGCGCGCCAAGGCAATGGCCAAAGTGTATGTGTGAATGGCAATGCGTTCGTGAGTGAAAGAAGAAGGAACTACGGATTTTGTTCTGAAAATTTCATGGGGAAACAGAAGCAACAAGTGATCTCTCGATTCTTTGCTCCAAAACCCAAGTTCCCATCTCTTTCTTCTTCTTCTTCCTCCTCCGCCACCGCCGCCGACATAACTCTGCCGACCCAACCGTTTTCACCTGCTAAGGTATCGGCCACAGTCACTTTCTCCCCTTCCAAACGCCTCATTTCTTCTGCCATCGCCTCTCAGTTAACACCGCCCAAATCCTCTAAACGACCAAAACTCTCGCCTCATACCCACAACCCTCTGCCTTCCATCCCCAATCCCTCACTTCACCAAAGATTTCTCGACAAGTTCCTTGAACCCACCGATGATTCTTTCCAACCTTCTAATCAAAACCCCAGAACCTCAAATGGTGGTGATCCCAAATACAAATACACCCCTTTGGAACAACAGGTTGTGGACCTTAAGAAGAGGTTCCCTGATGTTCTTCTCATGGTGGAGGTTGGTTATAGGTACAGATTTTTTGGCCAAGATGCTGAAATAGCGGCTCGTGTTTTGGGTATTTATGCTCATTTGGATCATAATTTTATGACTGCAAGTATACCCACGTTTAGATTGAATGTGCATGTGAGAAGGCTGGTTAGTGCAGGGTATAAGGTGGGTGTTGTCAAGCAAACTGAAACTGCTGCGATAAAGGCTCATGGGTCGAATAAGTTAGGCCCGTTTTGTAGGGGATTGTCGGCTTTGTATACTAAAGCAACATTGGAGGCAGCACAGGATTTAGGGGGAGCTGGAGAGAGTAATTACTTGTTCTGTTTGGTTGAAAATAGTATGTTGGTGGATAATTTGGACTGTAGAATCGAAAATGGGGTTGATGTGAAAATTGGGATCGTTGCCATGGAGATATCAACTGGGGATGTTATTTATAGGGAATATGACGATAACTTTATGAGAAGTGGACTTGAGGCAATGCTCTTGAGCCTGGCTCCTGCTGAGTTGCTTCTTGGAGATCCCATATCAAAGCCAACAGAGAAGGTGTAAATTATTTATTATAGCTAAAATATAATGTTGTGTCAAGGAAGAAATGAGAAAACAGCTTTTTGCACATTCTTCCTTCCTTTTTGTCTATTCTGTTTAACTTAATGGGCAATCGTGCATTTTGATTCTGCCTGCCTAGTTTTAGATTGAGTAGGAATCCTTGCTTTTACTGCAGCTTGGACTTTGTTGCTGTATTGATCGTGTAGGTTGCATGCCTCTTGATTGTGTGGTAGGGTAGTTGAAGTTTCTGTTAGGATGGATGTCAGTTTATACGATGAAAAAGATACTGTAAATATCTGATGGATACAGCTTGAGTTATCCTTTGAACAGAAAATTTCTTCAACTTTGACATGTACAACCCGCTTTTGTATCATCATCTAGACAACAACCCAATTGTAGCTCATCATTACCTTCAGTGTTCTTCAACCATCGGGGTAGAAGGATGCACATTGTGCAAAAATGGTTCTTGGACATTTTCACTTGGATTTTTATTTGATTCGTTTATATTTGGCCCAACTTTTTCCAGGTGCTTTGTTTAATTGTTATCTTGGCCTTGGAATAGCATTATGGGGTACATGTAGATGGAGGAAGGCAGTGGATATTTTCTAGGAAAATGTTGGGTGTGTGGTTTGATAGCCCTAATCAGAGATTGCTTGGATGCTATTTTGAGGACTTTTCCAAGGAGAGCAGAGATTCAGGAGCCGGGGTCACTTGAAAATGGGGGTCGGCATAGTTCTAGGCTTTCCTCCAACTTGGTCAGTGCACATGCGCCCGTTTGGTTCGTATGGTATGCCTTTCAAGAGATGGGTTCAAACAGAATAAGCCTGGAAATTGTGCTCTCACGCTTGGTGTTGTGAATTAAATTGCACTTTCTTCTATCAACTGCAACTTTTAGTCATCCATACTACAACACCGTGTAGCTGCTAAAACCTTACTTGTTCCTATAGCTATTTAAAAAATTTACATAATCACATTATGGTCTCATTATGAAGCATGCTTTCCTATGACGTGTATTTCCCCCTCTTTCTTGGTTGTTGGTTTCTGTTCCTTTATAGACTGTCACTTACCATTATTTCTGATAGGGATTGTTTGTGACTAGTTATTACTAGGTTATGCTGGACCTGCTTCAAATGTCCGTGTGGAGCGTGTATCGCGAGATTGCTTTAAAAATGGCAGTGCACTTGCTGAAGTGATGTCTTTGTATGAAAACATTGACCAAGATAACTTAACTGAAGATAACAACCCTGAAACAGTGTTGATTGGACAAAAAAGTGACCTCACAGCAATTAAGGTACAGCTTGTTAGGGATTTTCTGCTTTTAACTTTTTGTAGGTCTGTTTCGGGACCTTGTTATAGACTTATAGTTTCCTAGATATGGTCATGGCCGTCCTTTTTATTATTTATTTATACTTTATTGTTTCTTTTATGTTTCTCGTTCTACTAAAATGTGTTTTCTTCTTCTGAGACTACTTTATGCTGAATTTGAAGGAAATAGTGAACATGCCTAATTTAGCTCTTCAAGCATTTGCCTTAACCATTCGTCACTTAAAGCAATTTGGTTTAGAAAGGGTTGTGTCTTTGGCATCTTCTTTTAGGCCATTCTCATGCAAAATGGAGATGACCCTCTCAGGCAATACGCTTACACAACTCGAGGTAATTTCATATGTTAATAGACTAAGAAAACAAACTCATGGAAATTTGTTAAAGCCAATATTTTAATCTTTTGAACTGTTTTTTCCTTTATTTTTCTTCTGTTTTGGATATTTAAACTTCATTTCTAAGGTCCTTGAGTTTTCAAAACTTAATTTAACTTGCTTTTGATTTGGTTCTGGAGGTTCAAATTTGACTTGGTTAATCCTAAAATCTAAATTTGGTTTGTTATTGGTTTTTCCAGTTTGACAGTGATTTCTAATTTTTCCATGAGTATAAAAGTTATTAAAAATTCCAACTCATTTAAAGAATACTTATGTGCCAAGTTTAATCTGTATAGTTTAACTGACACGTCATTATTGTTATATCAACTAGCAGTTAACCCTGCTTGGGAACTATTTAGAAACTAATTTTAAACTTCAGGGGATCAATTAAGAATCAAATTCAAACCTGAAGGGTCAAACATATGACTTTTGAAACTTTAAAATGAAATAGAAACTAAATTTAAATATCAAGGATCCAAAATGTCAGTTTTGAACAACCTAGAGACTAGATAGAAACTAAAACTAGGCTCAATGGGAATTAAGTTTCAAGTCCCAGGGACTTCAAAAATATTTTACCCTTTCTTCTGTCTTTGGTTAGCTTTTTTGTATGCCATATCATTACAGCAACTATCCACCCTTCAATACTTGAGGGGATATACTATATTCATTTACATGTTCAAGTGCTTTACTTGTTTTTCTTACTGTCTTTATGTCCTATGTTTTAGGTTTTGAAGAATAATGATGACGGTTCTGAAACTGGATCTTTATTACATTGCATGAATCATACTCTTACAATATTTGGTTCAAGGCTTCTTCGCCAATGGGTATGTATCATATTATGTTGTCTTTGATGTTAGGTCGATCAGTTTTCCACTTCTAAAATTTAGAATTTATGGAACAGATAACACATCCTTTATGTGATAGAAACATGATAATTGCTCGTCAAGAGGCTGTTTCTGAGATTGCTGCATCTATGGTATCTTCAAAAGTATCTTCAAATAACGGAGTGTTGGATGAAGAAGATTCTGATGTCATTGTCATTGAACCAGAATTGAATTACATACTTTCTTCGGTGTTGACAACCTTGGGAAGGGCACCAGATATTCAGCGTGGAATAACAAGAATCTTTCACCGAACAGCAGCCCCATCAGAGGTACTAAAAGTTACTTTTATCTTTGTAGCGACAGGAATAGGGGTGTATTTTCTTCAGCATCAGTGATAGTTTTTTATTTATTTATTTATTTCACTTCATATGCCTGAAATAAGAGCTAATTTACATTCAAATGTAATGGCATTGTGAAACAGCTTATGAACCATTTTGTACATTGTGCATAACTGATTATATGGTAGCTTCAGTTTGATGGCATTTCTGTATACCGTGTAGATATATCTATTGCCATCATTTTATCATCTTGCAGTGCAGGGGTGGGGGATTTTGTCATCTCATCTATGGGGTTGGTGAATTCGTAAAAAATTGGACCTTTTCATATATTTTGCTTTCTTTAAAAAGTTGATAGTTCCAATACTTGCCATAACTGCACTGGTCCTCTTTAAGTTTGTGGTTTACTCTTATTACTTCTTATAGACTTCCTATTGATTTTGCGTTTTCTATATTGCACAGTGACAGTTTCCAAATAATGTATGATGCAGTTCATTGCAGTTATTCAAGCTATTTTATTTGCGGGAAAACAGCTTCAGCAGTTTCATATTGATGAAGAAGATGACAATTGTTCCAGTGAAAGTATTATTGGCTCCAAGCTCCTAAGAAAGCTGATTTTATCTGCTTCTTCCTCTGGTTTAATAAACATTGCGGCAAAGCTTTTGTCAACGATCAGCAAAGAAGCTGCAGATCAAGGGGACTTTCCAAACCTAATGATCATCTACAGTGACCAATATCCAAAGGTGTATATGTTTTCGACTAGAAATGTTTCTTCCTTGTCTACAGTCATTTTCTTAATTCTTAGCTGTACTGTTCCGTACATTCTGCTTTCTTTATTGTTTTTAATATTCTCTAGTCTTTTTTCAGGTTGCTAGAGCTCGGAAGGAGGCTCAATCTGCCAGAGAGAAATTGGATGCTCTGATCACCTTCTACCGCAAGCAGCTTGGAATGCGGAAGTTGGAGTTCACCAGTGTGTCTGGAACTACGCATTTGATTGAGGTTGTTCATTTCAAACTAACATGTAAAATAATGACCTTTCAGATACAACTAAAAGTCTAAAATTAGGACTGGAAGGGATGCATAAAATGATTTTCTTTAATTTCATGCTTAATGTCTTGTGTACAGTTAGCCATAGATGTAAAGGTGCCTTCAAAGTGGGTTAAGATCAATAGTACCAAGAAAACTGTAAGGTATCACCCACCTGAAGTATTGGCTGCGTTAGATGAGCTATCGCTGGCAAATGAAGAGCTCATGGTTGCGTCTCGTGATGCTTGGGATGACTTTCTGAGAGGATTCAGCAGATATTATGCAGAGTTTCAAGCTGCTGTTCAAGCATTGGCTTCCATAGACTGCCTGTATTCGTTAGCAATTCTCTCAAGAAATAAGGTAGCATTTCATGTAGAAAAGCTGCTTCAATTTTCATTATAGGATATTAAAGTGTTATTCTTTCTAACTTGAATTTCATACAGAACTATGCTCGCCCAGAGTTTGTACATGATGATGAACCTGCTCAGATACATATATGTTCTGGACGCCATCCGGTACAATTACTTACCAATGTTCTCTATTCATTCAACTAAATTATTTCTCATGTCTTTTTTCCCCATATTTTTGGAATGAGGCATTGGATAGTTCCAAAAGCAATTGAAACAGTTTGGTTTTGCATTTCATCCCATAGTTGGGATCTACTTTTCGTTGAAATCAACTGGGATAGCTCTTTACAATTGTCAGATATTTATCATTATAGATGTTGGAATTTCCATTTTCCTGTCATGCAGCTAAATATCTAGAGAACATAGGCGAATTTCTTTTTCTGGCGTTTAGATATGTCTACCATGTACAATGAGGCAGGTTTTGGAAGGTACATTACAAGGCAATTTTGTCCCAAACGACACAAATTTGGATGCAAATGGAGAGCATTGTCAAATTGTAACAGGACCGAACATGGGTGGAAAAAGTTGCTACATTCGACAAGTTGCTCTCATTGCTCTAATGTCTCAGGTAAACCAAACCCCTATTTGTAACTGTGTCGCGCACACATATTTATAATAAACAAAATTATTTAAACAAAAAAGGGGGAACAAAAAACTGCTCACAATGGTAACAATATGCTTGGTATGTGAATGATCTGTTGTGTTCTTGATTTTCACTTCCACCTTCCCGTCTTCATCATCTTTTCAAGTTTCAATACATTAGATTATTCTCTTATTAGGTATGCTTTCTTTTCTTTTCTATTCCTCGAACTTTCAAGTTTACCACATACTTTTTCTCATCCATGTAGGTTGGTTCCTTTGTACCGGCATTCTCTGCGAAACTTCATGTCTTAGACGGTATATACACTCGAATGGGTGCTTCTGACAGTATTCAACAAGGTAGAAGCACCTTCTTAGAAGAAATGACTGAGACTTCACATATACTCCGTCATTCCTCATCGCGTTCCTTGGTCATAATTGATGAACTTGGGCGAGGTACAAGCACCCACGATGGTGTGGCCATTGCATATGCAGCTCTGCATAATCTACTCCAGCAGAAGAAATGTTTGGTTCTCTTTGTCACCCACTATCCCAAAGTTGCTGAGATTGCGAAGGAATTCCCAGCATGTGCGAGGGCATACCATGTTTCATATCTTACATCACACAAAAATCCAAGCTTGTCAGGCCAAAAATCAACTGAGGACGTGACTTACTTATACAAGCTTGTTCCTGGTGTTGCGGAGAGTAGTTTTGGTTTCAAAGTTGCACAACTTGCACAGGTGACTTCATTTATCCTACTGGACTGCCCTCTGTTTGAAATTTTATGGAGCATCCTCCCTTGCAAAGCCTGTGTGAATGTTGTTTACTTGTTGTGACCCTAGTTCTTTTTGCCTTTGTTATGTTTTTAGATACCTTTATCGTGTATTGCACGGGCCACAGAAATGGGGATCTGGTTGGAAGAAATAGTAGCAAGAAGAGCACAGCACAAATCCAGAGAACACTTGCCAGAAATATCGGTTAAGGGGTTGGAATGGCAAAGCTTCCAGTCCTTCCTCGAGAGAATTGATGGTTATGAGGAATTCTTTCTTTTCTTGAAAGCTACAGTACGTTCTGCTGATGTCATGGGGACATGGTGCCATCAAATTTACCAAGCTAGACGCATGGCCATGGACTTGTTAGGAAGGTAAAACACAAAATTTTGACCTCAATTACTCGCTATTGTACTGCTGTCATGTTTTACTCATTTCTTTTATTTTTATGTATGAAATGACAGGTGATAGAACTCATTCATCTTGGAGTGGATAATCAATTGAGTTTTTGTGGGCGAGTAGTGAGGAGACCCCTTGCATAGTGTACAAAGGGCATTAGTTCAGTCTGATTTTCAAATATATATTATTAGTGGCTTTCTTTCTTTCTTTTGTTTTGTGGAATGGCCTTTGCGGACAGAAATCCATCTTGTCGAGGAATAGGGTGAATTGGACTCGTTAATGAAGACAAGATTCCAAACTCTATTCCTTCTGTCAGCAATGATCTCATTGCAATAGATATGCAACTTCTATTGCCACATACATTGGTACATTACTGTCCTTCCAGAGGAAGTCATTTACCCTTTAATGAAGCTATGAAAGATCTTAACTCCCTTGCCTTTCTCTCATGTTCTGGTGACTGATCAATTTCTGTATCACTCAAATCAATTACATCAATCTTTTGGCTAGTTTTCTGTTGAAATTTCGAAACTCTATGGGTGTGAATTGCAGGTGAAGGGCTTAAGAGATCGATGACCTCAATCCTCTTTGTGCTACAGCTACGAGCATGGTCAACAATGATTGGTTCAATGTTGAGAAAAACCTCTTGGTTCAGTTCATGAACACCAGTACCAGAAGTCTTTGAATCTATGGGAAGATGGGAGATATTATGAACTGCCCTGCTTTCAGATTCAATTTCGAGCAACAAAGTTTGAAGTCTTTTATCAATTTCAGCCATAGCAGCTGCTGACTTCTTTGTTTTAGTTTTGCCCTTGTTTTGCTTTTTTCCTTCAGCT
This sequence comes from Cucumis melo, assembly GCF_025177605.1. Lineage (NCBI taxonomy): Eukaryota > Viridiplantae > Streptophyta > Magnoliopsida > Cucurbitales > Cucurbitaceae > Cucumis > Cucumis melo. Next base: position 7,304,254 of record NC_066862.1, on the reverse strand, counting down.
CTTTTCTCTTCAAATTCTACAATCATCTCGGGACAGGCACTGTAAAACATATGAAAAGAAAAGGTTAGAAATAATAGTCTCACCTTGGAAGCACTTAAACGTTTTAGTCGACCAAGACCAGAACCGGAGATTTCAGTATTTCAATGTTACGGAAGAAACTGAGATGCAAAAATAAACATTATACTTGTAAATAACAGAATCATTTAAAGAAATTCAATACCTTTGCAAGAGATCTGCTGAGACAACAGATATAAGCCCATCAATATTTTTCCAAGAAACCTCATAACATTCATTGCCTTGGACTTTTCGATGCTTGACAATACCAGAAACAGGACAACTAACTGGTATCTGTTAAAAAGAAAAAAACATAACCGAACAGATACAATATAATGACTTTTCAACAGGTTTCCATGGCTATTACCTCTTGAAGTGGAATATTGAAACCAAGTTCTGATGTTCTAGACCGAATGTTCGCAAATCGCCGTAGATCTCTTTCTGCTATCCATGGGAGAATTTTCTCATCTAAACCACAAGTGGATGGTGGATGCATTCACAAACTAAACCAAATAATTTTATCTACTTAGCAAAGATGAGAGAAAAGAGAACCTGTTTTATCCGGAGGCCATCCAAAAAATTCGGCACATATCTGCTGAAGTTTGACGCGTTGAAAAGGGTGCTGAACAAGAACCCTGTAGAGGAAGAGAATGTTTAAGCACTGAATTATCACCAGATATCCCATAATAATGAGTCAATGACTGCATAAATGTGTAATATACTCTAAGAGTTATTTCACTTTCGAACAAAAGTGTAGAGGGAAAGGTTCTTCGGTAAGAACCCAACAAACAACCAGCTTTAACAAGAGGGCTAGGCTCTTTGTAAGAGTAACAATGCTACAAATATCGATAACACCTCTATCTAAAACAGAAAGTTTAGGCCTCCGTTCGAAATCATTTTATCTTTTGTTTTTGGTTTCTAAAAATTAAACCTATTTCCTTTCATATTCTTAAAAGATTTTGCATCATTCTTAAGTACAGGAGTTGAAATCTTCGTCAAATTCCAAAATAAAAACTGTTTTTGTAGTTTTCAAATTTTGACTTGATTGTTGAGAGTACAGGTAAAAAAATAAATTACAAAACAAAAGAAATAGAGATAAAATAACTGTTTATTGACTTAATTTCTCAAAAACTAAAAATCAAAAACCAAATTACCGAATAAAGAGAGCATAAGTGAAAAATAGATTACAAAACAAGAAATTTAGAAATGGGAGAATTGTGTATAGACCTAATTTTTCAAAAACTAAATCAAAAACCAAATAGCTGCCAAGGTCATAAACACCAACATTCCTGGCAACAGTGCACTTTCAACCCCACTGCCAGCTACTCTCCTGTCTTGGGTGAACTGCCTTTCCCCTCTTATAGACATTCTTAATTGGCGGTGTAACATATACATATACATATCTTATAAGGAAATTTAGGTGCAGAGTTGAGGTAGAAGAAGTGGATATATTGCTGCAACACAGCCAGAAAAAAACTAAAACAAAATTTATATTATACTTCCACAGGTTCAACAAACTCACCTACTCACAGCTTCAGAATCAGCTGAGTGGCATTTGGGTTTCAAATAGGCATCAATGACTTCTGAAAACTCATCACATTTAAGAATATACTGCCCATTCCCTATGCAACCAAAATAATCCAAATCAAAATTAAAACTTGATTGACCTATCATATCAGATTATTCTTAAAACTAAGATCCTAAGTCCTCTCTTGATGGCTCAATTGGCAAAAACTGGTTTCCGTTCAGTTTCTAATTTATCCAAGGTTTAAATTTCTCTATCCCACTTATTTTAGTGTTTCGAAAAGAGAGATGCATTTCATGGTAGTAGTATAACCAGATTTAGGAAGTTCTTGCTTCTTGGAATTTTTCCCCTTCTTCGCGAGAGCCAGTCCCTCAGATGTAATTTTTTGAAGGACAGCAACATCACCTACTGCTTTAACGAGCTGACAAGCTGATTCCTAAAAGGGTATAATGACAGCATAGACACAGTTAAACAATGCAATGAGGTTATACTTCTAAACAGCAATCCAACCGAGCAAAAAGGGAATTTAAACCTACACGTCCCATGCCATAAACGCCTTGCGAGTAATCACTACCGAGAAGTAGAGCAAATGTAATCTGCAAACCATTTTGAAATGATTCGTGGACGTTGGTTAAATATTTGGTCATACGAAAGAAAACTTATCTTATAAGTGAAACTTCCCGCCCTGCTAAAAACTACATTGCTTGAAGTGTAGAGGCAGAGGCAGAGCAACAAAAAAAAACAAAAAAGTTTACCATTGAGTTCCTTCCGAATCCTAACCGTGTTTTGATGTCATCCAATTCGTAACAAACCACATGTCCAGAATCTCCTAATTTAACAAACAATGGCATAATGAGTACATTATTTCAAAATCTAAATCAACTGGATAGAAAATGAGTATGCTCTAGTATGGCACTCACCAAGGCAGATATCCCTATATACTGTCCTAGCACCAAAAAGGAAAGCATCTGAATCTGAAGTAAAACATCCATCCTGATCGTGAAATGAGACTCAATAATAGTAATGACGTTCAAGACAACAGAAGCAATAATTAGCACACCGAAATATAACTAAGACCTCGTTTGGTAATCATTTCATTTTTTGTTTTTGATTTTTTAAAATTAAGTCTATTTTCTCTCATTTCATACAATATTTTGCATCTTTCTTAAGTATAATAGTTGAATTCTAAACGAAATTCCAAGAACAACAATAAATTTTTTAAAAACTACATTTTTTAAAAGTAGATAAAAAAACCAAGAAATTTAAAGGTGAAATAGATATTTATAGGCTTAGTTTTCAAAAACTACCATCCAAAAACCAAATGATTACTAAATAAGGTCTAAGTCTATACTTACGCATAATAATTCTGAATTCAGCAATGCACATTGTGCTTCAGCTTCCTCTACCCTATATTTAGAAGAATATGTTACAAGGTTGAAGAGCTCAGTTAGAAGAAGAGTGAAAACCACAAGATACCCAGACCTTAACTAAATTACACCCGTTACCAAGCCTTGATTCTCATCAAACTTAACTCTTAAATATAGTTCTGATTAAAAATCTAATGACCCCTTCTAAATTGTATTATTTAGCTAAATACTGAATAAAAACTTAAAATTTGCTTTGCTGACAGCAAATGCAGTGATAAACTTGCTTTTACTGTTCAACAACTTAGAGACATCACGAGATTTTTTAAAGGAGAAAGGAACTTACGCATCTAGACAAGGGATACCAAGCGCCAGTCCTAAGGCTTGTGCCTCTTTTATCATTAAAGAGAACTCAGAACCCATGTTTCTTTTCAGTGAGCAAATCTGCTGGGGATTTGCATCAGTTTGAGCAACCTGTTTCTGTTGCAGTTTTGGCAAGTAAGACTCATGTGGAAAGGGGTAAAGCAAAAACGAATGTGGGTTATGAGAATCCTCACCTCATTTCCATTGTTCAAGCGGCGTCTATAAGTTGACACTTTAATCCCAGGAATTGAACCATCTACAGGCCATAAGTGCTCGTTAAACACAAAGGTAAGTACCCATTACCGAATTAAACGACAAGGTAAAAAGAAAGAAAGAAGATGATGAAAAGGAGCATACCTGTAACGAAAATAAGGCTGCAATTCAAGGCAATGAGAGTTCGAAGGCGGTAAAAGAGCCCTTGTAGGTAAAACTTACTGTTCGAATGACAATGGGATTTGCTTACACTGGAAAGCTGAACTATCCAACATGAGAGATCGATGCATAACCTCTTATTCCTGAACACCAAATTTAAAATGGCAAAAACTCAAAGAGGGCAACTGAAAGATGAATAAAAATGAAACCCCCAGTTTAGTTTTCAAGAAAATTATAGGAACGAGAGAAAAAGAACTTACTGAAGACGGTGAAGTGGGAGAGTTTTCTTGCACGATTCTAAGATATCCCACAAGTTCTTCACTCCCATTTCTCCGGTGAAGAGGTCTTGGCTTGCCTTTCCCTTGGGCGGGTCTTTGCTTTTACAAAAACAAAAGCATAAAAAGAGGAGCTTTGATGCGTTAATTAATTTGTTTGAGGAAAAAAAATTATTGCAAACCACTAGATTTTATATTTTTCATTTTCTTAGAATGAAACTCAAGAAACTTCTTCTATAATATATTTTACGTGTGTGTATATATATATATGAAAGTAGAGAAATCCTTACGTCTCATTTTAACATTTCATTAGAATTGACAATTTTGTCGTTTACATAGATGTAATTGTGGTTATTTTCATATTTAACAAGGTGGAGTTATATTTAGTTAACTTTTCATTTCCTTAATAAAGTAGAGTTTTAATTTCATGATTAATATTAGTTAATATCTTATGTTATTAGGATCATAATGTAACTTTTCCATATTCCATAACTGATAATATATAACAAATAACTTTTTCATCTTTCATAAGTAATATTACATAGTTATATTTTTATTACACAACCAATAACCTATTCATCTTCCATAACTGATATTACATAATGCTATATTTTATTTCACAATCATTAACCTTTCCATCTTCCACTTTATTTGGATATTCATAGATGGTTAAGTTTGCAAAGCTCAAAATGTTAATAAATAAAATTTTGAATCGTGCAAACAAATCAAATCCAAACTTACATTTGATCAATGAAAAAATAAAGAGACATAGAGGAGAAGAAGATGAAGTTTTAGGAGCAGACAAGTACTTTTATTTTTGAAAAAAATTAATTGCAAGCTAAGTATCAATGAGAGATCAACAAGAAATCATAATATTTTTAAAAGATTTGTTGTCAATGAGTGACATAATGTATTTTTGTTGGTGCAACAATCATGACAAGTGAGTGGAACCAATCAACAAAGACTAGACAAGGAAAGCAGGAGAAATAGGAAGAAGGATAAGAGTATGTGCATGGTGAACCGAAGACAAAAAGTATGTGAACGAAGCATTGTGACATTTAGGAGTTTTGATGTTTAAAAATATAAACATGTATTTAATATTGCTTTTATATGACCCATTAATATTATTAATAAAATATATGATCATGCAAAGAATTTTTTTTCTTTATTGGTTTCACGCTACAACTCATTACAAATTCAAATTAAAAAAATGTTGTGTATATTTACTTTTTTCTTTAATAAAAATACTAAAAATTCTTAACATTAATTTATGATTGAAATTTAAATTAATTATGGACAATATAACAAAATTTTTCGTATTTATTAAATATAATTCGTTTTAAGTTGTACGGGTATTAATGAGTTATTTACCTAATGACTATATTATTAATGAATCCGTAAAATAGATATTCGTACAAATTTTTGATGTGTCAAGAACCAGATTTGAACCGGTGATACGAGAATTTTCAATCCTCTGTTCTACCAACGGAGCTATCTTGCTCATCTCCGACACATTATCTTTATTTTAATAGATGACTTTGGTCTATGTCAATTGTAAATAAGAAAAAAGGTATTTCAAAGTCTTCTTTTTTAAGATATACGAAATTTCACGGTTTGGATAAGACTCTCGAAGTTTAAGTACAACAGTATTGTTAATCATTCAAATTTCACAGATTACTTGCGTAGTAAAATAAAAGGCACAATATTATTTCAATTTGTAATTAAAATAAAAATAAAATTTGAGATAGTATATTATGATATTTCTAAATTTATTATTCATTTTCCACTCATACTATATGAATATGAAAATGTTAAAATGACTGTTCTAATTTTATAAAGTTAAATTAAAACTATAATTTTTTTTTTGTTGTTTACTAGCAATGTCAAAATTATCCATTCAAAATCGTAGATTATCATGGTGGACTAAGGAGACTCCAAACACAATTTGACATCCAAAAAAAGTTATAGATTGTAAATTCTAACCGTTGGCAGTTTGAAATCGTGTTTAATATCTCGTCAACTTGTGATGGATGTGAACCCACCACCGTAATTGAGCATGATTGTCGTACCTCGTCCCAAAACCCTCTTCTCTTAGTTTAAGAGAAGGTGTCGAGCTAGCAAGCATCGCTCTACTCTTACGATCCTTAGTATTACTATACTACTAACTTTTAATGGACAAAACCCATATACATGCATACTACTTTACATAAACATATCAAGAGTAACTGTACAAGATAGACATTTCTTAAAATCTACAATAGAAGAAACCTAAAACAATTGGAAGGCAGACTGACAACTGTAAGTCAGGCTTGGGAATCACATCTCTACCTGAAAAGTGAAAAACATTTTGGAAAAAAATGAGCTAATGGTTTAGTGAGTGACTGTTTTAATTAAAACATGCTTACAAAACAATTACTTATGTCACGTCACATCCCATCCCAGATCACCTACTCTCGATCCGAGAGACAGTGTGAAGTCAACCAGTATCGCTCTCCTTCTAAACGACACCGGTTGACCTTGACTATCGATCTTTAAAATACTAAACAACTTAACTAAATTTGAAATTAAGAGTGGGCCAACACTAAATCATAGATTAAACAAACTTCATTAAATAACTTTTAAAAACAAGTTAAGGCTATATGCCATGAATTACCGGTCACTATCTTAAAACATAAAGACGACAAAACAACTTGACTAGTATTCAACTATAGACACAAGTACAAAACATGGCTTTAACTAAAAATACTAACCAAAAGTAACAAAATCTATTAACAATTGGGACAATAGACTGGTGGCAGCAAATCAATTGTTGATCACGATCTTTTCCTGGAAAGTGGAAAACATTTAGAAATGGTGAGCTAAATAGCTCGATGAGTGAGGGTTTTTATAAAATATACTTTTGAAACATAACATAAAACATAGAATCTTTAAAACCTCTTTCTTGGTAAAGTTTTTTTGCCTTTAAATAACTATTTCTATCTTTAAATAGCTCTTTTGCTTTCTAAAAGAAATATCTACTTACTTATCCTTGTTAGTAACTAGCTTGACCTACCGTGCCTAATAATTCGGTCATGATTATATCGTGCATGATCTCGATCAAGATAGCAGAGCTTTATACATGACTATAACATGTACAAGTATTTACAACCTACAACTAAATACAATAAATACCATTTCAAAAGTTCATTTGCTAAAGTATTTATTATCCTCCACTCATCCTCTCTTTTCTTCTTTGCTACATTGTTTATTATTTTCTACAAAAAAAAAAAAAAAATAGTCTGCATCATAAACAATAAGGGCGTGTTTGGACACTTGTAATGAGATTAGAATGCATTGTAATCTAATTCAAAATTCATGTTTGAATTAAGCCTGTAATATTAAACTCATTTTGTTCCGGTTGTTTTCAATTTTCACTTTTTACAATTTCATTTTTGTTTTGCACTCAATTCGACACGCATTCGAAAACTCCTATGATTTCCACTAATCTCGATTACATTCTAAATTTTCAAACACTTCAAAATATTTTAATTCATTAAATATCCATCTACTATGATAATTATCTTGCATCCAAAACGCCTTATGTGTTTTTATTGTATTTTAAAAAAGATGAGCCATTGACATTAACCCATCAAGATTTTGGGTCAGCCATAAAATTATTGAAAAAAGAAAGAAAGAGAGAGAGCAGTAATAATTCTAACTTAAAAAAGATGTATAATTAGTTTGAAGTTGAAAACCCAAAAACAAATTATGCATTCTCTTTGACTTTTTGAAAGAAAAGAAAAAGTCTTTACTTTTATAGTAAGCAGACATCCAAACAAACCGCTCTTTTTCCAAATCTCAGATTCTCAACTTAAAATTCGCACCCTCCACTCTTGAGATTAATTTTAAGCTTCGATATTCCCGAAAAAAGATAATTCATTTGGTACATTGAAACAGCATCTCTTTACTCTCCCGTTACACTACACGTTACCGGAACCTCTAGCGGTTTCAATCCACTGCTTTACTTCCAATTACTTAACATACTCCTCCACCTTAACCGGTGGTAACAATTGAATTCATCTCCTTTTCGGGTCCAAAGAACCAATCCAAAGATCCTGAAAGATGGGTTGTAGAGAATTTTGAAGGGAAGAGTTGTAGAGGATAATCCATGGGGTCCGACACGTTTATATGACTCGCAGGGTATTTCTCAGAACACGTGGTTTTGAAAGAATATTTTGTCGGAATCCTCCATTTTTAACGTCCTCTTCAAGGGATTTGACTCTAAAATCAGAAACTTGGGTGCCTAAAAGAGAGAAAAACGGAGAGGGTTATTGAGATTGGCCGGTGGGTGAACGGAAAGTCTGAGTTTTCCGGGTGAATGATGAACCAAAATTCAAAAGACTTGCTACCACCTGGCTGGACTGTGAAGGTCAAAGTGAGGAAGAGTGGCAAAAAGGATAAGGTACTAATTTTTCTTGTAAATGGGTTTTTCTTTCCCTTTGATTTTTTTACTTGCATTTCGTAGATCTTTAGCTGAGTTTGTAAGTTTTATGTTCTACGTTGCTGTTACAACTAGCTCTTAATTTGATTTCACTCTCGTGCTCAACTTGTGTGCTGTTGGTGTGTACGGAAAATGTGTTTCCTTTTGCCTTGTTAGTTAGTGGTGGGAATGCAACCGAAGTCCCATAGATAAGGGATGATAATGAGTATATCTTCATTAGTATGAGGAGGCCTTTTGATTTCATTGGTAAGAGACCTTTGGGTGAAATAAAAACAAAGCGGACAGTATTATACCATTGTGAGATATTTGGAGCGTTCCTCTCCTAAGCGTCAAGAACTATGATTTCTGATGGGAAAATTTGGTTGTGTAGACAGTTAAAAGAAAGGAGATAGGTGACTAATTTTTGGGGAGAAAGTGTTGTTGTCTTGTGTATGCTTCTGGTATTGGACCTATTAGCTAAAGCTTTCCTATAACTTCCTGATCTGAGTAAATGACTTGCCTTCTTCTAGCTCCTATGGTTATGATTCCCCCATATAATTTTTGCCCAAGTCTCCCCATCAGTTTAAATTTTCTATTTGCATTGTGAATGAACTATTTTTTATCTCTTGTTAGGTCCTTTCTGTTTAGGCATGTGTGAAGCAGAAAACTGTAATGTCATTTTTCATTCAAAAGATGCAAGATGCAACTAAAGCTTGCATTAGTGTAACTTCCATTAAAATCTTAACAAAAGGACATGTTTCTTCCTATCCTAGTGTCTTCTGGTTATTTGCTTGTGGTATTCAAATATGTATTTGATAACCATGAATCCTACTATCGTGTGGAATGTTAATATGAAAAGTAAGTCTGTACAAAGATCAGATTACTGGTGGTGGCCAACAATGTTCTGTTCATTTTAAGATAAATAATTAGTTGGATCTTTGTGATTGATTCTAATGTTGCAGTATTATTTTGAACCCTCAAGTCAAATGAGATTTAATTCTAGGGCAGAGGTGTTTAGATACCTGAAAACTGCAGCAATCTGTCATCCTGAATCTGAAGAAAGCAGAACCATCAAGGAACCAGGGAACAATGTCTGTCAAAAAAATCTACCCTCTACTTACAATGTCTGTTGAAAAAATCTACCCTCTACTCTAATTTTTGTGTTCCAATTTGCTGGTCTTTTGGATTATGAACTTTATTGATTTTTCTTTAAAAACTTCTATTATTCAAGCAATCTAGGTGGAAGTTAAGAAGACTATAGCAAAAGATTTACCTACTGGATGGATCGGAGAAATCAGAGAAACGAAGACTGCTAACAGAATAAGAAGAGATTCAGTAATTTATCATCTATTTCTATTTGTTGTGTCGTTTGGAATTTGGATATACTATCTAACCGTGCACTTTGTTTCATTTATCTATTTAGTGCCTTAAAGCTAGTGACATGCTAAACAACATGAATATTAACAAATGAACTTCTGTTTGCAGTCTTACATTGATCCAATAAATGGACATGCACTTCGTTCAATAAGGGATGTACATCGGTATCTAACAAGTGGCAAGGTGAGCCGATTAGCACATAAATCAAGGAACCAGAGAGACAGCACCATTGATCTTCAACATGATGAAATCTCTGTAAGTGTTCTTGAGGTACTCGAAGTCAAAAATGATTATAGTCCCAAGAGTGTTCATCAATTGGTCCAATTATCACTTTATGAAATGAATGTAGTATTTTGGAGTGGTGCCCCTCTTCGATTCCCTCTCTCCAATGTGGATCCTTGCTAATCACACAATTCAATATTTATGCCCCTCATTGATTCCCTCTATGTATCATGGGTGAATTCATCTCGTCTAAAATATGTACATAAATTTTGGTCTGCAATCATGGATCTTAAATTGATGGAACCCATAAATAATATTCTAGCTACTTGGCAATTTGAAATCGAAGGACTATTTGAGAGACTGAAATGTAATCAAGATTACGTTGAAATGTTAAAACCAATATTGAAATAGGATTGTGAAACATGATAGCAGTGGAGAATAGGGCCGGGGGGTTGGTTTGAAAACGGTGGGAAGGAAATGTAATGGGATTACACACCAAGCCCAAAGCCCTCCATCCAAATGCAGGTTTGTAAGTATGGTTGTATTACAATATTGCAGGGTCTCTTTCTCTCTCAAGAATTAGACTTTAGAGTTGAGTCTTTCTCTCTCAAGAATTAGACTTTAGAGTTGAGATTTTAAGGTTTCAGAGACAATTTGGTTACTTACTTGCCCCTAAACATGGATAGATAAGTAAATAACGTCATTTCCTTCTTAGTTATTCTGTTTCTTTGACTAGTTGCACTAAACATTCCCTGCTTCTGAAGTATTTGAAACCCGAAGTGCAAAGAGAAAACTGTTTCAAACTTAAGTTCGATTATTCTTACCTTAACACTAAATTTCTTATTTCCTTCTCTATTAGTCACCTGTTGTCTCCAAGAAAGAGGTGCTAACTATTGGCAAAGCAAGGAGACAGATTATATGGAGTGAGAACTCATCAGAACCCAGTGAAATAGTGGATGATGAAGCTATGTTTCCAAGTGCTACAAGTGTTGGAGAAATTGTGCCGTTTCAAAAACCTGATTCAAGCCTTGGTATTGTTCTGAACATGCAGCTTTAGTGTGACATACTTAATTTGACAAACACCCCATTCTTTCCTATCTCCATCACTTATCTCTGAGTTAAGTAGAGGTTTGTTTAGAGTGGAAGTTCATGCTTTTTAAACAATCTAGCTAAAGATTTCAGTTTCTGTTCTAGAAGAGGGGTTTTTCTTCCTTTCCTTAATTTTTCTAAAAAAATTGAAATGAAAATGTTGAGTGCTTCTACCAAATGAAGATTATTATCTAATGTGAATTTTTAAATTACCGCAGAGGGGATAAGTGCTAAGGCACATTGCTCAATTCCAACAGATGCAAAAGGTCTCAAGCAATCAGATGGGAAGAATGATATTTCTGAAATCGTGTCGACTACTGATAAATTCATCCAACACAAATGCCCAATCGAAAATGGGGCAACAAAGAGTGAGAGCCGAAAGAGACAGAGAAAAATTAATGACATAAACTTGCCACGCCGTGCTTCAAAACGACTTGCAGGGCTCCAAGCTGAGCCAGTGCTTGAAGTTAAGACAGGCCGCCGAGCACGTTCAGTTGCATGTGAGGAGTTTGATAAGCAAGTAGCCAGCACAACGACGTTGGCGGCATCTCGATGTCCTGAGGATCCCGATGTAAAGCATAAAACAAACAGCACAGTTGACCCTCCTAAAATTAACACAAGTCCAGCTTCAGGTGAAAAAGAACATCTTTGTGTTGACTTGTCCATTCTGCCTAAAAACGTTATGAAGATGAAATCTGAGGATGCATATGAACAACAACCAAAACCTGAATCCTCTCTGCCTCCAGAGGACGTTCTGGAAAAGCACGTAGGCACGGTGGAAATTGAAGATAAGGCTGATATAAAAAAACAAGGCCCTCTTCTTAAATTGCCGATGGAGGACTTGTTGACTGATCCTTGCATTGCATTCGCAGTTAAAACGCTTACTGGGGGTGTTTTGGATGCATCCATAAGCTCGGCGGCATCACTTACGCCAAACTATGTTGATCCTTTCACTTCCTTTACTCCAAATGAGAGGAGAAACTCAGGACCAGAAAACAAGCTTAATGAGAAAGTGGCACGTCCAGAACTTCCTGTTACTCGAGTTGGGAAAGTCGAAAATAATGTTGTTGAGAAGCTAAGATCTACTCTGGAGTTGCCAGTTGGTGAAATATTTTCAGACCCTTGTATAGAATTTGCCATTAAAACTCTAACCGGTGAAATCCCACTTGACAACAATCCGGATATCGAGGATTACTTTCACCAATTTAGCACGTCGAAAACCGAAAAAACTAATGCAAATGCTTCAGATCAGCCTGGTTTGGATTATTTCTGCAAGACTAGTGTTAGCCAGAAGCAGCAGGCTATCCAAGCACTAGGTGCATCTCCTAAGATTAACTTCCAAACCTGTGGAACAGGTTTGCACCACCAAGAAAGGAACAGAAACGAGTTCCAAAGGCACTGATACCAACTTTATAAAATGTACAGTTTTGGTTGGCAGCATAGAAAAGGAAAAAAAAAAAAAAGTTTTTCTTCTGTACCTTCTCTTTTTCCTGTTTTATTTACTAGTTTTGTTAGTTGTGGTCAGGCAACCCTCTTTTGCCCAAGTTTTGCACCTTACCACCTGGGCAACTTAATGTGTTGTTGTATGGTGCCTACAAACAGGACTTTCTTTTGATTTGGGTCTAAGTTACCTTCAGTTAGCTGACCAGTATGGTTAATTAGCAGTTCAATCTCGCTAAGTGTATCTTTTAGCTGATGTTTGTTTGTTGCAACACTAGAAATTAACTTTTTAAAATGGATGACAAAATTCAGATGACTTGTATGAAACATGGTCCGCCACGAATGGCTATGAAAAACATTCCCAGGTTCAAACACGTAATTCTGTACTTTTGTGGTGGGAATTCTAAAGCTACCAATTAGCCTTTGAATCAATATTATCTTTACATTTTGTAGTAAAGCTAGATGTAGTAAAGCTAGATAACAGGAAGCCAGATCGAGTGGATGCTCTCGGACAGAAAGATGTAATTCGAATTAGGGGCTTCTAACACCTGTAAACGAGAAGAACATTCACAATAAGTACCAAAAGTCAAGTGGCAAATATGAAGTGTTTCAGCTTGATTTTGGTAGTTCTTCGCAGTTCAAAAAGATGTAGAGTGAGGCAATCAGATGTACTGGGGGAACCTAGCTTTCTAAAGCATGGAGGATCTAATATGGAACCTGGTTTGTCCACAAGTTTATGGAAGAAATATAGACCAACTATAATTGTTTCATATTTGATCTAAGCAGAACGGAGACCAGCCCCACCTGCTCGAGCTCTCAATATTTCGGTTCTTTTACTTCTTTCCATTATATCCACCAACCATTCGACACTATTCTTTATCCCCATCCTGTAACGAAGAGAATGAAGAGTTTCAGTTTTCTAACATGTTATCTGTAAGTGAAAGCTAATTTAATGGATGATCAAAGGGCATAAAGCAAAGATTAAGATGTCTACTATTGCTGGATCCCCATCCCATAACCCATTAGTTTGCATATAATAAAAACCCAGATGTCTAGTTTTTGAATTTACAAACTGCTACACATACGTACCCATCATAACCAGAAACAGCTTCAAACATGTAGACTCTTTCGTCCAACTTTTTAAGATCGAGATAACGAGAAAGTTCTTCTGCTGATACTGCTTCCGGAAGATCCTACACATTCATGCATTCAAATGATGCCACAGGCCAAATAAATGTAAGAAAAACGCAAGATATGACAATAAATTTGATTTTGTGGAGAAAATATTAGGCACTCATGATTGTCAACAATACAGCTTAATTTCATCAATCCTTCAAATGACAGAATAAATAAATTTCAAATTTATGAACAAATTATTCATCGTATTGCACCAGGGTTCCACGTTTCATGTTATAAGAACTTGTCCTTAACCAGGAAAAGGGTTAGCAGAAAAGAAAATGTGAAAGAGTTCAGCATATCCCTCGTTCTGACCTGCTTGTTTGCTAGAACCAAAAGTGGAGCTCCTTGCAAATCCTCGTGTCGAAGAACTTTCTCTGGGAAAGAAATCCAAAATAATATCAATGAATCATATTCAAGTTTAGAGCATGTAGCCGGAGAACCCTTCTGTTACCAATAGAATTAAGATATGACCATCCTATATTATCACCTACCCAGTGCAGATTTGGAATCTTCAAATTTTGAAGGACAAGCAGCATCAATCACATAGATCACAGCATGTGCCTCTTCATAATATTTTTCCCAAATAGACCGAAGGCCAGGCTGCAATAGTTTCAAAGGAGAAAAAAGAACCTAGATAAATAAGATATTGAAATCCCCTTTTCTAACCCCCACCCTCGAACCCCTCACAAAGATGAAAGAGAGAAATTCTGCAGAACTCAAGCAAAATCTTTCAGACTTTACATAATGTATTTTGCATAATGAAAGAAAGGTAGCACCATAAGAATCTACCGACTTAAATACCACTACAATATATGGAGTTTACAGCGCGGTTAACATGATGGATTTCAGCTCAAACCAAAACATGCATGTGTTGCATTCAATGATTTCATAAAACAAGACGTTGGCTCATTGTCTATCCATACCTGACCTCCCAGATCCCAGAAGACAAGCTTTGCATTCAACACCTCAAGACGCCCAATATTGAGTCCAACAGTTGGAACAATCCGATCAGGGGAGAGCCCTTCCAAGTTTGAGTATAAGGACTTCAACTTCTCAAGCAAAGTCTATAGGAAAGAGATACAAGTAAATGGAAAGAAGTTAGTAAGTCCAGAAAGGTGCTAAAAACATAGATGGAAAATCTGATGAAATAATTATGCTCAATTAGTCAAGTAAAGAGGTTTACTGTTTTCCCCGCCTTGTCAATTCCTAGTATGAGAACATGAAACTCTGTCTTACTAAATAGGTACTTCCAGAGGCCATAAAATAAAGAAAACATTGTGTCTTTTGAGTTTACTCGGGTATTAGTTTCTCTTAACCCTTGGGGTCAAACGTCATAACTTCAAACCCTCCCTCCTCTGGCCTATTTATTCTGCAACTACAAAAAACAAGATAGAAATAACTTCCTTGAATATCGAAGTAAATCAAATAAAAAGATAGATCATAGCTCCACTAAAAACTACATTTACATTGTAGATTAGCCCCAGACCCCTAACCTTATTGTTCTAGAACCAAAACAGAGATGCAGAGCAGACAAACAATACAATAGTAGTGACAAATTGTATAAAGAATCTAAGACTGAGTATGAATTTCTCTTCCTTAAAGCATCAAATCATGCAATATTCGCCTTCTTAACCGGAATAGTTTCGATTTAACTATTGGGACAATCACAATAAGCGAATTGATTTCAACCTCGTAATTGCTTTTCATTAATTTCTAGGAACGTCAATTGAGTTTCTAGTCCAGATTAAAATAATATACTCGATGAAAGATTTCATTTCAGAACGAGTTGTCAACTCTCTAAAATCATCAACATGCTCCATAACTAACATCCAACCCCCCCCCCCCCCCCATTGGATATCTTCAACTCATCACTATACCAGACTGTTTTCTCAAACTGTAAGTTAGTTCCATGAGAATTTCAAAATAAAGCTCAATTTTGGAAATTCAAGTCAATGAAAGTTCAGACATAA
Source organism: Cucumis melo (assembly GCF_025177605.1). NCBI lineage: Eukaryota > Viridiplantae > Streptophyta > Magnoliopsida > Cucurbitales > Cucurbitaceae > Cucumis > Cucumis melo. The sequence goes on along the minus strand of NC_066862.1, from coordinate 7,288,565 downwards.
AACTGCATTCCAAGCCTGCTTAAAACATTATTGAAATTCAAAAGCAACTACCATTGAAATGTCATTGTTATGGAAAAGGGAAAATACAATACCAAACTCCCTTGCACCATCAAATTTTAATTCATAACACTCACTCAAAAATTCATACTTGCATAACAAATCAAATATGGATTCTTAACACTATTTCGAAAAGTCCCATCTACAAGACGGAGAAAATTTTTTCAGGGGCAATAATCAGCATACAGATTACGGAAATTCAGATCCACGAGCTGAAACCAAAATTCTGGAACAACGTATTCCAAAAGACGAACCATGTGATATGAATCGAAATCAATTTCATATAAGAACTTTTGTCACGCGATACATTATATAATAAAAAAGATCAATTGAATGCCCGAAACAATTCCAATGGGAGATAGGAGAATTCCATCATGAAAAATAGTGCAAATGAAAATGGAAAAGTGCCCAGTTGAGATTCGGGGACCGAAAGCTCAAATATGGGAGTAAATGAATCAGATCAGGCAATTTGAATAGGTTTTGATTGAAACCCATTATAAATTCGGATCGATAAAATAGAAAATCGGATTCATACTCTTGGAAAGAAGGGATTACAGAAAGAACTGCTGCAAGTGTAGGGCTTTGGCTTCCAGTGCAGCAAATACGAGCTTCCACCGTCTGAAAGTAACCGAAATTCTGTCTTTTCGTCAAATAATTATAGAACCAAATCAAGCTTCTTCTGTTTCAATTTCTCCCGATTGCCGCAATTGCAACACAATGTTCTTTTCTTCTATGAATACCGGTATTACCCCCACCCCTACCAAATTACCAATTGATTTTCTCTTTCTTTTTCTTATTTGAGGATGGAGGAGAAGTGGTTAAAAAAGTGCATATTAGTTATTAATCATTAATTATCATTCAATTAAGAGTGGTTTAGTGTATTGAGTGATGTTCATAAATTTGGAGTTAATAAGGTGACGTTGGTAATTTTGTGTTTTCTATGTAGAGTTGTAATAATATGTAATAGATGTGGAAAAGTAGAAAGAAAAAAAAAAAAACGAAATCACTCCATAAAGGTAAAAAAAATATATATAAAGGTTAAAGATAAAATTTTTCAATAAATATGAAAAGTTATATATTTTGAAATTTTATCATTAAATTAATCGGTTATTTTCACTTATTTCTAAATTTGTAAGTCAAAATATCCTTAAAATCTTTTTAGACAACTTTTTCTAATGTCTTTTGGAACATTGACGATATTACAAATCGGAATGATGTATGCAATAATAACTTTATTTTAAAATTATTGTGGGTTGCATACATATTATAGCATCATAATAAAGTATCAAATATTTTGTTTACTTCATTGTTTAGTGAGACAATAAAAAAATATTAAGAAAGTAGACTACTTACCACAATGTAAAATGTTTTTAAGAAATTCACTCATTTCTTTTGATAAAAGCTTTTGGTAACAAACTAAGCTTTGTAACTAGCAATATTTCTATTTGAAATTTGTTTAAAATCAATACAACTATTTACACTTAATGACTTTCTTGTTGTCAGGAAGAGAAGCTATATAAAACCCAATTTTTTTTTTGGCTAAATAAAACATCACATTCATCTTCCATATATAATTGCCATTCAAGAGGATTTGAAGCTTTGTGTAAAAGAGTTAGCACATTAGTAGTGTAACCTATTGTGCGACAAAGCAGTAGAATGGTTGATACCTACCCTACATGAGCTTGAAGTTCTATTAGTGCTATTGAAGATGGAGTAGTAGATCATAGAGAACTATCATTTATGATAGATCCTTGCCATATAACGTTGATTAACAAAGTAGGTTCATTGTAGTGCAATTTGTAATTGACTCCTCCCCATTATAAGTTTTTGGAAATTTGATTTTACCAAGAGTATTTGTGAGATACAACTTATATTAAAGTAAGCCAAACTTGAGATGTGTAGTAAAATTGGTTGAGCCAACCATTACAACTAATTTAACATGTCATTATAGTTGATCTTTATTGTACCATTGTTCATATTAGGATTTTTCTTGAGAGATTGTCTTTTCTTCATTTTGTATAATTTTGAATGAACAAGTATAAGCGAATTATCAACAAAACGATAAAACTTATTGTATTTTGAAAAGAAGAGAGGTTTGAAATTATCATATGACATAATTTAATGTATTAAGATAAACTAAGAGATTTGGTTGCAAATATTCAATACTAAAGTTAAAAGAGTATATTTTGAAAAATTTCAACAGTAATGACAACAATAAAAATAGACGTAACGGTATTTATATCAATAACGATAATGTAATTTTCAAACATAATTAAATTGAACATTTTAGGATTATTGATCTAACTTAAGTTTTTTTTTTATTATAAATTTGGATAAAGGAGTAATGTATTATTATAATTACATAAGAAAAAGCACAAACAACCACATGCAACATTTGAAAAAAAGCAATAACAATGGACTCCAACTATACGTGGTATGATAGCACAGGATTATTCGAAAAGATTCCACCATAAGCGCATTACACAGAACCAAAGCCCCTTGATTTCGTCCGTTTAAACTAACAGAGTTTCCATCAAGCTCTCGAAAATCCCATTTCAATGGCTTCCCAATCACCAGCTTCTCTTGCTTCCCGAATATGCTCCGAAATTGCTTCCATCTTCTCCAAACCCACGCAACCCTACGCGCCGTCGCTCGACATCTTGGTCTCCGAGCTCTCCTCCGTCGCGGCACGTAAGGCTAGGGTGTTTCTTTACGGCGTCGGCCGTGAGGGCCTAATGCTCAAAGCCCTCTGTATGCGCCTCGCTCATCTCGGCCTCTCCTCGCATCAGGTTTTTGACATGAACGCGCCCCCAATCGCCGGTTCTGATCTACTAATTGCGTCGGCCGGCCCCGGTGGATTCTCGACCGTCGATGCAATTTGCTCCGTGGCCAGATCCAACGGCGGGAGAGTTTTGCTTCTGACGGCCCAACCAGAGAATGGTTCGTCTGTGAAGTACGCCGATGTGATTTGCTACGTTCCGGCGCAGACCATGGCGGACGATGAGGAATCGGCGGCGGCGGCGGAATGCCGGCCTCTGCTTCCGATGGGGAGTTTGTATGAAGGAGCTTTGTTTGTTTTGTTTGAAATGGTGGTGTATCGGATAGGTGTGGTGTTGGGAGAGAGCCCTGAGGCCGTCCGATCACGCCACACCAATCTTGAATGAATGGATGAGATTCAGTGTGAGCGTGGTTGGATTTTTGTTTTAGAATTTAAATAAAGATTTGTTGTCTTATTTACACATTATTGAATATATCTTACGGAGGTGGGTTTATAATGTTAGCCGCTAGGGTGTAATGTGTAAATTCAGGGCCCGTTTGGTAACGTTCCTATTTTCTATTTCTTGTTTCCTGTTTCTTCTTTTTTAAAACAAGAAATAGTAATGCCTTTGATAACTGTTTCTATTTCTTGTTTCTTAAAAAAAAAAACAGAAACAAAAAATATGTTTGATAACTGTTTCTTGTTTATTGATTTTCTTTTAGATTTATTTTTTATTTTTCACATCTACTTCAATTAAACATTAAACAAAAATATAGGTCTATCCATCAAACATAACAAATAAAATTATCAAAAGTTTATTCATTTAATACGAAGAAGTATCAATGCACGAATAAAAATAATAACATAAACATAAAATTATATTTATCCTTCAAATGTTGCCAAATTTGATTGGCAATATCATCTCTTACTCAGGCAATTTCTCTTTTTAATTCATCAATTTCAACAATCTCATTGTTATTTCGTGACATCTAGAATTTAATATTAATTTTAAAGTAAGTTATTATGTCTTCAATATTCAGAATTGAAGGAAACAAACAGAATTTAACCTTTAACTCTTAACCTATGATGCTTTAGAGAAAAACCCACAACAAAAACCCAGATTTGCACAAAGAGGAAGATGAAAACTATGGATCCGACGAAGAGGAAGAGTTCGGGTTGTCGAGAAAGACGATGAGAGGTGAAGAGGAAGACAGTGTGCAGAGAAAAACGATGAGTGAAAGAGGATGAGGATGATTATTTGGAGAAGACGATGAAGATAAAAGGAAAAGGAAACCAATAAAAATAATTGAGAAAAGGAAAAGGAAACAATAAAAATAATTGAGAAAAAGGAAAAGGAAACCAATAAAAATAATTGAGAAACGGTCAAACGAAACCAATAAAAATAATTGAGAAAAAGGAAAAGAAAAGAAATAAAAATAATTGAGAAAAATGAAAAGGAAACCAATAAAAATAATTGAGAAAAAGAAAAAAAGCCAATAAAAATAATTGAGAAAAATGAAAGGAAAAAGATAAAAATAATTGAGAAAAGGAAAACGAAACAAATAGAAATAAATTGAGAAAAATGAAACCAATAGAAGCAATTGAGAAACATAACAGAAGAAACTATTTTTTTTTCCCAATAATTCCTTATAAAATGAGAAACGTTTCTATTTTTTTTAGAACGAGAAACAAGGAACGTTATCAAACACTTCTGTTTCTTAAAAAATGGAAACAGAAACAAGAAACAAGGAACAAGAACGTTAACAAACGGGCCCTCAATTGCCATATATTTTAATTTGTTGTTGAGTTTCACTTTAAATTTAATTCACTTGTATTTTTAAGCACGATTATGATGTTTGTAATTAAAATAAAATCAAATCGATTAATTTGGTTTCAATTTTTCTTCAAATCAGACGAAATTGTTTCACTAACTGTTTGGTTCGATTTGGTTTGTTTTTAAATTGGTTTGAATGTTCACCCCTACTCGAGACTAGCAGTATCTGCTTGGATGTGAGTTTTTAACATAGTTGATGATTCATATGTTGAGGTGTTGCCTTCGCTTGAGGATCTCTGTATGTCTAACAAGTTCGGTAGTTCTAATTTTTAGGTTGAATATTATTCCCAAAATTTAGTTAATGTAATTCATGTCAACTTGTTAATTAAGGGCCCGTTTATTAACGTTAAGGGTCCGTTTGGTAACGTTCTTATTTTCTGTTTCTGTTTCCATTTTTTAAGAAATAGAGGCGTTTCATAACGTTACTTGTTTCTCGTTCTAAAAGATGTAGAAATGTTTCTCATTTTATAAAGAATTATTGGCAAAAAAAGGAGTAGTTTTTTCTGTTATGTTTTTCAATTACTTATATTGTTTTCCTTTTTCTCAATTTATTTCTATTTGTTTTCTTTTCCTTTTTCTCAATTTATTTTTATTTGTTTTCTTTTCATTTTTCTCAATTATTTTTAGTTTTTCATTTTTTTTGATTATTTTTATTAGTTTTTTCTCAATTATTTTTATTGGTTTCCTTTTCATTTTTCTCAATTATTTTTATTTCTTTTCTTTTCCTTTTTCTCAATTATTTTTATTGATTTCATTTTTGTGTTTCTCAATTATTTTTATTGATTTCCTTTTCCTTTTTCTCAATTATTTTTATTGGTTCATTTTCCTTTTTTCAATTATTTTTATTGGTTTCCTTTTCATTTTTCTCAATTATTTTTATTTGTTTCCTTTTCCTTTAATTATTTTTATTGGTTTTCTTTTTCTCTTATCTTCATTGTCTTTCTCAAGTAATCATTCTCTTCCTCTTTCACTCATCGTTTTCCTCTGCACACCGTCTTCCTCTTCACTTCTCATCGTCTTCCTCGACAACCCAAACTCTTCCTCTTTGTCGGATCCATAGTTTTTACCTGATTGTTCCTCTTCTTCGGATTCATAGTTTTTGTCTTCCTCTTTGTGCGAATCTGGGTTTTTGTTGTTGGTTTTTCTCTAAAGCATCATAGGTAGTAGAGTTAAAGGTTAAATTTTGTTTCGTTTCTTTCAATTCTGAATATTGAAGACATAATAACCTATTTTAAAATTAATATTAAATTCTAAATGTCACGAAATAACGATGAGGTTGTTGAAATTGATGGATTAAGAAGTGAGTCGATATCATCTAAGAGAAATGACCCGAGTGAGAGACGATATTACCAATCAAATTTGGTAACATTTGAAGGATAAATACAATTTTATGTTTATGTTATTATTTTATTCGTGCATTGATACTTCTTCGTATTAAATGAATAAACTTTTGATAATTTTATTTTCTACGTTTGATGGATAGACCTATATTTTTGTTTAATGTTTAATTGAAGTAGATGTGAAAAATAAAAAATAAATCTAGAAGAAAATCTGTAAACCCGAGATTTTCCTAGGATCATTTTCTCTTGTCATCTATTGTTGGGATTACTAAGTTAAAAGAAGAAAGAAAAGAAAAGAAAGGAAGTGGAATTGGACAGCACAAAGCCCACCACCGACAAGCTCATTTTTTAGCCCAATTTCATTTCATTCCTCCATCATTTTCCATCCAAACTTTCAGAGCACTTTGAGGAGAGAGTGAAGGAAGAAGAAGAAGAATTTCGTGGTTTGAGGTTGAAGAAGATAGGAAAAAAGTTCATGCAAAGCCAGCCATTGCAGAATCTGGTTGCAACTGTCAACCTCTGGTTTGTTTTGTTCGGTTTGAGCTATCTAGAAGGAACTAAAGAGGTGAGGTTTGATTTTCTTGAAAGTTAGTTCATTTCCCAACAAATTTCATGAAGGAAGCTTGAGCTGAATAGTATGAGAAGTTAATAGTTTTTGAAATGGAAAACAGAGCACAGGATTTTCGAGCAAACTAGGAGGATTTATGGTGTTCTCTGATGCTTTTAGTATTCTGGAAGTGCACAAGTTGAATCAGAAGCTCTATTTGGAGATAGATAAAGAGTGGTAGAGAACCTCGAATTCTGTATTGTCTGTGTTCGGGGCAATTCTAGACGAATTGGTTGAGAATCTCGTTTTCATTTCTTCAGGTAATTTGTAGATTATTCGAAAATGAAGAGTTTTATGTGTATTTCATTAATTTTAGTTAAGTTTTGAGGAAGTTATGGGTGTTGGAAGTTAGGATATCGAATCTGGAAAATCTGGAAAGTGGGATGTAATGTGACTCTTAATCTAATTGTTTAGAGATTCATGAGCATGGAAAGACAAAGCTATCTATGGTTCTAATGCTCGGTTTTGGTTGTTGACAGGTCAAGAGGAAATAGGTCGAGTCTACAAACCGGGGAACTAGATAAGACTGTGAGTGACAAAACAAATTTCTAAAATGTTATTAAACAGTTGTTCATAATTATATGTTTTACATGTTTTTCTATCAATGATACATGGTTTTGTGAACGGTTTCAAACATGAGTTTTGAGCTTAGATTTTCTAATGAGGGTTATATTCGAGCACGTGGCTAATGGCTTTATAAAAAGTAGTTGAAACGATATCTTTTAAAGTAAAGCATGTGTTAGCAAATATTGTATAATGATTTAAAGTTTTTCACGAGCAAGCTGAATAAACTTGAGTTTTACAAAAGATAACGATAAACAGGCATGTTTAAATGTTTTCATGTGACTTCGTGGAGATTTCCATTGACTACATGACTGAGATATTGAGCCTGAGGCTATATGGTACCGTGTGCACACAGGTTATATTTCCGTTGTCGACGTTGTGTGTACTCCGTGACAACGATGTTGTAGTGAGTGTTGGGCGGGCCCCACTACGACAAAGACGATGGGAGTGTCGGGCGGACCCCACTACATCGTAGGACTAGTAAACGTTGGTTGTACTGGGCGTGCCCTACACCACGTAGATCGGTCATGTTAGTTAAAACGTTTGCTGTACTTGTTATGCCTTGCTAGATTTTTTTATGACGAACTTGGAAGATATTTTAGAAAGCCTTATTTATTACACTTTTATGTTAAATGCTTTGATTGAGCATATTTATACGTCTAAAGGTTTATCACATGTTTTGACGTCCGTATTTAGAGTTTTAAATTTAGTCACTCACTAGGCCTCGTAGCTCATTCTTTTCAAAATGTTTCCCACTTTTCAGGTAGAGATCGAGCTCCTGGTGCCTGATACACTGCCAACGTCTGCTGAAAGTTCCGGATCAAACTCTAGTACGTGGTTGGAGTTGTATTTTGAGTATGTTCATGTTGAAATGTTTTGTAAGGTTTGTACAATATCGTCCTAGAGGTCGTGGTCGTAAAACTCTAGTTGTATAGGTTTTGGTCGTGATATTTATATCAGGTTATTTTACAAACCAAGGGATGTCAGGACTACATCTCGTGTATGTTGGGAAGGTTTTCTGGATTCCGTTGTGTGGTGTTCCATGTTGAATATTCTATATCTAAGATTGGTATGTTTATCAGGTTTAACGTTTCAGTAGGGTCAACAGGGATCGTTAGAGGAGATGATGTCTGTTGGCTTCACGCCGTCTTTCAGGCTAAGACAACAGGTGGTCTGGGATGGGGTGTGACAAAATCAGTAAACAAGAAACAGTTATCAAACACATTTTTTGTTTTTGTTTCTTTTTTTTTCAAGAAATAAGAAATAGAAATAGTTATCCAATGCATTTCTGTTTCTTGTTCTAAGAAAAAGAAGAAACAGAAAACAGAGGACAAGGAACAAGAAACAAGAAACAGAGAATAGAAACGTTACCAAACGAGCCCTAAGTTTCCACTAGAGGTTCTTTTAGAAGAAATTAAATGATGAACGATTAAGACTCATATAGATGTCATCAAAATGGTAATGGCTCATAAGTTAGCAAGTTGCTATGTCTAATGTTGAGGGGTGTGGGTACGTACAAGACCCACCCATTTGGCCGAGACCCTCTTTTGGGTTCATTGTTTCATAACCCTATGAGTATTACTCTTTATCTATGTTTAAAATTTCATCAAAATACATGTTTGCATTGGAACATCTAAATTTAATCCAATATCCAACTATGTTGAATCCAACTCTCGAAATTAATATACGTGTGCTCTCTTCTAAACTTTTAATATCACAATTAATTTAAAACCTTTAGTCGTCAAAGATAAGAAAATGAAAATATATTGGAGAAGAAGAATGACAAGAGAAAACTCTCGCTTCCATTTCATATTTGGTATTCTATAAATCACAAATAATTAATGAGAATTCGAGATAGAAGATAATTCCTCATGTAACCATTTGTTTCTAAAATATGCATCTAGATTATATTACAGTGCAACAAAAAATATAGAAAAAAAAAAAAGAAGAAAAGTAAGTACGTGATGAAGTAGAATTAATGGACTATCTTAACCGTCATTAATTAAAATAAGAAAATACTCTTAATCAATTAAAAAAGTCATTCAAATGAATCATTAATTATTCGTATTATTGAAGATAATTGATTTCGAAATTTGGCTGGGTTTTTTTAAAAATTTTCATTTTCTATTTTGATTCGAAATGATTTTGTATTAATTATAAAAGCCGAAAAGTAAAGGGTTTGACTAAAATAGGATTTGGACGTTGCGTAGAGGGTTTATTTTGTGTTTGATATTGATAACTAAAAAGAAAAATGTTGTCAAAAAGTTTGCTTTATTCATCAATTATGTTTCCGATAAATGCAAGAATCAATTAATTAATTAATTGATGGGCTAAACTAAAAATAGAATAGTTCTTTACGTCTATCTTTTAACCTCTTAAACTGTGTATATACATACGTATCATCCAGTAATCTCTAAAGACAATATTTTTATTCATTTTGTTAAATTTGAAAGTTCCTATTTATCGTATATTTTCTATTAATTAACTGTTTAATCACTTAAAATAAAAATAAATGTATTTTTATATTAACATTAACATTATTATTTTAATTTATTTAGAGAAATAATTCATGTGACGTTAAACAATTAAGTCTAAAAATATTTGATATTCAATAATTAATTATTCAAACTATACTTATGTTGTTTATCTCAACGATATAGAAATTACGTCCTAAAAATACGATCAAGTTAAACATAGCTTTTATCTTCTTGTTCTCCTATTCGAGATGTTACTTTTCTTCAAAAGTAACACTCGTATCAATTAAAGAATAACTCCTAATCTAATCTATATTAATAATGATACGATAGCTTTAATGCATCCAACTCTGTTTATGTTTCCTCCCCCCAGAACAACAGAAATAACAACAACACTTGTGTTATTGAATGAGTTCCAACAATCAAAAGTTAGAATGAAAATTCTTCATAAGATTAGGGAGTTAATTTTTTTTTTTTTTAATATTAATATCACAGATTTTAAAACATAAAACTATGTGAAAAACAATGAAACAACCGTGTCCTTAAAGTACAAGAGCTATTTCGACTTACTTTCTATTAAATATTATAGGTCTAGTATGTTAAAAGTACAACTAAAATCTTACATTTACATTATTAGATAAGTGAAAAATGATAGGTATATATAGGCGAGGGAAAAGATATTTTTCTAATAATTATCTTTTTTTTTTTTTTTTCTTTTCAGAATTTAGCCATGAGAAAATAGGTGTAAAATGAACAATATAAATTATAGTATGGATTGTGACATTCAAATAATATTATCTAAGAAATAAATGGCTGTATTTGATAAGGTATAATCATACAAACTCACTACAGTTGACTGGTTAAGAAATAATATGTCATTTGAAACTTATTCTATGTATTTTATGGGTCTGTTGTTAAAATTGGAATTTGAATGAAATTGAACGAATTACTTTTTGTAGGGAAGAAAAAGATTAAATTGCATGTTCCCTTTGATATTTTGAAGTGAAGTGATTGAAGCAATTATTTTGTAAACTGGAAGGGATATTTTATATGTACCCAAATTAATAAGATATTTTGTTAAACATAATTTAATTAGGATACATGGATGATACAAATATTAAAAGGGAAAGAAGAAAAACATAAACATGGTGGGGGGAATAGTAAAAAAAGGAAATAAAGCAAAATAGTAAAATAAAAAAGAAAAAAAGAAAAGGAAAAAGGTCAGAGTCGGCCAACTGGAATAAAAGTGAGTGTCTCTTATTTAAGATCTTTTTGTTTCTCTCTATTCATCTTCTAAAATATCTCTCTTTTCGGTATTTAAATCCCATCCAGATATTTTCACCGCCCCCCCTCCCTTCTCCACCCTCCTCGACTACACTTCTTTTCTCTACTCGCTCCCTCCATCCCCTCCAATTATATTATATTACAGTGGCTGTGCCCCACTTTATAAACTTCAACTTAAGGGTTTAATAAATCTCCCATATTCTAACTATTTTAACAAACTAATTTTTATTCTAAAATATTAATAGTTTTCTTTCTTCAAATATCAAATTTGTTCCTAAATTATTACAAAATAAATTTTATTTCAAACCTCATTCATTTTCTTTTCCAAAATATCAAATATCTTTCAAATTTTCAGTAATTTTATTTCTCCATAAAATAGTTTTTATTCCAAATATCAATAATTTTATTTATCAAAATATCAAATTTTTTCCAAAATTGTCACAAAATATATTTTATTCCAAACATCCTTAATTTTCTTTCCTCAAATATCAAATATCTTTCCAAATTTCAATAATTTTATTTCTCCAAAGACTCTAAATGTCAATTTTATTGTTAAATTTCAATAATGTCATAAAAGAAAGATAATTTATTAAAAAGAGGAAAAAAAAACTAACTGAGATAAAACCCTAATTTATTTTCTAGCCATCATTCGTTATCTAACAAATATTTAGAAAAAATGCAACAATCTAAACTTTCACTATTTTGACAATATTCCATGAAAAATGTATTATTCTATCTTTTTCTTTTTTTGATACAATTTTTAAATTCACATTTACATTACTTATGTATATATTTATTTATTTTTCTACTATGAATATTGTGAAAACTTGACTACGCAATCAAATGAGAGATCAATTGATGAATGATTGTCTTCTAGCTAATACTGAGAAAAATTTATTAAATAAATTAAATAATAAATTTATCATGGATCAATTTTAAAACATGAAAACTCGTAAAAGACAGTTGTAAAATGTATTAAATTAATTAATCTTTGAAGCTATTAATATTCTTTTAACATTTTTTTTAGTATGTTTATTATATAGTGCCTCCGCTATATATAAATTTTCTAGATCTGCCGTTGTTACAATTACATGTGATATGTAAGGTATAAATAATAGAGTTGATAAACTTATTAAAAATGTATATGACTAATTCTAGAATTGACTTATTTGATATAATATAGCTAAAAATTTGGTTTTACTATTGAAAGAGGCAATTATAATAATTAAGATAGATAATGGTAATAGTAATAATTGTGTGTAGAGTTAATTAGCGTGTAATTTAAGTTTGTTCTTACGGCTAATTCCAATTTACAAGTTGTTTCGTTGTCAAAAGGACTGTATGTATGTATGAATGAGTCAGAATTCACATTGCTTGAAAACTTGTTAGGATTTACTTTCTCTATCCTTTTTTAAAAATTAGAATTTAATGTGTATGATTTAATAAAATCTTATCAATATTGAAAATATGAGACCCAACCCAACAAAATATCAAGAACATATAATATTATACAAATAAAATATATAAATACAAATAAACTAAGAAAATTAAAAAAAATAAATTCTCTCGATTAGCTTCAATTTATTTGGAATTCTAGCTAATACGTGCCCATTATAAACCTACTAAAAATCTCTATTTATAAATAAAATGACAAGTAGGTGGTGGCTTACCCGAACACGAATGATGTATCATATTAAGACACATGGACAATAAATGGGTAATTATAAATTGTCACCTGACAACAAAATGATTAACACTAATAATCTCATGAAATACTTAATTGTCCACTTGGTGGGCTAATAGGTTCACATATATCACCATTAATTTGTTCTAATATAGGTGATTCGATTCCCACTCAGTTGATGATTGTTTAATTATTAATTTATCTTAAGAGCAAGCATCACATACTAATTCATTAGATCGAAGAAGCTTTTGATTCTTCTATCTAATGTTCATATGAATTTTCAATAATTCTTCTCATCGTTATAGATCTTAGATGACCCAATCGATTATGTCAAATTGTAAATAATTTTCTCCAGAGTTATTATTACATATGTTTCAATTTATCGTAATTGAGTATAATATAGTCTCGAAGATAAATCAAACAACTTTTCTAACATACATTTTTCATTTGAGACAATAGACATAATATAAAGATATTATATTCCATTATTTTTATCAGTCTCAATATGATAACCATTGTAACGTATATCTTTGAAACATAATAAATTTCTTTTTGATTGACTAGAGAACAATGTATTATCAATTGTAAATTTTGTTCCTCAAAGCAAAATAGTATTTGTTTTTCCAAATCCTCAATTAGGTTTTAAGAACCTAATATTGTATTGATTTTTGCTTCCAGCATTGTTAGTTTGAAAAAATATTTTTTATTTATAAGTATTGTGTGTATGGTTGTACTATATGTCAGACAAAGATCTTTTTTGCTCATTTCTGAATCACCAAACATATGAAAATGATGCATATTTCTTCATTTAAAAGGAAATAATTATAATAAATAAAACACACTTGGAATGTAAATGGTTAAATATTAACAAAAACAAAACATGAAGGTAGATAACAAAATAACAACATTATTATAGATATTTTCAAAGTCAACAAAAACATTTGTTGTTCCATCAACCATGTTAATCTTTTCTTAAGGAGTTTCAAAGAAACCAGCCACATCCAAATTAGTCAGGTTGAATGGATCAAATATATTATTATCTTGATAGGTAATTGGCTTATACGTTTTCCTTTTTTTCTCTTATAGGAAGGCTTGATATAGATTAACTAATTGTTCCAATGTACGGTAAACACGTGACCAATGTCCAGTTATACCACATCAGTAGCTTAATCACTTTTTAAATTCTTATTTTGTGGAACCTTCACTTTATGATCATCGTTTCATGTGTTTTTTTTTGTGACATTTGGATTATTAGAACGATCATCACAAAAATAATAATATTTTTTTCCTCTAACACAGTCTCTACTTCGACCACAACCCTGTCCACAATTACAATTCACAACTCGTTATTTTGTTTGACAACAAGAAGACATGAGAGTTCAAAATATTTTGTAAAACTTTTCTCTCAATATTGCTACTGTAAGAGTATATTCGAGATGTGAAAAATAAAAAATGTCTTTTCCAACATGTCTGTATCAGTAATTTTTTCTCCGGATAACACAACAATATTTCGAACTAATTCTAAATAATTCATAATTGTAATCATTTACTGATTTAAAATCTTGTAACCTTAAATGTATCCAATCATAACGAGTTTGGGGAAGATGAACTAATTATAAATGATCATACATTTCTTTCGATTTACTCCACAATGTATGAGGATTTTTAATTGTTAAATATTCTGACTTCAAATTTGCGTGAAATGTGATGACAAAACAAAATTATGACTTTAGTTTTTTTTTTTTATTGGTCTTTGGGTTTCCTTATTGAATTGTATTTTCGAGATTCATGACATCAAGATGCATCTTAGCATCAAGAACCCATGATGTGAATGCCCGTAAGTTCTAGTTTTGCAAAATTTGTCATGGTAACACTATCTTAAAATATTATAATTATATTAGAAATTTAATATATATCAAATATACAAAATAACCTTTTTATAATAAAGTGAGAAAATCCTACCTACCTTCGACAGAGGAGTCGACTAGAGCTAGTGTTGATATGGTATCATAAGAATGAGGCACAACGAAAACACGAATATCAAGAAAATATAATATTATAGTAAATAATATAATATATACATATATATGATATAAATTTATATAGTTAAGCCCGTAACTTCAATTTATTTAGAATTTTAACCAATATGTGTCCTTTACAAATCTACTAAGATCTTTATTTATAGGCAAAATGACAAGTAGGTGGTGACTTCATAAACAATAGTGATGTGTCCCGCCGCTAAGGATGAATATGTATCAAACACATATTATCGTAATATTTATAATAATAAATAGTTTTATAGCTTGATAAAAGAATTTAGTCCAATGTTTTATTAAATTATCCAAACCTTTTTTTTTAAGGGTTAAAAAATCTTTAAATTCAAGGAAGTTTGTTTTAACTTTTTTTTAATTAGGGGGGAGGTTATAAAAAGTAGGTGAGGGAGAGAGGGTGAAAGGCGAGTAGGGGAAACACATGATTTTAATGTGTACTCGCGTTTGAGAATTGGGAAAAAGGAAACGCCAAAGTCGCCAACCCTATAGGTTCTTTCTTTGTAAAAGCGCTTCTATAAAAACCAACGTAATTAAAACCCCACCAATCCACATTATATTCATATCTCCCAAACCCATCGGAAAAGTGCTTTTTTTTTTCTTAATTCTTCTTCTTTCAATTCCTCTCTGTTTTTTTCTAAAATTCCATTTTATGTTCTTATACACTAAACCTAACTAAACCCCATGGAATCGCATGTGCAATTCACCCAAACGGGGCCGTCTTGGACTAATGAGAAGCACATGCACTTCTTGAATTCCATGGAAGCTTCTTTCGTCCGATCAATGTTCCAAAATCGCGCCCATCGCCGCCGTCTACGGCTGGACCGCCTCTTGCCGGACACCGCTGACTCAACCCTAGATTCCCCTCTTAACCACACAAAAAACCATCCCACCTCCGGTCAGTTTAATCTTACATTTACTTTTTTAATTTTCATTTTAGAAAACGCTATATTTATTCATTCATTCATTCATTCATTTATTATTATTGTTATTATTTTGACTAAAAAGGACCAACCAAACACCGTCTATATAATAAGATAAAGAGAAAAAGAAAAGGTGAGAATAGTGAATATTCCTTAGGAAGATATTTATGTATGATTTAGATATCACAATAAATAAATAATAAATAAATCACTTTCCTTTTAACTCCAAAAAGATCATTAATATTCTTTGCTTGCATTTTTTTTTTTTGTTATGTATTCTTTTAATTTATTTTGGGTTTGATCCAGGAAGTGCAAGAATGAACGGTAGATCTACCAGGAGATCAAGGAGGACATCATCTCCGCCGTACAGTTCAACTCAAGATCAGGCTAGTGCAAAAACTATATAATATAAATTTAAAAATTACATATTTTCTTTCTTTCTTTCTTTTTTCTCTACCAATAATAGAAATGACTTATTTTTGTCTTTATCTCCTTCTTTTTCCATCAAAATAATTATGCTCTTTTATTTTTGCGGCTGGTGTGGGTATTTTTGAAATTCCACGTGGGTATACATATTCTAAAATTATGAAAAAAGTGATCATATCCGTAATTAAGCATATAGCTTTGTGCTGCAACATCTAATTAGCTAAGCTCTATGTTCTTTTCTTCTTAAGAAACTAAAAATATCTGCTTCAATTATTAAACAAAGCTCACCAATTATCGTTATCTTGTAAATTACAGAAGAAAAAAAAAATAAAATTGTAATAATTTAATTTGAATTAAAATGAAATGAGGAATGCTTTGTGTGAAATGACAGGTGGTCCCACAGATGGAAAAGATAGCAGTTGAGGATGAAGATGAGAGAGACCATCCCATGTCACCTCTCAACTAGGAAATATATTATTATTATTCTTGGATTTTTTTTTCCTTCTTTTAATCTTTATATCTTTTCACTTTAGTTAAAAGATGGGTCTAATTGAGAAATTAAGTGGATTTTGATTGGGTGGTAAAATTAATTTTAATTGGATTACTTATCTTAAGCTTACAAAGCCATATTTTACTTTAGTAGTATGAGACCGTGAGGTTGAATTACATTCCCCCTTCACACATATTTTATTTTACTTCTATTTTGTAAGTTGTTGTGGTTCATCATCTAAACATATTTGTCATTTTTTTTCTTCATGATTTCACTTTATTTATTGTTTGTTGTGACTAAAATTATATACATAGGGTGTGACTTTTGAGTCGACTTTCAATTTTTGGTACAACTATGGGATGAAGGATTGGACCTTCCTCCTTATATCTTAAACTCATTTTGATTATGTATTTATTAAGATAAGTAGAGTGTGTTTGCATATAGGTGTATTACATCAGCATCTAATATAATAAAGATGTGATTGTACAAATGCAACATAAGAAAAAGAACCCCATCTCCAGGAAGAGCTTTATTAGATAAATCTCCTCATTGGGCCCAAAAGCCAAAGTTAGATCGAAGCCTAGCGTTACGGTTGAGTTATGCTAGTCGATTCAAGTCTTTCGTAAATTTGATTGAATGTAGGTATATCTTATTCTTTAAATTTGGCAAACACCGTCTAAACCTTTTGTAAAATTAAAATTGGACATAGATATATTTTGTTTAAATTGGACCAACACGTTTTAGCCATATTTGGATCGGCATGTCAGGACCGCTTAAAAGGTCAATTCAATATCACACACATGTATGCAATGCACACTAACCGATATATATTACATTTGCTATTCTTAACCATTTCCCTGTGTGTATATATATAATTTAATTTTTTTAAAAAAAATTCAATTCGACAACGTAACCAATTGATCTTCTTTTTTTCTTTTTTTGAAAAAAGGAGATGATTAAATGTGTGTAATAGTATCGATAGGGTAGGGAGTTTGAAAAGTAAAAATCATAAAAAATTCACCCTATTCAAGTTGAATCCTCTATTTATAAACAAGTCTTCAAGATCTATTGTTTTAAAATAAAATTTAATAATTTAATGACTAGTCCAAAACCAATCCAATTTGCTCCATGAACCCTAGGTTAGAATGACTTAAACCTATTTCTAAAGTCTTGATGTCGGTCGCGTTTGAGATTTTGATTCTTCGAGTGAGGTCAATATTATCCTTCTTAAGAGGACAAAATTGAGTTTTAGGGTTTACATGAATTTTTAAGATTTAATTATTTAGCTAACTTTTTGATATATTTTCTCTTTCAAATTTTGAGTATATTAAATTGGTTGATATTGATGAAGGACACAACCGTTGGGTTAACATGTCCGATTGTAAGAAGCAATCAAATCTTTCTGTTTGCATAGGAATGTATGATTAGGTCTACATATAATGAAACTAATAATTAAAATGTGTTTTTGTATGGGCAAACATTTCTATATATAGAATATCACCTCTAACAAGTTGGCATTTAAATTTTAAAAGTACATATTCAAATTATCTACGTGGGATCATATATCTCAATGTTCACAATTGTTTTTCCCACGATGTTTTATGTTGGCTTAAACCATTCTTTTTTTTTTTTCCTATTCATATTCAACATTCTTTGGCCTTATAAATAAATTGATGTTGATCATAGGATACAACTCTTTGAATCAAAATGTCGTTGAGAAGTTGTGTGTGTCAGTTTGCATATAGGTATGATTAAGAATGTAGAATGTGCAAACATCACGATTTAACAGTTCAGATGTGTTTGTAGGGATATGTCCTTTAAAAGAAAGTTTCTACTGATATTTAAAAGTCTCGATTATCACACTATTAACATTTGCTTTCGATATGTATATTTTTTATCTTCAAACTTATTGAATCACACAATGATTGTGAATGATACACAACAACAAGAAACTCATTTTTAGAAGTGTACTATTTCATAACATACATATAGTTGTGAGATAATTCATATTTTGAATCATAAGAAACAACATAATATATTGTTTCACATCGAAAGCAACTCCAATAATTTAGCAAAAACGACTTAGTATTAGTAAAAAAGACATATATATATATATTTATGGTAAGATAAAAGAAGACTCATATTTATAAAATAATATTCATTTAATCTTAAATTCAGAGTTCCATTCTAAATTAAACTTAGATCGAAAGGTATCCCAATAATAGAAAATAAAGGAGCTATTCAAATTAAATCTGAAGTTTATTTTATTATATGCTTTATTCCCACTTTTCTTAGAGAAGATCACAAGGGAGACCATTACCAATTTTGATTATTATATATATGTATAAGCCAAAAAAAGCATATAAAATGCAAAGTATGGTCAAAGGGTAAGATATTTTATTTGGGAATGTGGGTTTGATTTTTATTGTGGTTGTTCTTTTCCTGAATTTATTTATTGGATGCAATGGAAAGTCATAAAAGTGGATGAGAATTATGTTGGGGATAAGGAAAGGGATTCATCAATATAAAGTGTGCTGCCAAATCTTATCTTAGTCATATTCTTTGGTTATAATTTAAACAATTTTTGTCACGTAATTAATTTTTTTGTATGGGAGATCATTTTCATCGATACCTTTTATGAGGGAACATGTAACCAAGAGATTAGCTTATATTGTGCAACATGTATAACAAGAAGGTTTTAAAAGGACGAATCCAATTTCTAGGGTTCCATAAGGTTAATGGTTTTCATTTTCTTTAAAGAACCCATCATATCATATCGTTGATCTTTTAAGAACATGTTCTATCAATAAATAAAATATCTATTATGCATAGTGTGCATATATAGAAGAGAGTACGTACACGAGAAAAAAATCTATATATTCTCGATTTGTCTTTATAACTCTTTCATTGTTGTTATGATAATTATTCATTTGAAACTCATTGTAGATGTATTATTCTTTTACGTACTAGGGTTGAATTAAGATCTAAACTATAAGAAGTGATTTGATGGTCGAAACACAATTGAAGTGTGGCATATAATAATATTTACATGTACAGTCACATCACTTTTTAATAACAAATCTTATTCGAGTTAAACTAATATATCTTTTCATCTAACTGTTTGAATGTAATGTTGACCACAAATATGAAAAATCACTATTTACAATAAAATGGAGTTATATTTGAATCAACAATAGTCACGTCCTTTGCCACACATGACAATATTCATAAAAGATGTGTAATTCAATCTTCTTCTTTGTGCAATTATTTGAACTAAAAAAATTACCATGAATTAGATTTCTTAAATATTGAGTTATATTAATACAATAAATGACTTTTGAGATTATTACGTATAAGTTTATACATTCAATAATAATTGTTCTGAGATAGAGGTCGAACTTTCAACCTCTAACATATGAATTCTTTGTAAATTTATAAGAATACAATATTTCAAAAGTTAGCTAACTCATTGAACTACTCTAAAGCTACGTCAAGTTGAACAACTTAATGACAATGTTCTTGCGTTTTTCTTATTATTTTTACTTTTCTTGAAAAGTTGTAGATGACTCTTTTCAAGCGGTCAAGTTTCTTATTTTTCATATATTAAATGGATTTAGTGAATATATTCATATTTGAAAAATATTGTTTTTAAATTATGTTATTGTTGAATAAGAAATTTTGGAACCAATCACAAATTGTCACATCATTTACTGAAATAATTGTATTTGGGATTAACTAAAAATTGGCATGTGTCCCAAATTAAATTTAAAGACAAATTGGACAATTATAACAATGTCACATGTATTTATTATGGCAATTGGATGAAATTAATTATTTTGGTTTAATTAAATATTATTTACTTGGCCTAAATTTCAATTGAGCCAAAAAAATAAGCTTAATTTAGCCCAAAATTAAATATGACCCAAATTCATGCGATTGAGTCCATGGGTATAGTCCATATGGACCAAACCAACCCAAGTCCATAAAAGCCCACCAGTGAACTCTATAAATAGGGGAGTTCTCTTTGGAAATTTTTGACTCCAGAAGATCTAGAGTGAATTCTCCCAAGAGATAGAAACCTCATTTAACTCCTAAAGTCGACCACCCTCGAAGATCGAAACTCCGACCACCGAAAATTGAAACTTCTTTGAAGATACAAACTTTCTTCCAAGACTCCAACTTCAAGAACACCCTCGAAGATTGAAGCTTATTTAAAGATACAAACTTTCTTCCAAAATTCCAACTCCAAGAACATCACGTGTTTTGCTTCTTCAAATCAAGTGTAAGCATTCAACCGAAGAGAATCAGAGGATCAAATTCTAGAGATCGAACCACATTGCATCAAATCAACGTAAATACAACATCAACACAAGTTCAACTTCACGAATCAAATTTCTTCGAAAATCTCGTGTGAACAAATTGGCACGCTCAGTGAGACCTCTCTACCTCTCATCTCTCTCTCGTCATCCAAATCTATAAGAAAATCAATGGCATCAAAGAAGGTTGCATCCAAATCTTCTGTTGCAAGCGACAGTTACATGGGACCTATCACCCGCAATCGTTCTAAGGGAATCACTCAAGAGCAGGATCAAGGTTCTGACGTCGCTCAGAGCATTCTTAAGCAATTGATAGAGTCTCCTAAAGCTGGAATTGTCATCAAGGAAAATCCTTTGTATGATAATTCTGATTCTGCCTTTAGCAAGTCAAAGAAGTAACATTCTGACGTGATGTCTGTCATGATGGCTGATATAACGGTCGAAGCTGCCATGGCAGAGATGGAAGAGGAAGATTAACTTCCTGATGAAAGTTGTGGAGGAACGAGATCATGAAATCCCAGTTTTGAGGAAGCAGATGCGGACTCGTGAAACTGTCGAGTCAAGTCAAACTCCTGTTGTCAAAGCTACTGGCAAAGGGAAGAATGTGGTGCAAGAAAACCAACAACAACAACAATCAATTTCTGTTGCTTCTCTCTTAGTTCAGCAACTACAAGATATGATCGCGAATTCCATTAGAGCTCAGTATGGAGGACCGCCACAAACTTCTTTCATGTACTCTAAGTCGTACACCAAGAGAATCGACAACTTGAGAATGCCACTTGGGTACCAACCTCCAAAATTCCAGCAATTCGATGGAAATTAGGGCAACCCAAAGCAGCATATCGCCCACTTTGTCGAAACATGCAAAAATGCAGGATCAAGAGGAGACCAACTAGTCAGGCAGTTCGTTTGAAGCTTAAAAGGAAATGCTTTCGAGTGGTATACTGATCTAGAGCTAGAAGTAATTGATAGTTGGGAGCAGCTGGAAATAGAGTTTCTCAACCGCTTTTATAGCACTAGGCGTGTCGTCAGCATGATGGAGTTAACAAATACCAAACATCGGAAGGGAGAGTCAGTCATCGACTACATAAACCGATGGAGAGCTCTAAGCCTGGATTGCAAAGACAAGCTCACAGAATTGCCTGCAGTAGAGATGTGCACCCAAGGTATGCACTGGGAACTTCTCTATATTTTACATGGAATAAAACCTCGCACGTTTGAAGAATTGGCAACTCGCGCCCATGATATGGAGTTGTGTATAGCCAAAAAAGGAGCAAAAGATTTCTTGGTTCAAAGAAGAAGGAGTGACAAGAATGAAATTAATGACACTAAAAAGATTGCAAATAATGTCCTAAACGAGTATATGGTTGTTCAAGAGACTCCACTGAAATCTTTCTCTAAAAGAAAAGAAACAAAATATGAAAGAAATCATGATGGCGATGAAAAGCGACGCCCAACTCTTAGAGAAAGACAGAAAAAAGTTTATCCCTTTCTTGACTCTAATGTTGCAGACATGTTTGAGCAATTAATAGAGAAACAACTTATTCAATTGCCAGAAGGTAAAAGACCGGAGCAAGTAGGAAAAGTAGATGATCCTAACTACTGCAAGTATCATCGGGTCATTAGTCACCTTGTTGAAAAGTGCTTCGTGTTAAAGGAGCTAATTCTAAAGTTGGCTCGTGAAAATAAGATTGAGTTGGATATTGATGAAGTAGCTCAAACAAATCATGTTGCAGTCAATATGACTTCAAGTGTTCCGCCATCAATACTGCTTTATGATCAAAGGGAAAGTTTGATTCAATTTGGGAATTTCTAACCTATACTTGTTCGATTCCAACAAAAGATCATGACGTCGAACTCTCAAAACAAAGAAGAGCCTATTGAGGATGAGGGCAAAGAATAGATAGTCATGGTTCATAAAAAAGAGAGACAAACAAGTTCCGTAAGTTCCGTTCAAACGAAGTCACACTTCCATCAAAAGCATTCAAAAGGAAACATCTCCCATAAAAAGAAGGGAAGAAGGAACAAGAAGATGTGGAAGCCTAAGCCCATCAAAGGAAAAGACGAGGACTTCCTCCAACCTTGACAGTCGATAACTTTGGCAAAATTCCTCCCAAGAAGTTTCCTTGAGGATCATCCAGAAGAAATACTAGAAGTCACTGCATGTCATACTACCAGCATAGTAGAAGTTGACAACAATTATGATTCTTATGAAGAAGTAGACAATTCAAATGAAATTAAGCAAAGGACTTATGTCTTTGATCGTATCAAGCCTTTAACTACTCGATCTTCAGTCTTTCAAAGATTGAGTATAGCCACGAAAGAAGAAGAAAACCAATGTCCAACATCTACTTACACTCGAACTTTAGCTTTCAAAAGGCTAAGTATCTTCACATCGAAGAAAGATCGACCTTCAACATCTACTTTTGATCGTTTAAAGATGACAAACGATCAACAACAAAGAGAGATGAAATCTTTGAAGACAAAACTATTTCATGAAGAAAATGGTGACGATAAGATTCACAGTCGTGTTCCATCACGAATGAAGAGGAAATTATCTATTGACATAAATACAGAAGGTTCCTTGACCGTGAAACCAAGATTTATTATCTTCACCAACCCCATAAAGAATGAGATGAGAAAATTCTTGATGAAAATAAAAGTTGCTAAATATGCAAAGCTTCTTATCGCAAGAGCCTAAACTGCATGGTGCTCCTAGCCCACAAGAGCTTAAAAGGTGAATGGTAGAAAAAAAAATTGAACTACGTTATGACTTGATCCCTATATTATAAAGGGTACGTAGGCAGCTTAAGGGAAACTTTAAGTTCAGTCCAATAAAAAAAGAACTTTTGAACTACGTTATGACTTGATCCCTATATTATAAAGGGTACATAGGCAGCTTAAGAGAAACTTTAAGTTCAATCTAGTAAAAAAAAAAAAAAAGAACTCAGTTGAAAAGAATGGAAAAGCAAGAGTAGTGTCATGATCACATAAAGCATGACACTAACAATTGACGGTTTTTGTTCTCATCAAAGAATATCAACTTAAAGTTGAAGATGCCTTATTGGGGGCAATATAACAAAATTAGAAAGGTGTGGCACTAGGAGCAAGATGTTGCAAAGTTAGATACTTATAAGGTGGCATCATTCTTTTGAAGTTCAAAATTCCATCGCCAAGTTTAGAAGTTCCTCAAAATCAAATTCGGGGGCTTTGTTAATGTTTCTTAAAATTTAAGTTCACAGAAGATTAAAAGTTCCTCAAAATCAAATTTTGAGGCTTTGTTGATGTTTCTTCAAATTCGAGTTCAGAAATTTCATAAAGGATCATTCAAATGCAAGGTTGAAGACTTCACCAATGCTCCACCGACTTTGAGGATTGCACTGTTATTTTTCCATGTACAAGATCGAAGGTTTCATCGATGTATCCTCATATTCAAGTTCAAATGATTCATTAATGCTTTCTCATATTTAAATTTAAAAGTATTGTCTTAAAAAAAAAAAAACTTCATCGTTGCCTTTTCAAGCGAGTTTGAAAACCTTAGGCTTCATTAATGTAAAGCCTCCTCTAAAGGAAATGTCGGAACAAAAAATCTACCTCATTTCTAATATGTTGTAGCCTTGAAAGGACGAAGGTGCTCGATCGCTCCTACTAGGACGGTAGATCTGACGGCAAAAGCTCGATCGTCCCCAGTAGAAGTTTAAATTGTTTTATCTCGAGTTTAAATTGGAACCATAAATCCAACTTTATCCCAAGATTAAGATTTCGTATTTATCTTAAAATTACACTTGGTCATTTTATCCCAATATTAAAATTGATCATTCCAAATTCTTATCCAAGACAAATTAGGGTACGGTAAAAATCCCATTTTTATCTCAAACTAAAATATGGTTCCAAAATTTTATCTAAAAAAAAAATCAAATAATCATCAAACTCAAATTTTTATCCTCAAATTAAAGTAATTCTGGATAAAAGCTTAAACTTTTCTCAAATTTGGTCATATTCCAACTCTTATTTCAAATTTAAATCAAACTCATGTCAAATTGAGCAAAAAAAAACTCATATTTGGATTTTAAATTTATCTTTTCGAGATTCACCCACTCATACACGTGCATAAATCTCGAAAGGGCATTGTTGAATAAGAAATTTTGGAACCAATCACAAATTGTCATATCATTTACTAAAATAATTGTATTTGGGATTAACTAAAAATTGGCATGCGTCCCAAATTAAATTTAAAGACAAATTGGACAATTCTAGCACTGTCACGTGTCTTTATTTTGGCAATTGGATGAAATTAATTATTTTGGTTCAATTAAATATTATTTACTTGTGCTAAAATTCAATTCAGCCCAAAAATAAAATTAATTTAGCCCAAAATTAAATATGACCCAAATACATGTGATTAAGCCCATGAGTATGGTCCATGGACCAGACCAGCCCAAGTTCATAAAAGCCCACCAGGGAACTCTATAAATAGAGGAGTTCTTCGGTTGGAAATTTTTGACTCCAGAAGGTCTAGAGCGAATTCTCCCAAGACATAGAAGCCTCCTTAACTTCTGAAGTCGACCACCCTCGAAGATCGAACCACTGACCACACCCTCGAAGATTGAAGCTTCTTTGAAGATACAAACTTTCTTCCAAGACTCCAACCTCAAGAACACCTTCGAATATTGAAGCTCCTTTGAAGATACAAGCTTTCTTCGAAGACTCCCTTCGCTTCTTCAAACCAAGCGTAAGCATTCAACAAAGAGAGAATTAGAGAATTAAATTCTAGAGATCGAACCACATCGCATCAAATCATCGTAAATACAACATCAACACAAGTTCAACTCCACGAATCAAATTTTTTCGGAAATCTCGTGTAAACAGTTATCAAAATATAAATAAGTTCATAAACCATATAAAATAATGCACTAACTTCATTTCACAATTACCTGGCCCCAGTTATATTAAAGTCAAAACATACGACTATATAAATTTTGGTTATTATACTCATATTGGTACACATATAAAAGAAGTTATAATGGGAAGGGAAGATTTGGGTGTCTGCAATTTGGTTTGGTGGGAAATATACTTAGCTAATTACTTTGTCACGCTCGAATTATAGATAATTTTCCTACCTTTATAACGACAGTTGCCTTATAAAAAATGCATATCACATGTTTATCAATATATCATAATGAATTAAATTGTTTATAAATATAATTTTTAATATCTATTAACGGTCCTCTATCACCCCGACAAATAATGTCATTTTGTTAAATTTATAAATATTTTAACAATTTTGTTATTCAAAATAATTACTATAGAAGGTCATTTGGATTGTAGATGCTGTTTTAACATATAAATATTAAATATCTAAAATTTAAATGTCTATATTTTAAATATATATTAATTAATATTTATATTTGGATGTGCATGATAATCAACTTGTCAAGTTAAATATTCATGTTTTTATTTTCATATAGAAAATAAAATTAAAATAAATTTAACATCAATTAATTTATTCATGGTTATATTAATTAATTAATTAATTAATAAAGTAAAAAATAAATGTAATTTCTAATAAAACATAACTAATTTAAGAAACATTTTGAATTATTATATATATATAGTTAATTATTCTATATTTGCAAATGAGTCAAATTAATTTGAAATTTTTACGAGCGCATATTCTCGTCACCTTACTTTAACTATTAGAAAAACTTTAGAAGAATAATCAAACATGGTTATAATATTTCACAAATGTCATTTTAATTATTTTCATTAATAAGATAATAAGATTTAACAAATTTTATGAACGGATTTAAATTTACAATTAACTTAAGATAATAGATATATACAAAATTTGATATATTTGTTTACCACAAGTGTTTTTGATTATATTTGTTATAGATATTAAAACTTACATATTTATACTATTAGTTATATAATATTTTTTATTTTGATTTAATTGAATTGTTTTTATTAGTTATATCTTATATAAATTTGGTATATATTGCATAATTATTATAATATTTCAACTAAACTAGTTCTTTGTCCATTTTTTTTCCTTTTAGTCAATTATTGTAGTATTTCTTTGCCCTTCATCTCAAGTGAAATATATTATATACAATATTTCAACTAACCTCTCTCTCTTTCCATATTTTTTTATTCCCGTTAAATCTTGTATATTACTTTGTCATTCATCTCCTTCATATTTTCTAGTCAGTTCATTTTTTTCATCTATAGTATGTCCGGTTATCATTTTATATAACTATACTTTTTTATTATTGAAATGAGTCTTTCGTATCAAGAGTTACATAAAATATAATGTTGCTTTTTTGTACCAAATACACAGTGGAATGTATTTTTTAAATGATTATTACAATTGACTTTTAGGTATTTCAATTGATTTTTTTTACTAGTATAATATTATTTTTTCGTTGATTTTGAGAGGAATGTACTTTCAATTTATAACAATGATATTACATCCAATTTGCAATGTTTTTCATGTATATTTAAAGTTCATTTCAGATTTTTTTATAGTATATGAAATTGTTTTCGGTTTACATATTTGATCATTATATATTGCGGTATATTGTGGATAATACGTTATAGCAATATATATTATGATAATTTTTTTTTAATGATTCAAACAATTATATTAGTTACAATTAGAGATGTCCACGGGGCGGGCTGGGGTCGAGGATGCCACTCCCCGTCCCCTATCCCATTCCCCATCCTCGATGTGTTACATTGCATGTGCATGAGTTCATTTACTAAGGAACCTAAAGTTGAGGTATAAGAGAATAGTTGATATTGTATTTCACGCATGTGACAAAACTTATAACGTAGTAGATTTTGAACATGAGATGCGCCAGTACTTGGAATTCGATGCATCAGGTATATGTCAAGAGTTAGAATAAATTGGATTTTCGAGGTGGTCTCATGCGTTCTCACTCCATAGGAGATATATGGTGATGACCACTAATACATCTGAGAATTTAAATTCTATCATGCTTAAAGCTAGGGAGTTACCAATCACTACAAGAAATCGGGGTTCTTCCGACGCAAAGAAAGACGTTGGTAGAAAAATCGTCGGGAATAGCTTGCTCTTTCGACGCCAAGCGTTAGACATCGGAAATAAAAGCTTTTTTCGGTGCACTATCCTAGGCGTCGGGAATAAGGACCATTTCAGACGCTGATATGGTGCGTCGGGTAAGCCCCGTCGTAATTAAGGACGAATTAATTACGACGGGCATGTATCCCCGATGCTATGGTGTATGGGGATAGCGTCGTGAATAAGGCCCATTCTCGATGTCGTTATAGTGCATCGGGAAAGCCTTGTCATAATTTATGACGAATTAATTACGACGGATATGTATCCCCGACGCTTTGCCTTATGCGTCGGGATGATGTCGAGAATAAGGACCTTTTCTGACGCCGTAATGATGCGTCGAGAAAGGTCTTTAATTCCTGACGCCATAAGTGGGATCTCCCAACATTTTCGTGATGCATCGGGAGATTCTCTATAAATTCATTTCAGTTCTGTGAATCACATAACCAAAAAGAAAGAGAGAGTTAAAGTGAGAGATGAACTGCTTCCGCCGTGCCCTGTCGCCATTGCCCTCGCTGCCATCCGTCCTTGCCACCGTCTGTCGCCGTGCATTAAGGTAAGTTTAAAATCTAAAATTTTTAGGTCTAAAGTTGATAGTTTAGGGTTTTTTTTTATAAAAAAATTGTTTTAGGTATTTTTCTATTTTTGTATTGAATGTGTGTTGAATTTGTTGAATTGAAATTTGAATTGGATTGAAATTTTTTTAGGGTGTTTTTTTTTTAAATTGAATTGAAATTTGTTTTAGGTATTTGTTTGTATTGAAATTTGAAGGGGAGGGGTGGGGTGTATGTTTGAATTGAAATTTGCATTGGGGGGGGGGGGTTATAATTGAATTGAAATTTGAAGCAGCAGGTTAAAGTTGTTTCTACAACGACAACATGGGCTTGTTGAGAAAAAAGGAGAGTTGGTTGACCGTGTGGAGTTGTTTTGGAAAACACACATTCGAGCCTGAACATTTGTGTCACAGGCCGTAGAGGATGCGTATGTAAGTTATCGAACCAACTCTTATGCCCTTATTAATTATCCTCTTTCATTATATATTTTTGTGTTACCTAACTTAGTTTTTAAATTTGTTGCAGAATTAAATGCTGAAACTCCAGTCCCAGTCTACCCCAGAGGGTAGTCAACCACTCTCTGGGATGAGATATGCGATTAGGTTTTGGATAGACGACCAAGCTACTCGAAAGGCGTTAGTTGGGGACGCAAGCCGAAGGTCCGTAAAACGACGAGTGCGAGCAATTCCATGACGTCATGTTCTCAGTCGACCACAAAAAGTGAGTTTCAAATACAAGCTAAACTTGATCAAGCTTTGGAACGGATTTAATTGCAAGATAGAAATTTCCAAGCGTTAGCTTCAGAAATGGAACAAATGCGAAAGCTTATATAAGACATGACTCGGGAACACCAAGGACCACGACATGATCCTTAGCTTTGCGGTACGTATATATGTTTCCATTATTCTTAAGTTTTTGCAATGATAGTATACAGTGATGATATAGATATATGTATGAAACTTAGTTACTTTTGTATCATTGTAGGACCTACGATGTAAAATAGTGCGTACTTGCCTCGTTAGGAGACGTATGACTTTGTTTGCGCTTTTTTGTATTATGAATACTAGATTTTTTATTATTATTATTACGCTATTATGTTTTTTGAATTACGAATATTTAGTGATTTATTAATTTATATTGAATTTGCTTTAATTTAATCCAAAATGAGTGTCATTATTTCACAAAAATAGAGAACTTGTTTAAGCAAAAAAAATTTAGAAAAAAATTAAAATTACATATTTTTAAAAAATGACATATTTTTAAGAAATACATATAAAAAGAAATTCTCTACGCAACGTAACGTCGGCAATAGAATACACGACACGTCGAAATAGTTCTCCCGACGCGTGTCCGACGTCGGATAAGAAAACGTCGGGAGAAGGAATTACCGGCGCCATTGCAAGCGTCGGCATATGAGACGTCGGTAGTGGGTATTCTTGACGCAATGAAAAGAGTTGGCATAAGAGTCGTCGGGAGAGGTATTCCCAACGCCGTGTTGGTCATGCGTCGGGAATTCGTCTCTCGACGCGTTTCTTCCGACGTGCGTCCTGATGCAATAAACGACGTCGGGAAAAGGTATCCCGAGGTTTTTTTAGCTTCTTCCGACATCGTTATGCGTTGGGAGCCCCCCCCCCCCTCCCTCCTCTTTTGTAGTGAATATCTTTCATGTTGGAGGTATTAACGATAATGTTGCAAAAATGGTTTTATGATCGAAGGAATGAAATTGATTATCAGGTTACTAATTTAACAAAATCCAAAGAGCAATTTTTAAGGGGAACAAATTGATTGTAATCAATCAATGAATGTATGTTTAATTTAATTTATGATACATATATATTTGGGATATATAGTTTATATATGTTTACATATAAACATCATAAAATTTTGTATTTATAGATCAATGTAGGTCAATCCCGTTAACAATATGAAATACCATGTGATAGATGAAACCGCTCAATATGTTGTGTACTTGCCTTCAAAGATTTGTAGTTGCAGGATGTGAGATATATTGCAAATACTAGGTGTTCACACACTTGTGTTGTTTTGACCACCAAACATTTGTCTATAAATCCATATGTCTCTCATTTTCTATTTGAATAGCACTTTGAGTTTAATATATAGATGATTAATATATCTGTTAGGTGATCGTAGACAATGGTAAATACCTGAAGATGTTAGATCGATTGTAACCCTCCCATCTAATGTTAGACGTGCACTTGGTCGACCAGAAGATTAGAAATATCAAAATCCACAAGAAACCACATGCATGTTGATTCCACTGGAAAAGTTAGTTCTCGATTTCGTTCAACACACATTGTTATTGTTTGAACTTTAAAATAGGTTTGGAAAAATCTCGATTTCAGTTTCATAATATACATAATATATACCCTAACAAGTTTAGTAAAGAGCGATCATACATTTCTTGTCGAAACAGTATTTGACGGTCAAAATTTTTCCTTTCTATGCGTCCTCTCTTTTGCCGAAACCCTAGCTTTCTTACGCAGAAATTGAAGTTTGGAAAAAGTTTTGATTTCAGTTTCATACAATGTTTGCAATATACATAATATACTCTAACAAGTTTAGTGAAGAACAACCATACATTACTTATCGAAATGGTATTCAACGACTAAAAGTTTTTCTTTCTACACATCCTCTTTCATTGAAATCCTAACTTTCTTATGCAGAAACTGAAAACAGCGATGGTGGTCGATTTCGTTCAACAACGTGAAACTTTTAAGAAGTTGCTCCAACAAGAAAGGTTCTTAGTCATGTATTTTGAAAATAAAACATATATGCCCAATTTTTCAGTATTTTCCTTATATGCAACACTTCAATTTCATTTTTTTAATATTTTAATAATATTTTTAATAATGATGGGTAGTTTTGACAATAGGGCTAAACTTTTATGAAATAAATTATAGGGATAGTCGCAAATATAGAGATTAAATTCAAAATAATTAAGTATATTGCAACAATTTAAAAGAATTGCAAATACAGTAAAATTTGTTTAAGTCTATTAATGATAGAAGTCTATGAACGATAGACAATGTTGCAAATATTGGTCTATCACTAATAAACCATAAGAGTATAGAAGTCTATGATTAATAATCTTTGTTATATTTATAATTTTTTAAAATTATTACTATATACTTAATTATATTCCTAAAATTGGTATAGTTAATAACTAAAACCCCTAACTATTACTTAACAATATGCACTTTGGGCCTGGTTCAAGCCCTTCTGTTTTCACACTACTCAGCACCGTCACATACAGCAACCGAAACCAAGCCCAATGGTCGAAAACCGTTGAATCGAAACCCAAATCCAATACTTGTTATTGTTTACCAAAAAAAGTTGACGACGGACTGAGGAATTCTCGATTCTCAAACATCGTTTGGGAGAAAGAAAAGAATAGGAAAGGAAAGGACTATCCATGTTTGGGACAAGGAATAAGGGGAGAGAAAGAAATATATTTAGTCCCCCTTATTCCTTCTTAATCCTTCTCTTTCTTTCTCTCAATCCCCTCTTATTCATTCTTATTTCTTCACTTTCTTCTCTTTCTTCTTCGAAAGGTATGATATTTTATTATTATTATTTTATTATAATAATAATAATAATTATTATTATTATTATTTAAAATTAAGAAATTTATTGTTATTATTTTAGGTTAAGAAATCTATTATTATTATAATTGTTATTATTAATATTTTTATTATTTTAATACTATATTTCAAAATAGAGTTGTACGATATAATTGATGTTCGTCGTTTAACTACATTCGAAAAGAAAAACATTTGTTTCCCATATCTCATTTCGTTTCAATGTTATTACGTTGATCGTCGATTTTTTAGATTGTTAATAATACATAATTTTTTGATATTGTACTTACAACATCAATTTAAAGAAAATACATGTAATTTCTTTCGCACCTAACACATCAATTAATTTTTTGGCAGGGAAAGCTTAGGTACAAAATGTTCAAAATTAATATCGTATTTATAAAAACTAATGAAACATGTGGTTCCAATAAAAATTTCAAATTTCGATAAATAAAATATGAATATTTTTATATTGGATTTACAATGCAAATTAAAAAGAATACATTTCTACAAATTAAAAAAATATATATAAAAATTTTAAAATCGATTGTTAATGATACGCAACTTTTCGATATTGCACTTACAACATCGATTTAAAGAAAATACATGTAATTTTTTTCGCACGTAGTGTATTAGTTAGTTGTTTGGCACTGAAAAGTTTACGTACAAAACGTTCAATATTAACATCATATTTACATAAGCTAATGAAACATGTTTCGAATAAAAATTTCAAATGTTGGTAAATAAAATATGAATATATGTGTATTTGATTTACGATACGAATTTAAAAATATACATTTGTACGAATTAAAAAAATAATAATTTTTTTTAAATCGATTGTTAACGATACACAATTTTTCGATATTGCACTTACCACATCAATTTAAAGAAAATACATGTAATTTCTTTCGCATGTAACGCATCAATTAATTTTTTTGGCATGAAAAACTTACGTACAAAATGTTCAAAATTGACACCATATTTACGAAAGCTAATAAAACATATTTTTCGATAAAAATTTAAATTTTGGTAAATAAAATACGAATATTTATATATTAAATTTACGATATGAATTTAAAAAATATATTTATACTAATTTTAAAAACAAAGAAAATAATAAACAAAAATATCATATTTCTTATCCAAACAATAATTATAAATAATATTTCATATTCCTCTCATTTATTTCTTCTTTAAAACAAGAGTTATAATAATCTATCGTGATTTTTACCATGGTTCCTTCTCCAGATAAAAATTATTATAATAATTTATTTTTCATAATCCTCTTTCTCCTTGTTCCAATTTTTCTTTTTTTTTTTTTTTTTTGCCCTTTATTCCTTTCTCCCCCAAACACCCCCGGAGATCTCAAGCTGGACAGACCGTCTAGAAATCGGCAGAAACAACCAAGCAATCACTTCTTCACGCTATGTTGCTACAAGTTCTTTCGATATACAAGAATTTGCTTCTTCATGTTGCTCTGTCTCTCTCCCTTTCTGTTTTTATCATCTTCTTCAAAATCCCATCTCTTTTCCTTCATGGCATATTCACTTACATCCACCCTGATAACACCAACAGCGGCGTCCGAGCCGCAATTAGACGACCTGAAGGTTCTAGCTCCGGTTCTGGACTAAAGGGGTACCGGAACTTGTCCTCAACTGGTGGCGCTGAGATCAAGAAAAGAACAAAGTCGAAGGACAAGGTTGAGTTTGATGAAAGCAAGGCGCAGATCTTCAGGTTAAAGCTGGATGAGAATCATCTGCAAACGCGGATCTATTTCAAAGAGTACAGAGATGGTTTCACCTTTTCATTTGTGGGTATTTCTTGTTTACTGCTGCAAGTTTTCGTGGGTGCATCAAAAAAATCTGGGGTTTGGGGAAATGGGATTTTTGTTCCTCTTCTGTTTGTGATCTTTGCTGGGTGTAAGCTATTTGTATCTCTCACAAAGGTTGCTTTTGAGAAATCTGCTTCGAGAACGTTGGATAGGCAATTGAGTTTACTCTTTGGAGTTTTTGGGTTTCTTTTTGGACTTCTAACTTGTTCTGCTTTTAGTCCTCTTATTTTGGATTTTGATCTTGGTGAAATTGGTGGTCTGGGGGCATGCTTTATTGCTATCTTAATGGGGTTATGTGCTGGGTTTTTGTTTATACCTGCAACCAAAATTGCTCGATCATTTTGGCTCGGAACTGATCAAATTAGATGCAACTTGGATATGGTTTACTGTGGATGGTTTTCTCGGATGGTTTTGTATTCAAGTCAGGCAGCCATGGCTTTCACCACCTTGCTGTGGGTTAACCCATTAGCTGAAATTTTCATTAAGAAGAACATTGGCGAAGGTACAATTGGACATATGTCTAGTGATCGAAATGCTGACAGATTGGTCGGAAGCATTGGATTCTCAAAGGGAGATTTTGCCAAACTTAGGCTTTGGTGTTTGACACTGTCTGCTTTCTTGCAAATCGTTGCAGTAAGGCAGAACTTGCAAATGTTTCTGAACGAAGCTCTGTTATCTTGGTACCAAAGATTGCATGCTGGGAAAGTTCCCGACTTGGATTTCAGTAGAGCAAAGGTTTTTCTACACAATCACTACTTATGTGTGTCTGCTCTGCAGTTTTTTGCTCCACCAGCCTTAGTTTTGCTTTTTGTTGGGTTATCTCAAATTGATATTTACTCTTTCAAAAACACCAATTTGGTAAGTTTTCTTCTTCCCTGTTCTTCTTTTGTCAACCAAGTGGCTCTGTTAATGGCTTGGTGGATTGTTTCTGTAATGACTCTTTACACATCTGCCACCATTGTGCTATATCGTCGCGGTATCTTGTACGTTTCTTGACAGTGTGAAATATGTGTTCTTTTTTTTTTTCTTTTTTTTCTGTCGCTCTCTCGCTATTTTCCCGGAATTTTGTCCATTGAGTTTAGACTGCTGTAAGATTTTGAGCGAAATGAGAACAGCAATTTGGTTCTAGCCACGAAAATATCCGTATTGTGCTCTTGAACTTCATGAATCTTATTGTACAAACTAACGCCGATCGACAGACCGAATATGAGATGGTTTTTGTTGCTATGGTTTCTACTTTGCATTATGACTTCTCAGTGGTGTCTTTTCAATCTTTGCCAGTGCAGGTGTGTATTTCGTTTGAATGAAGCAACATATATTATGAATATTATTGAATTGAGTTGTCTAAATACTTCATTCTTAGTTTTCTGTTAATGAGGTTGCTTATGAAATGTAATGTACATTGGGGGATTCTGTATGATGTGTTGGATTAAAAAAATGTCTTAGAGATGAATAGCTCAGGCTAGAGGATTATCGTTCCTACTTCCTTTTTGCGGTGGGCGATGTCTGAAATTGATTTTGGATGAATTTTGAATATAATTTTCTGTTGATACAATTCTTTTCTCTAAGGATGAACGTAATATGTTTTATAACCTCTGTAGAGTGGTTTTGAGGTGACCTCAAGATTGAAAGTGAATCTGGAGAAAGATTCATTTGCAAGATTGAGCTATGGAAAGAATAGTTGTAACTTGCAAGATTGGGCTTGGGAGTGTTTTGAGAAAACTGGAGAAATGGAAAAATTTCAGCATTTCAAAGGGTTGAGTGTCAACATTAGGTAATGAAATTCTTTTTAACCTTCCAATTCATAATATGTTTCACCCTTCCTATTCCAGTAAGGAAATTGAGAGTTCCATTTGGAATTGGCAGTAGAGAAAAATCTCAGTCTTGCAGTTGATTAGGAAAATGCGACTTTACCTTTAGAAAAAGTTGGCACTAGTGTTGGGAATTTGAAGAAAAAGAATATGACTCTACATACAATATGGCTTTAGCTGTTTCCTCTGCAGAAAGGAAAGTTTGAAATGTCTTAATTATCAAAAGTCTTGTCTCTAAAGACTTTTTTATTAACCCCCTCCCCAGAGATAATGTATTGTGTTTATATATCCTAAGGGAAGATCAATGGTGGGTACTACGTACCCTCATTGTTTGTGTTTTCGGTTAAAAGAAACCTAACCAATGTGAAATGTTTCACAAAATTCCTCGCAATGATAATTGAGGGAGAAAGATAAGAACTTTTTGGGGAGGCTTAAAACACAGATGTTAAGAATTGGCAATCAAAGATAAACCGAAAAAGAGATTGATGTACATTATGTGGTATTAATATGTTAACTACGTGTACGTGTACGAGATAAAGGAAGAACAATTTTATTAAAAAAAACTAATATAGATGGCACAACTGAGGCACCTCTAGAATTAGTGAGATCCTTGTACGAGGTTTGAAAGATATCTTAACAACAACAGTAGAAAGCATTCAAAAGAGGTATGTTAAAGCGTGTGTTCGAGTGGCTGAGTGGGTCAGCATCCTTGAGTAGAACCAGGGAAGGGGAACTATTTATATCTTCATTGATCTTTTGATTGGAATTTTCGTTTTGGACATTAACTTCAAGTGTCTTGGTCAATGATGTTGTTGCCAAAGATTGCAGAAAATGAGCATATTTTGTGGGTGAATGTGATGAAAGCTTGACTTTGGTGAATATAGAGGACGAGAAAATGAGGAACTTAATTGATAAGTCTTCAATATGGACAAATATGTTTCATTGTTCCTCTTCTGTAGTCCTTTTCTTTCTTTCTTTCTTTCTTTCACATTTTAAAATTACATCCTTTTTTTTAACCATTTCTTTCTTGATTTTATTTTTTGTTTAAGATTATGGTCATCTTTTGAAATTGGACTGGATTTCACCATGTTGATACTTTCCCTTCACGTTTTGCTTTATATTTTATTTCAAATTTCTAAAAAAAAAAAAAAAACTTTGAATTCTTCATTTTTATAAATTAAAAGAAAATGGAGGAAATAATGTGAAATTGATTTTCATACACTCATATCACGTGTTCAAAGGGAACTTTGAATAATATTTAGTTCCGTGAAATTACTGAAAAGGGTATTCTCTATTTGAAAATTTATTTTAACTTTTGAACTTACTTTTCATTTGTCTTATTGTTATTATTTTATTTTTTTTATGAATGATGATTTAAATAAAGAAAAATTGTTTCACAAAAACTAACCACCATTATTTGTGATGAAAATGATATATAAACATTTTTGGGATTGATTTTTGCCCAGCACCCTAACAAAAATCACTACCAATAATCCTTCAAAAGTAAATTACTTTTATTTACATGAAAAGAAAAAACAGGAGAGAGAGCCTTCAATAATTTCAAAATAAACAACCCCTTGAGCTTATGATACCTTTTGAGAATAGAGAAAAAAGAAAAAGAAAAAAAAGAATAATGAAATAATCTATGTGGCTGCCTACGTGGAATGATTTGGATTTCGGGGTAACCTCATAGAATGAAGTGGTGGGTGACAGCTTAAAATAACGATAAAATAAAATAAATTTTTTTAAAAAAAGAAAAAGTTAGCCTTTCGAGGAAGTTTCTCAAATCGCAGCACTTTATCAAAGGAAATAAAATCTTCTCTTCTTCCTCTTCTTCCACGAACCTTCTAGAATTGAAATTCCCAGTGCCGTTCCCGGAAAATTCTCACAACTATTCTTCCAAAACTCACTCATCGAAGCTTCCTTTAGGGTTTGGGAGTTCCGTCCCATCATTACGGGATCTGATTTGCTTCATGCTTGTGGCTCCTCTCATGGAGGAGCCGACCACCAAGTCGACAACTACTGGAAACGATTCCTACAGATCTGTTCCCACTCCTTTCTTGACCAAGACGTATCAGCTTGTCGACGACGAGTCAATCGACCATGTCATTTCATGGAACGACGACGGATCTACCTTCATCGTTTGGAACACCATGGCTTTCGCTAAAGATTTTCTTCCAAAGTATTTCAAACATAATAACTTCACCAGCTTTCTCCGTCAGCTCAATACTTA
Organism: Cucumis melo; assembly: GCF_025177605.1. NCBI lineage: Eukaryota > Viridiplantae > Streptophyta > Magnoliopsida > Cucurbitales > Cucurbitaceae > Cucumis > Cucumis melo. Next base: position 7,250,633 of record NC_066862.1, on the reverse strand, counting down.
TGTAATCAATCCTATACTGGATTTCAATTTCATTGATGTTTCCTTCTAAGCGGTGGTGGATTTGTGTTTCATTCTGGATTTTTTTTTTTTTTCTGTTTTAGGGATTTAGAAAGGTTGTATCGGATCGTTGGGAGTTCGCGAACGAGTGCTTTCGCAAAGGCAAGAAACAGCTTCTTTGTGAGATTCAGCGTCGGAAATTGGCCGGTCCGGTTCCGTCCTCTGCTTCTAACGCGGCTGTTGTGACAACCGTTGGTGCTTCAGCAATTCCGTCTGTCCAACTATTGCCATTGACGGGAAATTCTTCAGGTGAAGAACAAGTGATTTCGTCTGATGAGACTCCAACGAGAGCTCTCGCAGAGCTGATTGATGAGAACGATCGGCTGAGAAGAGAGAAAGTTCAGCTCACGGAACAATTGGTTGAGGTGAAATCTTTGTGCAATAACATCTTCTCGTTGATGTCGAGCTTCGTTGAAAGTCAATTCAAGAGCAGTTTCAAAGTGAGGGAGAGCGTTTTGGCATCGGCAAAATCGCTCGATCTTTTCCCGGTGAAGCGGCCAGCCGGTGAAGAGGAAAGGGCGGAGGTGAAGGAGGAGGAGACGAATCAGATCGGCGTGAAGCGAGCGAGGGAATATAGGGAGGGGGCGACGGAGACGGCGGAGAATGATACTACTCTGCGGCTTCAACCACCGGATAGATGGGTAGTCAAATCAGAGAGGATAAATTGTCAAAAATAAAGTTGATGAGGAGAAGACGTGGCATAATATCAGGTCCACCAGTGAGAGAATGATCAAATGGATCTGTATTGAACGGTTAGGATAAAGTATGGACTTTTTACGAGATTCTTGTTGAAGTAATGAGCGATGCAGGGAATCATCTCCCCCCCAAAGGTGGGAAATATGGCACGTTTGACGTGTGCCACCATTTTAGGGGGCAAATTAAGGAAGTTTCAATGCATATTCCCCCCTTTACCATTTCTCTTTTTATAAAAAGCAAATATATATATAGATGAAACTGCAAAAAGAAATCAGCAAAGCAAGCATGGGAACAAAATTATCTCCATCTTATCTTTAGTTTATACACCTTTCAGTTGTGTTTGTTTATAGACGGTAAGAAAAGGACACTGTCTATAGTTGTGTATAGTTTTTCACAATTGATATGGATCAAATTTCTAGTCAAAAGTCAAAAACCAATCAATCAAACCCAAGTTTTAAGTTCAACAAAATTAATGTACCTAACTAAATGCTTGAATGACAATTTAATTGGTGGCTTTAAATGAATTAAATGGTTATATTGTATTATGAATGACCAATATATATATATTTTGTTGATTTAGTTGATTTTTGGATTTTGATTAGAATTACAATTATCAATAATTGTTTTAACTCTCTTCCTCTTTCCTTGGACTAAAAAATGAATAATTGACATGTTAGTCAAAAGTTTGTATTTCTTGCATTCTCTATACTTATAATTGATGCAGATCAAGGAAAAAAAGGCAAAGTTGATTAGATTAGATTAGATTAGTTGATAAAATGGATTACAACCGAAGGATTTTGATCATATAGTGCTAAATACTTCTTTACAGTGTTATTCTCAACTCAAAGTACAATTTTTTCGTTATCCTTCCAAGTTCCAATTCTATGAAACATTAAAATTTACTCATCTTTGATCCCTTTAAGAAACTTCAATACCTGAAGCATGGAAGGTCTATTAGCAGGATTTTCTGACAAGCAAACACAGGCAATCTGAAGGGTTTGAAGCATCATATGCTTTGAGTCAGCATTCAGAACCGTGGCATCAAGAACATCTGCAGCTTGGCCCTTGTTGATCTTCTGAAACACCCAACCAACTAGATTTCCACCCTCAATCTCTTTAAAGTCAGGTCCAGTTGGTTCCTTCCCAGTTACCAATTCCAGTAGAATCACACCGAAGCTATATACATCACCTTTTGTTGTCGACCTCCCACTCTGCCCGTACTCCGGCGGGATGTAACCAAACGTTCCAGCAATCTCAGTTGTGACATGAGTTTCACAAGCACTGATCAATCTTGCTAATCCAAAGTCAGCAACTTTTGGTTCAAAGTCTTGGTTGAGGAGTATATTGCTTGCTTTAACATCTCTATGAATGATGTGGGGAATGAATCCATGGTGAAGAAATGCCAGTCCACGGGCTGCACCTGAAGCAACTTTGAAGCGAGTCTCCCAGTTGAGGATTTCGAGAGTACCGGTTCGGTTTCTCAGCCAAAGATCTAAGCTACCATTCACCATATACTCATACACGAGGAGCTTCTCCTCCCCAAGAGAACAGTAGCCAAGCAGTGGAACAAGATTATGGTGCTTCACTTTGCCTATAGTTTCCATTTCAGCAATAAATTCTCTATGCCCTTGTGTTTTCGCTTCGCTTAGCTTCTTCACAGCAACAACTTTTCCATCAGGTAAAGTTGCCTTGTAAACGGTCCCGAATCCTCCATCTCCAATAATGTTAGTTTTACAGAAGTTATTGGTTGCTTCCAGGATATCAACCAAAGTTAACTTCAGAAGGGGCTGCTCGAACATAGCCACATTGATGCTTAAAGGCTCTTTTGATCTGCTGCTGCTTAAGAAATAAAGATTGGGATCTATGAAACTGTTTAATTTACTTTCCTCCATTTCCTCAGGATCACTATCTCTCTGGCTTCTAATGATCCGTCTTCGCATTGCGAATGCCACAGTTAGAACGATAAGAACGCTAACAATGATAATCCCAGCAACACTCCAAGAATTCAAGACTGCAGATCTCTCTAAGCTTTTGATCCGGCAATTGAAACCCAGGATTCTCCCACAAAGATCCTTGTTACCGACAAGTGAACTTTTGGATAGATTCTGGCAAATCCCACTTCTCGGAATTGGACCTTCAAGACTGTTTTCAGCCAAATTCAGGTAAAACATATTGACGAGGCTGCATATTTTCTCTGGAATCTCCCCTGAAAGGCTGTTGTTCGAAACATCTAAGTATTCAAGTTGCATAAGATCCCCAAGATCTGAAGGGATTGTCCCTGCGAACTTATTTCCATGAAGGTCCAAAGTCGTCAAGTATGATAGGTTGCCCAATGTTCGTGGAAGTACACCCTCTAAATAATTATCACTCAAATTCAAAGTTTCAATCTTCCAGGACATGGAACTTGGGAAAAGTTCAACAACCTGACCAGAAAGTCTGTTCTCCTGTACATAAAGCCCCACAAGATTCAACATGCTGGACAGAGAAGAAGGAAGATCACCATCCAACTCATTACAACTTAAATCCAAATGAGTTAGAGCTTTCAAACCACCAAACGTTTTCGGAACCGAACCAGATAATTTATTACCAGTTAGGTTCAACTTTACCAAGCTATTCAAATGACTGAAGCTTTCTGGGATCATTCCCATAAGGTGATTATTCCCAAGATACAGGCCTTGGAGCTTGAGTGCATTGCCAATCTCTGCAGGAATAGGACCAGTAAGCGTGTTGCTAGATAGATCCAAGGTTGTGAGGTTTGTTAACTGAGAGAGAGAACTAGGAATTGCTCCAGAAAGGAGATTATTGTTGAGTAAAAGATCCACCACTACAACACAGTTCCCCAGTTCATCAGGTATGGTACCAGACAATCTATTATGAGACAGATCGAAAACTCCATGATGCTGAACAAAGCTCAAATCTGGAATCGTCAACTGTCGAAAATAAGCTGATGGCTTGGATGGTATTGCTCCAGATAAATTGTTGTGTGAAAGAACTAAGCACTGTAATTCAGAAAGGTCTGCAAGTTTTTCTGGAATCGATCCGCTTAAACTGTTGTTTCCAAGGTCCAATGTGGTAAGTGCACTGCAATCTCCAAGCATGGCAGGAATAGTTCCTTCAAGCAGATTTGAATTCAAATTTAGAACAGAAAGGGCTGTGAGATTTCCAATTTCATCTGGTATTATGCCTGTCAACCTGTTGTTGCTGAGAACAAGCCTCTCAAGGGAAGCTGCATAACCAGTTTCTGGAGGGAGATGACCCTCTAACTGGTTATTTGCAGCGGAAAATTCCATCAAATCCACCGAGTTCCATATACTTCTTGGTAAAGAACCTGTAAAGTTGTTGGCGTCAAGGTTGATAACCAGTAGGGGAAGGTCTGAGAAGTACTCCGGTATTGAACCGACGATCTGATTGTCGACCAAAACCAACTGTGTAAGGTTTTTACACATCACAAATGTGTCATCAATAGTACCCGAAAGGAAATTACTGTCAAGATCAATCTCCATCAAGGATGCAGCATTACATATTTCTTTAGGTATTGGACCTGTCAACAAGTTATTGCTCAAACTAAGGTGATTAAGCTTCGAACAATTTCCAATCTCAGGTGGGATTTCGCCGGTAAATCGATTACTCGAGAGTAAAATAGAATCGACATGATCCCATTTTCCAAACCAAGAAGGTAATGGCCCAGAAAGCTGATTCCTCTCAGCGGAAAATGTCAACATGGAAAGCTCAGAAAGCTCTGGTGGCAACACCCCAGATAGATAGTTGAACGAAAGCATCAATGTTTTCAAATTTTTACACCTCCCAAGCTCAGCAGGAATAGAACCATTAAGCTCAGTGTAAACCAAATTCAATATAGTTAAGTTCTGCAATTCACCAATCATTTTCGGGATTGAACACCCAAGTGGGTTGTATGAAAGATCCAGTTTGCTCAATGATTTCAGCTTGGACAGTTCATCGGGCAATGGACCAGTTAGAGAACAAGACGGCGAAAAAAAGTTCTCCAGCAATACAAGGTTACCAACTTCAGGAGGCAACTCACCGGAAAAATGGTTAATGCCGATATAAAGGCCAGCCAAATGCTTTAGATTACCAATTTCAGGTGGGATTGAACCCGAAAAGGAGTTGTTTGAAATGTCCAGAGAAGTTAAAGATGTAAGCTCAGTAAAGATGGTCAATGGGAGTGAACCTGATAAAAGATTGTTGCCGAGGTCCAAGGATAAAATCTTCGTCAAGTTTCCGATGTGGGGCGGGACATTTCCGACGAAGGCATTGCTGGAGAGGTCAAGAGTCCGTAACTGCTTCAAATTTCCAAGCTCCGGCGGGATTTTACCTGAGAATAAATTAGCCCGCAACTTGAGATTCTCCAGCTGAGTCAACTCAGTGAGCTCGATAGGGAAGTGGCCGGAGAACTGATTTTCACCGAGAGCAAGAACCTTCAAGCTCCGAAGATTAGATATCTGAGGTGGGATTGAGCCAGAGAGTAAGTTGTTTGAAAGGTCAAGAACAGAGAGGCTCAAAAGATTGAAAAGGGACCGAGATAATTGGCCTTTGAGTGAAAGAGACGAAAGAGAGAGCTCTGTAACTCGACCGAGTCGACAAGAAACTCCGACCCAAAAGCAGTGAGGAAGCGATGAGTTCCATGGCAGAATTTCAGGGGTCTCTAACGAAGCTTTGAAAGAAACCAAGCTTTCTCTCTCGATAAAAATCTCATTCTGGACTGTAGCGCCATTGGAACTCAAAATGCAGAGCTCGAAGCAGAGGATGAAAATAAAAAAGAAGCGTTTCAACTCCATACCCATGTGAAAAACCATAATATCTCAATGTTTTAAAACCCAACTGCAAAAAAACAAAGATGGGCAACCTTAACCTCCATGGCTGTTGCAGAGAGAGAAACTAAACAAAGAGGAGAAGAAGAAGAAGAAGAAGAAGAAGGTTAGGCGCCATTCGCCATAGCTATAATGCAAAGGAAGGACTATGGCAAAAGAAGGTTTGTCAGAAAGGAAGCGCAGCTCACGTGACTTGAAGGATGGTATGATAACGGCAATTCTGTTTTTCTTCGACTTGAGACCCTTCAAACTTCTTCATATTACTTTTGGGTATTTATTATAAAGTCCTCCAAGTCCTAAAGAAATTTCAAAAAGAGTGTAATCAAGTGTTAAAAATTCAAGCTTTTGAAGAAAGAAAAAACAAAGTTTTCTTTTTGTCACTTCTAGTTTCCTTTTTCTTTATTCTTTATTCATATTAATGAATAAAACTCAAGTGTTAGTGTGTTTTTTGTTTTATGGAATAGGGAATAAAAATGAAAACTTTTTTTTTTTCTTTTTTCTTTTTGGGTTTGTGGGTTTTGGAAATCTTCCCACCATTGTTGGTTGTGATTTCAAAGCTTAATACCTTATTCCTATATGGGTCTATACTTTTTCCCTATGTTGCATTTATTCTAATCTTTTTTGGTAAATTATTGTGAAAAAGAATCCATATTGGTCAAAAGGGGAGTGAGAGTGACAATTATTTTGTCACCTATAAAACTTGTGTTTGTGGGTTTTAGGTTTTTTAGTCCTCCCCTTTTATTAGCCTTTCTTTCTTTTTTATTTATTATTCTTCTTTTTTTTATTGCGTCACTTATTCCTTGTTTATTTATTTATTTATTTATTTATTTTACATTTATTAGTTTACAAATACAAATATGTGATATTCATGTTATGTACTTCCAAATTGATTTAATTCCACCATTCTATGTATATAGATATACTAGAATTCTAGCAATTTTATAAATAATAATAATTATATAGCAAAAATTTTTAAAAATGTTGTAAATATAGCAAAGTCTATCAATATGATAAACCATACAAATGTCTATCAGTGATATATCAAATATAGAAATTTATTGTTGATAGATTTTGGTATATTTATAATTTTTTTTAAGAAAATGTCACTATACATGCTAATATTTTGAATTTGATTGTTATATTTTTAATTATATATTATAAAGATGCTTATTATTAGATATTTCCAAGTATAAAATCACTCTCAAAAGATGTAACCCAATGTAAATAAATTTAGATTTTTCAAAATTTAAATCTAAAGTTTCAAAATCTATTAATAATAAACTATTTTGCTAAAATAGTCTATTGACAATTTGGCGATAGAATGAAGAATCTATCACATATTACTTGACCTTATTTAAAGTGGTTAGTACAAATCTAATTATTAATCTTAAACATACTACTTATGATGGTTTATCCTTATTTAATAAAATGCTTTGCCTTTAGTTAAAAGAAAAGAAAAAAGATGGATTAAAATTAATTGGTTTGTGTTCCCTTTTTTATGGAGTGGGGTATACCAAAAAGAGAGCTCAAGTATTGTATGCACATTAACATCTATAATGCATGGGGATGGATAAAAGAAAATGTGCAATAATAGGCTTACATTTACTATTTTGATTCTCCTTTTTTCTTTTGGCAATAAACAACAAAACAAAACAAATTCTCAACTATCAAATTTTAGACAATTGGTGTTTCTTTTTTTTTTTTTTTTTTTTTGTCCTTCTCTCAAGTAAGATAATTGCTTGACTTTTTCACAACCCTTTTCCTTCCAATTTTTGATAAGCCAAACTTGTTGGGACATTATGCATGACCTACCAAGTTTTCCTTTTTTTTTTTCTTTTTTTTTTTTTTTTGTCTTATCAATATTTGAATCTACATTTTCATTCTCCCATTCTTACCTTTTGTACTTGGGTGGAAAACCTATTTTGAATCAACTTCAATAATTAGTGGCCTAGAGGGTGACACTTCCAAAAGCAATTTGGGGCCCTTTCAATTGTCTCTAACAAAAGCATACACATTCACTCATGTTTTCCTTTCGAATATACAATCCTTTTTCTAACCTTAATTCTCCAATTTACCATTTTCTCGATTGGCGTCTAACCACATCATTTTTTCCTGGGAGATTTATTGTTCTTTTGGTTAAATTACAAACATTATCTCTTGGTTTTTGTCATTTGTTTAAAAGATACTCTTCTTCTTTAAAAAAAGTTGTAATATTTCCCTTGGAGCAAAATGTTAGACTATTGGATGAAAATCGAGACATAGAACGAGTGTGAAAGTGAATTGAAACAATGTGTGGAGTTGTTCATATCTTAAATCTTATTCCAACCATACTTTCTGAACTTCTCTAAAAAAATTTATTCCAAATGTAGTACTTTTGACACATTGGTAAAAGGTCGTTTGAAGGGATTTGAGTATTTTCTAAATAAAGTGGCACAGCTTAGGGTTTTTCTTCTTACGATTTAACCAATTGTTTTAAAACATTAGAAATAGAAGTTCACTTCTATAATTACTTGCTTCTTTTTGGATTTGTGACCATTTAAGCTTCCTCACTATATTTAGTGTATACCATACACAAAATGTATCCCCATTTCAAATAAAAATAAAAATTATAAAAATGAATGATTTTTAAATACAACAAAAAAAATCAAAATATTTACAAAATAAAGCAAAATTTTATATTTTATAAATGTAAGATATTGGCAAACATTAATAGAAGTCCATTAATGTCTATCATTCATAAAACTTAAAATTTTGTTATTTTTGTAAATATCATGAACAAACGACTCTCCGAATAAAACTAGTTACATTTGAAGTTGAACAAAAAAAAAAAAAAGAGAGTCGTAAATGATGGTTGGAACTAAAATAAGAAAAAAAGAAAAGATTAAGAAATTGGGATAAAGAAAAAAGGAACATTTAATTGTCATAAAATGGGTACAAATAATTTGAAGTTTTTAGGTGGTTGAGGGAGATGTTTCTATGGTTAGGCATTTAGGGTCTACGTAGGTTTTGTCCTTATTTATTAGCCTACTTCATTTATTTTATTTTTTTTGTTTTACTTATAAATGATCCAGCTTCTTCTTTAATTACCTCCCCAACTCCACCTACCCCAAAATGGAGGTTGGTTGAAAATTATAATTCATTTCACTACTTTTCCTTTTCTACGAATATAAAAAAATTCCAACTAATATGAGGTTTAAACCTCAATCAATTCTAAGAAAAGTGTTAGCTTAAATTAGTTATAAATGTTTAAGAACGAGATGGGTGAAAAATAAATGGTAGTAGTAATATGAAAATAGGGATGAAAAGTTGTCAATTGTCTTTAAAAAAAAAAAAATAAATAAATAAAAAAGAAAAAAGAAAGCATTTAATTTGTTTGTAAAAATATATCTTAATTAGATAATTGTGAGTGTTGGTGTGAAAATGCAGGTGGAATTGGGATTTATTGTGATAGAAAGAAAAAGGTACAGAATAGGGTAGAAACCCCTGGAGGTTCTAATATGGTTTTCAAAAAAAGGGTATGTTTGTTTGGTTTTTGGGTCATATGATTCGTTTCAGATTCGGGGCCCCGAAACTGACACATAAACTCCCTCTCTTACTGACTTTGTTTCCTCTCTCTTCATTTTCTTTTTTCTTTTCAATATTTGAACACATAACTTACCCTACTAATTCACCATCTTAAAACTTCATCCTAATTCCTTTTTATTATTCTCTACCTACTCATATCTTTCTTTTTCTTCTTCATTATAGGATTTGTTTCAATCAACTTAGTCCTGTAGTTTGAACATAGTTTTACTCTATCTCTTCTATTGATTGAGCAAGAGGCAGCGGCCCGGCCATTATCAGTGGTATCAACTCCTCTTGCTTAGGAATCGTGGTTTTAAATGTTAGAATTTACTCTTTCTGGTTTGAGATCTCATGATAAATGATCTTTTATTTGAATGGAGGGAATATGGATGGAAATAGTATTGATGTAAATTTATGATGCTTGGGAATAATAAGACTAAGAAGAAGATTATTAGAAATTAAGGATGTTTGCGTTTGGTTGTGCACTAGAGAATGTATGAAAATAAATTATTTTTGTATTTCAATTGTAAAATTGATAATCACGGAAACTTTATAAAAGTTGAATACATTAATTGATAAACAATAAACATAGTTTAAGATTTTCAGAAAAAAATAATTATTTAACCATTAAATTATTAGTTACTAATATTTGTAAAATGAGTAATTTGATAAGATAAATTTGATGAATTTATATCGTAACGATGTGTTAATCAATAAAATAATTAATAAATTTTGATTAATCAATAATAGACTAATTATAAAATTATTGAAAAATGTTAACAATAATAATCATTAGCTAACTACAAATATAATTAATTAATTAATAGTTTTGTTTTATTAGTTTTTTCCTGTTTATTTAAAAATAAACATGAGTATATAGGTGTATATATAAATTAATTTATTAAATTAAAATAAAAAACAAGTATATATTAGATTAGGGTAGTTAAATGATAATGTAGTTTTATGAACCACAAATTTAATTTTCAATGTAATTAGTTTGGTAATAATTAATTTTAGTAATATATAAAATAAAAGATGTATTAAAAGAGAAAACAGATTTGAGAAAAAGAAAACTCGTCATTAACTATTCTTATTAATAGGCATAAATGACGCATTTGAATAACTAAACTATACAATTTTGTATCAAACAAAGGCATGGTTATGTCATACTCATTCTCATCTTAATTCCCTCAATCCAAACGACCCTTGAGTAATTTGACGAAAGCTTTATAAATAGTTTTGAAGGTGGGAATATTTACGAGGAAGGTTAGCATGTAGTCTAAATTTTAACTTTTAAATTATAGGAATCAAGTCAACAATTTTAGCTAATGAGCTTTTGATACTTTCAATGGTGAGAAAAGTGCTTTGATTTCCATTTAGATTTAGTAGTGTTATAGTTCCATCTTGATCGATGGATAATAACAAATTTCTGTTTTCTCTTTTGAGGATGTTGGTACATATCCTTTATTAGTAAGAAATTTTAATTAAATAACTTTTTCTAATAGAAATTTCACTTGATTGCTGTTTAGATCTTTGTTGGTAGGTGGACTGATATAGAATAACATATTTGAAACAATGTGTATAACAAACTTGGAAAGGTATTTGCATAAATGGTCAATTTTAGATGATAAAAAAGAATATGGTATGTTGTTTACTTCTACCTTATATTTTCTTCTACTTTCCAAAATTCCATATTTGTTAGAGTATATAAATGAGAACGAGTATGATTAAAGAGTACACATAAATGTTTAAAGTTTAATGTTTAGAATTGTATTGGAAGTATGAGTCTCAACGCTACATGTTAAGAATTAAATACAAAATTTATAACGTAGCAAAAATTAAAAAAAAAAAAAAAAAGAAAGAAAAGAAAAGAAAAAAGATTCTGTTTTTAAATGTTAGTAAGTAGGTAAATCAACATCAAAACTTATTAGATGAAAAAGCAACAAAAGTATATTACAAAAATGGAAATCTGTGTACAAAATTTCTTAACGTGAAATCCTGGGCAACACTTTAACATATTTATCTACATATTTTTGAAAAGTTGAGAAGGTGGGTCTAAAATAGGAAACAAAAAAGAAGAAGAAAGGATGAGATTCGTTTCACTTTTTTCCTTCACCGACTAAACAATACAATTAACAACAGTGGTACGATAGCTGTATTTTCCCAAGAAAACACAAAGAGAGAAAATGACGTTAAAAATCTTGGATGATTTTGAGAAAACCCATAACTACATCTCATTAATACTTAAAAGAAGAAACAGAGACCTTCCCATTGCTGCTCATGACACGATACACACATCAGGATCATTTTCCAGTAAAAAAAAAAAGTTAAAACGTTTTCTGAAAAGAAAAAACATAAAAAAAGTGATTTTGTTTGATGCGAGGGCTCTGAGAAAGCAATTATATAGATGAACAGAGGAATCCATTGTAGAGAAAGTGAAGTGTTGCGTTGGGTTGGGAGATAGGAAGAGATTTTCTTAACAGAGCATTGATTTAGAAAGCCAAAAAATGAAGTTGAAGGTAATAAGAAATAAAGGGGTAATTTAATTCATTGAATGGAAAGAAAAAGTGGTGTTGTTAATGGGGGAAATGGCATCACCTTGTTAACAGAGAAGACAGATCTCTGTATTGCTAAGTATGGTTGTGATTTTGACATGTGAAAAGTTTGATGGATGACACAAAAAGTGGTAGTAGTTGGGATTGGACAACTTTATTATTATTTTTCAAATAAACGTATTTTAGGTACTCATCACAAATTATTTTTAATGGTAAAAATTGAACTCCATGATCAACTCTCCAACAGATATCACCCTCCAAGATACTATAGCAATGGTTAAGTTGAAAGATTTGATTTTTATTGTCTAGGAGTTTGATTTTTACTGTTATTGCATGCTTGAGGTTGAATCCTCCTTTTATTTATATTTATAGAAGTTTGAATGCAATTTTTACAAAAAAAGGGAAAGTTGCTAAAAATGATTACATATATCCTAAGGTACTCATCACAAATTTAAATTATTGCTTGAGTTGGGGGATCCATGTTTTTGTTTTTGTTTGTTTTGGAGGGGATGTGTTGTAAGTGTAAGTTGTTAGTTCTATTTAAGTAGGTAACTTTATTTTATGGGTTGGATTTGTAGTATGTTAAGTAGTAGTTAGGGTATTGTTTTGGGGGAGTGTAATTCAGTTAACAAGATATTGTTTGGAAGTCATTTTAAAATAATCATGTTATTCTAATATGTATTTATTTGGAAATAATAGGTGGAGTTAATGGTTTTAGAAAAATAAATTTAAGTAGAATTCATTTTTTAAACTAACAGATTTATATCTACGGCTTCAAATTCTTTAAATTAATTTTCAAATATTTATAAGTAATTTTAAATTCTGAAAGTAATTTTGAAAAAAAACCCGGTCGTTTAAATTTTCTTTTAATAATTATAATAAATATCTCGTTTTATTAATTTATTTTTAATAATGTTGGGGCTGAAATTTCTTTTAAAAAGTTTTGTGTTAATATGGGTTAATCATTTTTTTTTAATTCTGAAAATCAAATTTATTTTCTTGCAAAAGTAATTTTAAATTTTAACATTGATAAAAATTATTTTAACCATGTCAAAATTATTCGGAAACACATTTATAATATCTTGTTTGTTTTCATTATTCTCTTTAAGTCAAAATCACTTTTTTTTATAAATAGTTGTGTTTTGACCTAAGCTAAAATTAATTTAAAATATTAAAAATATTTCAAATCTATTTTAAAGAAATTACATGATATGTGATTTATGTTTAATGTTTTGTCTCAATTACTCACAAAACGTTACTTAACTTTTTTTGTTTTTTTATAAAATATTGTTAGTTACTCATTCGTATATCTTTTTTAATTCTAAATATTGCAATAAAGGATGAAAGTCTGTGGCTAAATTATTAATAAAACAAACAATTATATGTGCTTTAATTTAAACATATATCAATCATGCATATAAGGATTTAACAACAAAATAAATAAAAATAGACATTTACCATCATTATTTAGTTAAACAAGTATTTCTCAAATAGAAATTGCAATTACCAACCGGATAACTTTAAATTAACTTATGTTATCAAACATAATAATAGAAAATTAATTACAAATATATGAAAACCAGCTTTAAGAGTTTGATAAAAAAAATGATTGTTTAAAATGAATTTTACAAAATCAATTATACCAAAATATCTCTCGCGAAATCAGTACTTCAACTATAGCTCCTAAGCACACCATTAGTATAGATTGAGAGTGATTTTGAAGTAGTTAAAATCAATTCAGTCATATATATTATCATCTTAAAATGTATTTAATTATCAACTAATTTAACGTACAATTTTATATTTTAAAATGCAATTTTTGTATAAAAATAGTATTTAAAAGTAAAAAAAAAACTATATATTAAATTAATTATCGATAACGAAATCATATTTTAGAGTGATTATAAATATGTGTGAGAGCGAAATCAATTCTAAAACTTATATTAGGATATTTATATGAATCTTACTTCACCCATGGACAATATGGGCCTTGCATTTTGGACTTTTCGGTGATCCATTAGTGCATTAATATCACTACATAAAATGCTGGGCCTTGATTGGATCTTAATTCGACAAGTCTCGTGCCATTATGCGGGCCCAACAATTGTGCAGAATTTTGTCGGCCATTAACTTTAGATTTCATGGTGGGATGGTCGCAAATTAGCAATTATATTCTAAATAATGAACTATACAATAACATTTTAAAAAAATTACAAATATAGCAAAATCTGTTAAAATTTATCAATAATAAGAATATATCATTGATAAACCATATAACAAATGATGGTCTATCACTGATAAACCATAAGAGTCTATCAATAATAGAACTTTATCACCGATAGATTTTGCTACATACTTAATAATTATTCTAAAAATTGCTATCCATTATAATTACTCTTTCATCAATCACACTTTATACTTATAATCGTTTGAAAATAGCAAAATCTTGGATAGAAAAAAGAAAAACAGAAAATTCCAAAATTATTTTGATTTGTGGCAAAATTGCTTGATTATTTTTTTCAAAATTTTTAGCCCGAGTAGATCACTGTACGAATGAAATTTGCTCACATACAAATACAATATACTTGTTGAGGTAAAAAAATCAAACAAAATATCACAGAGCACGAATACAGTATATTTGTAAATAAATCTTAACTAAATAAAAAATTTCTATTTTTGCAAAATATTGAACCAGCAACGTCTAAAGACATTGCTTTAGTTTCAACATCCCCTAATTATTAGGATTTAAATCAAATAATTGACGATTTTTTATATTTCATATTATTTATAAAAATATATTAATTAATACATATTACAAATTTTTAATAACAATTTCAATCTACATTTTATATCATCCCCTAAAATCCTCAAATTGAATTCAAATTTTACCTCGTATTCCTAAAATAATTTCAAAGATAAATTCAACTATTTTGCATTTTTTATTCTTCAAATTATTTATCAAAAAATAGACATAAATAATACATAATACATATATGATATTTTAACATTATTTCCCACCATAAACTGTTAGTTTTAATTCAATTTTTAAATATTATTTGTATTATTTATAAAACAATAATTTAAGATACAACAGTAGAATGATTCAAACTGATTCTACAATTGTGGTGAAAATTAAATCTTGTCAATTTAATAATATTTTAGCACAATACTTTTCATTTAATTATTTTCATACGTTTTGAATAATTTTGCCAATTTTGCCAATTATTTTCACTCATGGAAAATTTGAAGATAAGAGACAAAATGGACTCATTGTATTTTCTTTGAAGGAAATTTGAAGAACTCAAAAAAATTTGAGGAGTTTGAATCCCCTTCTGAAGGAAACGATGAACGACAGAAAACGTTGAAGATACGATTGTTATGGTCTGTGTACGAACGACATAAAACGTTGAATCCCCTTGAACGAACGGTAGAAAACGCAAGAAATCTCCTTTGAAGATGTTTAAAATGGAAATGGATAGACGAACACAGAATACAGAGGGAAGTGAACGGATGAGCGTAGATTCTTCAAACTCGAAGTAAAGGGAAGCGAAAAGAAACAGACGAAAGCGAACTCGAAGTGAAGTGATCACTTGCATAACTTTAAACATGATTTGATGAGGTTTTCTTTTTCTGTTTTGAGGGAAAGTAGAATATTATATTATAGGTGCAAAGTAATATTTAATTATAGAATATTTGGGGATTAGTAAACAACTGTTGAGTATTTAAGATATTGTTCCTCCAATTTTTATTTAAAAATCGTATGTTTTGCTATTTTTTCAATTTAAAAAAAAAATTACTATTTAACTTAAAAATGGGTTGTATAACTCTTGTATTATTACTATTACTCATATATTGTTGGAAGTTTGATGATTTGAAATGAAATTTAGAAAATATTTGAGCACTTGCCATCTTTTTGTTTGTAAAAGATACTACATGATACGTGCGACTTGATATATGCTTAGAAATCTAGATGCTTTTCAAACAAAGTTACCTAAATCATTTGATGCTACCAAAAAAAAAAAAAAGGCATATTATTGTTGGAACTTTGCTAAAAATTATTTAGGTTCATACTACAAGAAATTGGGGTTTTTTCGACACACAAAATATGGTTGGCGGACGAAACGTCGAAACAAACGACTATTTCCGATGCTGGGATCCATACCTCGGGACATGAAAAAATAATTATTTTAATATCATCTTTTCTCGACGTGTCATGAAAAACGTTGAAAAAAAGAAGTCGGTCCCGATGTTTATCAAACGACATCGAAAATACGAACATA